>NC_091434.1:125354687-125954687 GCF_964237555.1 Oryctolagus cuniculus
TTTATTTATTCATTCATTCATTCATTTACTTATTTATTTGAAAGGTAGGGTGGCAGAAGGAGACGGACACACACACACAGAGAGAGAGAGAGAGAGAGAGAGAGAGGGAGATCTGTGGTCTGCTGTTTTGTTCCCCAAATGGCCACAATGGCTGGGGCTGGTCCAAGGTGAAGCCAGGAGTCATGAACTCCATCCGGGTCTCTCACAGCAGCGGCTGCCTTTCCAGGTATATTAGCAGGATGCTGAATTGGAGACATAGTAGCTGGGACTAAAATCCACCTTCTGATATGAGATACTGGTGTTGCAGGTGGAAACTTAATTGGTTGCTCCACAATGCTGGTCATGAGTTCCATCCCTTAACAATTGCAAGGACTGCCACCTTTCAGGTTCTTCTATTTCTGTTTTCCATTGAGTAACACCCTCAGAGAATCAGGCCTAGGCTAGAGTGACAAACCTGTTCAACTGGAGATTTTCCCTTTTAGGAATCCAAAATTCCACAACCCCAGAACTCTGTGAGTCGTGAGCAATTTGGCACAATCTGGGCCCCCATACTGGGTGAGCTCACCCAGGCCTTAAGGAGAAGGGCAGGAGGGGTGGTGCGCAATTGCAGGAACAGAAGCTGCTGACATGCTCCCCATAGCCTCTGTCAGCCCCTCCTGGCTTCTCTTACAGGGCCACCCTGTGCTCTTAATGTACCCTCAGATTTTGCCCCAGGGGCTGTATTCAGACCATCTGTTTTTTCTTGCCATTGTCATTATTTCTCTTGATCAAAATCTGATCAACAACTTGGACTGTGGTTCCTTTCTCTAAACAGCTAACTTTTCACAGACAAAGCTCATTTGATCTAACACATATTCTTTTATGTTTTGTCTGAATGAACGCTGTGGTTTGGATGTGATTTTTTTTTTTTTCTCGCCAAAATTCAACATTGAAGCTCAATTCCTCAATGTGGCTGTGTGAGGAGGCAGGCTGGACTGGAAAGCGATGAAGTCAGGGGCACCACCCTCAGAAGGGAATAAAGCTCACCCCTCAGGGCAGATCGTGTGAGGCAGGAGTGGTTGCTACAGCAATGGGGTGCTTTAAAGACTGATGCTTTCCCCTCAGTCTCTGTCTTGCTTCTTTCTTCAACATCTGACCTCCCTCTCACTTCCTCCCTGTCTCTTTCTCCCCCATAAAGTCCTATGGTAAGATGTCTTCTTTCAAGAGAGGTTCTCACCAGAACACGATGCTAGCCCATGATCTTGGACCTTCCAAATCTCTAGCCCAATTAAACTTGTTTTCCTTATAAAGTACCCAACTTTAAGTATTTTGTCATGACTGTGTAATATTTTCTAACTTAGATTCCTTGTCCAGCGGTTTAAGTAACGTATGTTTATTTCTCTATTCAAGCCATGAACTCAATGGAAACCATAAATTCAGTGTCTTATACCCAGAAAAGTGTTGCTCCTGCAAGAGGATGTGTGTTCCAGAGAGCCCAGTGGATCTTGCAAGAAAAGGCAGATGTGAGTCCAGAGGAGGTGAAAAACAAAGGGGCCACCAGCATCTAGACCATGACCTTCCCACACAACACCTCAGGGTTTTCTATTGCAACAGCCCCCAGCAGTACGGTCAGAGCTTTACATGTGGATATTGTTCTGAAGGTATATTCTTCAATCTAGGAAGTAGAACATGTTTTACTCAGAAGTTCCTTAGCTTGATTTGTAACTCTTTAAATATTTCAAATTAAGGTATGTGGTTCTTCATTTGTACTCCTCTTGCCTCAGGCCCTGCAAGTATCCCAGTGGGACCTGGATAACTATATTATTTCATTAATGATTACAGTAATTTAGCCCAAATTCAATCTGTCCCCAAATTTCTTATTAGCCACTTTTGCTAAAAGTAGCAGGCTAATTAAAACCTACCATCATGAGGCCAACATGGTAGCAGAGCCGGTAAAGCCACCTCCAGCTATGTTGGCATACCATATGGGCACCAGTTCAAGTCCCTGCTGCTCCCCTTCCAATCCAGCTCCTTGCCAGGAAAGACACAGGGGATGGCCCAAGTGCTTGGAGAACCAGAAGAAGCTCCTGGATCCTGGCTTTGGGCTGGTTCAGCTCTGGTTGATGCATCCATTTGGGGAGTGAATTGGCAAATGGAAGACCTCTCTCTCTCTCTCTCTCTCTGTCTTTCTAATTCTGCCTATCAAATAAATAAAACATATCTTTAAAAAACACCTACCACTGCCCCCTCATAGCACTAATATAAGTGTTCTTCCAAAAGTTTGTGGAAAACTGGAATTAAAAGATGAGTTCATTTTGGTGCAAAACAGATTTCTAAATCCATGAACACCTTTTTCATAACATACATTTCTGTGAACTTTTGAAGACTCCTCACATATGCAAAAGTTTCAAAGTTTTTTGCACCAAAATAAACTTATCTTTCAATGTGACTTTCCATGAACATTATGAAGTATCTTTATATAAAATGAGAAGATATATTATCATTTGCTCCTTTAGCTCACATTAATAAAACAATGGTTTTTGCATTATAATGATATTGAAGTATTCCTTTCACCATATTCAACACATTTAATTTAATATGCATTAACAGGAGTCTTTATAGCCTATTTCCCTGTTATAAAACTTGAGCAAATATAAAATCAGCAAATCCACAAATTACAGTGATCTTAAATTTAAAGCCAGAAGGAACAAACAAACAAACAAAATACTAAGAGGGATAACATATCAAGTTGCTCATCAACAGTCAGGGTGAGGGCTGATCAAGTCACCATTTCTCATAGTGTTCATTTCAATTTAACAGGTTTCCTTTTTGGTGCTGTTAGTTGTCACCTATCAAGGAGAACAAGTGGTATTTGTCCCTTTGGGATTGGCTTATTACACTCAGCATAATGTTTTCCAAATTCCTAACAGGGATCACTTTTCAGTTAAAATTTAAATTTTTTTTGTTTGTTCTACTTAATACCTTTGGTTGGATACTGTAATCAATACAAAATTCTTCTTAAATGCTGAAACTTAACTGAAAAGTGATCACTGTTAAATGTAAGAGTGGGAATGAGAGAGGGAAGAGATGTGCAATTCGGGACATGCTCAAGCTGACTTACCTCAAACGGTAGAGTTAGAAACATACCAGGGGATTCTAATTCAGTCCCATCAAGGTGGTATGTACCAATGCCATCCCACTAGTCCCAGTGATCAATTTCTGTTCACAATTGATCATAATGATAGGACTAAGAGCCAAAGGAATCACATAAACAAGACTAGTGTCTGCAAATACTAGCTGATAGAATAAAAAAGGGAGAGAATGATCCAACATGGGAAGTGAGATACACAACAGACCCATAGAATGTCAGATGTCCTAAACAACACTCTGGCCTCAGAATCAGCCCTTAAGGCATGCGGATCCGGCTGAAAAGCCCATGAGACTATTTCAGGCATGGAAAGCCAAGACACTCTGGGGAAAAAAAAAAAAAAACAAAACTAAATGTAAGATCTCTGCGAGTGAGATCCCAGTGGAAAGAATGGGTCATCAAAGAAGGAGGTACCTTTCTCTGAAGGGAGGAGAGAACTTCCACTTTGACCATGGCCTTGTCTAAATATGATCAGAGTCAGTGAACTCAGGGGGTTTCCATAGCCTTGGCAGCTCATGACAAGAGCCTAGGGTGATTACTGAGGCCATAAACAAAAGTGTCAATTTGTTAAGTCAACAACAGGAGTCACTGTGCACTTACTCCTCATGTAGGATCTCTGTCCTTAATGTGCTGTACATTGTGATTTAATGCTATAACTAGTACTCAAACAGTATTTTTCACTTTATGTTTCTTTGTGGGAGCAAACTGTTGAAATCTTTACTTAATGTATGCTAAACTGATCTTCTGTATTTAAAGAGAATCAAAAATGAATCTTGATGTGAATGGAGGGGGAGGGGGAGTGGGAAAGGGGAGGGTTGCGGGTGGGAGGGACGTTATGGGGGGAAGCCATTGTAATCCATAAGCTGTACTTTGGAAATTTATATTCATTAAATAAAATTTTGAAAGCAAAAAAAAAAATAAAAGCCAAGGAAAAAATTCACCAAGTAATGTAGTTTCACAGCCCATATACCAATAGGACTCAGGATAAGCATGGGATCTGGGTGTGTTTCTCCAGGGACTGATTCTCCCTGGAGAGAAAAACCTTGGTCATCAGATGATTCTCTGGAACAATGGATACAGACATGGGCTCAAATCGTGTTTCTGGAGCTCCTCAAGCTCTCTGAGACTTGAGTAGTCTTGAGTTTATGTTCATAATGCAGGAAATGATAAATTCCCATATAGGGCAGTATTACGAATTAAACAAAATCACAAAATGCCTCACATAATAGGAACTCTTTTCTTTTTCTTCTCTTTTCCTCTTCTGTCTTCCTTTCTATATCTGTTCATTGTCTATTTCCTTACTTTATTCTATTTGTTCTCCTCCAAGTGAGCCTTCTACTTTAACTTTGCAACTTTGCATTTTTCCAAAGGGAAAAATGATCAATAACAATTACAGTATCACAGGATCTACGAAAGTTTCCTAATTGACCATAGTTATTTTGATCACCAATTAAATTATTTTGTTATGTCCGAGTTGTAAGACTAATATCCATGAGGCAAGTCCAGCAAAAGTAAAGGCTACAATGAGTTGTCTCTGAGAATGCGGAACTAGTTAGAAGGTTCTTATTGAAAGAAAAATAGGGCATAATTTATATCTTTTAATTCACAGAAAGAAAATTGATTCATTTAGTTAGTAAATATTTGTTCAGTATACATTATGTACTAGGTAAAATGCTGTAGAAATAAATGAAAATAACAAAGAAAGTTTAAACCATTATGATAAGCTTTTTAAACTTTAAAGCTGGGGTAGAGAAGGCATGATAAATGAATACACATAATTATAAATTACAAAGTGATAAATGTTTTTGAAAAACACTACGAATAAAAATAAATCAGAACATTCAATTTTGCAAACAAACATAAACTCTTTTAGATCCTAGTTTCATTTTATTGCCTCAGTTTCTCCTTAAAATGCATTTCTGATTGTGGTACAAATTTAAAAAGTTGGAAAAGAGTGTATAGGAAAAACTCATATCCTTTCTTCTGTTATCCAGCTCTCAAAAACTCTGCCTTACTGCTGTATTAGTATCTTCCCAGAAATTTCTATGCCTTATCTTTGCTTTCCAGTTTATGTCTTTCCTGTTTTTGAAACACAGATTTTTTTTTTTTTACCATTGTATTGCATATTGATTTTTCTTTTCATTTAAAATTTGCTTTGGAGATGTTTTCATATCAAAATAATAATACTGCCTTATCCTTTCATCTTTTATTTTATTTTTGAATTTATTTTTTATTTTTTTTAAATTTAACAGTCACAAAAATTGGGTGCAATGTGTGATGTTTAGTTATATGTATTCATTCCATAACAACTAACCAGGGTAAAGACACTTATCTTTTCAAGCATTTAATAGTAAAAACATCCTAAATTTTATTCTCTATTTTTTTAAATAGAGCAACGTATGGTACATTGCTGTTATCTGTCATCATCCTACTATGCAACAGAATCCCAGAACTTCTTACTCCTATACAGCTACATTTAGCACCATCAATCAACTTTTCTCCATGTCCCCTACCCCCATTTCCCTTTCAAACCCCTGGTAATCTCCAGTATATTTTTAATTTCTATAAGATCACCTATGTTTTAACCTTCCAAATATGAGTGTGCTGGATAATATTCAGTTTCATCCACATTGTTGCAAACCACAGATTTCATATTTTTAATGGTTGAGTAATATTCTATTGCCACATATTCTTTACTCATGCATTGGTAGATGGGCACCTAGTTTGTCTCCATTTCTTGGCTATTATTGTGAATTCTGCTGAAATAAACATGGATACACAAACGTCTCTTTGAGAGATGGATGTAGTTTCTCCTAGATATATATGCAATGATGGATTTTCTGGCTCATATGGTAGTTCTATGTAGTTTTCTGAGGCACCTCCATACTGTTATCCACAATGGATTAGCAAATTAATTCACATTCCCACCAACAGAGTGCAAAAGTTTCTTTATCTCTATATCCTCACCAACACTTGCTATCTTTTGATTTTTTTGATAATAACTGGTCTTACTAGAGGGAGGTGATTTCTCCTTGTGATTTTGATTTGCATTTCCTTGATGATTAATGAGGTTGAGCATTTTTCATGCACCTGTTGGCCATTTGTCATTCTTTTAAATGAGTACATTTTGCTTTTTTATGGGTTGGTCAAGTATCCCTGTGCAAGTTGAAAGCTGACTAATCAATTGATAAATATAAAGGAATCATTTTAGGTTCTGACACAGATAGCAAAGGAAAGATGAGCTGTCCTTGGTCCTTGTCCCATGTAGCAAAGAGATGACACTTAAACAAAATGAGTCAGATGAATGCAACATGAGCTACAGGATTTCCATTGCTGAACACCCAACTCCAGATTATAGCTAAGCATTACTATCTGGTGCAGCCCTCACTAAGAGCAGAGGTCGGAAAAATCTCATGTCTCATCAAAACTTGGGTGGCGATAGCAGTTGTTTCTTGCCAGGATTCCAGGGGTAGGGAGGCACAAGGCGGAGGGCCTCAGACCACATCCCCAAGGCCCTCCACTTTCTCCTTCCCCAGGGGGATTATTGTCCTGTCAAGACTCAGGTTGGCTGTGTGGCCTATGCCACACTGTGAGTTACCAGGCACAGTAGCTGATCTCTTCCCAGGTATAGCTTCCCCAAGCTTTTGATCATCACCATTTGATAGACTTTTTGGCAATTTTCCATCTTTTATTATTCTGAGCATATATCACATCTCATGCATTTGCCCATAATTACAGAATAAATAGCTAGAAATAATTGTTGAGTTGAAGAGCACTTATTTCCAGTTTTGAATGACATTATCCTGTCTTTACCATTGTATTATAGTACCACCATCTAAGTGAGAAACAGCTTTGCTTTTTCATTTCTGTGCTTTTAAAGATGTCATAAAATGTGTTTTTTAATTTATTTATTTGACAGGTAGAGTTATAGACAGTGAGAGAGAGAGAGAGAGAGAGAGAGAGAGAGAGAAAGGTCTTCCTTCCGTTGGTTCACTCCCCAGATGGCCACTATGGCCAGTGCTGTGCTGATCTGAAGCCAGAAGCCAGGTGCTTCTTCCTGGTCTCCCATGGGGTGCAGGGGCCCAAGCACTTGGGCCATCCTCCACTGCCTTCCCAGGCCATAGCAGAAAGCTGGACTGGAAGAGGAGCAACCAGGACTAGCACCCGGGGCCCATATGGGATGCCGGCGCCACAGGCGGAGGATTAACCAAGTGAGCCATGGTGCCGGCCCCAAAATGTTGGGTTTTACAACCTAAGTTAAAAATATCACTGTAGCATGAATTAAGATTTCTTTTTTTTTTCTTAATGAATAAGGTTATTCTTTAAAACTTCTACAAAACCTATTTTTGAGAAAATTTAAATATGTATAAATTTTTAAATTGTCCAAGGGTTTTAGCTTATTCTCATTCTACATTTCACTTAATAAATCATTTTTATTTAAATGCACTTTGGAATTTGAAAAGCATGCCTTTTCAGCATGTATACAGTCATGAAGATAGATCATATATTGTTAAAAACACAATTTTGGCTGGTGCCACGGCTCACTAGGCTAATCCTCTGCCTGCAGCACTGGCACCCCGGGGTTCTAGTCCCGGTCAGGGCGCCGGTTCTGCCCGGTTGCTCCTCTTCCAGCCCAGCTCTCTGCTGTGGCCCAGGAGTGCCGAGGAGGATGGCCCAAGTGCTTGGGCCCTGCACCCACATGGGAGACCAGGAGAAGCACCTGGCTCCTGGCTTTGGATCAGCGCAGTGTGACAGCCGCAGCGCACTGGCCACAGAGGCCACTGGGGGATGAACCAACGGAAAAAGGAAGACCTTTCTCTCTCTCTCTCTCACTCTCTCTCCCTCTCTCTCACTGTCCACTCTGCCTGTCAAAAAAAAAAAAACAATTTTAACAATTTGGAGTCTTTTAAGATGGTTGAGTAGAATAGGGACAGTGAATGCTCATGACAAGAAAGGACTTCTTGGATTATAAGGATATCAGGGGAGGGCAAAGATCCTAAAAACATCTGTCTTCTGCTGTAGGCTGAACATAGAGTGACCTACAACAGTCTTCCTCATAGCCTCTGGAGGACGTACGAACGGTGATGTGTGCTGGGAAGACATTCCATTAAGTATAGGATCCACATGTCTTCTCTTTCTCCCTTTCTCTCTCTCTCTCTCTCTCCCTCTCTCTCTCTCGCCCTCTCTCTCTCTCTCTCGATAGAAGATTCTAGGAGCCCTTGTCTGTATTAGACTTCTGGGTGGCTGAAGAGAAGCTGACAACTGCGTCTGCCAAATTTCCCACAGCTGCCTCCTAGAAAGCCGTTGTGTCACTTGACTGATATCCTTAGTGCAGTCTACGATGAAGAAAGGGATGATATATGAGTGAAACTGACATCTTGAGACTTGGTTGTTGTTTATAGCCTTTCCATCTACTCCTGAGGAGCAATGTTTTTCTACTTACTACTTGTTGAATTTTTTATCTAGTGGAGTATTAACATTGTGATTATAAAGTAAATTGAAAGTATGTCATTGCAAAAATTTAGAGAAAAACAAGAAAGGAAGAGGAAGGAGAATGGGAGCAAGGAAGGGTAGGCAGAAGTATCATTATGTTCTTATAACTGTAGATATGAAATACATGAAACCTGTTCCTTTATATAAATAAATTTTTAAAAACTAAAAAGAAAGGAAGCTATCACATTTTTGTTAAGCATTACCATATCATAGTAGTAAAATTTTAAAATATTTGCATAATACAATTAGCCTTGATATAAAATTGGCTACTCTACAGCTGCAGAGCAGCAGCAGAACTTGTCCTGAGTAGCCCAGCAGGACAAGTTCT
The DNA here is from genome assembly GCF_964237555.1 of Oryctolagus cuniculus. NCBI lineage: Eukaryota > Metazoa > Chordata > Mammalia > Lagomorpha > Leporidae > Oryctolagus > Oryctolagus cuniculus. The sequence continues at coordinate 125,363,636 of NC_091434.1, forward strand.
GCTGGGTCGCTGGACACCAAGGATGTGGCCACAGTAATCATTTGAGGTGTTGGTGTCCAAGGCCCATGCATGTACAAATGGGCTCATGGCAGAAAGCAAATCAATAGCATAGACTCTGATCAACAGATATCATTGTGATAAAATAGGCTTTAGGTTTAGACATCCAGGTTAGCACTATTCGTTCCAACAGGGATGCTAACTTTACTTCTGAGTGTAGGTTGTTTCCCCAGGTTCATTCCCCAGGTTCATACAAGTAGTTCATGGTAAAGTGGTGAGTTTTCAAGATTAGAGACTTCTCTTGACACATAACTCCGGTATTCAGGCACAGCAAGTTGTCATGCTGCTGTTACAGCTAACTTGTCTTCTTCTATGAGCATCAGAGCAAGCTGGCCACACTGTCTGGAAAAGTCTTGATATCTCTAAAGCAGAAGTATCTTTAGAAGAATTATCTAAGCTGTTTCTAGGGGAGCACTTTTCACAAGACACCAATACATGCATGTGTAGCCTCAAGAAATCAGTTCCAGTTTCAAAAATTGAGTGACATCATTGGATTTCATTTCCTGCAATACTGACATTCAATTTAATGTCACCTAGCTGTCATCTCATACAGATCCCTTACATAGAGACCACAGATAAGCCATCATAGACTCACCAGTAAGTGTTAAATCGGAGAGTAGGATGAATTTTAGAAACATCTGATAGGACACTAGGGAGAAAATATTCGGGGTAAATGAAGAGACTTTAAATATGATTTCATGTTTTCCTCTGTTGTCTTGAAGTTCATGAAAGAAATCTCTTTGCTTTGAAATAATCCTAGTATTCTGTGTACTCTTTGTTTTTTTTTTCAATTGATCAAACAGATTGATAAGGGAAAGCTATTGATATTCACACACTTCTAGTTTTCAGAATCTCAAAAACATACCTGTTATCTTGAATTCTGAGTCAGAATGGCAAATGCTCCCTTAACGTTAATGAATGGCATATCTTATCCACAGTATCCTAAACTAAAGATGGGATGAAAAGAATACATCTTTCTCACAGCTTGTAATAGTGATCAAAAAACTTTGGCTCCTAATTTTTTTAGTACACCTATCCATCTCCATTGTTCTATTATCTACTCCACTAAGGATTGCAATTTTCTTTTAGCAGGGTCTCCTACCCTTCTTTCATCAGCTCTACCCTTCTTTCTCTCCACCCACTCACAAGTCCAGGCTGTGAACAACCTGCCAACTCACTGCTCTCTAATATGCTGCTCAGTCATTAGGGAGCTTCAGAGTCACCCAGGGTCTTCTCATAGAGACCAGACTGCTGAGTCCTCTGCCAGAGTTTCTCACTGAGAGATCTTGATAGGGCCAGAATATTTTCATTTTTAGTAAGCTTCCAAGGAATGTCAATTGGACTGGTCCCTGAACCAGGCATTTAGAATTGCGATTCTAACGCATGAAACTTGCCATGTCACTATCCTGCAAAACAACTCTTGAGTGGCTCCTCGTCCTGCATAATTCAAGTTCTTTAACAGGGCTCACATGGCTCTCCATCACCTCGTCCTTGTCTGTGTTTTGTTTTATCGCTCACTGTGTTATGTGGCATGTTGGTGAATGTTTAAAAACAGGCTGTCCAGATTGGGAAATGAGCATATATGCACGCACACACACACACACACACACGGACGCACATCTGTTTAAACAAACAGAAGCCTGCTTTGCTCATATAAACAATGAATAGTGCACAGTTTGCAAATAATAATAAAACTTAGAATCCATTTCATTGTTTCATATAACCACTTGATTTTTATAGATTGCTTTTTATTTTGCAGACTTATTTTATCTATAGTCAAGTACATTCTGTCTTATAGTCTGCTTTCTATTTTTTTGATTAATTTTACAAACCATTGCAAAAATAAAAATTAGTTTTTACCACATACTGTGGGAAAATAGGACACTTGTATTTGTTTTTTTGACAGGCAGAGTGGACAGTGAGAGAGAGAGACAGAGAGAAAGGTCTTCCTTTGCCGTTGGTTCACCCTCCAGTGGCCGCCACGGCTGGCGCGCTGCGGCTGGCGCACCACACTGATCCGAAGCCAGGAGCCAGGTACTTATCCTGGTCTCCCATGGGGTGCAGGGCCCAAGCACTTGGGCCATCCTCCACTGCACTCCCTGGCCACAGCAGAGAGCTGGCCTGGAAGAGGGGCAACCGGGACAGAATCCGGCGCCCCAACCGGGACTAGAACCCAGTGTGCTGGAGCCGCAAGGTGGAGGATTAGCCTAGTGAGCCACGGCACCGGCAGAGACTTGCAGTTTTTTGACACCAATAGCTCACAAAGAAATAAATCAAACCCAATTTATAGTGTTTGTAAATATCAGTAGTATAAATACTTCTACTATGGTGGATTTCAACCTATTAGAAGGATATCCTTAACATTGGAATTGGAAAGAGATGCACTTTAGCAGTCCAATGTAAAGTATTTTTACTATCAGAGAGAATAGTTATAAAAATTTCAAGAGTACGTACAGATGACAGATAAAAAGAGTGAGAGAGAGAGATGTAAAATAGTAAAACAATTAGGAATCAATGGATTTATTAACTTTTAAGATTATTTAATTGCAAATTTGTACAGCTTAATTTTTAATGATGGTTGTCTTTACCTACTAGCTCACATAATTTCTGAGAATCTAATGTTTGGTCCTCAAGAACAGTACAAACTGACTCTAGCACACCACTGAGCTTGCTGTTTTGAACACCATAAAATCCAGACTATTGGACATCACAGCCCACGTCCTGACATGCCTTCCTACCTTTTTCACCAAGCCAACCCCATTCTTCTTAAAGACAGCAGCATTTCTGGCTGGAAACTTTCTGCCATCTTTCTGGGCTAAGTCAGGTGTTCTGTCCCATAAACCCCACCAGTGCCTAAGGCTTCCCTCACTGTGGCATCCCCTTGTTTGTTCTTCAAGGGTTTATCTCAGCTACTGAACTTTAAGCTTCCCTAAGTCAGGGAGTCTGCTTTAGTTAGCACTGAATATTGCCCAACACAGAGGCTGGTACACAGTAGGGGCATACTGTGTACTTCTATTTGCACACAATGATGGGTAACTCTTGGCTGTTGGTTTCCAGAGCTGTGGACTACAGAGGTGATGCCTTCCCTAAGCCACTTCTGCAAGAGAGCAGGGAAGAAACAGCTCTGTCAATCAAACATCTGCGTGAGGGTGAGAGTTAATGACTAGTGCTTACATAACAGATTCCACCTCCCGTAGACCGTAGACCAGGAGGTACTGATGGAAGTGAGGTGAGACTCAGAGCAAGGTTCCCCAGTCCCCCACCTCTTCTCTCAATTGCTCTGTTTACTGATCTTTAATTTTTTTACACTTACTTTTGAGCAAGCAGTCTGCACATGAGCAGGGAGGGTCAACTCACCTCGTAGTCAATGTCTAAGGCATCTGTTGCTCCCTTGGTCCGGAAATGCTGTGTGTGTTTATCCACCGTGAAATTCACCTGCTTTCCCACCCGCTCAATCAGGACTGAGTGCCAGTGCTGGTCATCCAGGAGGCTGCCCAGGGTGGCTGAGGGCGCGCTGCTGCTGAGCCGGGACTTGCTGTCATCTGTGAAGGCAGAGAAAGGCAGAGGACATCTGTATCCAGTGCAGATTTGAGTGCCACCAGATGAGCCTCTTTAACTGGAAAAATCAAAAGCAAAATGCTTGGACAATTGAAGCTTTTTGAATGCAAATGTCATACTATAGGAGGAAATTTTCACATGATCTGACCTTTCTGTGTTGAGTTCCCTTCAAAATGCAAATGCACTAAATAACCTACATAAAATTACACTTGTGGTTTCACAAATTTCGTATAGCTGGTACTCAGCTTGGAAAACATTACATACTCTATGCCACCATTCTCTATTCCAAAGGTAAAGACTGTCCATTGCTGCAGGCCCCCAGCTGTGGTGGAGTTGTGAAGGACTAACAGACCCAGAACCACATTCTAGTTCAACTGATACCCACAGTCCCTTTCTGACACTCAATGGTATGTTTTCAGTACTTGAGCTGTTAAATTAAAATATATATTTATTTGTGAGACAGAAAGAAACAAAGATTGATAAATGATAGATAGATAGATAGATAGATAATAGATAATAGATAGAACAAGCCCATCTGATGGTTCACTCCCCAAATGCTTGCAACATCTCGGTTGAAGCTTACAACACACAAGAGGCAGGGTCCCAACTATCTGAACCATCAGCTGCTGCCTCCCACAGTTTGCATTAGCAGGAAACTGGAGTTAGGAGCTGTTATCAAAACCAGGCACTTTGATGTGGGATATGGACATCCTAATTGGTGTGCTAACCACTTGCCCAAATGACCGACCCAGGACTTGAACAAGTAAATAGAAAAAGGAATAATATCCTAGTGTCCACAAGTACAAGATTAAAAAGAAGGTTTTGGGGCAGGTGCTGTGGCGCAGCAGGTTAAAGCCCTGGCCTGAAGTGCCAGCATCCCATAAGGGTACGGTCCTAGCCCCAGCTGCTCCTCTTCCGATCCAGCTCTCTGCTATGACCTAAGAAAGCAGTAGAAGATGTCCCAAATCTGTGGGCCCCTGCATCCACATGGGAGACCCAGAAGAAGCTCCTGCTCCTGGCTTCGGATTGGCACAGCTCTGGCCATTGCAGCCATCTGGGAAGTGAACCAGCGAATGGAAGACCTCTCTCTCTGTCTCTACCTATCTCTTTAACTCTGTCTTTCAAATAAATAAAATAAATCTTTAAAAAAATAAAAAGAAGATTTTTCCTTTTAGCAACAACACATATTATTTTTTTAAAGATTTATTTATTTATTTGAAAGTCAGTGTTACACAGAGAGAGGAGAGGTAGAGAGAGAGAAAAAAAAAAAGAGAGAGAGAGATGGTAACATTAATTTGATGGTAACACTAACATTTGATGGTTCACTCCCCAGTTGGCAACAATGGCCGGAGCTGGGCTGATGCAAAGCCTTGAGCCAGGAGCCACCTCCAGGTTTCCCATGTGGGTGCAGGGGCCCAAGGACTTGGGCCATCCTCTACTGCTTTCCCAGGCCATAGCAGAGAGCTGGATTTGAAGTGGAGCAGCCGGTTCTCGAACCGGCGCCCATATGGGATGCCGGCGCTTCAGGCCAGAGTGTTAACCCAGTGCACCACAGTGCCGGCCCCAACACATATTATTTTTGAGTTTAAGAGGAGAAAGTGGACTTTGAGCTGTGCTTGGCAGGAGGGGAGCAGAGATGGGATGAGGAAAACAGTGAGCCAGCCAGTGAGGGAAGTTTGCGGGTGAAGGCAGAGGTGAGAAGGTCATCATTATAGCTGCCTGCTGTATGAATGGCACTGAACTAGGGATGTTACCATGTCTATCCTCAATCGCGTAAGGGAAAACTATGTTTTACAAATAAGTATTCTGAGACTCAACAACCTCTTGCATACATGCTTCCAAGGGCACCCAGAATTTGAACACATGTCTGCTTGGTATATTCTCTGACTTTGGCATGGATATTGAGAAAGCAGACTAAGTAGAGCTTGGCAGACTCACTTGGGAGGATCTGGGATATGCTTTTGTCAATGGAGCCTTCTTGGCTCCCTGGCCCTGTCCCCAACTTCCAACTTTGTGGAAGTCCTTAGCTATCTCCTTCCATCAATATGATTACACAATTTTTTCTCGCTGCAGAATTTTGCCTCAACTTTAGTAAAATGACCAATTGGATACAACCATTACTGATCTACTCCTTTTCAATCATTGGGTTAAGTTTATTATTGAATGGTTTTATTCATTCTCTTTAGTAAGTGAAGGCAAGAGGCTTCTCTTCTCTCTCTAGCACAGTTGAGAGCAGCCTGTGTGACCTTGGGAGCTGCCTCTGCCCTGCAGCCTCCCTACTCCCACCTTGATCTAGCTCTCATACCCTTCATTGAGTTACACCTGTAGCTTCATTAACTGTATGAACAGTTGAGGGCATTTAACAAAGCTGGAGAACTAATGGCTGACTTTATTTTGTTTATTTATTTGTTTTAATTTTCACCACAAATTTTGCAGTGCCAAGCTCTGTTGGACTATGCTAATGTTAACAGATATTTTTCTTTTTCATTCTGCCTCTCTATCTCCTTCCCTTTGTTACCCTTTCCTTCTCTTTCACTTTCTTCCTTCTCTCTGAATCTCTTCTCTTAGAGTGACCAGTGTTTAGGACAAGGATCATTGTGAATGGCCTTGAGCTGAGAAAAAACAGCACAGAGCCCGAGTGCTCTCACCCCTGTCTCCATGCACACACACACACACAGAGCTTATATTTATAAAATAAAACTTGTCCAGGAGCTAACGTTGCTTGAAGGAAACTTAGTGGCCCTTATAAACGATCAGTTCTAGGTAGTAAATCAGATAGATATAATATTGGAGTTCTCACTTTACATTTGATGTGTGTCTGACTTTTTTTCTTAAAAGATGAAAGGCATTTAACAAAGATTTATTTATACATTCAAAAGATGAAAGATTTCTTTATGAAAGTTTCTTTATGTCACTGAAGCAAAGAAACAAAAGGGAAGAAATCACAATCATGGCCTCTTCCCCTCTTGCTTGCTCTATGCTCTGCTTTTGTGAGATTGAAGTGTCTACTGATCTCCTTAAAAGGATCAATACTAAGAATGATTGAAATAAAATCTTTTCATATTTACCTACTCTAAGATTCCTGCTTCAACAAATTTAACCATAACAAATAAATTGATAAATACAGGAGGGCAATTAGAATTTTTCCTTAGTTTCATTTAATTAATGTTTAATAGTAAAATACACATTTATCCTCAATTTTCCCTTAGCATGCAATCTATTCTGAAAATATTTCTTTACCAAAAGGTAAAAAGATTTCCCACTTATTTTTATAGCTGAATAGTATTCCACAGAATGAAAGATGTGCAATTTTATTTAAATTGTTTTCTGTTGGTAGAAACTTAGATTTGCCTTTCTCCTTTACACAGACTGCAATCATGCCTTGTATGTAGAGGTCGTGTTCCATGAGCTTAAGCATGCATTTCTGTAGCATGTACTCTTAGATAATGAATTGGTATTCAAAGGTCTCACATTTGCAATTTTGACAGAAAACACCAAATTGTCTATGAAAGCAGAATCTATTTGAACTACTAGCAATTCCCGAGAGTGCTTTGTACCACAAGCTTGCCAATATAATGTGATCTAGCTTAACAATTTTGCCTGTTTGATGGGTAAAAACTATTTCAGAGTAATTTTAATGTGTTTCTTTTAATAGGAATGAAGTTGAAAGCTTTCTCATTTTTATTTCCTTTACTGTGGAATCTCTGATTATCTCTCATCTTTCTATCAATTTTCTTGTCACTCTGTATTTAGTCCAATTTAAGATCAATTTAATGATTTTCACAGTAGATTTTTGATGTTGTTTTTATGTGTTTGTTTAATTTTTAAGTCATCATTCATATATTTTTGTGTTGAAAAAAGTAATCATTTTTTTCTCTTTAATGGCAGGCTTCCGGATTTTTTTGATCTTTTCAAAGCTGCCTTTTCTGAGGTCACTGAAAAATTCTCCCAAGTTTTCTTTTATTTCATCTTATTTGAAATTTATTCTGGTATATTCTGGACACAATTGTATCTTTGTTTTATATCTTATAATGGCTACCAAAGTGGATGAAGCCAGCAATTTTAAAATCCCCTTGAGAATTTTTCAAAGTAGACTGGGGGTGTCACTTCCAAGTGTAAGGAGCAACACTATCATGTTAGATCTAGGATTAGATCAAGACTTTCTAGCTCCTGTCTGGGATCTCAATTCCTTGAACCTGAAGCTCTTGAGCTGAGGTTGCCTGGTTCTTTGTTGCTATAGTACCCGCCATGCGTTCACCTCCACTTTCACTATCACCATCCTACTGCCCAGGACAGCTGGATCGGTGGGAGCAAGATAGCACGGCTCACTCCATGAGCACTCCCCTAAGGTCTGGAGTTAGCCCTTCTTCCCACACCCTCGCCCTAGTGGAGAACATTCACTCCTCCCATCTCTTCCAACAATCCTGCTACTCATAATTTTAAGATTTTAGGGGAATAAAAAATGCACACTTTCTTAAATAAATAGTGACTACTATTTGCTTGGTGCATTTAATGAAACCATAAACCTTAATTAACACACTTACCATTTCATGCAAAATAGCTCATGAAATTTTTATGAATACTTAAAGCAATTTGTTGGACCTTTCTCAAAAGAGGATTAACATTGCTCCTTGTTTACACTGTTCATTTACTTAGCCAATATTTTCATTGCCTGAAGAAAATAGAAAATTGAATACCACCAATCTTTTCAAAACACATGTCAATTAATATTGAGGAATTCAGAAAAAATGTTCACAACTTTGTAACTAAAAACCTACTTTCTGGAAGCATATTCTGAAATGACAATTTTAAATGTTGTAAATATTATTTTTTAATCGCTAACGTTTTAAAAATTGGAAACAATATCCAATAATTTACAAAGAGAAAAAGACAACAACCCTGAGTTCATTTCATTACACTTGCCAGATGGAATATTACATAGCCATTAGAATGGTATTTATGGGGTGAACATTTCATCTAGTGGTTAAGCCACTGGTAAGAATGACTGTATACTACATTGGAGTACCTGGGTTCAATACCCAGTTCTGCCTCCTGACTCCAGTTTCCTGCTAAAGCACACCCTGGGATCAGTAGGTAATGACTGAAGTAGTTGGATCCCTGGCACTCAAATGGGAGATCTGGTGTAAGTTTGCATCTCCTGGCTTTGACCACCCCACCTCTGTGGAGGGTGTTTCAAGATGAACCCAGAGATTAGTTCTCTCTCTTTCTCTCTCTTGCATTCTGCCTCACCATCTATCTCACAAAACAATAAAAATAAATGGCACAGTATTACTTACGCAACTTCAGAAATATGCTAAGCAGTAGCTGCCTTTTTAAATTTAAACATTCATTTATTTGAAAATCACAGTGGCAGAAAGAAAGGGAAACACACACACACACACACACACACTCACACACAAGAGGTGGAGAGAAAGAGAGAGAGAGAGAGAGATCTTCCATTACTGCCCAGATGTCCACAACAGCAAGATCCAGCCAGACCTAGGCCAGGCTGAAGCCAAGATCCAACAACTCCATCCAGGTACTCTACATGGGTGGTGGGGCCCAAGTACTTGGGCTGTCTTCTGGTGTCTTCCTAGGAGAATTACCAGGACTTGAATCAGTATTCAAATATGGGATTCTTGAGTCACAAGTGTCAGCTTAACATGCTGAGCTACAACGCCAGCCTTTGACTGCATTGTTTGATAAAATAAACAGTAACTTCCAATAAATATTAGTAATGTGTACCTTACTCATTGAAAATACACAAAGCAGATAGAAAAGTCTAAATATGAACTAAACACAAGTATGGATTAAGCATGAATAAAAATAAAACTCAAGAAGGCATTTAACACAAAATGTCTTTCTTCTTTTTGTGTTTTACATGAGCATAGCTACTTTTGCTGATGGGAAAAATAAACTTCATTAAAAACATAATCCTCACACAGCATAGCTGGTTCATTTATAACTATGTATCAGAGATATGCATATTATTGACCAAATCCTGAATTGCATGTTTGCTTTTTAATTAGCACAAAAGGTGCAGACAGGAATTCCAACACCGCTTGTCAATATTCTATCCTAATAGAATATTTCATATCAGATAGCTGATATGAAAACAAATTGAGTTAAATAAAGTGATTAAACAACTCGGAAAATGGAATTTCTGCTATTCATTGAGAAGAGTATTTAAGATTCTATCAATAAAAATAGAAAAATGGCATTTTGTAGAACATCTTACCTGGAAATTTTCAACATCAGAAATTACAATAAGAACTTAGTTCTCAAGAAACTATCAAACAATTTATCTCGGGATATCTATTTCAAGTTTCATCTCAGTGGCATATGAAGTTTAATTACTAGTTTTAACCAGTTTCTAATTTATTGAGGGAAGATAAAAACTCTCGTGGGCAATTGTGAAAGATAAAAAGAAACAATGAAGTTGTGCACAAGCTAACTCATGAGTCAGAAGCATATCAAGAAAATCTTACTTCTAATTAAATGAAAACTTGTTCTCATGCACTTTGAAATCCATGCATAGCTTTTACATGATACCAGTTTCTAGGAGAACTTTTAGAAACTTCTCACTGTGTGATTTCAATTTTTTTCTTGCCTTAAAATGAACTTTATCTTTATTTTATTTTATTTTATTTTATTTTTTGAAAGGTAGAGTTGAGAAACAGAGAGAGAGAGAAAAAGAGAGAGAGAGAGAGAGAGAGATTTTCCATTAGCTGGTTCACTTCCCACATGGCCGCACTGGCCAGGACTGAGACAGACCAAAGCCAGAAGCCAGGAGTTTCATGCAGGTCTCCCCATGCAGATGGTTGGGTCCCAAGTACCAGGGCCATCTTCCACAGCTTTCCCACTAGCATCAGCTTAGAGCTGGATTGGAAGTGGAGCAGCCAAGACTTGAACAAGCACCCATATGGAATGCCAGCACCACAGGCAGCAGCTTTACTCGCTATGCCATAATACTGGCCCTTGAAATTTATCATTTAATTCCATTACAAGGGATATTTTCAAAATCATCTTTTTTATTATTTGAAAGGCAACAAGCCAGAAATATAGAAATAGATAGAGGGAGATGTCTCACCTACTGGTTCACTACCCAAATGCCCATAGCAGGTTGTGCTAGGGCTGGCCTAACCTTCAGCCCTGGACTCAATGCATGCCTGCCACGTGGATGGTATAGATCCAGCTACTTGAGCCATCACTTGCAGCCTCCCAGGGTGTGCATTAGCAGGGAGCTGGAATGGGAAGCAGAGCTGGGACATGAACACAGCTACTCCAATATGGGATTTGGCTCTCCCAGGTGACTGCTTAACCACTGCACCAAATGCATCCACCCCTATGAACTATTTGAAGTACATGTATACTTAAAACATTATAAATATCATTCCAGGCCCTAAAGTTATAAAAAAATTATATAAAGCCATAAATGGTTTGGACATATGACCTAGCAGTTAACCCAACCATTGTTATAACCACACCCACACACAGTGTCTGGGTTTGAAACCTGGCTGTATTTCCTGCTGATGCAGGCCCTGGTGGGCAGCAATAATGATCAAGGGTCTTGGGTCCCTGCCACTTCTATGAAAGTCCTGGGTTGAGTTTCCCATGTCTTGCCTCAAAGTCAGCCCAGTTCCAGTGGCTGTAGGTGTTTGAGGGTAGTTCTTTCTATCTTGTTGCCTCTCAAATACATAAGAAAAAATTGAAAAAAAAAATGGCAACTTGAAAAAAGATTTTCTGTCTTTTTTCACAATTTCAGAAACATAACAGACATTCCATAAATATGTGAGAGTTGTCTTGTTAAAATGTCTGAATTTCTTTTTTTTTTTTATTTGACAGATAGAGTTAGAGAGTGAGAGAGAGAGACAGAGACAGAGAGAAGGGTCTTCTTTCTGTTGGTTCACCCCCAAAAGGGCCACTACAGCCGGTGCCGCACTGATCTGAAGCCAGGAGCCAGGTGCCTCCTCCTGGTCTCCCATGCAGGTACAAGGGCCCAAGCACCTGGGCCATCCTCCAGGACTAGAACCCGGGGCCCATATGGGATGCCGGTGCCACAAGGCAGAGGATTAACCAAGGGAGCCTTGGTGCCGGCTAAAACGTCCAAATTTCAAAAGAGCTAAAGCAAATCTTACTGAGTATTTGAATAATGTGAAGAACTTTCACTGATAAACAAGTTCATTGTGCAGTCAGGAGCTCTGGCCTCTGGCCTGTGTACTTGACCCCTGGAGGGACTTGCTGCCCTGCATGGGTTTACTCACTCTAGAAGTCTGCCTCACTTTACTGAAGTTACACACACTGGGAATCACACAAACCCTGTCTCCATTGAAATGCACTGAACTCTTGTAAGAATGAGTGACCTGCATGTACTATTGATGTCTTGTTTAGTTCTTACAACCGTTCCCCAGTCACATAATATCTCTGCTCTTTGATCCTCCACCCGCATCTCTGGGTTCACGCTGTTGGAATTCTATGGAGGGCAGACAGCCACAGGCGATCTGAATGACACATGTAAAAGCAGGAAGGGAATCTCTCTAAACCCCTTATGGATTGAAAGGAGAAACCTCTTTCCCATTTAGTAGTTCTAGAAAAATCTCCCTGAGAAAGTAGGCAAAGGGGAAACTTCTGGTTAAATTGCACCATAGAGAGAACTGATTGTTCAAAGTCAGGCACAGTGAGGGTAACCATGTGATGGAAATCAGAGAATCACAAAACTGTCACTTGAAAAGAATGACAGCACACTGTGTGTCCCCAAGCACCATCAACAACCGGCTGCGGTGCTGAAAACCCAAGCTTAGCCAGAATTTCTGGACTGCAGAGTCACTGACTAAGTGACAAATACACATTGCACACTGGAGAATGTCAGTAAAGAAAGCACTGCTAGAATATTCATGTCAACCAGTTAGGGCAAAGCTGAAATGACGCCTTCACTGGACCAACACCGGTCTCAAGTCAGTTAACTTCATGTCTACCGTTTTCCCTCTCACTGCTTCATGTCTCTCATTCCTGATTAAAAAAAAAAAAATAAAAGAACCTGATCATAATGTTATTAACTCTTCCCATTTTGGAAGCTATGTAATAACAGGAACAGAAAATGAATTTTAAACAATATTGTTAAGATTTTGTACTAATGGTTGGGCATTTGGCTCAGCAGTTTAGACACTGCTTGAAATGCCCTTATCTCACTTTGGAGTGCCTGGTTCAAGCTCCAGCACCTGTGTTTCTGAGCCGACTTCCTGCAATTGTGATCTTGGGAAGCAGAATCCTTGCCACCCAGGCAGGAGGATGGGATGGAATTACAGGCTCCTAACTGAAGCTCTGGTTGGTGTTGCCACTTGAGGAATGAACCAGCAGATGAGAGATCTCTCCTTGCTTTTCTTCAAATAAAGTTAAAACCAACATCAAAAATCATTTCATAGTAAGACAATATTTATATTTAAATGTTAAGAGATAATTGGGGCCAGCGCCATGGCTCACTAGGCTAATCCTCCACCCGAGGCGCCAGCACCCCAGCTTCTAGTCCCGGTTGGGGCGCCGGATTCTGTCCCAGTTGCCCCTCTTCTAGTCCAGCTCTCTGCTGTGGCCCGGGAGTGCAGTGGAGGATGGCCCAAGTGCTTGGGCCCACTCGCATGGAAGACCAGGAGGAAGCACTTGGCTCCTGACTTCGGATCAGCGCAGTATGCTGACCGTAGTGGCCATTAGGGGAGTGAACTAACAGAAGGAAAACCTTTCTCTCTGTCTTTCTCTCTCACTGTCTAACTCTGCCTGTGAAGAAAAAAAAAAAAAGAGAGAGAGATAATTGAAATGTAGAATTTTGGGCAGCATTTGCTTCCATTTTTAAACATTTTTCCAAGTTTTCTAAGCTGACATATATTTCTTTTAGCTTCTATTCAATTATTTTATTTATTGGAAATACAGAGGGGCCAGCTCTGTGGGGCAGTGCTGTGGCGTGCTTGGCCTGCAGTGCTGGCACCCCATATGGGCTCCAGTTTGTGTCCTGGCTGCCCCACTTCCAATCCTGCTATGACCTGGGAAAGCAGTAGAATAAGGCACAAGTCCTTGGGCCCTTGCACCCGCATGGGAGACCCAGAAGGAGCTCTTGGCTCCTGGCTTCGGATCAGCTCAGCTCTGACCATTGTGGCCATTTAGGGAGTGAACCAGCAGATGGAAAACCTCTCTCTCTCTCTGTCTCTACCTCTCTCTGTAACTCTGTCTTTCAAATAAATAAAATAAATCTTTAAAAAAGAAATACAGAGAAAGAAAGAGACAGATACAGGCAGACAGGTAGAGATAGTTCAGCCACCATACAGAGACAGGTCAATGACAGGAACTGGGCCGGCGCCGCTGCTCACTAGGCTAATCCTCCCCCTGCAGCGCCGGCATCCCGGGTTCTAGGCCCGGTCGGGCGCCGGATTCTATCCTGGTTGTTCCTCTTCCAGTCCAGCTCTCTGCTATGGCCTGGGAGTGCTATGGGAGACCAGGAGAAGCACCTGGTTCCTGGCTTCGGATCAGCGCAGTGCGCCAGCCTTAGCAGCCACTTGAGGGGTGAACCAACAGAAAAAGGAAGACCTTTTTCTCTCTCTCTCTCTCACTGTCTAACTCTGCCTGTCAAGAAAAAAATGACAGGAAGTGAAAACTCAACACTGGTCTCCCATATGGTCAGTACAGACCCAACCACTTGAGCCATCACCAGTTGCCTCCAATGTGTGCACATTAGTCGAAAGCTAGGATCAAGATTTAGAGATGGTATTGAGCCATGTACTCCTATATGGGATGTAGGATTCCAAGAAGCACCTTAACTGCTGCATCAAGTGCCTTCTCCTTTATATATTTAATAACCTGAAAATAGGTAAAAACTGGTTAGCTCTAAGTTCAGGTTAACAGTGACTATACTAATCAATAGTTGTATAACTTGAACACATTATGTATCTTCTTTGAGGCTAGGATTTCACATCTGTAAATTACCTCCCCCCCTTTTTTAGGTACTCAAAGTATCTATTTACTGAGAAAATCAGTAATAACAAGACCCACATATGTACCAAATCCTTGTTGAAATATGAACAAGCCTGGACCTAAATGCTTACCAAAAACCAAAGTAAAACTAAGCTATCTAATATAAATATGGTCACAAAATTATCAATGAGTTTAAACAATTTAGAATGATGAAAAATGATGAATAGTATAGTATTACAATACAAGATAGGGGTGAGGGATTCTTTTTTTTTTAACCAAGATACCTTTAATTTACTCTATAATACTACTAATAATATAAAGACTTCTTGTTTCTAAACAAGTTTTTTTTACATTTTTTGTTTAATATAAAGAGAACAGATTTCATGTAGTACATAAAGAATATGATACTTTACTCCGTCTTCCTTCCTTTCTTCTTTTAATTTTTGTGACACCAGATTTTAATTTATAATCATAGGCTTAATGCCCCACCAAACAAAGAATTCAACAAGTGAAAAGCAGAAAGACCACTACTCCACAGGAATATAGAAAAAGGCCATAAACAATACTCAAACCCTGTGATGTCAAATTCACTCATGTTTACTCACAACATTGGAGTGTTTTTGAGGATTACATGTGTGGCAGCCCACCATATGTATCCTGTAACTGTCGGGGCCACATTGTAGGAGAGAGTGGCTCCAGGGGAGTCAGGGTCACAGGATTGCAGCAGGTGTGGGCAGGAGGCAGGCAGAGAGCACAGTAGAGATAATATTTGGGTCCTTCCCTTTTCCAACACACTTAATTGCCACAAGTGCCCAGTTTAAGCCAGTGTTCTGAGTTCCAGAGATGCAAACAGGAACAAAAGGCTGCCTTTGTCCTTATGCAACTTACATTACAGAGTTTTCCATTATAGATAAATCAACTCTGTCATCCCTTTACTTAGAGTGTCCAGACATCTGCAGGCTACAACCAAGGCACATAGGGCTAAAACACTGATCTGTGGCAGTGCTTCCCAAGGGAAGGAACTTGGAGAGCTGTGCTGTTTAACAGATACGCTTGGTGACTGCCTAAAATGCGTTTGAACAGGATATGCTCAACTACAGAACACAGATGGACAGGAGGGGGCTCCCTAAGCAGATACAAAGACATCTCAGAGCTGCGTAGAATATAGGGAAAACATGATTGATATTTCTACTGACTGGTCCACTATGTGAGACTTTATAGTATCACCAGCAAGGCTAGGTATTTGAGTCTGATGGAAAGATTTACTCTGCCATCACATCTACCACTGCTAGGAGCAAGCCCTGTTCCTCTCAATATGCCCATTTATTTTCAGAAACACAATATAATTCATGATGGATCTTTCAGATATTATTTGTTGAATAATTGGTTACTATTGGGCTCCTGTTTTTTGTATTTGACCATGTTTATTGATTGACAGAAAAATTTGTTTATGTTTTTGTTATTTTATATGCATACTTTGCAAGATAGTTAGTATTATTCCAAAATTAGAAGTAAGTAAGGATAACAAGGTTCAGAGGTTATATAACTTCCTTATAATAAATAAAGGATTATCGGGTTGGCCTTGTGGCATAGCAGTTTAAGGTTTCAAAAGCAACTCTGGCATCACATATTGGAGTGCTGCTTTGGGTCCCTGAAGTTCTGCTTCCAATCCAGCTCTTTGTTAATGAATCCGAGAAAGGAGCAAAAGATGGCTCAAGTACTTGGGCCCCCGCCACCCTTGAGGGAGACCCAGTTGGAGTTCCTGGCTCCTGATTTGGCCTAGTGCAGCCCTGACAATTGAAGTTATTTGGGGAGTGAACCAGTAGATAGAAGATCTCTCTTCTCTCCCTCTCTCTCTCTCTCTCTCTCCCCCTGTTTCTCCACATCACTCTCTTTCTCCTCTCTTTGTCACTACACATTTCAAATAAATAAAAGTATGTCTTTAAAATAAATAGGCAACATAATTTGATCACATATGTCTGCAATCCCAATAAGATCTGTGGAATGACCTCTCTCTTCTATTCCTACTGTGCTATACCACTAGTAAATTTGCTTTACCATGTTGGACTTTGCATATTGTAGCACAGTTTTGGATCAAAAATGAGATACCCATATAGCAAACCTAACTGATAGCAACTGGAAGATTCCAACATGTAACCAGTAAGAGACACCTGCTCTACTATTGACTGGTCACAGCAACTCCACCCACCGCCCACAAGGCTGCACAAGGTCCTTGTCATTGAAGAGCTCCACGCCACACATTCTACTTTCCTGAAAGCAGTGAATGGACTTACGCTTGTCTGATTAGTGCTAGAGCATCCAGCCTCCCGATAGTTCACTGCTGCAGCACCTCCTCAGGTGTTAGCAAACCAATCAGCCCAGCAGTAAATGTTACCTCCCTTCTCTTCTGAAGAAGTCTCTGCTGTATATTTAATCTAATACATTGAGTGTTAGGCTTTCAAATCTGCAGATTCTTTCTGTTTTCCCTGCCCACACTCACCATAAACTCCAGAAGATCCTCAGAAATGCTTTGACATAAAGTCCAGAATTGTCTGACTTGGGGCTGTGAGTTTGCATTAGTCTTCATTCTCGTGTCTCTATTGATATTTGCTAGAATATCTATGGTTGGTTTCCAGTCTCCACACTACTGGGTCTCACAAACAGAATTCTGCTATGTCTTTCCTTTGGCATTTCATAGTAAATAGAAGAGTACTTCAAAAAATTGATATAAAATTGAATTCAACAGTGCTTCTTTGGTGCCCCAAATTTTTGAAAACGTGCATAGATTTTGTGTTTTCACATCATACATTTCCATTAAGATTTTGAGATACCTCTTGGTGCTAAAAGACAATGATCTTCCCATCCTCTTAACATAAACCCGCATCAAATAGGAAGCAGAAATTCACTCTCATAAAAAACAAATCCACTTTTCCTCAGTTGGGCTCTTGTCCTGTTTTGCTTGTTTATTTTTCTATGGCAAAGTCTTTGTGTTTTCGTTTGCGCTCCTGGGAATCAACTCCCTCTCACCTGCCTGGGCGTTATCCCCAAATGCATTGACCACATAAGGGAGGCTGGGCCCCGCCCCCCACCTCTTTCCCTGGATTAGGATGTTGGTTCCAGTGAAATACGCTTTCCTGTGGTGACAGAAGCCAACCTACAGCGACAGGCTAAGTCCTGACTGCGAAGGACGCAAGAGAGCATTCTGCTCTACATTAACCGGCATTTGTCCAGTCTAAGGCCCACTCTGGCACAACGAGGGCACTTAAAGAAAACGAGGTCTCCCTTAAGGAAACACAGGAATTTCCAGAAACTCACATTTTTTCCCCCTTCACCACATATGATCCCCTTCCCTCACCAAAACAAATAAGCAAGCAAAAAACAAAAGCAATTAAAACATTTCTCCTTCACTTTTTTCCCTTGAAATTTACCTTTTGCAAGTGCACTCAGTAGAATCATTTTTGAAGAAGCCCCATTATAATATGTGTGTATTTACATTTGCTAAAGTTGGGGTGGGCACTTGGTCTAGTAGTGAAGATGCCAATTAACACACCTATGTCCCTCATTAGAGGGCTTGATTTTCAACACACAGCTCCACTCCTGACTCCCTCTTCCAGCTAATTTAGACACTTGGAGGAAGCAGGTGATGGTCTAAGTGACTGGATTGCTGCTACCCATGTGAAAAATTTGGATTCTGCTCCCAGCTTTCAGCTTCAGCCCCTTTGTTCATTGCAGGTATTTGGGGGGGGGGGGGGAGAACCAGCAGGTGGGATTGCCGTCTTTCTCCACCTATCTAGCTTTCTCTGCTTCTTGTCTCTCTGTATCACACATACAAAAATTCTGAATGTACTTTAGTTTGAGTTACTAAAAGAAACAGATAGATAGGATAGAGAAATACTTAACCATTAGCTTATAGCTCTTCCTAAGTACCTGTTATATATTAATGTTAGCCGTCGCAAAACACACCGAACACTGGAGTAAGGGAAAGGGTTTATTGGGAACACCCAACAGACCGGAGTGAAGGGGCGGCGAAGGAAAAGGAGAGAGAAAGTATAAGAGAGAGAGCCAGAGGAGAGGAGCTAGTGAGGAGAGAAGATAGAGCAGAGCACAGAGGAGAGCAGGAGAGCAGAGCTAAGAGAGCAGGAATGGAGGGCCAAGAGGGCAGAACCAAGAGAGAAGAGTCAAGAGGCAGGGAGCAGAGCCAAGAGAGAAGAACCGAGAGAGCACGTGTGCAGGAACAGTCCTTTTAAAACTTTGCCGGAGGGTGGCAGGGAAGCAGGAGCAGCGAATCCCTTTAGGGTGGGGGGTAGAGCCTGGCTCAGGTAGCTGGGCCATGCGGCCACCTGGCTACAACTGCACCAGTTTCCTAACAGTACCAGTCCTGGAACGTCGCAAAATCTCTCTCTCTGCCTTCGCTTTGCTGCTTGTGCTAAGCTACTTTTGGCTGCTCATAACCAAATGCTCACAGCAAGTATCTCCTGGCCTGCTCTGTGCTCGGTATGGACCCCAACTTAGTCACTCCCCTATGCATTTCTCTCACTAAATAAAAAGCTTAAAAAACTTTAAAAAATACTACCAATGGGTTAAACATTTCTAAATATAGTTTTTTTACTCCCATAAGGATAAGGGGAATGTGCACTTAGACTGAAAGCCCACGACATGCACCTGGTACACTAGAGCACCAGGAATGGTGACCTGCTAAGCAAAGGAGTTCCTTTTGGCCTGACATAAGAAGCAAAGAGGCAATGCCTGGCCCTACCCAAGTTGAGATGCAGGGCGAGCCTTCCCTTCTGGAGCTCCAGGGTGATGTGGTCTCCACGTTGACCCTCTCCATGGAAAAGGACCCCATCTCCTTGCATGCTCTTGAACTTGAGGGAGATGACATCTTTGAGAGTGCTCATCAGTTTCTGACTGAACCTGTACAGAAGCGAGCTCCTCCCATCAAAGTCGGCAACGTCGGATTCTGCACATGGAGAGAACAGGGGAGAGAAAAGTCAGTGTGCATTCTCACCATTGCTGTTCCTGTTTCCCATCCCAGTTGCTGTCTGATCCACAGGAATGTTCTCAGGATCTCCGAGATACTTTCTCAATAGGAAGTGTACAGACTAGACCAACCCTAATTAGGCTCAGGGGAATTATTCATTTACAAGCAACACCACATGCTGAGTCAAAGTGAACTGATCATAGCCTAGAGGAAAAAGCTCTCGTTAGTGCTATGCCAGCTTTTGCTTCAGGGCACAGGGTGAGAATGCTCCAAGTGCCATGTCAGGCTTCACTGTGCAGAGGCCTGTGTGTAATAGCTGGTCATAACTTAACATCCTTATCCAATTGCTTCTGATGGCTAGACCCATTTGACCTCCTACCTTAGGCTCAAGATTAGACAGAGGGATAGATATACTTTATTATGCTGAGTCTGATTGAATAGTACTATCTTCCTAGAACTTCGTGTTGAGAAGGATCCCTTTAGCCGTAAAAGAAGGTTTGACATTTTAACAGACAAGGCAAGCACAAAGAAACATCATAATCTTCATGTAAGATACATATCATGGAAAAAAAAACTGAGTGACTTTAAAATATTTTTGCATTAAAATAAACTTAACTTTTAATTTCATTTTTCTGTTAACTTTTCAATGTCTCTTTGTATCCGTTTGATCTCTCTCTTGTCCTGTGTTTTTCACATATGTCGCTTTTGTGCTAATGAACAAAATGTCCATTCATTATTGTTAAAGCAGAGGGAGAAGGTCAGAGAATCATGATTTAGGTGAGTATAAGCATCTCTGAGAGATTTGTATCAAAAAGCTGAGAGGCACTCTGAGTATTATTACTGCATATTATTTCCACAATATTTTTCCTATTTTTTAATTCTAAAAATTTTACTGTGAGATCTTATTCCATTTAAAAAAATACAAGCCTATTTAATGATAACTTGAAATAGATCCATTATATCCAGTCTTAGGTGAGTGAGATGGTGGCAAATAGGAGTATGAAATGGTTGGAATTATTCTTGTTTAAAATCCAGCACCTGGTAAAACACATTTTTTATTATTCATAAAGCAATTAAAACACTCAGCTTGAGCAAACACAATAATGAAGTACTTTTCTAACCAAAGATCTAGAAACATCCTTTGTAAGTCTCAGATTCCAAAATCAAAAGAATAATGAAATCACACTTTCCTTCAATTAAACAACTTCACAATTAATCCCCGTGGAATAAAGTGACTCTAAACAAAAGTTGCTGATGATTCCCTGGACTGTAAGAGAAACTTCAGACACAGAGAGATTTTCACAAACTCTTACCCTGCTCAGAGCCTCCCCAGCTCACCTCATCAGTACACCCACATTTGTTGTCTGATATGGATTTTTTCCCCAGACACATGGGTGCTACAGGCAGCCAGCAACCATTAGTCAGGGAATAATGAGAATCATCGTATAGAAACGAGCGAACATGATGTTAAACTATGCTGCCTTGTTCACCCAAGGCAACCTTAGCTCACTACATCTTGCTTGCCTTGTCTACAAAATGAAGATCCTTATGTGCATTAGGGAAGACTGTTGTGAGAATTAAATGTGCTAATAAAGTGATAGCACATATAAAATGATGCCATTGTGCTTGGCACATTATGCTAATTAATTCAACAGTAGGGAGTAGGAGTTGTAGCAATGACTAAGATGCAAGGAGGGAGCCTTGTATGCCTAACCACCAGCCCACTGTGCTGGCTGTCATTCCTTTCTCACCCTAAATGACACCCATGGTAGATCAAAGGATGGACAGAAAGACATCTGCATCCCAGTTTTATTTCCTGTAGCTGAGACAAGCACAAGTTGTGTCTTTTGCACAACGGTCTAAATTCCTCTCTTATTCCTGGTAACATTTGTCCTATTCCCCTATGCAGATGGTGTTGGAACTTAGTGTAGCACAGGACACACCTCTGCACTTTTGCTCATTATGTGCCATGTTGGAGTCACTGCACATAAATTATTGCTCTACATCCAGCCCCTCACACCATCATGACACTGTGAGCCTCATGAGAGTCTCCAGCACACTGGGAAGAGTCTGAGATAGGGCAGGTAGGGCCCTCTGATGCGAGACAACATGGATGAGCTCGGCCTTTTGCTCCCTGTGAGCAGCACTGAACTAAAGGAGAAGCCTGTCTGCTGGAGCAACTCTTCCACTGACACAGTGCCCAACCAGTGCATGTCTGTGTCAATACTAGGGGTCTAACATTCTTTCTTGAAAAATAGCATGTGATGTTGTACTCACTGTGACACCTGATTATAAAGATGCAATAAGAAAGCTCATGCTAAAATTGAATCAGTAGGAGCTGGCACGGAGGTATAGCGGGTAAACCTGCTGCTTGCAGTGCCCGTATCCCATATGGGCACCTGTTCCAATCCCGACTGCTCCAATTCTGATCCAGCTCTTTGCTATGGCCTAGGAAAGCAGTAGAAAATGGCCCGTGTCCTTGGGTCCCTGCAACTGCATGGGAGACCCGGAAGGAGCTCCTGGCTCCCAGCTTCCGATTGGCATAGCTCTGGCTGCTGTGGCCATCTGGAGAGTGAACCAGTGGATGAAAGACCTCTCTCTCTCTCTCTCTCTCTCTCTCTCTCTCTCTCTCTCTCTCCCTATCTGCCTCTGCATCTCTGTAGCTCTGCCTTTCAAATAAATAAATAAATCTTTTAAAAAATTGTTTCAATAGAAACACATGAATACTCATTATTTGCTATTTCCTCCAACACTTCATTTCATTACCCCATACTTTGATGCCTTTGGCCAAGAGGACACCTCCCAAAGGACAGAGTTCCTTTTCATTCAAGTCCTGGGTTGCTGAAATTCCTTTCTCCTGTAACTGAACTGCAACTCCTCTCCCCATCCAGCACAGCTGTTATGATCTACATTCCATTTCTTCAAAAGTCAGGCCACACTAGCAATTTGACCAATGATGTCAGTGTGGATGACAAGAGCTACTTCTCAGAAAACCCAGCTCCATGAGACATTGGGAAATTGAGCCACTGGGTATAAGGGAACTGCTAATGATAGAGCAGAACTTGGCTCTCCAAATTCATGCAGACTTTTAAACTCCAAAGTCTCTGTTGAGGGTTGATCAATTAAGGCTGGAGACTTGGTTTAACTATGGCATCTGTGAGGCAGGCATAGTGGGTGGTCTGTAGGTCATTGAGGGCTGCTCACAGAAGGCAGTTCTCCCAAGAAGGTTGGTTATTTAATCTGAGTTTGGTTTTGGCTTAGTTCCTCTCTGTCTCTGTCTCTGTCTCTGTCTCTCTCTCTCTCTCTCTCTGCTTCCTAGCTTACCTTGAATTGTTTCTCTGCACCTGCTTAGCTGTGACAACCTCTACCAGACTAACAAAGCCACCTGATCTTGAACCTACAAACTGCAAGCCAAAATGACCCTGCTCTGTCCCAAGAAACCCCTCTCAGTTATTTTAGGTAAAGTAGGAAACAGCTGACTAATAGAAGATGGATATACATATATATATGTGTGTGTGTGTGTGTGTGTGTGTGTATATATATATATATATATATATGGAATCTGACAGACCTGGGCTTCGACCCAAGCAGCCTACTCAGTGGTGAAGATTTTAAACATGATCTGAAGATAGTACAAGATCATAGCATGAAAGCATGCTATTTGGGCTTGGAGTTCAGTCCTTCCTGTCACATTGAGCAGGCATGCTTTCAAGTTCTCCTCCTCATCATCTACATTCCATATTCTGAAAACAGCCTAATTAGTCATTTGCATTCATTTTTAAAATTCTTATTTATTTATTTATTTGAAAAGCAGAGTGTTGGAAGGGAGGGAGAGACAGAGAAGGAAGAGGAAAAGAGATCTTCCATCTGTTGATTCACTCTCCAAATGCCCACCACAATAGCCAGCTCTGGGACAGCCTGAAGCCAGGACCCAAGTACTTGGGCCATGATCTTCTGCCTCCTGAGAGCATTAACAAGAAGCAGTATCCTAAGCTCAGCAGAGCTGGAACTCAAACCTGCACTCTGATATGGGATGCAAGCTTTCCAAGCAGTGGCTCAAACTGCTGTTCCACAACACTCCACCTGACACTTCCTGTATTCAACTTCTGCTGCTCCCTCTGACCCATTCTTTACTCTTTATAAAACATGAGAAGCAAGGGTTGGTGCTGTGGCCTAGCGGGTAGGGCCGCCGCCTGTGCCAGCATCCCATATGGGCGCCAGTTTGAGACCCGGGTGTTCAACTTCCAATCCAGCTCTATGCTGTATCCTATGAAAGCAGTGGAGGATGGCCCAAGTTCTTGGGCCTCTGCACCCATGTGGGAGACCCAGAAGAAGCTCCTGGCTCCTAGCTTTGGATTGGCGCAGCTTCAGCCATTAAAGCCATCTGGGGAGTAGACCATCGGATGGAAAACCTCTCTGTTTCTCTGCCTCTACCTCTACCTCTATGTAACTCTGCCTTTCAAATAAATAAATGAATCTTTTTTTTTTGACAGGCAGAGTGGACAGAGAGAGAGAGAGACAGAGAGAAAGGTCTTCCTTTGCCGTTGGTTCACCCTCCAATGGCTGCCACGGCCGGCGCACCGCGCTGATCCGATGGCAGGAGCCAGGTACTTATCCTGGTCTCCCATGGGGTGCAGGGCCCAAGGACTTGGGCCATCCTCCAACCTGGACAGAATCCGGCGCCCTGACTGGGACTAGAACCTGGTGTGCCGGCGCCACAAGGCAGAGGATTAGCCTAATGAGCTGCAGCGCCGGCCAATAAATGAATCTTAAAAAAAAAAAAAGAGAGAGAGAGAAGCATCACACTTCATGTTAAAGCCCCTCAGTGAAGTTCCTTCCTGGGGTGGGGGACCTTTTTTCTGCCAAAGGCCGTTCGAATATTTGTAACATCATTTATGGGATTATAAGATTATCAACTTAAAATTTAGCCTGCTATGTATTAATTCAATTTTATGTGTTGCCAGACCAAATCAGTTTGCTGGCCTCATATGGCCTACTGGCTGGATGTTTCCCAATCACTACAAGTTATGCTGTGAATTAACTTCAGTCTCCAGAATCCCACATGATATGGCTCTGCCCATTTCTCTCCTTGCATCCTCTGTGTCTCTCCTCAGCTGTCATTCTAGTCCAGTACACTATGCTTTCAGTGTGTTCACAAGTGGGTGCTTGTGTGTGTGTGCACATGTATGTGTATGTGTATGTGGGGTTAGGCAAATATGAATGGAGCCCACACTGTGAGTTCTGCAATTTTCTGAGTGTATTGTCATGGGTGAACTTATTTAATTGGATCTGTTTCTCTCTGAGGAAGGTGCTGTCTTCACTCTCATTTATAGTGAGAAAAGCATGGTGCAGAGAGGTGGAGAAGCGCACAGAAGGCGGCAGAGCTGGAACTGGAACAACCTTATCTGATCTAACAATGCTGAGTAAACAGAATTTTTTTCCTGTGGTGATCTGATGTCCAGCTTGGCAGCCTGATTCCTGGCCTGTTTCCTGAGAAGTTATCCCATCAGTCTCTCTCAGAGCTCCTGTGATTGCCTCACACTGTACATTGCCATTGGAATTAGATGCGTCTTTGTTTCCTTTTGTGTTCATGATTCAGCTCCCAAACATGTCAGTGCATCCCATGAAGACAAGGCCAGATAGGAGCAGTTTGCCACATTACTCCATGGATTAACACTGCACCTAGAAGGTTCTTCTGTCCAGAAACTCTTCTGAAATGAGTAAGTGACCAATATGGTACCAATGCCTGAGCAAGACACTGTCCCACTGTGCCTACATCCCATGCCTCACCCCTAAGAACCACATTGTCCAATCCCACTCAGAGACTGAGCTTCCTCTAAAGGCATGTCTCAGCCCCCTGTGATGTAATGGTCAGGACTCATGAGGGCAGAGAGGAGAGTGAGGCATTACAGAGCAGGGAACCAGGCTTTTGGACAAGTTCATGAATTCCCTCTACTCCCCTGAACTGTGATGACAGCAACACTCTGCCCAGGTGCAGAACTCAGCCAAGCACCCTGAACCTTTGCAGTGTTAACTGAGTCACACATGCAATGCATCAGCCTTTTCACAGCTGGAGAAACAGAGGGTAAAGAAGGATTAAAGGTTTCCACCACTAAATACTTAATATTTAAGTATCACCCAGTACAAGGAAAATAGTCAGTACCCACAACTACTGTTAGATAGACTGCATTTAAAATGGAAAGTAGCAGGGTTGGCACTGTGGCATAGTAGGTTAAGCCATCTGGGACTCCTGCATCCCATATGAATACCACCTGCTCCACTTCCCATCCAGCTGCCTGCTGATGCCCCTGGGAAAGCAGCAGGAGGTTTCCTGAATACTTGAGCCCCTGCCATCCATGTGGGAAACATGGATGGAGTTCCAGGCTCCTTGGCTCTGACCTGGCCCACTGAACGAGCTGATGGAAAATATCTGTCTCTGTCTCTCTTAGTCTCTCTATAATTGCCTTCCAAGTAAATTAATAAATCTTTTTTAAAAACAAAAAAAAAAGCAGAGAAAAGAAAAAACAGGGTGTTGGGAGGTGCACAGATGATAGAGATGGGCTACTCATGGCAGATGGAGAGGCATGTGATGTCCTCAGAATGCATTTTTAAGGGCACCAAGAAAATAATCAGCAAAACTAATGGACTTTCCATACTCCCATAACAATCTCCCCAAGACATTCTAGGAGATTTGTTCCTTAGAATGAAATAATCCATTCCCCAGGGGGAAAAATGAAATAATGAACACACATTCACTAATTTAATGGTCTTCACAGTCCCAAGAGCTCCGTATATTCCCCTATTTGCTAAAAGGTGAAAACTAAGAAAGATGATGAATCTTGCCCAGAGGCACACACAAGAGAATGAGTTGCTTGGCCCTGAAGCTGTAGATTCTTCCTCATTAAAGAACTGGGAGAATTGTGGAAGAATGGCACAGGAGGTAAAAGATTTGTGCAGCAAGAACAAAGCATGCACCTGTGCACAAGCATGACCGAGTGTGTGTGGGTAAGAAGGAAGAGTCCAATTTGGAGAAAGGATAGTATTGAACAGGAAGCTTTATTTCCTTAATGGTTGAGAGGAATTTTCCTGGAGCCCCTGCTCTTTGGCACCTGCTCCTTCCCTCACAGATCAAGGTCACCCAGAGCTGTGGCTGTTCCCAGGAGGACTGGGAAAATCACACAAATAGCTGAGGTTGGGGTATACCTTTAGGATACACACATGATGCCCTCTCTGCCCCTGCTAACTCCACTGAACTTAAATCCTCTATTCCAATTGATTCTCATGTTTTCACTTTACCCACCGATACCTGCATTCATACATTTGTTGAGACCCCTTCAACAAGGTGGGTTCTGTGTGCAGCACAGGGCAGAGGGGTAATTGTGATAGCAAACACATACTTTCACATCTGTGGGGAGGAGGAAAGTGCTTTGTGCTGGGGGAACCCGGGGAAGGAGGGCCCAGCCCTCTACAGAGTTGGGCAAGGATATCAGGACATAAAGAGGGAGGCAACACTTCTCCTGAGTCCTAAGGGTTGCGTGAGAGTCAGGCAGATGAGTTGTAGAGTAAGGCATTGAGGCAGAGGGGAAGAGTGTAGGTTCAGACCTTGGGCCTATAAGGAAAGACCTGTTTGAGCAGTGGTCCTACAAGCATATTCGTTGGGTTGGCAGCATTGGGATTACCAGGGAGCTTGTTAGAAGGATAGGATTCAGAACCTCACCATGGATGTATGACATAGAAACCCTGAGCACGGACCACAGAAGTCAGCACATCAATGAGACTCCTGGGTGATTCTGATGCTTGTGGAATGTCTCAGTCTATATTGTGTTGCTATAACGGATTATTTGAGACTGTGTAAATTATCAGTAGAAATATGCTTTGGTTTATGGTTTTGGAGGTTGGGAAGTCCAATAGCACAGTGCCATTGGCATCTGCTTGCGTTCTGGTGAGGGCCTCAGGGCAGAAGTATATGTGGAAGGGGGGTGATGCTGTGGTATAATAGGCTAAGACTCCAGCTGTGGCACTAGCATCCCATATGGGTGCCAGTTCCTGTCCCGGCTGCTGCTCTTCTGATCCAGCTCTGTGCTTATGGGCTGGTAAGGCAGTAGAGGATGTCCAAGTGCTTGGGCCCCTGTGCCCACTTGGGAGATCTGGAGGAAGCTCCTGCCTTCTGGTTTCTGAAAGGTCCAGCTCTAGCATTTGCAGCCATTTGGGGAGTGAACCAGCAGATGGAGGACCTTTCTGTCTCTTCCTCTCTCTGTAATTCTACCCCTCAAATAAATAAGTAAAGCCTTTTATAAAGGAATTCTATGTGGAAGAGAACAAATGCAGAGGGAAGACTTGTTTATGACAGCCAGCCTTTGCAGCCATGACTCCACACCTGACAAAGGGGCATTTGTCCCAACACCACCAACGATTGTGCAAATTTAAACTCGACCCCTGGGAAAGAAAAGACAAATCATACTTGAATCACAGCACGGAGATTTTACAAACTCTGCACTGAAGTGCAGGATGCCGAGGGCAGTGGGGAGTAAACAAGTTGGCACCATGGTCAAGTCTCTGAGGATGGAGGTCCAAGCAAAAATAAAATAATGTGAGTTTCAATTTGAGATTGAAGGAGAAATAGTTCTTAAAGCATTTTCTGTAGGGAAAATGCATGACTGATTTGGATTGTTAGAAAGGGCTCTTTGCTTTTAGAAAGGGCTTTTTTTTCTGGTAAAATGCATTTGATCACCTGCTGTCTTAGTTGTTTTCTATTTTCTACAATAGAAACTCTCGGATAGGGAATGTATAAAGGAAAGAGGCTAAATTTGTTCATGGTTCTGCAGGCTGAGGAGTCAAAAAGCATGGATTTCCTGCTTCTTCAATTCCTGGAAGATACTGGAAGGCAAGGAGATGTGTGTAGAGGGAAAACCAGGAGAGATATCTTTACTTTATTATAACACCTAATGGTCATGGCAACACATCCAGCTTGCAGGAGCAAGGACTTACTCCTTCCTTGAGAATTCACCCAGTCCTGTGAGAAACCAAACCACACCACAGAAGACCCACCTGCCAGCAATGTCACAATGGCAATTAAATTTCAAGACAGGCACTGGGTGACTGGAGTGTGGCACTGGCACAGTGATTAAAATGCCACTTGGGTCACCTGCATCCCAAATGAGTGTGCTTCAAATCCCAGCTCTGCTCCTGATTCCAATTTCCTGCTGAAGTGTATCCACAAAATTCAGCCATCACCTGCTGCCTCCTACGATGTATATTAACAGGAAATTGGTTCAAAAGCAGAGCCAGGACGCAAACCCAGGGATGCAGGTGTGCAAAATGACAAGCTAATTGCTGTTCCAAACAATCACTCCACCCAATTGTGTTGTCATCTAAAATGCCAGTGACTCCAAACACAGCTGTTAGATATTTACTTCCTGGAGTGGACAATCTCCCTCTCTTTCTCAAAATTGATTTTTAGAATCTCATTATTGTGAACTCCATTCAACTCAATTTGTGGTTTGTTAAGATCATGATGCATTGGCAGATTTCCCTAGAATATGAAGGCTAAGTCAAGGGTCCTCAGGATAAGTGCAAGCCCTACAACTAACAAATTTCTTCTTTCAGGTCAAGATAAATCCAGCACATGCTGCCCTCCATCCCAGAGGTATTGAGAAGTGCCAGTACAAGCTGACTTCCCATTGGGCCCATAATTGCTGACCTGGCTGTCAGAACTTGTTTTCTGAGGAAGACAGAGTTCTGCAGGCATATCCTGGCATATGTGATGGATTTTGGTAGCTTGTCAACAAAGCAGTGAGAAAAAAAAAGGCTCCACTGAATAAAAGATCCCAAGCTCAAATCCCAAGAGAGCTGAGAAGGGCTCTGGGGTGGGCTCATGACAGGGAGTCTGTTCTCCCTGAGGCGGGAACACAGGGGCTCCAGGTTGACAGGAGCAACTCTCGCCTAAGCTGGAGACAATTAGCCCCACTCAGACATCCTGGTTGTACACAGTAAATATGACTTTTAATACAATTACATTTTGAAGGTCATCCCATGGTATGTTATAAAAGAAAAATGATAATTATTCAGACTATACACTTGCACTGAAGACTCGGGGGCCTTGGCTGACAATCCACAAACCACAAAGGTTTCCATCCTTCAGTTCATATTTGCAGAATCTCCCACCGATTCTGTGACTTTTTCAGGCCTTATCAGAAATTCAGATGACCTCAGACAAACTACAGAAACGGCTTTCCACAGCTAACTGTGACAACTCCTAAGAAAAGCTGTTCTTACAAAGTTTCTGACATTCTGTGTATGATGACAGGTGAAAAAACAGGATGGAGTGCAAAAACAACAACGCACAAAACAATGAAAGTTCAAAAACCATGTCAAATTTCTGAAACCCAATCCTAACCTCAGCAGTTATACTTTTCACTCTGTCAGTCAGTCTTGCTGTACGTTGTTTTGGCTATTTTTAGATGCATAGGCATCTCTGAGTGTACCTAAAGTCTGTGATTCAACTGGACTGTTTATTAACTGCTATGGTTAGAATATGATTTTGCTTTAGAATTCATGTGAGTATTCAAACTCCAAAGTAAGATGTTAATATTACTGAGAGAGTGGGGAATAATCCAATTACAGTGTTTAGAGGTGGGCCTAGAAGCAGGTCCTTAGGTTGTTAGGGATGTGCTGTCAAAAAGTAATCCACACAATAGGATTGCTATGAAAGCTGAACCCAGTCTCTCTACCTCCTTCCTCTCTCACCACATTGGCCCTCTTCTCTCTGCTCCCTGACTGCCCTCCACCACCGTCATGAGAGTCCAAGGCAACAGGGCTGCTCTGCCTTGGCTTTGAGTGTGAGCCAATAAATCTTTTCTCTTGACAAACTGAACTGCCTCAGGTTTTCTGTTGTAATCGTGAAAAGGAAACTACTACAATAACTGCACAGAGTACACCAAAATTATGTGTTCGTTTCAAGGAACTGTCATTATAGATATTCTTTCATTTATTTACTCTTAGGTTTATTGGCAGATATCGAGCCACTGTGCTGAGCTATGAGATCCAAAGAAACGAAGACAGGGTCATGCTCTCCAAGTACTCACACACAGTACATCAACCTGGCAAGTGAATCGCTATGGCAGAGTAGGATGCAGTAAAGGGAGGCGTTATTGTGGTCCATATAACTCATCACCCAAACAAACCATTGTGTGCATGAAAAGAGTTGCTATCAATAACTAAACTAGGGTCACAGCATTGGGCAGGTCCTGATAGAAACAACTGAGACATGTGGTCACCTTAGGTAAAAGGTATAGAGTAAGCATGAGAAACAAACCGCCACTTCCAGTAAGTGATATGCAGGCTACAAAGGTTTCTTTAAGAGGATAAGGTTTCACAAATCTTATAAATTAAAATTCACAGAAGGAAAGGAATGATTAAGGCAGAGACTGATGTTAAACAGCCAACTCTTGTTGTTAAAATCACATCAGGCAATCATCAGCTAATTCCTTACTTCTTATGATCATCATTGTCTTCAGCCACAACACACGACTGCTGCCTAGAAGGGCATTCATGCGCTGAGAGGAATTTAAGTAGCAGCATCAGAATCAGAGGAGAGAGATTCTGTTTTCACCACAAATACTAGGTGGTATGTGGTTCTATAAACAGATTTACCATGGTTTTATGTCTGGAGGAAATAGAACACTTTTTGCTAATGTGCTACCTGCACACGGTCTCAGGAACTAACAGGGCAAGGAGACCATTGAGAGCACCAGGAAATCTCTGCAGTGACCACTTCAATAGGCAGTAAGTCTAAAACAAATGGTCAGGTACTGGGCCTTGACATTTGTTTGCAAACCAACTGCTGTAGAAAGCGGTTGATCCAACTAGTAGGTAATTTCACCTTTTATGGCTCACCACTATTAGCACGTAGGTCATGGCCATCAGAGCAATAGAGTAAGTGAAGCCAGACATGGGGCAGTGGGGCATTTATTCATTTGGAAAGTTTGCTGGAGGAGGATAGCCTGCCTTTCTAAAGATGTGGTTATCATAACTTCCTCATTCACAGGCATTTGTTTGTCTGCTTTTGTGGATTCTGAAAGTCTGTGAGTTCCTAAAAGATAAGGATTGTCTTTCTCATTTCCTTATTTTCAAAGCTTAAAAGAGATGGGCTAATGAGTAATGGTTACTGACTGATGAAGGAGTTCTAAGTGAATCAAAAAAATCTGTGAAAATATTGATGTGAGAAGATAACAATGCTTTTTTTAAAAAAGATTTATTTTATTTTATTTATTTCAAGTACAGAGTTACAGAGAGAGGTAGAGACAGAGAGAGAGGTCTTCCATCCACTGGTTCATTCCCCAGATGGCTGCAATAGCCGGAGCTGCGCTGATCCAAAGCCAGGAGCAAGGAGCTTCCTTTAGGTCTCCCACGTGGTTGCAGGGGCCCAAGGACTTGTGCCATCTTCTACTGTTGTCCTTGGCCATAGCAGAGAGCTGGTTCATAAGAGGAGCAGCCAGGACTAGAACCGGCACCCAAATGGGAACCGCTGCTTCAGGCCAGGGTTTTAACCTCCTATGCCACAGCAATGGCCCCAATCACAGTGCTTTTTAAAAAATACCTTTGGTTTTATTCCACATGTATGAGGGTCTTCAGAAAGTTCATGGAAAATTCATATTTTGAAAAAAAACTATGCTCGGATTTCAAATTTTTTGCACCAACATTAACATATCTTTTCATTGAATTTTTACAAATTTTGAAGTATGCTTGGGTATGACAGGTTGACTGGCCCAATTTACCGAATGTTCTAATTCTATGACATTTCTGGGTGTCAGTTTCCTCATCTGTAGAATGAAGAAATTGCAGTGAATGATCCTGAGGCTTTTTCAGCTCTAAAATGTGATTTCCAAAGTGAGTTTCAGAGCTCCCACCGACCTCTGAGCCTGAGGTCTGAGGGCTGGCTTGGTGACTCACCATAGCTCCAGGGCTGGCACAGCTGTATGTACAACCCCGTGACAGGGGCATAAGGGTCGTTGCATGCCAAAAACAAAATTTACAATATGATGGTCTGTATAGCATGTGACAAATGACCTCGGATGATGAGAACAATGAAGAGGGCAGCTGAAGCTGAGGATGACAACAAGACTTATTTTGGGAAAGAGAATGTGACCTCAGCTCTGAGGCTGATGAGGTTTGGATGATGCCACTTGTCAGCAATTAACAAAAACAGGAGCAAGGCCTTGTGTGGAAAGGAGGCAACACGAGGTAGAAAATGATGGCTGTAATTCTCAATGAGACAGGGAAGCCTGGCAGATCATTATCAGAATTTATAATGCGTTTAAAAATTAATTAACTACCCATATTTAAAGAAATTACAATAGAAGCTTCCTGACAACTCCATGTCATGTTGAGTCTCCAGGTGGCCTGATGAAAGTTTTGAAACCCTTTGGGACCTGAGACGTAGGAAAGTTGACCCCCTTCAGTGGGAGTACTGGAGAGATGTGGTCCTGAATGATAAAGAGGGGAAGAAGTGGCGAGAAGTTTGCTGAGCAGCCTAGATCTCTGATGAGGATCTTGATGGTCATCACTAACAGTTTTTGAATGCTTATCACATGTCAAAAGTACTTTCATAAGCAAGTATATGCATTAGACAAAGCACTTGGCTGTTTCCCTTTTCATAGAGAAAGAAACTGATATCTACAGAGAACCTAAGATTGCCCAAGGTTACACAACTAGTAGGTGGTAAAGTCAGGTTTCTATGACAGGTGATTTGAATATGGAGTCTAAGTATTTAACACTGTTTTATACAGCTTTGGAAAAATTTTCAGGTTTTATTCAAAATCCTTATATTTACAATCACAGAGATATCATGACAATGAATACTAAGAATAAAATGACTTCTGGGTTAGATAACAAATGAAGTTTGAAAAAATAGTTTTTTTTTTTTAATTTAAGGTAAAGAATGTCAAGTAATTCATATACAGATTTATATTTTTTAAGTTCTGACTGTTCATTGTAATTATGTGGAAGCAGCAACAACAAAAATATGTATGCCTTGAATCATAAAGGGTCCAAGAGTAGGCACTTTTTAAAGATTTGTTTATTTGAAAGGTAAAATGACAGAAACAGGGAGATGGGGTCATGGGAATCTTCCACCTACTGATTCAAACTCCTGCAACAAGCAGGACTGTGCCAGGCTGAAGTCAGGAACCTGGCATTCCATCTGAGCTTCCCAGTGTAGGTGTAGGTTGCAGGGGTCCAAGCACTTTGGTCATCTTCTGCTGCTTTCCCTGTCATGTTAGCAAAGAATTCTAGCAGCTAGGACTTGGACCTGCGCTAATACGGGATGAGCCATCATCATAGGCTGTGGCCTAACCCACTGTGTCACAAAGCAACATTGGCTCCTACAGTAGATATTGTTAAAAATAAAGCCCCAGGTGGTTCTTGTGCAGAATGAAGTCTGAGAAGAGAGATGACGAACGCATGAGTTGAGGTGTTAGCCCAGTATCTCTTTGCCCAGGCAGTAGCTAAACTTTGCTCCTGAAACATATTGTTGTGTATGCTCAGGATTTGTAGATGGCTGACTTGGGTTTTGTGAGGAAAAGGAAATAAAAGTGATCTGAGTGTTAAGACTGATTAGGAGTTTCCCCTGCAGCAAAATCTCTCCATGTCATGCATGTTTAGAGAGCCACTCGCCACAAGATAGGTTCTAAAGGGAAGCCCAAGAGCCAAGGACACAGGAACAACACAGAACCGATTCAAACCCTAAATTAGAAGAAGCCCATTGATTGGGTAACTTAGGAGAAATTATTCATTCATTGAATTCAACTACTATTGATTGACACAAGCCTTACTCTGTGCTAAATCCTGAATATCGAAGTAAATCTTTTCCTTGGCCTGATGGAGCTAATAACCTAGTAGGTGAGAAACACAATACTCAATGAAATGTACCTGAAAATGACTATTATATAATTATATAATATATAACATATATTATATAATAGTATATAGTATATATAATTATATATTATATAATTAAAATTATTATATTATCTATATTTTGTCATCAATGCCATGAAAGAAAATGATAATATTTTAAGGTAGAAAAATAATAAAAATAAAGCAAGAACAGCCTAATTTGGTTTGGGAATCAATGCATACCTCTCCAAGAAAATAACATTAAGCCTGAGGCTTATTAAGAGTGGATCCAAGTATGTGTGTTTGGTACAGTGTTTAAGACACTGCTTGAGGACCGGTGTTGTGAGGCAGTGGGTTAAGCGATGGCTCTCAATGTCAGCATTGAAATGAGTGCTGGTTCAGGTCCCAGTCACTCCACTTCCAATCCACCTCCCAGCTAATGCTCCTGGGAAACAGAATAAGGTGGCCCAAGTGCTTGGGGCCCTGCCATCCTTGTGGGAGACCCAGGTGGAGCTCCAGGCTCCCCCTGTCACCCTGACCCAGCCCCAGCCATTGCAGCCATTTGGGGAGTAAACCAGTCAACTGAAGATTTCTGTCTCTCCCTTTCTCTCTGTAACTCTGCCTTGCAAATAAGTGATTTTTTAAAAGACTTATTTATTTGAAAGAGTTCCAGAGAAGGAGACATAGAGGAAAATAGAGAAAGAGAGAGATAGTTATCTCCCATCTGCTGTTTCATTCCCCAAATGACAACTGCCAGAGTTGGGCAAGGCTGAAGCTAGGAACCAGGAAATTCTTCTGGGTCTTCCACATGGGTCATGGGTGCAGGGTCCCAAGGCCCTGGGCCATTCTCTGTTGCTTTCTTAGGCATATAAGCAGAGAGCTATATTGGAAGTGGAGCAGCTGGGATTTGAACCAGTGCCCATATGGAATGCCAGTGCCACAGGTGGCAACTTTGCCTGCTATGCCACAGCTTGGCACCAATAAATAAATCATAACAAAAACGGCTTGGGACATTGATATCTGAAATTAGGCTTGGATTTGAGTCCTTGCTCCACTCTGATCCCAGCTTCTTGACAACGCATACCTTGGGAAGCAACTCAAGTATGAGTGTGCTTACCTACCATGTGAGAGAACTGGACTGTGCTCCTGGCTCTAGCTTCTGCCTGAATCAGCCCTGAGTGTTATGGGCATTTGGGAGTGAACCATCAGATGATAAATCTTTTCTGCCTGTCTGTCTGTCTCTGACTTTCAAATAAAATAAATTTAAAAATTAATTTTAAGAAGGTTGGAAGGGTACATTTCAGATAAAGGGAACAGCCTACACAAAGGCCCA
Organism: Oryctolagus cuniculus; assembly: GCF_964237555.1. NCBI lineage: Eukaryota > Metazoa > Chordata > Mammalia > Lagomorpha > Leporidae > Oryctolagus > Oryctolagus cuniculus. The sequence goes on from NC_091434.1 coordinate 125,399,416, forward strand.
ACCAACATAAGGGCATGATAGAGGTCAGAGAAGAGAGTCGATAGAGTTTGAGTCCAAATAGGGACCAGATCTTATTGCATGAGGCTAGTAAAAACAGAATAGACCCTGTGGCGTCTGTGTTTCATGCAGAAGACTCTAGCTGAGTTCCTCCCTGTCCCCACCCTTATATGCAGTCAAAAGTCATTGAAAGGGTTTTAGTAGGCAGAGACTCAACTCTATTTTATGATGATCCTGCTGACAGCAGCAGGGGTGATAGACTAAAAGAAGGGGTGAGTGAAAGCCAATTGTAAAGCTGAAATTGAGATGACACAAGATATAACTGAAGATGAAAAGAAATGCATGTATTTGGGGTGGTTTTTGGAAGCAGCACTGATGGAACTTATTGATGGATTTACTACTGTGGAAAGTCAGGGAGAGGGCAAATTCTGAGAAAGCCTCTCAAGCCTAGCTGGGCACCTGGTAGTGTTTATTGAGATAAGGAAGAGCACAGGAAAAATGTACTGAGTGTAGTTGGAAAGTAGAAGTTGACTTAGAGTTTTCTTTGGAATACATTAAATTTGAGTATTTGCAGCATAATCAAATTGAAATAACATTCAGCCAAGTGGGTATATAATTTTTTGGGGCTCAGATGAAATATCTGGTGTGAGAGGCAAATTATTTAAATTTTCTAAGACACTTTGCCTTTACAAATTTCAGTTTCCTTTCTTATAATCCATATAAATAATAACCCCTACCTATCTCTATAAGGTTAATAGTGTGTACTGCACACGCTGCACACATGAAATAACAGGAAGTGGAGGGATATTGATGATGATGGCAGCATTTCCATTGGTAATAGCTCATCAAATGCAGAGAAAGTTGCCACAAATATGAGAGACAATGACTGCCTCCCCAGGAAAGGATTCCATTAATTGTAATTCAGGTTAGTTCTCCTAATAATCCATCTTTTCTCTTGGAGTCTCTATGAGAAATGCATCACTTTACAGAGTTTTATATTAACATTTATTCCACTTGTACTTATTTCTCTTCCCAACACAATGGATTAGCAGGATCCAAGTCCTTTACTTACTTGGTTCACTAGGAGGATCATATTTGGCCAAAGACTAACCCGTTAGACACAGCAGATTATGTAAGAGGGAAAACTGTAATGGTAGAAGTGGTCTTCAATGATTCCTATGAAAAAATAAATGTAGCAAGCATGGCTGCCAGATAGTCACACATAGAAGATGAGTAATAGCCAAAAAGGTCTTGACACATAGCAAGAAAAGGGCTTAACTTCTTCTGAATAACTTTCTGTAAAGATGTAAATATCATTTTCCTATTTTACTAGGGGTTTATTTACTGTGTGGAATTAATTAGCAGTTTTAACTTTCGTATGAAAGTCTTTGTGCTTTGGTCTTCGTAGAATGCACTGGGATATGACAATTTGTCTCCTTCTTGTGTATAGGAGAGCATCTGGAGGTGGCAGGAAGCTGATACTCCTGATCCCATGACAACAGAAATGAGAGCCACAACAGGCAGAGATCTTAGTCTGAGACAGGGCCCTGGCCTGTTGGAGAATATGGACACTCTTTTCCCAAAATGTGCCATGCCCTGGTATGGTTTCATCTGGGGATACACACTTCTGTATATGCCAACTGTCACCTACTGATCATGGATTATTACCTATATACTCTGCTAAATGCTTTATTATTAACAACCTAGAATGCCATAGTTGCCTTTCAAGTAATTACCATTGTCATTTACAGTTGAGGAGACAGAGATTCAAAGAAGTTAAAAGTGTTTTCTGATAGAATCCTCTTTCTAAGAGCAAACCATATGATCAATGTAACCTCTGAGGCCACAGTAGGAATCTCTTGCTCTACAATTCATGATGCCTGCCTCAAAACAATGGCCCTGGTGTTACAAAGCAACAGAAACCTCCATAAGATTGAACAGGTTATTCTAACATTTGTGAAAGGTTATAATGGTAATTGAAGACAAAGAATTTTAAAACATAATACTTAAGGGAAAAAGATACATATTTTTACTTATAGTTATTTTAAAATAATCTTTAGCTTCATGAGTAAATAAGCTTATGAAGCTCCAAGCAACCACATTTGGGATCACAAGTTCACTAAATATTTAATGAGAAAGGCATGCCTCATCTAGTCACCCGAGTATAAAGAAAGTTCTGAAACACAAGTACATAAAATTAAAGCACATAATTGGAACTGGCAGGACCAAATGACAGGGGATTGTAAGAGAAACCTACAGACATAGGATTGTTAAACCAGGTTTGTAGAAAGAAGAAGGAAAAGAAAGAAAACAAAACACAGGAAAACAAAAGCTTTCATTTGGAGCAGACTGCATTGCTGACAGATGATTGAAAGGCAATAAAATTCCCCAGTTTCCAGTTTCTTTGACTTCTCCAAAACACAGAGTACTTTCCAGACTGGAGGGGGTGTACTGCATTGACAGAACATTGCCATCCAAGGTCAGGAAAGAGTAAGGTCTCACACTACCAATGGCCCTCCTCCTGCAGGAAAGCTTAAGAGATATCTCACACCACCAATCATTCTCCTTGTGCAAGAAAGCATAAGGGTGACCTCTCACTACCAATGACTTCGCTCTTACAGGAAAGAGTCAGGGCTATTTCACACCACCAGTGGCTCAACTCTTGCAGTAAAGCAGAAGGGTTATCTCACACCACCAATGACTTTGCTCTTGCAAGAAAGAGTAAGGGCAATCTCATACTACCAGCCAGCAAGATGAGTTCTATTTTAAGCTACTGAAAGAAAGTACAGACATCATGAGAAATGTTGAGCAGGAAGAGGCAAATATATTCTTCTCACACATTCCCCTTTCTTGCTTCCTGAGCACTAAACATAATAAAATCAGGTAAGCTCTCCCCTGCTTACCTCCATGCCAGTCTTCGGCTGCTTGGAGCTCCTTCATGCCTTGGAAGTGACCATCTAAATTTGGAGAGTCAACTGAGAAGGAGGAAGCCAAAAATGATGCTTGTCAGCTCACTTTATCCTCTCTTCTCCTTTTGTTCCCTTTTTAGAGCCCTGATTGAAGAATTTTATTGACATACTGTCACCCTATCTTAAGGCCTATCAGCAATACCAGTGATCCAACAAATTCTAAGTGCAATTATACTACAGGCTCAGTACCACGATGGACCCAGGAAATGCTGGCAAGCACAGTTACCACCTTTAAAGAGCTTAGAAATGAGTCATTGGAGGTAGACATCAGACAAACAATTGCATGATTAGTTTATGAAAATGCAGTCACAACAAAGAGCCACAAAAAAACAAGTATAGTACTAACTAAAGTCCAGAAAAAGGTTGTATTTTTCCTCATGTACCTAGAGCATTGCATGATGTTTGGTATATTTTAAGTGCTAAATAAAGGTTGTTGACTGAATGAGTAGATGAGTTAGTGAACAACTGAATGAACAAAGCTGATTTTCCCAAAATGGCAAAGGTTTGTCTTCAGACATTAAACAGGTATAAGATTTCTGCCAATTGTTACCAACATATTCAAATGGAATTTGGAGAATAAGGTTTCAAAGTAAATTAAAATGAAATTAGTTCCCTGGAAACCACAATGAGTATATAAACAACAAGTAATTCCACATAAATTTGATTACCTATGCAGAGAGTGAAGCTGGAATGATATGTGTGTAAATTCACTCAATAAACTTTTGTTTAATTTGTTCTAGTGCTTTATTGGGGCTGGTACATAGTATACAAGGTACCTGATGCCATGGCACTTACAGCTTTCAAAATTATTTATTTATATTTTTGTTTTCTTTGAAATGCATAGAGACACACAATGAGAGGCTGGGTGGTGAGAGTTAGAAGACAGAGAGATGTTTTCTATCTAGTAGTTCACTCCTTTTTTTTTTCCAAAGAAACCTTTTATTTAATGGGTACAAATTTCATAAGTACAACTTTAGGAATATAGTGATTCTTTTCACCATACCCATCCTTCCACCCCCACTCCCACCCACCTCCTCCTCTCTCTCCCATTTCCAGTCCCATTCTCTATTAACATTCATTTTAAATTAACTTTATACACAGAACTCCAACTCTATGTTAAGTAAATATTTCAACAATTTGCTCATAAGCCAAAAAAAAACTGTTTGAGAACAAGTATTATTGTTAACTTTCATAATACAACTCATTGAGGACTGAGGTCCTATATACGAAGTAGGTACACAGTGACTCCTATTGTTCATTCAACAATTAACTCTCTTATGTATGACATCAGTGATTACCTGAGGCTCCTGACATGAGCTGGCATGGCTATGGAAGTCTTTTGAATCCAAACTCCATCAGTATTTAGACAAGACCATAAGCAAAGTGGAAATTCTCCCCCCCCCCCTCAGAGAAAAGTACATCCTTCTTTGAAGGCCTCTTCTTTCCACTGGGGTCTCTCTCACAGATATCCTTAATGTAGGGCATTTTTTGCCAGTGTCTTGGCTTTCCATGCCTGAAATGCTCTCATGGGCTTTTCAGCCAGACCAGAATGCCTTAAGGACTGATTCTGGGGTCAGAGTGCTATTTTAAGCGATTTCCATTCTATGAGCCAGCTGTAGGGACTGCTTACCGTTTTGGAACATTCTATCCTTTTTAATTTTATCTATTATTATTACCAGACCCTTGATTTTATTTGTATTATCCCTTTAACACTTAATCCTATCTATACAATCACTTAAACACTTAATATAATCACTTTAATACTTAAGATGGCATTTTCCCACTCAGCTTAATGGGATTTGGGGATCCCATGACAAGTTTTTAAACTTTACCTTTAAAAGTACGTTGGTAGGAATGTATGCAGAACTATACAGCTTTACAGTTACAAATTTCCCCCTCCCTCTCTTATTTCCACTCTTATTTTTTACTGAGATCTGTTTTCAATTGACTTTATATGCATATGATTAATTCTATGTTAAGAGTTCAACAAATAGTATGAAGAAGAAAAAAAACTGTTTCCCAACAGTCAAGACAAAGGCTGTTCAAGTCATTTTTTTCTCAAAGTTTCAATTTCATGTCTACAGATTTCCTTTTAGGTTCTCTATTAGTTATCACAGATCAGGGAGGACATATGATATTTGTCCCTTTGATACTGGCTTATAACACTAAGTATCATGTTTTCTAGATTCATCTATTTTGTTACAAATCAGGTATTTCATTTTTTAATACTGTGTAGTATTCCATAGAGTGCATGTCCTATAATTTCTTTATCCATTCTTCAGTTGACGAGCATTTAGATTGATTCCATGTCTTAGCTATTGTGAATTGGGCTGCAGTAAACATGGGGGTGCATTTCATTTGCTGATTTGCTTTCACTTGGGTAAGTTTCCAGGAGTGGTATTCCTAAGTCATATGATAGGTCTATATTCAGATTGAAGAGGTATCTCCAAACTGTCATCCATAGTGGTTTTACCAATTTACATTCCCACCAAGAGTGGGTTAAAGTACTGTTTTCCCCACATCCTTGCCAGCATTTGTTGTTTGTTGATTTCTGTCTGAAAACAATCTAACTGCAATGAAGTGAAACCTCATTTTGGTTTTGATTTGCATTTCCCTGATGGCTAGTGATCCTGAATATTTTTTCATGTGTCTGTTGGCAATTTGGATTTCCTCTTTTGAAAAATGTCTGTTTAAGTCCTTTTCCCATTTCTTAACTAGGTTGTTTTGTTATTGTGGAGTTTCTTGATCTCTTTGTATATTTTGATTATTAATCCTTTATCAGTTGAATAGTTTACAAAAAATTTCTCCCATTCTGTCAGTTGCGTCTTCACTTTCCTGAGTGTTTCTTTTGCAGTACAGAAGCTTCTCAATTTGATGTAACCCCATTTGTGAATTTTGGCTTTTATAGCTTGTGTCTCTGTGGTCTTTTCCAAGAACTCTTTGCCTATGCCAATGTCTTGCAGGATCTCTCCAATGTTCTCTAGTAATTTGATGGTGTTGGGTCATAGATTTAAGTCTTTGATCCACTTTAATTTGCTTTTTTGTGAAAGGTGTAGGTAAGGGTCATGCTTTATACTTCTGCATGTGGAATCCAGTTTTCCCAACACCATTTGTTAATGAGACTGTCCTTTCTCTTGGGATTGGTTTTAGCTCCTTGGTCAAATATAAGTTGGTGGTAGATGCTTGGATTGATTTCTGGCATTTCTATTCTGTTCCATTGGCCTATCCTTCTGTTTCTGTACCAGTACCAGGTTATTTTGATTATAATTGCCTTGTAGTATGTCTTGAAATTTAGTATTGTGATGCCTCTGGCTTTGTTTTATTTTTTTTGTATTTTTTTTTTTTTTTTGTATAACATTGCTTTAGCTATTCAAGGTCTTCTGTGATTCCAGACCAATTTCAGCATCTTTTTTATATCTGAGAAGAATGTCTTTGGTATTTTGACTGGTATTGCATTGAATCTATAAATTACTTTTGGAAGATTACACATTTTGTTATCGATTTTCCAATCCATGAACATGGAAGATTTTTTCATTTTTTTGTATCTTTTTCTACTTCTTTCTTTAATTTTTTGTAGTTCTCATCATAGAGATCTTTGACATCATTGGTTAAATTTATTCCAAGGTACTTGATTTTTTTGTAGCTATTGTGAATGGGATTGATCTTAGAAGTTCTTTCTCAGCCATGGCATTTTCTACGTATAATAAGGCTATTGATTTCTGTGTATTGATTTTGTATCCTGCTACATTGTCCAACTCTTCTATGAGTTCCAATAGTCTCTTAGTGGAGTGTTTTGGATCCCCCTTATCTAGAATCATGTCATCGGCAAAAAAGAAATAGCTTAACTTTTTCTTTCTCAATTTGAATCCCTTTGATTTCTTTTTCTTGCATAATGGCTCTGGTTAAAACTTCAAAGACTATAGCAATGGTGAGAGTGGGCATCCTTGTCTGGTTCCAGATCTCAGTGGGAATGGTTCCAACTTTTCCCCATGCATTCAGACCCTGGCCATGGTTTTGTTATAAATTGCCTTGTCTGTGCTGAGAAATGATCCTTCTATACTCAATTTGCTTAGAGTTTTCATCATGAAAGGGTGCTGTATTTTATCAAATGCTTTCTCTGTAACTATTGAGATGATCATATTGTTTTTATTCTTCAGTTTGTTAACGTGATGTGTCACATTAATTGATTTACAAATGTTGAATTATCCCTGCATACCAAGGATAAATCTCACTTGGTCTTTCTGATATGTTGTTGGATTCAATTGGCTAGAATTTTGTTGAGGATTTTTTCATCTATGTTTATCAGGGAAACTGGTCTGTAGTTCTTTTTCTGTTGCATCATTTGTGGGCTTAGTACCTAATGTGATGCTGACTTCATATATAGAATTTGAGAAGATTCCCTCCTTTCAATTGCTTTGAACAAATTGAGAAGACTTTGAGTCTGTTTGTCATGGAAGGTCTTTATTTCACCCTCATTTATAAATGAGAGGTTTTCAGGGCATAGTATTCTGGGTTGACAGTTCTTTTCTCTTAAGATTTGGAATATATCTCGCCATTGTATCCTAGTCTGTCAGGTTTCTGATGAGAAGTCCACTGTGAGTCTAATTGGAGATCCTCTGGAAGTAATCTGGTGTTTCTCTCATGCACATTTTAGAATCTTTTCTTTATGTTTTACTGTGGAGAGTTGGATTACAATGTGTCATGGTGAAGGTCTTTTCTATTAGGAGTTCTATGTGCTTCCTGTAATGGATGTCCCTTTCTTTCTCCAAATTGAGGAAATTTTCTGTTATTATTTCACTAAAAAAGCCTTCTAATCCTTTCTCTCTTCTCATACCTTCAGGAACTCCTAGAACCCGTGTATTGGGCCACTTGATAGTATCCTGTAGATTACCAACAGTGTATTTCAGTTTTCTAATTTCTTCTTGTGTTTGGTCTGACTGTATACTTTCCTGTGCTTTGTCTTCTAAGTCAGATATTCTTTCTTCTGCTTCACTGCTTCTGTTGTTAAGGTTTTCCAGTGCATCTCTAATTTGTTCTACTGAATTCTTCATTTCCAAGATTTCATATTGATTTCTTTTCAAGATTTCAATTTCATGGAAGAAATGTTCTTTCATGTCATGTATGAATTTCATTAGTTTGTGTATTTACTTCTGATTATTTCTAAGTAATCATATTATCAAGTATTGAATTTAATTTCTGGCATTTATTCAATCTCATCATCTTCACAATCTAGTATTGAATTGTTGTGTTCTTTTGGGGGCATCGTGTTGTCTTCTTTATTCTTGTTTCTTGAATTTATGTATTTGTGATTTGGCATTTATGGAGATATTTGTAGATATCATTGTTTTTAAACTATGGTGGCTTTTATCTTTGGACTAAGTCTGTGTGGATTAGTAGAGTGTCTGCTTTCTGGGAATACCTAGATTCATGTGGTTGGTGTGGCTAGGGAGCTCTGTTCAGTGCTCTAGGGTGAAGGGCATGTCGGCTGTGACACACCCAGGTTTGGCATGATACATCTCCTTTTCTTTTATTAGAGGAGAGGTTTGCTCTTGCCTGTTGGTGGAGACTCAGCTGAGCTCCTCTCCTTAAAGGAGACCAGTGTCTGGGCACTAACCCCAGTGGTTATATTATTCATCCGCTCTGCTACAAGGACCACACAAGGATATGTGCAGTCCACAGTGTAAGCTCAGATTCCTCTGTGATGTCCCTTGCCAGGTAGCCAGGGAGCCCTGATCACATGGAGCCTCCCATAGTGACTGCCCATAGTCCCAGCCATACCCTGAGTTCTTTCATGCAGGCTCAGTGTTTTCTCAGTCCCTGCACACAAGCCTCTCAAAGTCATAAGCACCCAGCCCTCTCTCTGTTCTCCCCACTAAACTTAGGAGTCTCCACTTGGCTGATTGCTGGGTGCAGACACGAACTGGTGCAGCTGTTACGTATGTCCAAAATGGTGCCTGCTCTCTGTTAGTTTGTTAAAGGAAGACATTGTAGTGTGATCAAGAAGAGAAAAAATGTTCCCCCTTTGTTTTTTCTCCTCTAGTTTGACAGGTACATTATCCTCCACGGGGCTCTAAGCCAGATTCCCTCTATGCTCTTCCTGTAGCTTTTTCCTAGTGCCTTGGGTTGCTGCTGTTTTCACCTCACTCTCCAATGCTGGTGTATAGGTTCTTGCTACCCTCCGTGTAGGTCCACTGTGTCCCTCCAATTTACATAGAGTTTCTTCTGCTGTTTTCTCCCTACCTCTTCCCTGAGACTGTACTCTTTCTACTTTTTTAAAATACTATCTTCTCCTAGACTAGAGCAGCAAGCTCCCTCCCTACTCTACCATGTTAATATAATATCTGGTAATTCACTCCTAAAATGCCTCCAAGAGCCAGGGTTTGCCCTGGCTAAAGTCCGGAACATACATCTCAATTTGGGGGCCCCATGGGGGTAGTAGACTCAAATGCTTGAGCCATCACCTGCTACCTCCCAGAATTATGAATATCAGGATATTAAAATAAGGAGTGGAGATGGGACTTAAACCCAAGCACTCCAATAAGGGATGTGGATTTCTTAAGCTGTGTTTTAAACACAGTGCTAAATACCTGCCCCAGTATGGAACTTATATTCCAATGCACACAAAAAACAAGTAAATAAAAACAAAAAAATGAGAAAAATATGAGATTGTTGTTTGCAGTACATGTCACAAAATTGATAATGGCATATCATATAACTATGGATTAATAGTGGGTGCACGGAAGTAAGGCAGATGACTAGTTAGAATGGGTTTCTTTGAAGATATAGCATTAGAAGTAAGAATTATATTGGCAGAAGAAACCAGCCACATAAGTTATTGCAAAGGGTATTCTGTGCCTGATCAAGAGGATGTGCAAAAGTCCATGAGGCAGAAAAATTCTGGCTTATTTTAGTACAGAAAGAAGGCTTGTTTAGTTATAGAGAAGTAAAAGGAATGTGAAGAAGCAAGATAGAAATTTTCAATAAGGATTTTACTTTCCTGTAAGGAATCACATTTTTTGTTAAGTGAAGACAAAGTAATGATAAGACCTTAATTCTTTTCTTTTCTAATGATATGTTTATTGTACTGCAAACTCAGAGTTACAGAGACAGAATGAAGTGGGGGATCTTCCATCCACTCTTTCATTCACTAGATGGCCATAATAGCCAGGGCTGAGCCAGGTAGGAGCCAGGAGCTTCATCTGGGTCTCCGATGTATGTAGAAGGGGCCCAAACACGTGGACTATTTTCTGCTGCTTTTCCCAGGCCATTAGCAGGGAGCTGGATCAGAAATGAGGTGGCAAGAACACAAACCAGTATCCATATGGGATTTTGATGTCACACCCAGTAGATTTACAGGCTACACCACAATGCCAACCCCTGAGATCTTATTTCTTACTTACAAAAATCACTGTGGTGGGGCCGGCACTGTGGCTTAGCAGGCAAAGTTGCTGCCTGCAGTGCTGGCATCCCATATGACTGCCGGTTGGAGACCCTGCTGCTCCACTGCCAATCCAGCTCTCTGCTGTGGCCTGGGAGAGCAGTAGAAGATGGCCCAAAGCCTTGGGCCCCTGCATCTGCATGGGAGATCCAGAAGAGGCTCCTGGCTTCGGATCGGTGCAGCTCCAGCTGTTGCAGCCAATTATGGAGTGAACCACGGATTGAAGACCTCTCTCTCTCTCTCTCTCCCCCGCCTCTGCCTCTCCTTCTCTCTGTATCTCTGAGTTTCAAATAAATAAATCTTTAAAAATATCACTGTGGTGACTGTGTGGAAAATGGATTTGGGGAGATTGTGGTACAGAAACAGAAACTTCGGTAGGAGACTGCTGAAGTACTGAAACACAGGTGAATGCTGACAGAGGCTTCTATTTCCAAAGGTGGAAGTGCATTACCTTAAGATATATTTTGAGGAAGGAAAAGTAGTTCTACTATGAGATATAGGTGAATTGTGTAGAACTAGAAGCTAGAAGGAGAATGGAATAAAACTACTTCCTAGAGTTTTGCTTCAGCAAATGGATAGATAGCCATGCAATTTACCAAGACAAGAAGAATATGAAGAAGCAGGTTGTGGAAGGCAGTGGTAAGTTAGACTTCCATTCTTGCTATATGAAACTTGAGATTTTTATTATAATTTCAAGTGAAGATATCAAATAGACAATGATACATTAAGTTCCAGAGGTCAGGCCAAAAGAGAAGGCATGGGGTCAACCAGCATACAGATGGTGTTATATCCACAGACTTTTGTTCATTCAACTAGGCAAAGCGTATACACAGAATTCAGTAGAAGGTTTGAGACCGGGTCCTGAGGAGGAGTAAGTTTAACAGGTGAAATAGAAGGAAAAGCAGAGTTCTTGAAAAACAGAAATAATTCCTGAACCAAATACCACTGGGAGGTTAAGTGAAGTGACAAAAGTGCAGCAAACATGGGATTAGTCTGTGTGGTCATTGGTGGTCCTGACTGAAGTTGATTCTACAGGGCACTCTGCAAGTCAAAGTTCCTCTAGACAAACAGACCCAGTAGGGTTCCTGAACATATCAAAAGATTTAGTGCAAGCAATTGCCTCATGCAGTTCTGGGGCTGGCCAAACAAGGGTGAAATCTGTAGAGAATTCCATTGGAGAAGTCATGGAAGCTGCACTCCACAGGCGCACTTTCTTCTCTCTGGGGAACATCTCAGTCCTGCTCTGAAACTTTTGCATGGATTAAATCTGACTGGCTCAGATGATACAGTACAAGCTGCTTTCTTTAAAATCTGCAGGTTGTGAGACTCCGATACACCACAGAACCACCTTAGTGTTTGTTTAATACCTGAGGACTGTAGAAGATCTTCAAAAAAACAGCATTTGGAAAATGGAACTTAAAATTAAGTTTATTTTAATGCAAAATATTTTGAAGTCCATGCATAGTTTTTTTTTTTTTTCATGGTTGCATTTTTTCCATTAATCTCATGGAAATTTCTCCTGGGGCCAGAAGATTTTCATTACTGCCATTTGTTTGGCAGTGAATAGAATGAAATTTTACATTTATAGGAACAACATTGTGAAAAAGTGATAAGAAGATTCTGGAAGGGAGGATTGGATCCAGAAGACAGGCAGAACATGGAATTTTTAGAAACTGAGAGATTAGCTCATCTCCTCCCCAAAAGAGCAAAGTACTAAAGCAACAGGATAGGGACTAAAGGCTGCAGGGCGCTAGCTTGAGATTCCTCATAGTTGTAGACTCTGTGACTAGAGTTCTTCAAGGTGGGTTCACTTACCATTACTGGCCATGTTTTCCTGGGAGCAGTTTATTCCCTGGAGGGACCTGCTAGATAGGGAACCAATTTGGAGAGAAGAAGAACTGGGCTACCTCAAAGTTGGGAGTTTTATCTTGGTCTAGAATTGGGCTTCAGCATATTGTGAGCTACTTGATTCTGTAGACAAATGTGCATGTTACTGCAGCATTTTTCTGAGTGGAGAGTGCCTTTATGGCTATGACCACATAAACCTTGATATGCAACTCAAAGTTGAGATTCAACGCCACTGTGTGTACTTGACCCTACTGTTGCAAGTGTTTCTATGCAAACATACAGTGTGGTTGAACAAGAAAGACATGTGAATAGACTAGGGAAAAAACCAAGAATGAGGGCATTTTAAGCAGTAATACAATCATCAGGCCAACACAAATGACTGGCAAAATAGTACAGATAAGTTTTTTATTTCAGCATGAAAGCTTCATTTTTTATTTGAAAAATAAACATTCATGTACTGACCACTTACTGTCAAGAAACAGGTTGTGTTAGATTCTGGTTGCTCAGATCCAGGGATAGTGAGCCTACGTCTTTGTGGGTGTCTCATACACATAGAAGGCTCTCCCTCTTTGGCCTAATGCTTTACTGATGCCTGTGTTCTGAAATATATGCTTTCTGAAAGTGCTTGTGCAGATAAATACAGGCATTTTACCAGTGAATCTCAGTGCAGAACTTTATTTTTAGCAGATACCCTATGTTCATAGTGTACTTGGAGAACTTTCTTAACATTCATTTTTTTGGGTCTTTGTTCCCAGAGACCATAATCCAGTGTGTGTGGGATTGAGCTAGAGAAATGCATTTTTACTAAGCATTTCTCATTCTCATGAATGTGAGCAGTTGATATCTCTCTGGAAAGTGGTATATCGCCCATTAGGCATTTCTGCAAGCACAACCAAGAACCTAACAAAATAATTTAGGTGACAATGCTAAGTGATCAAGTGTGCTTATTTGTTAGTGGTTGTTGGGATTCAGCATATAAGGAGGAGAATTTTACTGTGTAAGGCAGAAATTCTATAATGGAGCATTTTTAGGTTTTAGTGTAAAGCCCACCGCAGAGGGTGGTGAATAGCAGGGATGCGAAGATTCTTTGCCTAATTTTGACCTGATTCTAAAGAAATCACCAATTCTACCTATGTTTTCAAACTTCCTTTTGTGCAAGTCAGAGCTCTACTTTCAAATTCAATAGAAACATGAATGAGTGGAATGCTTATTTCTAAGACAGAAAGACTTTATGAGTTAAGGGTTGAAATGTTCCTTCTTCCCTTCTAGAACAAGAGAAGAAAGATAGCCTTTTTTTCTCTCGAGAGGGGAAGATTTCATACTATCTTGTTCCATATCTTAGAAACAACTGAGCTTAAATTTCTTTCTTATTCCAAAAGATGCATGGTTTCTCCAACTGCAAGAGCTCTTAACTTAGATTCGTACTGAGTCTTTAACACATTATCTCCAAGTTCCTTCAGCTCTAAATAGAAGAGTTTTTTTTTTCCTGCTTCTAGGTTGATCTACACTTTTTAAAGTATACATGTCATTAAAATCTAGAAATAACTTTATGATAATAGTCATTTTCAAGGGGGACAAACTAATATTCTGTGGGTAGTGCCAGTCACAAACACAGAGCAGTGTAAATGCTATGTTAAGGTACTCACTGTATGAACATCCGTAGACCTCTACCCTCATGCCAATCTTCCCACTTGGATTCCATTCCAAGGGCACAAAGCGAACGAAACGGGCTCTCACAGAGTGTAGGAGCTTGTGGTGCACCACACTGTCAGCATTCATGTTTCCTGCAAAGGTCTGCAGAGAGAAAAAGGGACCCCATGAGCTCTGTGACACCAACACATATCTGTGAGAATCCAATTACACTATTGCGGCAAGTCCTTCAGAGAAATCTTCAATTTTCCAAACTATTTCAATGTATGTCTTGGGTGAAAATTCCCCGCTAGGTCTCATTTTTTTTTTTTTCAGAAGGACTATATAGTACTCTTAAGACATGCCTGACCTCACTTCCAAATTTTATGCACAAGGCTAATAGCATAATGAAGTTCTGATGTGCCTGATTCCAAAATCACTGTGGAATGGGTGATAATTGACAATCTCCTCTTACAAGGAAAGGTTTTTATTGAAGCAACTGTTATCATTAATTGAGGCCAGTCACTGTGCTAAACCCTTTCCTTTATCATTACCACAATTTCATAGATAAAATAAAAGAAAAATGGAAAACTGAACCATAGACTGAGAAATGAAAGACGAAAATGTCTCCAAATCACCCTGTTCATTAGTAATTGGTCTGAAATTCATTTCCAAGGTTTTCCTATTCCAAAGCCCATGCTCTTTCTACAGCCCCACACTCTTAAGTTGTCCTGTGGTTAAATGTTATAAGAGGGAGATAACACAACCCATACTTATATTAACCTACAGGTATATTTTTTTCACCTTGTCTTGTGTGGTTTAAGTAAAAGAATCCAAAGCATTGGAACAATCTGGTCTAAACACATTAAGCCTTACAGCTTTCATTTTGATGAATGATTATTGGGGGAAAATTTTTTCTTGCAGATGAAATCAAAAATCACATATCTAATCTTTCTCTTTTTTATTAAGTTGGAGTAAAATATGCATATAATAAGATTTACCACTTAAATTTTTTAAAAGTTTACTCAAATAATTTGGCAGTGTTAAGCACATTCTCAGTGTTGTGCAGCTATCACTACCATCCATCTTCAGAACATTTTCATCTTCTCAATCATATCTCATCTTTAAGATGAGATGTCAGCTAACACCAATCTGCTTGCTTCATTAACAGTCATCATCTGTCTTCTTTTCAGCCTCAAGCATTCAGAGAGAAAGTCTGCTTCCTGGTGTACAATCAACACTGACCAGTAAAAAGAAGACTCATTGCTTTTTCAAATGGCCAAAGTGAGCACCAAGTATGAGGATTTTGTCTGTTGGGTGCAATACAGTTTCAAACACCCCAGCTGTGACTCTGTATTTTTACAACACTTACAAATCTAGAGTATCTTGAACAATCTCTGACATTTCAATTACATACAAAACAGAGACTACATATTAACCCTGATATCAATTGATGTGATCACTCTCATATGTTGTGGAATGGCTTATAAAAAGGAAGAAGCTCATTCCTTCAGTTGTAGCCAGTATTGAAGCAAAATTCTCATGCAAGAGAATGGCTTGGTGGAAAGGATTTCCCTGAGATTTATATCCGACATTTCAGCCCACAAACATGTCAAAGGTTTGACCACTTTCTTTATATACAGAACGACCAAAAAACAAAAATGGCTTTATTTTGCAAGATTGCTTTTCTATATGCCCTGCTTCCAATTTTAACATCTGGCATAGGTATGAAGTTCTCCCCTGTATTTTGCTCACCTAATAAAGACTTTTCCCTCTGGATTTTTGTTCTTTTTATGTTTTGTTATACCCATACCTCTTTGATGTTTGTGGTGGATGGGGAAAGATAGGTTTGGGTAACTCTCATTGGTTCAGATAGAGGCAAACCCTTTCATTTTTTCCTACAGCTGAACTCAGAAGCCTCTGATTCAGTGCTTGGATCCCCTATTGACAAGGTGTGCTGCAGCCTCACTTTCCCAGGCATGTACAGTACATGGCTATGTAGAATTGCTTCTCTAACTCATACCTACAACAGGAATGCATTGATACTGAGGGATATAGGGGGGAGCGGCTCCTCATGGATTTTGTGTAATTTGTGGACTGAATACATCTTAAACAGCATTTGAATTCCGATTGTGTAACTCCAGAAAGTAAGGTTTATTTAATTACCTGGGGATGCTTTACAAGAATGTACCCCTTAATTCCTGTATGATATGCTCTGAGGAGAAGGAATCCTAGTTTCTCACTGAAAGGAAGTTACACGGATCTGACTTGGGCTAGCAGCTTGTTCAGGCTTCCTGTGTCTCATTCTCTAACACTCTTATGAGTGTCCTATTATCCTATAGCCACATAATTTGCAACTTCATAAAGTCAGAGTCTCAGATTCAAGTAAACATCAGGTTTCACTCATCTGAGATCTTAAAGTTTGCAATGCATGGCCCACAAGATCTCCTAGAGTTAGCAGCCTGATGTTATTTCATGTGCACTAAGTGCTGTGCTAGATACAGATTGAGTCTAAACAAAGCTGACACCAGTTCCTCCCGAAGTTCACCAAAGATTAAGGTAGTCAGCCATGTAGCAATACAGGTAGTTGAGGGCTGGAATAAAAAGCAAAGAAAAACATTCTTAGTCTCCTCATGCTTGAATTCCAAGGCCCTATTGTATATATTAAAGTCATTATCCTAACCAATGCTATCTCATTTGCCAAACAGAACACATGAACAACAATAGGAATAACAACTGACTTTTCATTAGAAATAATGGAGACCAAAACTTTCTGAAAGTAAGTCCTACTTTCTGAAAGTAGGACACTGACATCCTAGCATTCTATATCTAGCAAAAAATAGCTTTCCAATATGAAGGTAAAATAAACATCTTTTTTGAAACAAAAATTTTGTTTTATGGAAACAAAAACTGAGGTAATTTACTGCCCATGGATTCCTCATTACCACGAATAGCAAAAATCAGTATCAGACAGAATTTTCAATGTAAATGCACAAATAAAGAGCCCTCAATGGAAAATGTATAGGTATATGTCAAAGAGTATTTTCCTTAAATTTTTAAACAATGAAATGTCAAGCATAGTTTAAAGAAAAAAGCTTATATTGTGATCCTTATAATGCATATAAAAATAAGACAAATGCAACAAAAGCATTTGAAAGAATGGGAAATATTTTAACAAAGTGATTCAAGTGGGAAAAAATTAGGAATACTATAAAAGATTCAAACCACACTGTCAATAAAACTCATCAAATGGACAGCCATCGATTACTCTACTCAACAACAGCAGAGAATAAATTGTTTTTAAAAGCATTTGGCACCTTCTCTGAGACCACATCCTGCAAAATAAGTTAAATTTCAGTTGAAAGTACACAGTTTGCTTTTTGGCTATGATTAAGTTAAATTAAGAATGGAAAATAGTAAATTATCTAGAAAAACCTAAAATATTTTGAAGTTAATCCCTATACTTCTAAAGAATCCGTAGATCAAAAAGTAAATCGCAATGGAAATTAGAAAATAGTTCGAATTAAGTGTTGATAATGATAATATGCCAAAATATGTGGAACATAGCCAAATCACAACTTGTAAGAAATATGACTTCAGTGCTTTTTTACATAAGAAGAAAGACATAAAGTTAAACATGAAATTTTCCAGAAACTAAAAAAATGACAAATTATATTCAGAATTTTAATCAATCGAAATACTACTGAACAATAAAAAGTAACAAAGTCCTGATACCTGCAACATCAGAGTATGTGAAGCAAAGGAGCCATATACAAAAAGTATACACTGCACAGTCTACATGGGAAAACTTCTACAACAGGTAGAACTAGGTTCTGATGATCAAAACCAGTTCAGTACTTGGGTTGATGGTGTAAGGCAGTCTGTATTATTCTCATTTTTAGAGGAGAAAAGTTAATTTTGGAGAAGTTAAGTGAGATCCTGAAACATAAATCAAGTCTATGCAGTTAGGATACAGAGATTCTGATTAAAATCAAGTCCCTGCTTTATTTCACTCCTGTTCTGACTTCCATATGTAAGAAATGTCAGGTTTCTGCAACCACATAATTGCCGACTACCATCGTATCTACCATTTTCAACATGTTCCTCCATGCCAGTCATGTGATATACCCTTTACATATCTGATTTTCTTTGGCCCACATATCCTTAAAGAAGCTCTTAGTCAAATTCTTCACTAAAAGAGGCACCCATAACACACACACACACAATGCTTATCCTACCTGAATTTGAAATACATCTTACAATTGGGTGATCAGTTAAGTTGGTGTCACCATGCCACAGAGGAAATCCCAAGATTCACAGAATTAATGACATGAACACTTGCAAAATCAGCACAAGTCCTCTTCCATTTCCAACTTTAGTGACATTATATACATCACTTCTCAGATGCTTTCTTGTTGTCCACTTGTCACTTGTCCCAACTCAAAGCAATAGCACATAGAATTTGGACACAGGCCCACATGATTGCAATGAAATAAATCCTACCAGGATTATTGCCATTAAATATACTATGTATTGGGTCCTTAACAGCATATCTCAGTGCAGGAGTTGGTTTTTCTTTTCCTGAAGTTGAAGGACTTGAGGTTCAGAGAAGCTGAGTTCTTTTTAGGAGCACAGAGGTAATGGCATTTGCTCTTTGAAGAAAATCTCTATCTCCTGTATTCCACTTTTGAAAACTGACAGGGCAAGCATGATGGCAAGGCAAGTTCAACTGCTGCCTACTCCATTGGCATTCCACATGGGTTCTGGTTTGAGTCCCAGATGTTCTACTTTCCATTCAGATCCCTGCTAATGTACTTGGGAAATTAGCAGAGGATAGTCTAATTTCTTGGGTCCCTACACCAATGTGGGAGATCTGGAAGAAGCTCCTGGCTCCTGGTTTCAGCCTGGCCCTGCCTGGGCTGTTGCGGCCATTGGTGGAGTAAACCAGTGGATGGAAGATGTCCCTCTCTCTCTCTCTCTCTCTCTCTCTCTCTGCTTTGCAAATAAATAAAATAAATCTTTTTTTAAAAAAAGAAAACTATCCACTACATATGGCCCAGAAATACTAAAAAAAAATGGCCATGAAGATAGGGGTCGCAAGAGTTTATTCATGATTGACAGTATGGAAGAGTATACAAGAGCCTCATTATCTTCCCCTCCAATCCTTATTCCTTGACATTCAGCACCATTTTGTTTCATGAATGGATGAACCCGGGGTTGTGATTAAGGTGCTGGTACTCTTTCCCCATCCTCTTTGGCAGGTAACAGTGTCGACATAAACTTTGAGGCAATGACAAAGAAGTGTGCTGGTACTTAGCTTTGGAGAGTGGATGGGTCTGGGTTAGCCACCACTAGAGCGAATCATTGGATTTCACTGACCATGCTGTATTCAACCAGCCAACAAGGGTGACTGACTGGCAGTGAGATTATAACCATCTACGTGCCAATAGGCAGGTGTTATTAATTTGCTTAATTGCAATCCATGCAAGAAATAACAGGCACAATTATCAAACTCCACATCAGCAATGTTGTCAAAGACTATTGAGAACTCTCAGGGCAGCTTCATTTCAGGCCTGGTGTTCTGCTGAATGCATTACACTGCCCAAGGGATTGTGTTAAGAGAACCAAGAGCATGGGAGAGAAAGACATGAGCTTTGGGTGCAAATCTTAAGATCGCTGCTGATTCACTTTATCAGCCTCAACAAGGCACTTGGACTGTCATTCCCTTCAGGAGGTAGATTGAATCTTATTTTAAACTGTAAAGTTTTGCCCAGTGCAAAGAACAGTCTTCCTTACAAGTATGCAAAAGAAATGGATTTTCAGTAACTCAAATCAAATAGGTGGAGTTGTTTCAAAATTGGTGAATTTACAATGTTGAAATTTTGCTCACAGTCCTCGGAGACTGACTGAACGACTGTATAAATGGGTGAAGAAAAGAGTGTAAATAAATTTTCTGAATCCCAATTTACCCATCAGGAACATGGCAAAAACAAAAGCTCAGGGCAGTTTTGAATCTTAAATCTGACACATGTACAAATGGCATTGCACTTAGTCAGCTCTTAGCAATATCAGCTGGACTCTTGCCAAGAGAGACAGGCGGTGGGAAGCCAAGTTCCACTGGGGAAACCTAATGAAAATATCTTTGTATGAGAAGGTGTTCTGAAACAGTGACCTACTAATACCTTCAAGCCCCAAGCAAGACATTTGCCAATCATACTTAATTTTTCTGAATGACATTCAAAAAGCTCTTTCACCAAAAAAACCCTACAAACTGAAGCTATCGAAGGGCTAGCAGCCCAGAGCTAATTAGAAATGCATGTTTTTATTTGATAAGAAGTATTTAATATAGGCAAGAGTAATTAACATGCAAACCACTGAGTTACAACTAAAATTGATAAATACATGCAGCCTTCAGTGTTCTAAACTGCTATTCTGGGATAAGAGCAGAAATGGACTTCAGATAGGCACTCACAGAAAAAAAAATGAGAAAGAGGCAGGTGTTAGGTCCTGGCCAAAATGGGTGATGAGGGGAATTTTGAAAAGATGGAGATTAGGGGGTGAAATAAGCACTACACCTCCTGAGTTCTTGTGTGCTCCTCCTTCTTAGTGGTGCCATGTTCATTATGTCCTTCTAAGTACATACGGGTGCATCTGCTTCTCAGTACATGGGAAGAGTTATGTAATTAGACTACAAAATAACTGAGAAATTGAGAGTCATGTACAAATCTTCTTGTATCCTAATAGTTGGCAAGAGAGGATGCTGGATCTGTGCCACTCCCAATCCGTCCTCTTTTGCTGGGTTTTGGCCTTGAGAGCAGAGGAACACAAAGGAATTTCAGACATTACAGGCAGTGACCGATTTACAATGGTTTCACTTGCAATATTTTGACTTGATGATATTGTGAAAGTAATGCCTTGCATTGGAAGCTGCACTGAGAATTTGGCATTTGGAGCCTTTCCCAGGCTGGCAGTATGTGGTTCCATCCTCTCCAGTGATGTTAGGCAGAGGCATAGCTCTGTCAGCCCTATGATCATGAGGAGAAACCACTGAGACCCTGTGGTGTGTTGTGTTGCTGAGCTGTGATGTTTGGTAGGTTAGGTGGACCCAATGCATCTTATAAATTTATGACATTTTCTAATTATGAAGGGTTTACCGACTGTCACCACCAGGGAGGGGGATGGACTTATGCAGCCCACTGAAGGGAAACTATGCTGGAGAAAATCATCTGCTCAGATCTGTCCCCACTCTTAGGCATCACAGCCCATGCTGTGTTCTTCCTCACTTCAGATGGTATAGCTGCACTACAGAAGATTCATTTGCTTCCTCCTCTGTCTCTGATAGTAGAAATATTCTCCTTGGATACTTAGTGCTTCCTCAATCCCATTCCAGTCCTGGCAGCACCAGTGTACTTGTGTGGTCAGTGGCCAAGGCATCATCCTACTCCTAATCTCCCTGTTCTGACCCAAGATGTCAGGTATTATCTTGAAATGTGGTGGGACCGTTCCAGAGAGTAAAATTAATTTGAAGGAATATCTTAACATTGTTCTTTTAAATTTATCCATATTAAGATTATATTTGATGAAAATCTTATCAGATATAAGGTCACCAAACATGTTGTTGGAACTCCATCCTCACCCATCATATTCCTTTTTATTCCTAGAGATGAGATGTATTAGAACACACAGGCACTTAGTAACCTACAAAGATTACATATGACATCATCAAATAAGTGCCCCAACACTTGGAGGCACCAGTGCAGACTGAGTGACCAATTAGAAACACCTGGCTTCTTAAAGGTGTCACACTTCGTGGCCAAGGATTGGGTCATTATCCCATTTCTACATTATTCTCCTGGCTTGATGAACCAGGGCATTTCCCTGTAAACTATTCTCATTAAAACTCTTCTACTGGGGCTGGTACTGTGGTGCAGTGGGCAAGCTGCTGCCTGCAACACCAGCTACTCTGCTTCCCATTCAACCACCTGCTGATGCACCTGGGAAAGCAACAGAGAAAGACCCAAGTACTTGGGCCCCTTCTGCCCCTGTGGGAGACCTGCATGGAGTTCTGTTCTCCTGGCTTTATTCTGGCCCAGTCCTGGCTGTTGTGGCCATTTGAGGAGTGAACCAGCAAATGGAGTCTCTCTCTCTCTCTCTCTCTCTCTCTCTCTGTCTTTCAAGTAACTAAAATAAATCTTTAAAAAATGAAGATAAAACTGTTTAAAAAATCACTGCAGCACAAATAGAGCTCATCAAATGTTGAGAGTCCAGAGCATCAGGGAAGGGAGCTGCAGAAGTTATTTTAAAGTAGAAATTGAAGAACTTTCAAATTACCAGGAGCTCAGCCTGATGACAGCTTTAACACCCAGTCATCATTGCCTTGGGAAGAACTCTCTGAATTAAGTTGCTCAAAATTCTTCCTAAACCAATAAGATCCTTAAGTGTATAAATAGTCTATTGGCTTCTCTAAGACAATTTTTTTAAAAAGATTTTATTTATTTATTTGAGATACATTTACAGAAAGTGAGAAGGGGAGACAGAGAAAGGTCTTTCATCAACTGGTTAACTCCCCAAATGGCCGCAATGGCCAGTGTTGACCAATCCAAAACCAGGGGCCAGGAGCTTCTCCTGGGTCTCCCATGCGGGTACAGAGGCCCAAGTGCTTGGACCATCTTCTATTGCTTTCCCAGGCCTTAACAGAGCGCTTGGTTGGAAGAGGAACAGCCAGGACTAGAACCGGCACCCATATGGGATGCTGGCATGGCAGGCAGAAGATTAAACTACATTGCCACAGCACCAGCCCCTAAAACAATTATTGTAAATCGGTCCCTTATTGCTAAAAATATATGACCAAATAATATAGAAATCAAACATATGGACTCAGAGACAAACAGAAATATGCCGTTTTAGCCGACTGCCTGTGATGAAGATCCAGAATATTGATTTTTCTTGAAGGCATTGAGAATGCAATGATAAATACTTGTTAGAGAAAGAAGTGTACAGAGATGGTGCCAAGCTCCTCCATTGCTGTTTCTGTGTTTGTTCCAAAGTTCTGAATTTTGTGTGACTTCTGCTGTGTTAAGTCTGAGAGGTAACCAAGTGACTGTTGACAACAGTGTCATATATTTGTATTTCCATCTCTGCACTGAGAGCTATAACACCAACACGTATGGCAGCTCCGCCATATGGTGCCTGCCTGGGAAAGACTGAAATACCCACTCAGCAGATCAAACTTTTCACACTGTATGAAAGCAAAAAAGAAACAATGCTTTTGCCCTTCTGAAAAATAAATAGAAAGCTTGTCCAAGTCCCTCTCATATGAAATAGGGAAATAGAATATGAGAGTTGACAAGGAGGCCTGAGCTTCTGTTACAGGAACTGCAGAAAGGAGATATTGTGGCAAGAACTAGGTCCAGACCTGCACAGAGACTCAAACTGGGGTCCAGGGCTAATCCCTCGTGCAGAAGGGAAAAGGAAAACCTACATGGAAGGGCTGATGAGTTTTTCAGCACCGTTATGTGTTAGCATGTGTTATGGTTTTTGCAAGCCAACACTGTAATGTTTTCTTCTGTTACGCTTTATGTCCCTTTCTACATGTCACCAACTGATAAACTACATACATATATTTAATACTTTTATTTACTTATAAGTTCATGTTTATCTCTAACATAAGATATCATATATCTATTTAATATGGGTGGGGAAACTTCTTTTTCTGCAAAGGGCCATTAGGATATTTAAAACACAATTCTTTGCACTTGTTTATACTCCAGTGGAGCTGTGGTCTTCCTGCTTTTTACCTGTTGAATATTATGGCTAGTGGAGATTATAGAATAGATTGAAAATATGTCTTTGCAAAAACTAAAGAAAAAAGAGAAGGAAAAGAAGGAGAAGGATTGAGGGAGGGAGACAGAATGGGAAGGAAGTATGATTATCTTCTTAGAATTATACCTATGAAATACATGAAATCTGTTCTGTTAATACTAATACAAATTATAAAAATATATCAACTTAAAAATTAGTCTGCTATAGATTGATTGGATTTGGAATCCCACCTGCATATGCTTTGGCAGAGCCGGATAAAATGATTTCATAGACTTTATACAGCCTGAAGGCTGGATTATCCCTTTCTATGGAAGGAACTCCAAAAGTTCATGGAAAATGAGAATTTAAAAGATAAGTTTATTTTGTTGCAAAACCATTTCAAAAGCCATGGAGAAGGCCGGTGCCGCGGCTCACTAGGCTAATCCTCCGCCTTGCGGCGCCGGCACACCGGGTTCTAGTCCCGGTCGGGGTGCTGGATTCTGTCCCAATTGCCCCTCTTCCAGGCCAGCTCTCTGCTGTGGCCAGGGAGTGCAGTGGAGGATGGCCCAAGTCCTTGGGCCCTGCACCCCATGGGAGACCAGGAGAAACACCTGGCTCCTGCCATCGGATCAGCGCGGTGTGCCGGCCGCAGCGCGCCGGCCACGGCGGCCATTGGAGGGTGAACCAGCGGCAAAGGAACACCTTTCTCTCTGTCTCTCTGTCTCTCTGTCTCTCTGTCTCTCACTGTCCACTCTGCCTGTCAAGAAAAAAAAAAAAGCCATGGAGAAAGAACTTTTTCATAGCACCATTCTGAAGAACATCCCTATTTATACATACTTATTCACCTGCCTGTCTTTCTCATCACCACACTGGGAGCTTCCTGAGGGCGGACTCTTCTGGAATCACAAGCATCAGAGGTAAGCCATAAATGCAGGAATGATACACAGCCTTTATTCCCCTAATGTTTTTCATTATAAAATCCTGTATTTATGTATGTGTATTATGTACCTTGAGGGAGAAGTTTCTGTTCACAGCATTTGATGAGGATAGCAGTATTAAGAATTTTTCTCAGAGAAGGTATTATTCAAGAGAGAATTAGAATGATACTAGAGTTAAGAGTTCCTTCTACCATCTAGTGCCTACTAGACTTTAAGGCTCTCAATTTCCAGGCTAGAATATTTCAAAGATGCAAACATAGTTTCAATGTTCAGGGTTCCACAGACCCCAGTGCTACCAGGCCTGCTAGAAACTACATGAAGCAGAGTTAACAAAAAAGTTGATGCAGATTGAGGTTTGGTGCACCAATTAAGACCCTACTTGGGGCACCTGTGTTCTTTTTCACCATACCTGGTTCCAAATTCTGGCTCTACTTTCAATTTCAGCTTTGGTGACAGCTCAAGTACTTAGCGTGCTGTCACCCATGTGGGAGACCAGATTGAATTCCAGACTTCTGGCATCGGCCAGGTCCAGCTGTGGTTGTTGCCTGCATTTGGAGAGTTAACCAGCACATAGTTAACTCTCTCTCTCTCTCAAATACAATGAAAATAAATAATAAATTGTTTTAAAAGTATTTTCAAACATTCAGGGCAAGTGGTTGGCACAGTGGAAGTCACTCCTTGGGCCACTCACATCCCATATTGGAGTGCCTGGTTTGAATCCCAGCTACTCTGCTTCTGATCCAGCTTCCTGCTAAAGTGTATCCTGGAAGACAACAATAATGACACAAATACTTGAGTCCCTGCTGTCCACTTGGGAGACTCAGATGGTGTTCCTGGCTCCTGACCTTGGCCTCTCCAGCTTTGACTGTTAAAGGCATTTGGGGAAGGAATCAGTGAAAGAAATATCCTTCTCCATCTGTATCCTCACCCTTCTCTCTGTCTCTCTTCTTTTCAAATAGGAGGAACATACATATATATACATATATATGTTTTAAAGCTTTATGTATATAAATATACATATTTTATATAACTATATATTTATTATTTATTTATTAAATATAAATAAATATATTAAAGTTAGCAGACAATACGTGCTTTCTATGTTTCTTCCTTACTAACATGATGTGCCTAAGGAGATGGGCTAGTTAACCCCACAAGCTCCCTACCTACTGTTGGGTCTGGTTCCTGCTGTCCTTTATAGTTAATTGGTCAGAGAACAGGCTAAGCCTTGTGCTGGTTTTATGAGGACCAATGATAAATCAAGAGTTCTAGGATACTCTCACTATTATATCCTCCACAGGGCTTTTCAGGCTCACAGCTAGATATCAACGTCTACACCAGCAGATAAGCCCCAACTCACCTGCCAGGTAATCAATAGTCTCCAAAGATAATTGAACCTTCCTGAATGGGGATCTTAAAGGAGATAGATGCAGCTCACCAGAAAGAGGACCATGAAAGCAGACATCATGTGTCTTCTTGGTTTTTTCATTAATTTTCCTGAGATTTAGATCTCAAACCAGCTCTCTGCAGAGGGGAGGTAAGCTCAGCCCCTGCCTTTGACAAAACCATGTAAGTGACCAAGTTCATCATGATCTTCTCTTCTCCCCTACTCTTTCACTCCATTTCTACTCTTGGCTGATGTTAATTTTTTTTCTGTTAAATATTGATTTTTAAAATATTTATTTATTTTATTTGAAAGATAAGTTCGAGAGGGAAGGAGAGGGGCAGAGAGAGAGAGAGAGAGAGAGAGATTTTCCATCTGCTGTTTCACTTCCCAGATAGCTGCAACAGCCAAGGCTGGGCCAGGCTAAAGCCAGGAGCTTATAACTCAACCTGGGACTCCCACATGGGTGCGGGAGCCCATGTACTTGGGCCATCTTCTGATGCTTTCCCAGGTGCATTATCAGGGAGCTGGATCAGAAGTGAAGCAGCTGGGACTTGAACTGGTACTCATGTGGGATGCCTGCATCAAAGGCAGCAGCTTAACCTACTGTGCCACAATGCCAGTGCCAGCATTTACATTTTTAAATCCTTCTTTATTTTATTTGACAGGCAGAGTTACAGAGAGAGAGAGAGAGAGAGAGAGAGATCTTCAATTTGCTGATTCACTCCCCAAATGGCCACAATAGCCGGAGCTGGGCCAGGATTAAGTAAGGAGCAAGGAGCTTCTTTGGGGTCTCCCATGTGAATGCAGGGGCCCAAGAACTCAGGCCATCTTCTACTGCTTTCCCAGGTGCATTAGCGGGGAACTGGATCTGGAGTGGAGCCGATGGGAATTGAACCTGAACCCAGATGGGACACCAGCAGTGCAGGCAGTGGCTTAACCCACTAGGCCATAGTGCCAGCTCCATCATTTCCTTTTTTAAATGGACATCTGAAGAAATCAACAGCTATAGGAAGAAACAAAGGAGAAGGGAGAAAATAATTTACACACTAAAGGAATCAATGTCTGATTCCAGTGTGGTTGATGAATTGGACCCCATTTATGCATATCTGCTGCAAGACAAGCCTGTCTCTGCATAAATGAATATCTAAGCAAATTCCTTGGTCTGGGATGCATCTCCCTCAGCCTCTACCTTCAACATTGTCACCTCCTTCCTGAAGTATTGTAACAGACTCCAGACAATCCTTCTGCCTCTAGTATTGATCCCATTGCCAGTCTGACAGAAGAGTTTGCTAACCTGAGATCAAGTTTAACTTTCTTAGGAAGGCTTTCCAAATCATTGCCTACAGCTTCTCACTGTGGCTTTCTTCTGCAGCTCCTGCCAGAGATTCCCTCCTGCACTGCAGCAAACTCATTCCTTCGGTGTCTTCTCTGCTGTGTTCCTCATCAAACTTGTCATTTAAGCTGGTGGCATTCGCCTGGTTCATCCTCATTTTATTAGTCCATTTTTTGTACTGGAGGCTGCCACTTTATAAAAGAAAAGAGGCTGATTCGGTTCACACTTTGGGAGGCTGCAAGCCCAAAAAGCACAGTGCTGGCTCTGGTGAAGGCTCCCGTGGCTATGCCACATCATGATGGATATCCTCATAAATATTTCACAGGGCAAAACAGGAAGCCAAAATGAAGTTCAAGGGTCAGGATTTTTCTTTTATGCAGTCTTTCCAGAGCAACCAACCAAAAAGTCCCATGCAAACTAAGTTAATCTCTTCCAAGGGCAAAGCCTCCAGTGACCTAAACACCTCCTACCAGGCTTCATCCCTTAAAAATTTTACAACCTCCACATTGGCACACTGGGGATCAAGTCTTTAAAAAATTGTTTATTTGAAATATGTAGCTACAGATTGAGAAGGAGAGACAGAGAGAGATGGAGATCTGCTGATTCACTGCCCCAATGGCCACAAGAGCTGAGCTGGGCCAGGCTGAAGTCAGGAGCCAGGAACTTCATCTTGATGGTCCAGGTGGGTGGCAGTTGCCCAAGTTCTTAGGCTATCATCTGCTGCTTTTCCAGGTACATTAACAGAAAGTTGGATTGGAAGTGGAGAAGATGAGATTAGAACATGCAGTTTAATATGGGATGCTGGTGTGGTACATGGTAGCTTAACCCCCTGTACCACAGTGCAGGCCTTAGGATCAAATCTTTTTTTTAAAAAAATTATTTATTTATTTGACAGGTAGAATTAAAGACAGTGAGAGAGAGAGAAAGAGAGAAACGTCTTCCTTCTGTTGGTTCACTCCCCAAATGGCCACAACGGCCAGAGCTGTGCTGATCAGAAGCTTGGAGCCAGGTGCTTCTTCCTGGTCTTCCACGCAGGTGCAGGGGCCCAAGGACTTAGGCCATCTTCTACTGCTTTCCCAGGCCACAACAGAGAGCTGGACTGGAAGAGGAGCAACTGGGACTAGAACAAGTGCCCATATGGGATGCCAGCACCACAGGCGGAGGATTAACCTAGTGTGCCACAGCGCCAGCCCCTGGACCAAATATTTTGACACATGAGTGCTTAAAGAACACACTCAAGCTATCTCCAAACCATAGCAGCATATCAGCAAAAAGGCTGAGTGTATGTATTTACAGTGGTTTCCTCTTCTAAAAGGCAAATACCTTAAAGGCTGCCACCATCACTCAGTTTTTATCCTGAGTACCTGCACAAGCTACAGAATTTGAACAGCATATGTTCTGATAAACTCAGTGGAATTTCGAGCCAATCACAGAACAATGACATGAAACAACATCACTAAAGGAAATTTCTGGTTTTTAATTTTCAGTCACAAAAAATGTGAATTTTGGTCTTCGCCAGGTGGCAGATATCATGAAGCTATTTCCCTTGAGCTAAGCACAGACGTGAAGGTGAACGCTGACATTTTCCCATTGCACTGCAGTCTTCATTTCTCCTAGTGCTCCTGGATCCCCTTGAGAAATGTCTCTAGATCACTGGCTGCATGACACAGGACAAGAGCTCTGAAAACAGGTACCCTAGAAAACCACCTCCAACCATATTTCATATATGCTCTTAGTCCATTCCTATCGCCTCCATTTATTTCATGGAGATAATATCATATGAAGTGATCCATGTACACTGGACACTTGCATATACATATATTCTTGAAGTCATAGTACGTAGTAGTATTTACCCTTCAATATGACTTCACAAATCTGTGATGATGCTAATATGTATGTCCTTCCCAAATTCACATATTGGAATCCTAACCCCCAGTGTCGTGGTATTAGGAGGTGCAGTCATTGGGATAGAATTAGTTCAAGAGACTGGGGTCTCCTAGCTTTTGCTTTCTATCTCTATCATTTCTATCTCTATCTTTCTCTGTGTGTGTCTCTCTATCTCTATCACTATCTCTATTTCTATTTTGATGTCTGTATCTCTATAATTTTTCTACCTCTCTTCCAAGTGAGAATACAATGAGAAGATAGTATCTATACACCAAGAAGCATCTCACCAGACAGTTTGCTCACTATGCATATTCAATGTCAAAGATTTTCTGGTCTCTCCTATTAGCAAGAGCATCACCCAGATTCCCTTCTGTAAAAAATTCCTGGGAGTCTTTATCCTTGTAATGAATGGACATCTAAAACTGGAGATGGGGACTCAAGAAGATAGTGATGTCCAGTGATAACTGTGGGTCAGTGCCCCAAGCAGATCTTCTTCACTTGAGTCTAGGACTGCCTTTTCCTGGGTTGATTAACAGAGTTCAAGACAAAAAGGTCTGGAGCGAAATGTTGAGAATCTGGATTCCAACCCTGAATGTGTGTTATATGGTTGTTATTAATGTTGCTAACAGGTTAACGCAGACATTGAGTCCAATACAAAGATCTATCAGCAACCCCAGTTCACATTCCCAGGGAATTTACTCAGCTCAGAAATGTGGTGGATTTTGTTCATTGTCTTGATATTGTATTAAAAGTAGCAAGCTATTTTTGAATAGAAAAACGGTTTAAAATGTAAAAACAAAAAACATTGCTGGCTTTAGCCTGTGTTTCATGGTAGTTCTTTGAACCATATTTATTAAAGCATTTCATAGCCAAAAAAAAATGATCCCTTAGAATTGTGAATTGATTTGCCTTCTCCAATAGTTTGCAACAGCACTTCCCCAGCTGACATTAATCACACTTCCAGCTGTTCCCCCTGCATGCAGAGCAGGGAGGTCCGCATGCTCCATGTGGAATGCAGAGGATTAGTGCTGGATAAATGGGTTTGTTTCTCGCTGTGTCGGGGAGGAACATTCAGGCTCTATTCATATTTCACATTATTACTAGGTTTAAAGAGTGATTTTCAGATAGTTCTACACTTGGTCTCACTCTGTGGCTGATACTGTCTGAGTCAGGCTAACCAGGCATTCTGAGCCCTGCACTTGATGTGTGGCCCCTTAAGCTAGGCCTACTCTGTGTGAGGAGTCTTAGTTGTCACAGTCCTGGCATGCACTATACACTCCAAAAAATTAGCATACTCATGCTCTTCGGCCAAGCATACTGCCCTCAACCTTATTTCAGTATCTTTGTGTCATGCCTTCTGGGCATTTGAAGGGGGTGATGAGGATGGACTCCAGACCATGTGTCCTCAGTTCAGACCCTTGCACTACCACATGCTGCATGTAAGAAGCTGAAAAAATACCTAGTTTTCTCTCCTGACACTTGCTCAAGTTTACAGCGGTGAGAAAAGTGCATTTCTCAGTGAGTTTTTCAGAAGAATGCATGCTTGTATGTATATGTGATTATTAATGTATACTAATAAATTATACCATAATTCTTCTAAAGAATAATAATACATTGGCATAAAGTGCTTGCATATTGCTTAGAATGGTTCTAGCATGAATTACAAAGTTCTGCATAATGTAAAATTTACATAAGTGATAACTACCATCATTGTTAGGTCCTTCTACATGTTTAGTTTAAAATATAATTATTCTTTAGGCCTGCCTCAAGTTCTGTGCTTTTAATTAAAGGAATACCAATTTTCAAGAAAGCAAAAGGTGGAGATTATTGGATGCAGCGAATGATCAGGCGGTCACATGCTGTGTTTCTGTGTATTTTAGAAAGGAGGAAATGTGACCTAGAAGTTTCAGAAATTGCCTTGATGTAGCTGGGATTGAGATTTAAGCCTGTGAAAATCTCCATTCTCTCTGTGCATTATTAATTTTTCTTGGGAGGCATAATCTCTCTTGGGTTGCCATTGCTCCTTCTTTATGTTTATTTCGTGGTACTTAGTACTTTTTCTTTCGTATTTTAAGATGTCTGTATATATTTGCCTTCGTTCTTCGCTATGTGAGAATAAACATTTTCAAAGCAGGAATCATATCTCTATCTATCTATATAATCTATCATCTATCTACCTATGGATAATATCCATTCCTCCATCTATAGCCTTTGTACCCGCCCAGAATTATGTACTAAATATGTGCTTAAGGCTTGACCTTACACAACCCACTCCAGCACTCTTTATTTACATTTTTGTAAATACATGGATATGTTTTTAAATCATTTTGTGAATACAATGGAGATGTTTGCTTCTTCTGTGAGAGTCTCTATTCTTTGAATATCAGAAAGTCATAGGCTAACACCCAGAGTATTTTATTAAGTATTTTGCTGGCTTAAAAACACACAAATTATAAGTAAAAGACTGCCATGACATAAGACATTGTCACTGTCGTGGAATGTTGATCTGAGTTTGAGTTTGATGAGATTCCTTTTGTGTGCAGGCAGAATTGTTTGGTCTCAGAGGATGCAGAGTAGTCAGGGGAAGGGAGAAGATCCACCTAATGGGTTTCTTTTTTTCTTTTCTTTCTTTTTTTTTTTTTTTTTTTTTTTTTTTTTTGACAGGCAGAGTGGACAGTGAGAGAGAGAGACAGAGAGAAAGGTCTTCCTTTGCCACTGGTTCACCCTCCAATGGCCGCCGCGGCCGGCGCGCTGTGGCCGGCGCACCGCGCTGATCAAATGGCAGGAGCCAGATGTTTCTCCTGGTCTCCCATGGGGTGCAGGGCCCAAGCACTTGGGCCATCCTCCACTGCAATCCCGGGCCACAGCAGAGAGCTGGCCTGGAAGAGGGGCAATCGGGAGAGAATCCGGCACCCCTACCGGGACTAGAACCCGGTGTGCAGGCGCCGCAAGGCGGAGGATTAGCCTAGTGAGCCGCGGCGCCGGCCACCAGGAGCTTCTTTCGGGTCTCGATCTCTCACACAGGTGCAGGGGCCCATCTTCCACTGCTCTGCCAGGCCACAGCAGAGAGTTGGATCGGAAGTGGAGCAGCCAGGTCTTAAACCGGCGCCCATATGGGATGCCAGTGCTTCAGGCCAGGGCTTTAACCCACTGTGCCATAGCCCCGGCCCAGCTTCCTAAGCTGTTAAATGAGGGTAACATACACTGGGTGTACCAGAGAGGTGTTATAAAGATGAAAGGTGGTGGTCATGTACATTAATTCCTGAGCTCCTGCATACAAATGCAGCAAATGCAAATCACATAGTCAGTGTTCATCTTCTCCTTCCTACCACTCTACTGGAGCTGCATCTGTGGCACTGGTGCAGGGGTGTATAGCATTTATTTCCCCTGCTTTTGTCTGTTTTTATTAATGGTCTAAGAAAGCACAAAGTGAGCATAACAATTAAATGTTAGAAATATATAAAATATGACTGGTATACCATACGCACTGTATCTGGGTTTGGGAGGTTCTTCTTTTATAACTGGGTTCCTTAATATCCCCTAAATATTTTTAAACTTTGATGGCTAAGAGCCAGGACAAATCGATAGCTTGAAGTGGGCAGGATGGGAGAAATTCACATTTGTTTTGCAGAAATGAGGTCCAGAACTTCAGTGTGCTCCTTGGTGTTGTCAGAACAAAGCCACAGCTCTGTTTGGGCGAGGTGAAGCTTGGGGCATGTAGCTGCCCTGCAGGATTCCATGTTAGAGGCTGCCTGAGGCTCCAGCTTGGGGAATGGTGTTCTCTCCCCCTTTTAACCAAACCCCTAGGGGAAGTTGCAACAAGTAAGCTAAGGTGGACTTAGGGTCAGCTCCTGCTGCTGTGGCCTCCTGGGGCTGTTGTGGCCTCCTGGGGAGTGAACCAGTGGATGGAACATCTGTCTTTTCCTTTCTCTCTGTCGGTCTCTCTCTCTCTCTTTCTCTCTCTCTAATTCTATATTTGAAATAAATAAATAAATCTTTAAGAAAGGAGACTTTCTTCTGTATTAAAAAAAAACCTTTGGGAACAAGGGAAATGTGACCTTTGAAGATGCTACATATTTTGTTATATGTAGCCTCCACACATTATAATATACAACAGTGAACAGACAGGGACTCCAACCTATCAAAAACTGTGTTTGTTCAGCAAGATTCTCCCTATTTAGTTCTAGAGGAAATGATCAAGAATTTAACAAAAAGGTTTCCAGATTACAATGGAAGAAAAAAATAGTATGTGGATATTGTCTAAAAAAAAAAAAAAAAAAAAAAAAAAACTGAAAAACTTAGCAACTTCTAGGAGTTAACTGGGGTCAATTACATCAGAATAAAATTGTTTGCTCATCTCAAGTATGAGGCCACTTCAGCAAGTTTGTGAAAAAGTGGAATTTAAAGGTAAGCTCAAGGCTAAGCATCTGTCATTGCAGTTCAGACATCACTTGGAATGCTTACCTTCCATACTGGCATAAGGGTTCTGCTCCTCACTCTGCTCCTGATTCCAGCTTTCTGTTAATGTGCACCAGGAAGGTAACAAGTAATGACTCGAGTAGTTGGGTCCCTGTCGCCCACGTGGGAGAACTGGATTGAGCTCCTAGCTGTGGCCATTTCGAGTATTTGGAGAGTAAACCAGCATACAGGACATCTCTGTCTATATCAGTTTCTGTCTTTCAAATAAATAAAATAAAATGTAAAAATTGTTATTTCAGTGTAAAATATATTTGAAGTTGTGCATACCTTTCGATAATGTACATGTTCCACGAACTTTTTCAAGATCTCATGTATGTATAAATTAATTTCAATGGTTTTTTTTTTAGTTTTATTGAATTATTTTTTATTTGTTAGAATTCCCAACTGCTGGTTCACTCCCAAAATAGCCACAGTGAGCAGAGATGGATCACTCCAGGAACCCAATCCAGGACTCCCACATGATTGGAAAGAACCTAACTACTTGAGCCATCACCACTCCCTACCAGCGTGTGCATAAGTTTGAACCTGATATTGGATGCACAACCAGGACATGAACCCAGAGTTGGAGATCCACACTGCCAAAGCAAACTAACCAAAGATGTCATTGTTTTTCTTCTCTCTTCCCACCTTTCTTTTCCTCATTTCATTCTTTCATTTTTTTTTCTTTTGGCAAGGAACAACAAAATGCAAATCACAAGTCAGATTTATTCAGATAGCATACTTAGGAAACATATCTGAACAAATTATTCAGAGCAGGAGCTAGGGATTCTGAGATGACAAGGTTGCATGAATAAATTTCAATATGGCTTTACTTCTTTATGATATAATCTCTGTCTTAATTTCAATGAGGCTGTCAAAATGCATTAGAGCTCTGTCTCCATTAAAGAGATTTTGGCTCTGTGAACTTACTTACTGTGTTATTTAGAGATTTCATTTAACTAACCTATTTCCAGAGATTTGTAAAGACAACTGGTTTAAAGGATTAGCAATCTTTTAACTGTTTTTTCCTTTTCACGGCAATCAAAACCATTTCTTTCCATTATCAGGGGTAATTGTTGAGTATATACCATTTTATCCTGTTTAGATTGTTTGACCTTTTCCTTGTCAGCTTTTATAGTTCTTCATTCCTGCTAACATTTCTTCACAGTAAGCAATCTTGGTGTATAGTAAATGCTAATTGGCCCTTTAAAAGGTTCCCATGATAAATATCTTCATGCCTCAATTTAAATTTTCTGGGCACAGAGCAGAGATGGGAGAAGTCACTTTGCACTGTCCTTCATCCACATTCACGCTTCTCACTCAACTTTCTTTCTCAGCGACATTTGATTCTTGCTCCCTGTCTTGTGCACCTGTCATCCCAGTGCCTGGTCTCATATTTTTTTTTATAAGAACAATGAGTGCCCTGAACTAACAGGACTTATATCCATCTTGTCTGCATTTTCTCCACAAGAGTTGAAGCAAAAGACTCCAGAGTGGTAAAGAAAAGCACTGAAGTGGTCTAGCAGCTCTGCACCTGCTAAATGCAGGTGCAGTGTCCAGAGGACAGGGAGCAAAGGAGGCTGCTTTGTCCTACCTGTATTCCCTGAATTGCGTCAGGGAATGTGAGCAGGTCTTTACCTTGAACTCACCAAGAGGACTGTATCAGTTCCATTCATGAGCAAATTCTGTCTCCTTTCCATTGAAATTTTTTCTGCATTTTGTTTTGTAACATTTTCTTTCAGAAATGTTTTAAATTTACAAAACAAAAATTGTGAGGCAGAAATACAAAGAGTTCCCACAACCCCTTCACCTCATTTGCCCTCTTAACATATCACATTAGTTGGCACAATTAATGAATCGTGCTCAGCTTCCTCTATTTTTTTATCTAAACTCCTTTTTGTCCCAGTTACCATATTGAAACAGGTTAATAGAGTAAAATCTAAAATATCTCTATTAGCTGTAAATCTTAGTCTGTATGCATCCTCTTTGACATGCCATTATATAACAGATTTTTTAAAATACACAATAAAAATGAGCCATTTTTGTTGATTCACTAGCCATTTTCTTCGAAGCAGATTTTATTATGCTTGCCTAACAGGTGAAAACATAGACTCATGTAATAAAACTAACATAACCAATGCCACACCTCTGGTAATTTGCAGAACTGGGATTTGAAACCACAATAATTTGATTTCATAATCTATCTCTTCTACTACACCATGAAGAAAAATATGGGAACTCATTTCTCTGAATGATGTCCAGCACAAATACCTCTTAAATCCCTCTTGCAGAAATGTCTTTATAGAATTGCCTCAGTCCCAGTCCTCTGCCTCCGTGGAGGGTAGCAATGCTTTGCGGAATCTTGTGAAAAAGTATTGTTTAACCTCGTTTTTGTATTTTGATGTCACATTATTTATGCATCTCATGCAAAATTACTACTTAAAACATTATCCATTACAATACTCAGTGTTTTTGTACAGTTCCTTCTTGAATGTAATCAAATGAAAAGAATTAATTTATGACCAAGATGGCTACATATTTTCTGTTGCAACCTAACATGTCACCACTTTTGTCTCAGCTGGAAGACAATGAAGCCGTGTCCCAGGTGTCCAAATTGCTCAGATAGGTGCCTGCCACTATTTGAGATTCTTCTTTGTCATCCGTGGGTTTGTCTCTGATTACCTTTTTCTTCCGTGGTTTTATATCTCATAAGATGATTGGGGCCAGCATGTGGTGGCCCAATGAAATGAAGCAAGGACTGGTGGGGTGATGAGGGCTGTTAGTAGGTAATTTTGTGTTGAAGGGTAACCCTTTACGCATGTCAGGAAGAGGTGTAACCAAATTTAGGAAGGCAGAAATCACTCATCAAGGTTGGGTACCAAGCTGCTTGGTAGACACTGAGAAGTCAATCAAAGGACAGAGCTGAAAAGCCAAAATCACAAAAGAAGAACAGGAAGTAGGAGGCAGAGAAGGGTCCAGAAGATGCCTCTGTCAGCCACTGGATTACCTGATTTCAGGACAGGTTTGAGCATATGGGCTGTCAATGCACAGAACAGAGTTTACCTCCCTTCACTATGCCGAGTCATACTCTGGGGGCACTTTTACTTCTGATTCTTTAGCTGGAAGAGACCCGGATGACCTTCCCATCTGAGAACAACCAAAATAGTTTTGATGTTTTGGTTGCTGCTGTTTGTTTTGTCAACCAAGGACATGCAGTATTTTCTATTTGCATGTCTATTTGTAGAAGTCAAGAACGCTTTCTTATTTAAAGGAACTGATATAAGAATCTCCATTATGTGAATAATTAATTCAGTTGTTAAACACACATGTATGCCTTTTCCCCTACAAGCATAGAACAAGGATTACTGTGACAAACAGAGAAACAATGTATTTTAAAAGACAAGGGATTTGGGCTGGCGCTGTGGCACAGCAGGTTAAAGCCCTGGCCTGAAGCACCGGCATCCCATATAGGCACCGGTTCCAGTCCTGGCTGCTCCACTTCGGATCCAGCTCTCTGCTATGGCCTGGGAAAGCAGTAAAAGATAGCCCAAGTCCTTGGGCCCCTGCACGCACATGGGAGACCCAGAAGAAGCTCCTGGCTCCTGGCTTTGGATCAGCACAGCTCCGGCTGTTGCAGCCATCTGGGGAGTTAATTAGCTGATGGACGACCTCTCTCTCTGTCTCTACTGCTCTCTTTAACTCTGTCTTTCAAAAAAATAAAATAAATCTTTAAAAAAAAAGACAAGGGACTGGCATTGCAGTATGGCAATTTGAACAGCCACTTGTGATTTCAGCATCCCTTATCAAAGTGCCATCTGATCCAGCTCCCTGGAAAAGCAGCAGATGACCAAGTGTTTGGGTCTCTGTCATCCAGGTGGGAGACCGAAAAAAAAGGTCCATGTTCCTGGCTTCAGGAACCAGAAGATAGATGACAGATTTCTCTCTCTCTTTCTATATCTCTATCTATCTATCTTTATCTCTCCCTATTTCTTGTGTCAATCTTTCCACCACAAAAATAAGAAAATAAATAAATAAGGGAATTTTTTTTTAAAAAAAGGCAAGAGTCATAATCTATGAACAAAATAACCACAGCAGGAACTATATGAAAAGTGTCAAATTGTAAAAATATAATGTGTTATATTCTTATTTGTGCATAGTTTTTATTTTTATTCTGCATAAAAAACTTGCTGAATTTAAGACAGAATTTGGAAAGGAGGACAGTGAATAATATTAATGTTTCCAGCAGACAATCTTTCTCCCTAGTTGAAGCAATATCTTTCTTTTTAAGCAAAGCAATTTATTAGATTTTCAAACTATTTGTACCTCTTATCTAGACCTAAATATTATAGGATAAAAAGGTAATTTTCTTTATTCCATTTCCTTTAATTCACTTGTATTGACTTTGGCTCCTCTTAAACAAGGTTCAGACAAAGGGGTGTGTAGGGGTGGTGGGAATATATGGGATTTCTCCATTCTCTAGGGTCCCATTCACTTAGATGGTACACTTTGGTTCAGGATTGAATGAATCCTGAGTCCTTTTGTATCCTGAGTTCTGTGCATCCCTGAGGTGACTGCTGAGCCCAAAAATAGGCCCTGAGCTTGGAGCCTGAAGTCAGGCTGGAGACAGATGTTAGCAAATATTCACGCAAATTAAGTGCATTAACATGAAGGATAAAGAGGAACAGCAAATATATGCTTTGAGAACTTAAAATCCTGACAACCAGCCTGGAATGAAAGTCTGGGGAATGCCTACTCAGGGAACTGATGCATGAATGAGGCTGGCTTCCTCAGTTTTCTAAAAACCTATGTTTTGGCTAACTCTGGGAAGGACATAACTTCCATGAGGTGTAATGGTGTACTTGGGGGTTCCTGCACAATTGCACACCTATATTTTGGGGGTGGCTGCAGCAGTGCTTAGCACCCCTACCCCCCCGCCATCATGGCTGCTGCCATTGAACATCAGAGTGCCTTCACAACAGCTGCCGCCCAGCAACCAAACCCACCCACTCCACCTCATAGCCCCTTGACTCCCAGTCAAGCTGAATCTCCTGATGCCTGCCCCTAAAGAAGAATGCCTGGGATATGGCCCATGCCAACAACTGCTCCTGTGAAACTGTGGGAGTTAATGCATTGATAACAGGTGGAGTTAGTGGATGAATTCTTTCCTTTCTACTAGCCTGATATGCTGTTAACACAGAAGCTTCCCAAGGCCATTCTGTAGCCTTTAAGAGCCTGCAATCAGCTTGGAATTTCATCTTTTACAGTGGTTTTCTCTTTTTTCCTGTCCCACTACATTTCTCCTTCAATCTGATTCCCTGGGATTGCATTAGCCATGAGAAGTTTTAGTCTCAAGCTTAATTTTCTAGAATATTCTGGATGAAATAGAAGGACTGTGGAAAGAACTCCAAAACACTCTCAGTTCTACTTGTTTTTAATCTCAGGATACACAATCAGAGATAAAAATAATCCTTTGTTAGAAATAATGAATTATAGGATGGGTGTATGGCATACTGTTCAAGATGTTGCTTGAGACACTCAATTCCTATATTGGAGTATGTAGGATTGAGTCCTGGTTCCATTCCCAGTCCCAGCTCCCTTGAAATGCACACCCTGTAGGGAGCAAGTGATGGCTCAATTTTACTTGAGCTTCTACCACCCATATTCAGGGACTCAATGGAGTTCCTGGCTCCCAATTTAGCCTGGCCCAGTGCTGACATTTAGGGAATGAACAGGCAGATGGGCACTATCTGTCTGTCTTTCAAACAGATTTAAAAAATTAGTTTTTTAAAAAAAGAAATAGTGAATTCTAAGTGAACTGTCAGTGGAACACAGTAGCCACAGGAGTGCACTCATGACTGTGCTGTCCCCAGCAGCAAAGATGACATTCTGGCTGGACTTTGTGCTTATCTTTACCAGACCCAGTTGGAGTATGTACGGACACATGATGGTGGCGAGAGGTGTTGTAGATTATGTTGCTATAACCAAATACTATAAATTACGTGTCACAGTTGTGGACATTGGAATTTCAAGATCACAGTGTCACTGGGGACAAGTTCTTGGTGAAGGTCTGTTCCTGACTTACAGACAGCTATCTTTCTGCTCTGTCCCCACATGGTGGGAAAAGAACAAGGTTGCTCTCTTAGCTCTTATTCTAAGACAACTAGTCCCTCTCAAAGGCCCTGCCTTTAAACAATATCACATGAGATTAGGGTTTCAACATATGAACTCGGAAGAGGAGGACATGGCTGTTCAGTCCGCTGCAAGGGAGTGGCACAGTTTTAGGGAAACACCCACAGAATGTTCCCAGAAAAGGGCCCAGGCAAATATTTGAAGCAATTGTACACAAAATGCTGGAGGTAATAAGGCACATAACTGAGATAAACACACCTTGTGGAGGAGGAGAGAAAAGTCAAAATCATGATCAAATAGATATTGAGATTTATTTGGCAGAGCTTTAAGCTATATGAGTTGGACAATGTTTTTCTCTGTATAGATTTGGCTCAGAAGAGCTGAAACTTTTTCTTGAGAGGAAGGCTATCCAAAAATTGAAGATAGCTTATGAGTATCTATTTCAGAGGCGGGTATATTTCAGGAGTGAATTCCTGCAGAGGTGAGACTTGCGTTGGACAGTTATCAAGGTTTCTTACAATGTGAAGAGTTTGCAATCCTCAGTTTCAAGCAAGGTTATTACCTCATTTCAAGGAAATTTGCATTGCAAGCCTCTTTAGGATTTCCTCTCCTTACTGGCCAGTGACCTTCACACAATGGAAAAGAAGTTTCAGCATCATTCTTCAGCTTTCAGTAACTCTGAGCAGCTATCATACAAAGGCAAGCACTTGGTTCTGGTAGACCATGAGTGAGACGACAGCAGAGTGCAGTCCATCACTCTGTAGGAAACGCAATCCAATGCACTAGGTCAACAGACTGCACATCTTCTGGTGTGTGCACCCCAGGCGGTTCACTTATCCAGTCACTCACTCCTTCAGTCATTTAGCTAGCGTCCATTGTTTCTCAGCACTGGACACTAGGAGATACGAGGTAAGTAATCTACTCTGTAGGGATCTGTCACCACAAGAAAGACTCTATTATCAGAGTCTGACACAGAAAGAAGTGGAGTTGGGGTGGGTACTGTGCCCTCATCAGGAGCTAGAATCCCCAGAGGACACTTTTTGGTGACCGGACATTCTATCCTCCTTACTCAAGAAGTGCAGGTCTGTTTATCCCAGCACTTAAGCTGCTCAGATGAGTCTGGAATTATATACTGATTGTTCTGGTTACTGCTACTTCAACATCTGCAAGAGCAGATTTATTTATCCAAAAAAAAAAAAAATTGAGTGCCTAATCATGGGACAAGCATTGTGCAAGGCATAGTAGAGAGTTATGACAGGAAAGACACAGACTCTGTCCACACAGGATGTAGCTTTATGGACACTAAATGCAGATGAACGTATTTAATACTTACAGTGTGTGTGTATATGTGTGTGTGTATATATATAAAATCTAGTTGGGCCACAGGTGATATATATCTATATCTATATCTATATCTATATCTATATCTATATCTATATACACACACACACACAGGTGCCATATGTATATATAGACACACACACACACACTATAAGTATTAAATAAGTATAGGGAATCTAGCTGAGTCACAGGTGTCAGGGCTGATCAACATACCTACCTTGCAGCTGGTGCTGTGGTGTAATGGGTAAAGATGCAGTCTACAGTGCTGGCATCCCATATGGGTGCCTGTTTGAGTCCTGGCTGCTCCACTTCCCATCCAGCTCTCTGCTATGACCTGGGAGAGTGTAAAAGATGGCCCAAGTACTTGGGACCCTGTATGCATGTCAGGGACCAGGAAGAAGCTCCTGGCTCTTGGCTTCAGATCGGCAAAGCTCCAGCCTTTGCAGGCATCTGGGGAGTGAACCAGTGGGTGGAAGACCTCTCTCTCTCTGCCTCTGTCTCTCTGTAACTCTGCCTTTCAAATAAATAAATAAATCTTTAAAAAAAAAGCACACCTATCTAACAGAATTGATGTGGGGATCAACATGAATGAGACATGCAACACTGCTGGAATGGTGTCTAGAACAGTAAAAGATAGATGCATATACATTATTTATTTAATATTAATAATGACGGCACTTATTCTCCCATTACTGCATTTGTCATAAGAAGAAACACAACTACCATTCTCATCTACTAATGCATCATTTCCTGAATTCCAAGCTGAGCTTTCCTTGTACCCATGCAAAACAAATATGTGTCTTCAATCACATTCAAGTGAAATGTTTCTTAGGACAATATTGGAGGTAGCGAATTAAGGTTGGGGGCCTCTTGTTCCATGTCTGGGTACCTGCTCTTGTAAAGTGACCTCTAAGCATCTGCTATGTGCCACCTGCTTCTGTAGAAAGACTCAAGCCAGCAAGGCTCAGGTCCTGTCTCTGAGTCCATATGGCATCCTTGTCTCCTTGTGGGTTCCTCAAGCTGTCCACAGCTCACCTGTCAGGAATGGAGCTGCTGGTGGGAAAAGTGAGCAAAGCATGGGGACTGGAAGGACGGATGGCAGCATCTGCCTCTGAGATCATCCCTATCCCTCTCCCCCTTGGGGTTATGTCTGTGACAATTAAATAGCCAAGGAGCCAAGGAAGGGCACAGCTGAGGGACAAGAATCCATAGTCTAAGGTGCTACTCACTCATTTTTCTACTTATCTAAAGGAAGTGTACACATATTTGATTCTGAGAAACTAAAATTTGAGCATTCCTATGAAACAGATTTATGAGTTCAGGATATCTATTTATCTTTCCTAAGTTCGAGTTTCCTCACATATAAATGAAGATAATGAATCTTTCCCAAATGGGGGTTAAGATGCTACATACTGAAAGAACCACATATGTAGTAGCTACTTGATAAATGTCTTCTTCCATCTGTACTGC
This sequence comes from Oryctolagus cuniculus, assembly GCF_964237555.1. Lineage (NCBI taxonomy): Eukaryota > Metazoa > Chordata > Mammalia > Lagomorpha > Leporidae > Oryctolagus > Oryctolagus cuniculus. Next base: position 125,442,041 of record NC_091434.1, read on the forward strand.
CCAAAGTTTACCTCATTTCTATATATTCTATTCCACATTGAATATTAAACCCACTAAGCCCCAAGTTTTCAATTCTGCAAATATTTCAAAGGCATAATATTTATTAAAAAGTTACCACAAGGATTATATTATTGCTCAATTTAATTATGCACAATGGGTTAAGAAAAAAACCTCTCAAAATAACTAAGGTAATCTTCCAAATTTCACATTATGACAACACATATGTAGGTATTCATATTTCAAAGATAAGACACATAAAGCACTGAGTTTTATTCCCAGATAAAATTTTGTGCAATGTCACCTTGCAACCTTGGTATGAGTGAGAACACCTGTTCCTCTCCAGCACACAAGAATATTTATAAATACCCACCCTGTGCTATGTCCCATAAGGGACCTCAGTGCAGAGAATTAGCCTCCTGTTAGCCTATGTTCTCTGACCACAGCACAGTGTGATAGCCTATGTATAACACAGTAATATGTTTCAAATATTGACTATCTGGTAGCTCATTAATTCATCCAAAATAAACTATAGATGAAAGTGATGATTAGAGGGATGGCAATACATTCACAACTGAACAACACATAAAGAATTCCACATCAAAGTTAAAGCATTTTTAAGAGGAAAATCTGCAGCTTGACTACATCAACCCCAAGATGTAAAACCATGAATGAAAGTCAAACCCAAGAACTGTGTTCTTGTGGTGTGACTCGGGCCATCACCTGCAGAACCTAATTGCTATTAAGCAGAGGAAAGCATACTCATATGAAACAAATAGCAAATGAGAAAGCATGTGTTATCATGCATGAGTTATAATTCACTGAGTGCCAATCATGGGAGGGACTGTGTTAATCAGGAACCTTGCGGAGACTACCCTTAACCTTCATCATAGTCCTGCAACTTTTGTAAAGAAGAAGTAGAGGCTCAGAGGATGCACACTGCAGCTAGCAGCTGGTGAGGTTTACTGCAGGCCTGGTTTTTCTGCTGTGTGCTCTATCTGCACTACCATCCCACGTCATCTCTTCCTGGACAGCAGTACAAAAAGAGTATGGGTTTTCATTATGGGATGGAAGTTGTTAGGGAGCAGAGTCAATTACACTTGTGAGAATTAGGGATGGTTTCTTAGTGCAGGTTTCATGCTGCAACGGGCCTCCGAAGACTGCAAGAAGCTGGAGAGGTAAGAGGAGGGATGTTAAAATCAAATGACAACGCTGGACCTCAGGTTTGCTGCCTGCAGATCTGATACTGGTATTTGTTTCAGAATGGTGGTGGGAAAGCAAATCAGGTAATATGAATGTAGATTGTAAGCTCCAGGGAAAGCTGCAGCTATAGAAATGTAAAGAGCTTGTTAAGATGACTCCATTGCGGCGCCGGCACACCGGGTTCTAGTCCCGGTTGGGGCGCCGGATTCTGTCCCGGTTGCCCCTCTTCCAGGCCAGCTCTCTGCTGTGGCCAGGGAGTGCAGTGGAGGATGGCCCAGGTGCTTGGGCCCTGCACCCCAGGGGAGACCAGGAAAAGCACCTGGCTCCTGGCTCCTGCCAGGATCAGCGCGGTGCGCCGGCTGCAGCGGCGGCCATTGGAGGGTGAACCAGCGGCAAAGGAAGACCTTTCTCTCTCTGTCTCTCTCTCTCACTGTCCACTCTGCCTGTAAAAAAAAAAAAAAAAAAAAAAAAAAAAAGATGACTCCAGTGATAATGTTTACCAAATGTTTTCAATGCTTTGGAAGCAAGGTGATGCAGAAATGCACAAGGCCCTTATGGTCCTTGGCATGGATGGGAGTGTGAGGCAGGAGCTGGGTGCCTGCAGCACAAGCAGAGTGGTTGTGTGTGTGTGTGTGTTGTGTGTGTGTGTTTCCGTGTGCAGAAGGAGGCAAAGCAAAGGGAACACCCGTGCAGCTGATGTGCAGGAGAGTATTTGAAAACTTGACATTTCAAAACACATACCTAATTTTATCTCAAGAAAATGCCAGAGTCTGAGTAATGTTAAGAACACTTTAAGAGTGAAAAAAAATGACTTTTGCTTTAAGTGAAACACAGGCTCACTTTTTATAACTACAGACATAGGAACTAAACCAGAAGGAATCCTAAGAATCAATCAAGTACTTAATAGCAATAGGTAGGGTATGTGAAAAATAAGAATAGCTGTGAAATATTATAAAAGCCTTGTTTTTTGAACTGAGCAATATAAATACATTTCTTCCAAATAGCTTCCTTTCCTACAGGTGTCATTTTAAGCATTAAATTGGAGGGTACATATAAGAAGGCAGCTGACATGTCACAACTATTTTGCAAAAGTCTTCAATACTTGTGACTCTGATTGTATTTATGGGGAAGCTCATTTTAAGGAGTGAAACAGTATTGTGTACAAGATCACAAAGGTGGAATGAGGAATACATTGAGGTTCAAATCTTTTGCTTGGATTTTTTTATTTTCTATTTTATTTTTTGAAAGTTGTATTTGTTTATTTGAAAGTCAGAGCTACAGAGAGAGAAGGAGAGAGAGAGAAACAGATCTTCTATCCACTGGTTCACTCCCCAGATGACTTTAATGGCCACAGCCAGGTAGAGCTGAGGCAAGGCGAAGCTAAGCTGAAGGCAGGAGCCAGGAGCTACATCTGGGTCTCCCACGTGAGTTTCAGGGATCCAAGCAATTGGGTCATCTTCTGCTGCTTTCGCAGGCCATTAACAGGGAGCTGGTCAGAAGCGGAGCAGCAGGACATGAACCAGTGTGCATATGGGATGCCAGCGTTGCAGTGGCAGGTTTATGTGCTTTGTCACAATGCTGGGCCCTGTTGTTTGGATTTTTTAAAGCACACAATGATTCTTCCCCAGGTAAATTCACTCCGTCGTTCCCCAAGCAGATGGAACCTTCTCTCTCCTCACATCTCCAATATTTCTTTTCCTGTTTTACCCTAGTTGATGACTCCTTATATTTTTAGAATGTGAAAGAAACAGATTAGAATTACCTCATCTACCAGTCCCCAGAAATTCTGCCTGCAGTCAGCTGTACAAGTGACCACCATGCCTCCAGTGCAAAGCACCAAGTCAGTGTCTGCTCCAGTATACAGGCCAACCTGTTCACACTTAAGGTTGTTAACACTCCTGCCCACGTCTCCCTTCTGTAGCTACCCCTCACATCTCAGCTTTATTATTCCACCAGAACATTCGTTTAAGTGTTACTACACAAATGCACAAAAAACAAGCAACAATAAACTGACCTGATTCCTCTTCCCTCCTTGCTCCTGCCCCTGGTTCTCTGCTTTTCTATTTCACTTTGTCATTTTCCTGCTCCTGCACTTTCTTTCATTCGCCTCTTGACTCTGCCACTCCTGCTTTTAATTGTTAGAGCTCCAGGGTTCTCTCTTTGACAACCAGCAGAAGATCTTGCCCTAGTTGATCTCATTAAGCCCTTAGCTGTAACCACCATTGATACGAGCTCAGTGACTCCCACGTCTCTGTGTCTACCTCTCTAGCAAACTGATTTGCGTGTCTGACTCAACATCTTCCTAATAGATAACTCAAACTTTATAGACCTGAATATATATGCCTTTCATCTTCCCATTCCACTCTCATCCCTGACAAACCAGCTTTGTCTCACCATTTACCCATCCCTGCAAATGCACCACTGTATGAAGAGCTTCCTACTCAGTCTTAGAGATCATCCTATGACTAGTTTCCCTCCAAATCTAGAGGCAATGCAACAGTCTTTCCCATAGGCTCTAGCCTGATATGACTGCTTTGCAATGTTTTCACTGTTACAATCTTGTCCACATCATATCATTTCTTTCTTGAGCCATATCAATAACCTCCTATGTGATTACATAGTCTCCATTTTTGTTCTTCCTGTGGTTTATCATCCCAAGACCTGTACATTTGTTCTAACAAGTCAAACAAATCATGCCACTCCCCAACATAGAACATTGAGCTTCTTGCCTGAACCCCCACGTGAAGTTCAAACTCCAAACACGAGAAGGGTGTTGTGGCACAGTGACTTAAGCCGTTGCTTGGAGACCCACATCCCTTACTGAAGTGCTTGCTTAAGTCCTGAGTACTCTACTTTTGATTCAGCTTCTTGGGAGGCAGCATATGAATGTCCCCTGGCATGGATGTAGGAGTCCCAGATATTCCAGGCTCCTGGCTTCAGCTTCAGTGTTAGACGCTATGGGCACATGGGGCGTGAACCAGGAATGGAAGATTTCTCTCTCTCTTTCTCAAAGAGATGAAAATAAATAAACATGAAAAACACTTTAAAGTCAGTCACCCATGTGCCCTGCACTGTGGCATAGCAGGTAAAGTCACTGCCTGCAACATGGGCATCCCATTTGGAAACTACTCTACTTCCTACTCAAATCCCTGCTAATGGCGTGGAGAAAGCAGTGTAAGATGGCCCCTGTGCTTGGGCTCCTGCCACCAATGTGGGAGATATGAAAGAAGCCCCTGACTTCAGCCTGGCCCAACCTCAGTTGTTGCAGCCATCTGGGGAGTGAAGAAGTAGATGGAAGATGTCTCTCTCTCTCTTTCTCTCTGACTCTGACTTTCAAATAAATAAATACATATTGAAAAAAAAATAGTCAATCACCCACAAAGAGAAATCCTAAAAGAAGCAAAACCCTCCAAATGCCCTGCCCTCATAGTTCCCTCGAGGTATCTGTATGACTGTATGACTGTGGCTTCCTTACTGTCCAGCACTTGCCTCCCCCCACACAGCCACATCAGGCCCCTCCCTGTCCCTCAACCCACAGGCTAGTTGTGCACATTCCTTCTGCCCTTCTCAGTTCCCTTAGATCTCTCCTCGTTGCTGCCTGTTCTCAACAGTCAAATCCGCTTCCCAAATGTCACCTTCTCAGAGATGTCAGACCTCTCTCCCCCAGGGGAATGTCAGTTCCTCCTGATCCCAAGTCTTTTTACATCAAATTGACCACTAGTTTACTTTCTCTAATGACACAGGTCAGGATCTCAAGTCATTTGTCTGCTTTTAGCCTCTGAGTTCCCAGTTTTCTTTCCAATAGAACCTGGATGCCTGAAGGCTCAGACTGTGTTCTGATGGCTGCTCTATCCCTAGAGTCTACAACAGTTCCGAGTATGTAGCACATTCTCAGAGAATATTTACTGTCAGCTCCGAACTGCCTCATAGGGGAGTGAATACGATGGAAGATTTATTAGATAGAGGTTTTGTTACAAATCTGGACAGAGATGGCATAAACCCGTAGAAGGGAAAACAGTGAGCAATCCACGAGTATGTAATTTAGTGCTAAAGTACACGGTGGGTATAGCAAGTACTGAGAGAAATATGCTTCTTTGTTGGTGATAGAAATGGACTAAATCTTGGCTACTGTGATTTCAAGAGAATTACAGCAATTATCTGTCTCTTTCCCTACCATAGTGTGAAAGCATTATACCCCACATTCTCCCCAAGGACAAATTCAGCAAAAATTATAGTGCAAAGGCCTGAACATTGCAGGAAGAGAAACCTGACTTTGAATCGTATTCCAGCCATGTGCCACCTCTGACCACTTTTCCTCATCTTTTCCATCCTGAGCTTTTTTATTGAATAGCACTGAATTTGGAATCAAAAGAGATGCTTCACAAAATTCAGTCCTTGCAACATGCTTAGTCTTAGCATGCGACAGCTATTAATATTTAGAAGTATGTCTTTATATAGTATAAGTTATACACAATGGGCATGGATTCCAATAGTGAATCAATAAATAGGACAATAGTTCTGGATTCACATAGCAAATGAACAGTTTTGGAACCATAAGAAATCATTTTTAAGAAAAACAATAAAACAGACACAAGACAAACAAATATGGCTTCCTGGGTCCTACTCTGATTCTGATTTATATATAGGCTTAAGAGAAGGAGTTCCCACAACTAAGCAATCAGTAATAATGTGTATAAACTGTAGTCCCCTTGACCATCTCCTGAACTGAATATCCATATTCTGTTGCGTGGGATACATCTCCATTCCTGTCCAACAATCTCCGCTACTTAGGGAGCTGTAGTTAGATCAACAGGATCAGAATCCCAGGGCTGGGTGCAGGACATTCATGTGAGTACAAAATTCTTTAGGCATTCAGCATCGAGGCACTGTTGGACCTCACAGAGGAGGCCACGAACTTCTCAATACCAGTTATCATCAACCAAAGGAGTTGAAAATTTACATCCAACATTGGGATAAACTGCCACCTGTGATAGCTACATCCCACATAGGAGCACAGTTCAATTCTTTTCTGCTCTGCTTCCATTCCAATTCCCTGCTAATGTGCCTTAGAAAGTTGTGGAAGGTGGCTCAAGTAATTGGGTCTCAGCCACCCATGTGGGAGATCCAGGTGGAGTTCCTGGCTCCTGGTTTCAATGTGGCTCAACCACAGCCACTGTTGCCATTTTGGGAGTGAAGCAGCAGATGAAAGATTGGGGAGTGAACCAGCAGATGAAGGCTCTCACACTCTCACTGGCTTTCTCTGTCTCTGTCTCTGTCTCCCTCCCTCCCTCCCTCCCTCTCATTTTGCATTTCAAATAAAATATAGTAAATTTTAAAAAAACATACCCACATAAAATTTATAGCAACTTTATTCATAATTGAAAAGACTTGTAAAAAAATCAAAATGTCCTTCAGTAAGTGAATAGACAAACTATGGTTTATTGTGATAGTGTAATATTATTCAACGGAAAAAGAAATAAGCTCACAAATCATCAAAAGACATAGAAGCTTGTAGTGGGTGTGGCCAGAGAGCCCTACCATATGACTCAGCCATCCCACTCCTTGGAATTTACCCAAGGAAATTAAATTGGCAAATAAAAGAGATATTAGCACCTCCATGTTTATTGCAGCTCAATTCACAATAGCTAAGACAGAGAATCAACTGAAATGCCCATCAACATTCATAGAAGACTGGATAAAGAAATTATGGGATATGTAGTCTATAGAATACTATACAGCAGTAAAAAAATGAAATCTGGTCATTAACAACAAAATGGAGGAATCTGGAAAACATCATGCTGAGTAAAATAAGCCAATCTCAAAGGGAGAAATATCATATATTTTCCCTTAGTAAGAAATAGCTTACTATTTTATTCTTTTTAGCATTTTCTTTTTCTACTTAATACCATTTATTGAAATCTTTACTTAAAGCAGAATTATTCTTAGGTGTTTAAATCCAATTGAAAATTGATCCCTGTTAGAAATAAGAGTGGGAATAAAAGAGGGAGGAGATGTACAGTTTGGCACACATTCCCTTGGACTTACCCCTAAGGGTAAAGCTAAAAACTTGCCATGAGAATCCAAATCCCATTAAGTTGGCACGTACCAATACCATCTAACTAGTTAAAGTGATCAGTTTAAGTTCATAACTGATCATAAAGATAGGATTGAGTGTCAAAGGTATCAAATAAATAAGACCAAGCACCTGCTAATATTACTAAATAGAATTAAAAAGAAGAGAACAATCCAACATGGGAAGCGGGATACACAGCAGACTCATAGAATGACAAATGCCCTAAATAGCACTCAGACCTCAGAATCAGCCCTTAAGGCATTCAGATTTGGCTAAAAAGCCCATGAGAGTTTCTCAGGCATGGAAAGCCAAGGCACTGTGGCAAAAAATGACCTACATGAAAGATCTCTGTGAGTGAGATGCCAGTAAAAGAAGGGGCCATCAAAGAAGGACGTACCTTTCTTTGAAGGGAGGAGAAAACTTCCACTTTGATTATGGCCCTATCTAAATAATGTCAGAATTTGTGGACTCAAGAGGCTTCCATAGCCTTGGCAGCTCATGACAAGAGCCTTGGGTGATCATTGATGTCATAAAGTAAATAAGATCTTCAATTGTTAAGTCAACAATGGGAGTCACTGTGCACTTGCTGCCCATGTAGGACCTCTGTCCTTAATTAGTTGTACTATGAGAATTAATGGTAAAACTAGTCTTCAAATAGTACTTTATACTTTGTGTGTCTGTGTGGGTGCAAATTATTGAAATATTTAGTACAAAGTTGATCTTCTGTATACAAAGATAATTAAAAATGAATCTTAATGAAGACTGGGATGGTAGAGGGAGTAGGAGGTGGGACAGTTTGGGGGTGGAGGTGAGGGTATGGGGGGAATAATAGCTATAATCCAAAAGTCATACCTATGAAATTTATATTTATTAAATAAAAGCTTTCTATAAAAAAGAAAATAAAAATTAAAAAAAGACATGGAAGAAACTTAAATGCATATTGATAAACAACAGAGTCTAATTTGAAAGGAATACACATACTGTAAGATTCCAACTCTGTAACATTCTGGAAATGCCCAAAGTATGGTGACAGTAAAAATATCATTATTAGGGGCTAGAGCAATGAGAGATAAATAAATGAAGCACAGGGGATTTTTAAGGGAGAGATACTACTCTTTATAACACTATAAGGGTGTATACATGTCATTATATGAAAAGACTTCCAAAAGTTCAAAGAAAAACAATTAAGAGACAATACAAAATTTCCATTAAGTTTTTGAAGCCCTCTTGTACATGTGTATGAGTCTACAAAATGAACAACACCAGGAGTGACTTGTAATATAAACTATGGACTCAGGGTGATGATGCTGTGTCAGTGCAGGTTCATCCACTGTACGTTCTCCCCTAGTGGTGGGTGTTTCTAACACAGGATGCTACCTAGATGTGAGAGCTGAGATTATATGGCAATCCTTCCTAATTTCTGTTTAATTTTCTTGTGATCATAAAGCAGCTTTAAAAATAGCTGCACCCATTTCTCATAGGTTGTCAGAGGAAGCAAGTCTACTATGCAAAATAATTTATATTTATATGCTCTGATGCAGTAGGTTAATCCTCCGCCTGTGGCACTGACATCCCATATGGGCACCGGCTGCTCCTCTTCCAGTCCAGCTCTCTGCTGTGGCCTGGGAGTGCAGTGGAGGATGGCCCAAGTGCTTGGGCCCTGCACCCGCATGAGAGACCAGGAGAAGCACCCGGCTCCTGGCTTCAGATTGGCACAGCTTCAGCCGTTGTGGCCATTTGGGGAGTGAACCAATGGAAGGAAGACCTTTCTCTCTGTCTCACCCTCTCACTGTCTGTAACTCTAACTCTCATATAAAATAGATAAAATCTTTAAAAAAAAAAAAGCTTGTTTCATACCATTCTGTGGTGGAAAGTTGTTTCTCTTGCTTAAGAAGTGAAGGAAGGCAATCAATGTCCATGAATGTGAATAATAACTGAGATCAGTAATACCTTAGGACAGAACATTATCCAACAAGAATAGAAAGACAAATGCACACACACAGTGCCTCAACAATTTGACACTTACAAATAGATTCTATGAATATTCTCTCACAAGGACAACAGAATAAATTCAAAAAGACCATTTCTGTACCAGTTTTGCTGAATGAAAATCTAGTATCAACATAATTATTCAAAACTCAAGAATTGTTAAAAAAAAAAAATAGGCCAGTGCCATGGCTCACTTGGCTAATCCTCTGCCTGTGGTGCTGGCACCCTTGGTTCTAGTCCCAGTTAGGGTGCTGGGTACTAGTCCAGGTTGCTCTTCTTCCAGTCCAGCTCTCTGCTGTGGCCCAGAAGGGCAGCGGAGGATGGCCCAAGTGCTTGGGCCCTGCACCCTCATGGGAGACCAGGAAAAGCACCTGGCTCCTGGCTTCAGATCAGCGCAGTGCTGGCTGTAGCGGCCATTAGGCGAGTGAACCAACAGAAGGAAGACCTTTCTCTCTGTCTCTCTCTCTGGATATAACTCTCTCTCTCTCTCTCTCTCTCTCTCTCTCTCTCTCTCTCACTGTCTAATTATGACTGTCAAAAAACTAAAAAATTTAAAAAAATAGAAGACTATGTAATGGGATCGTAAAGGACAACTCTTGGAAAACAATGAGACACTTGTAGATGTGCAGGTAAGAGTGGTTTTCTTAAAATATATGTCCACTTAGACTTATATTTATGATTATGCTTATACACTTGGAGAAAGATCTGGATAAACACCTGTATGAATATTGAATACATTCCCCTCTATAATCTTACCCCATGGGAGTTAGAGAAAGAGTATGGTAGGTTAAGGGAGAAAATGGAAACTTCATTCTTGTTCTTCTAGTTTTCTCTAATGTTATCTTTTTTACAATTAGTTTTATTTTTAATTTGTAAATCACATATGGTGTATTCCAGAGAGTGAATTTGGCCTTTCTTGGTCTTTTCCATTGTCCTCCTGAAGTCTTAATTGAAAGTATTGAAAGGTTTTGCGACATACACAGCCGGACTCGTTTGATCCTCTCAAAGCAACTAATAAAAGTCCTAAGAAGACCTTGTTCTCCCTTAACAAAATCCTGGGAGCTATGGAATGTGATGATTTTCAATGGGAATGCAATAAACAGAAAATCCTGAAGTGACATTTGCAGGAATTAGCATCGGATTTTAGAATCACTATGAAAAAGGTGCTTGGTCCCAAGGCTGTCTATTAACTCAGCCAAGAGACCCACTTGAATGAAGACGGTACTTAAGAGTTTCCCATAAAGTGGATATGAAAGTTTTCCTTTCATCAGCCATATACACAGAGCTCAGAATCTTCTGTATTTGCTGAAATTTTAAAAGAATGTTTAATTTGTAGTTCCTACACTGTCTGGTAATTGTAAAATTTCCCTAAATCAGCTTCATTTTTCTTTCCAGTGATATCCATTATTATTTTTATGATGCACTCTGTCTATTTTTGGTTGCAGATTTGTGGCTCCTAATACAGGCTTTCTCTGTAATTCATTAGTCTGTCCACCTTCTACATTCCTCATTCTTTCTCTTAAGTAAAGAGTGACCTATATGGCAACCTTTAAATACATACAAAGATATCGTTTGTGAAGCATAAATCTTTCCACTAAAGCAAATCCTTATTTCTCAAGTGGAAGAAGGGATTCGTAATGTAAATAACCAACTTCTTAACTTATCTGCTTGGTGAGCTTGAGTTTTGCCTTCCACCTTATCATCCCAAACCTTGGCAGTAACTGCCTCGGAGGCAGCTTTAAGGCTATTAGCAAAGATTTTTCTGGTTTCTTTCTCCTTGGGGACTTTTATTTTAATCCCTCACACTTCTAACTTAATGCCATAAAATCTAAATCTTACTTTGATTCAAATACAAGACACAGCCTTACATCCTCCACCCCAAACCTCCAGAGAAACCTGCTTACAGGTATCAATATTTTCATTTAAATACAGGAAATGAGTTGAAGGAAATAAATCAATAACACCTTCCCTGGCACTTCTCTGGAGGCATGAAGCCTGACTCATCAAAGAACTTTAATTCATTTCTCATTACTTTGTTAAGCTTAAGAGAAACAAGTTTGCGCTGTCTGAACCATTTGTGAGCGATCACACTAGAGTAAATTTCTTGTTAAAAATAGGAGAAATTGGAAATTAGAATGGAATGACACGCTCACAAAAAGGCAGCTTATTGCTTGCACATTCTACTTTGTATCACATGCACACACACTCAAAAGGCATACTCTACAACCACGATATTCTATGTTTTAGTTTAGAAAGACCTTAGGGTCATGCAAGAGACATCCTAACCCCACAGATCCTGACTCCATCTGTCCCCATCAAGGCCACCTCTCTTTCTCTGAATACCTTCATTTACCTACACCAAGGTGCTTCATAAATAACCATTACAGGGATTTTCCTTATTCTGAGCCTGCATTTATTTCCCATTAACTTCTTTTTTTGTTCTTGCTATTGCCTTTGGGAATAATATAAAAAGCTCCATTTTCCTCTGTATAGATTTTCAATAAAAAGAGCTCAATTATTTTAAATGAATGACAGCTGTCACTCACTTTTTATTTCACCTGAATTCATGATAGGAAGCATCTTTCCATTTCCACTCTGGTGTGGGTAGTTGGTTTGAAACTTAAGACAATGATTTTTCCTTGTCTTTCTTAAAGTGGATTTTTTAACCTAACCTGTCCAGTTAATTTTGGGACTCAGGTTCCTCTTTCCCAGTTTTGGGACCCATTATTCTTCCTTCTCCATTGCATTTCTTATGACATGTCATGATTTGAATCCCATGTGGAGCAGCAGGACAAGGCCTGCAGTGACCTTGACATTCCTTCTCAAGGACACTCTCAGGTGATTGCACCCAGAGAAGCATCAGGGTGTTCTGTGGTCAGCAATTTTCAGTGCACAAGTGCTATTACCCTTATTCATTTTCTCTACCTGGATTTCCAATTACATGTTAATCTGATCTGATCTATTGTGTTTTTAAACTTTTTATTTTGAAATACTTTTAAATTTATAAAACTGTCTGCAAGAACAGTACAGAGGGAATTCTGCAGTATTCAATCTGCTTCTTAGAATGTTAAAACTGCATAGCAGTGATGAAACACTAAAACCAGGAAATTATACTGGCATAATACTCTTACTTCTATGACAATCTTTATTTGCTTTTTTAAAACCAATTTCTCCGACATGGTCCCTTTTCTGTTTCAGGTTCTGATCCAGCCCACATTGCAATAGCTGCCACATTGGCTCTCAATGTGTGACAGACCTGTCCCTCTTTCTCATCTTTCATGATCCTCAGATGTAAGGAACACTTATTGCTAAGTGGTTTTGCAGAGTGCCCCTCAATGTGAGCTTATGATTTTTTGTTAATTCTTATTTTGTTTAATTAATTAATTAATTTTTAAGGAATACAAATTTCATAAGTACAACTTTAGGAATATAGTTATTCTTTCCACAAGCTTATGATATTTTTTAATGGGTTGACTGAAGTTTTCCATTTAGGGCAAGAGTGCCACAGAAGTGGCATCATGCTTTTGGTGTGTCTCATGTTGGGAAATCAGGATACTGATAGGTTTTATAATTGTTGAAGTTCATGTTCATCAGTTAGTTATTTTAGGGCCCACTGATTTAATTAATAGTAAAGTTACTATTTTTCCAGTTTGTAACTAATAAATATCTATTATACAAATATCTCATCTTTCTCAAATTTTTATCTAGTAATTTTCTATCCATGATTCTTGCCTGCAACATCTATTACTCTCACTGAATCTATTATTTACCTATTATTAATAGAGAATCCATTATTCTCTATTACCACACAGCTCTGTTGTTGATGTTCTATGTTACTCACTCATTCTACTTTTGTTCATTAAAATTCTTGTGTGCAGAAGCACTATCCCAATCTCCCACTTCATATTTGTTTATTTATTCAACTGTTTGTTTATATTAAGTGATCCCTTAATGCAATTATTATAATCCATGGATTATAATATAATATAATATGACCATGATTTGTTTCCCAAATTGTCTCAGATTTGGACACTCTTTTACATTAACCCCTGTGTCCTCATGATGTGCCACACTCTCTGCTTTTTTACTGTTTGTTGTCACAGGATATGCCGATCCACCTTATATACTCTCAGTCGCAGATCCAGTATCAATCACTTTTCCAATATTCCCTGATTCTATGTATTGGATAATGGTGTTTAGAAACCAAGATCTTGGTCAGCACCGTGGCTCACTAGGCTAATCCTTCGCCTACGGCACCGGTACTCCAGGTTCTAGTCTCAGTTGGGGCGCTGGTTCTGTCCCAGTTGCCCCTCTTCCAGTCCAGCTCTCTGCTGTGGCCCGGGAGTGCAGTGGAGGATGGCCCAAGTGCTTGGGCCCTGCACCCACATGGGAGACCAGGAGGAAGCACCTGTCTCCTGGCCTCAGATCAGTGCAACGCGCTAGCCATAGCGGCCATTTGGGGGGTGAACCAACGGAAGGAAGACCTTTCTCTTTGTCTCTCTCACTGTCTAACTCTGCCTGTCAAAAAAAAAAAAAAAAAAGCCGGCGCCGCAGCTCGCTAGGCTAATCCTCCGCCTTTCAGCACCGGCACCCTGGGTTCTAGTCCTGGTTGGGGTGCCGGATTCTCTCCTGGTTGCCCCTCTTCCAGGCCAGCTCTCTGCTGTGGCCAGGGAGTGCAGTGGAGGATGGCCCAAGTGCTTGGGCCCTGCACCCCATGGGAGACCAGGAGAAGTACCTGGCTCCTGCCATAGGATCAGCGCGGTGGGCCAGCCACAGCGTGCCAGTCGCGGCGGCCATTGGAGGGTGAACCAACGGCAAAGGAAGACCTTTCTCTCTGTTTCTCTCTCTCACTGTCCACTCTGCCTGTCAAAAAAAAAAAAAAAAAAAAAAAAAAAAAAGAAAGAAAGAAACAAGATCTTGCCATGAGGTGTGCTCATTCTTTATGGATTATATTTGATTTATTCTAGATGTCCTCTTACTAGCTTTCAGTGAGTACTATTTCATTAACTAGGTACACATATACTATTTATTAACCAAGTTACTCTGTAATTTTGTCTAGTATAAATACTTTATTCCCCAGAGTGTACTCCATGGATTCTATTTTATTTTTTTTTAACTTTTATTTAATGAATATAAATTTCCAAAGTACAGCTTATGGATTACAATGGCTTCCCCCCCATAACGTCCCTCCCACCCACAACCCTCCCCTTTCCCACTCCCTCTCCCCTTCCATTCACATCAAGATTCATTTTCGATTCTCTTTATATACAGAAGATCAGTTTAGCATACATTAAGTAAAGATTTCAACAGTTTGCTCCCACACAGAAACATAAAGTGAAAATTACTTTATCCATTTTAGTATTTTTTTTGTTCTAGTACCATTGGTTGAACTCTGTAATTAACACACAATTATTCTTAGGTGTTTAAATTTTAACTGAAAAGTGATCCCTGTTAGGAATTTGGAATACATTATGCTGGGTGAAATAAGCCAACCCCAAAGGGACAAATACCATATGTTCTCCCTGATTCTATTTTCTTTATGTTCTTTGAAATAAGGACTTTTGGGACCATTTTGCAGTGTTTGTTCCAGTATGACTATTCTCAATTCCTAATCAGAATATTATTGACTTCTTTTACTACTATACTCAGGACAAAGAGAGATGACATGTCTAGAGAACAGGATCCGGGTATAGGAACTCATTTAGAGGACCTAGAATTTCTTTTATGATCTCCCTGTTTTTGAGAGCTCAATTCCCTACAGCCCGTGCTGGTTCAATTCTTTCCAGTCTGAAGAAAATCATCTTTGATATAAGACTACAAAACTTTCCTTTTTGGCTTGGCATTCATCACAACATACCCTTCCATCTTAAATAAACTTAACATATAATTAATTAATTAATCCTAATATAATTATTTAATCTATTTCTGATGTGATTACTTCTTAATAAATCTAACCTTATTATAGGTATTTATAACTTAAGACCTACTGTTACTTAAAATCAGATCTCTTTACTACAAAGTGATATACAGGTCACTATAGAATAAAAACTCCCATAATGTCACCACCATTGTAATGGGCACACAGACACATATATTTCAACACATACAAAAGTGAAATTATACTACATGGTTGTCAGTGTGTACCGCTATTTTCATCTAACATGGTATCATAACAGTAAGCTCATGCATATAATTAATCATAAATATAATTTTAATCATAGCATGATATATCATTCTTTTGTTCATTAGAATGTATAAAGTAAATCATTACTATTACATCTCTTCTTTCAAAGTTGTATTATTACAAGTAACACTGTAGTAAACAACATTGTACACTTTTCCACATATATAGTAGTCTCCTAAAGATAGATCTTCAGAGGTAAATTCACATTCCTTCTAGTAAACCTTTAAAAATATTGACTATAGCTAAAAGTGTTAATTTTATTTCGTTAATCTTTGTATTATCTTGAAAGCTTTTGTCATTCTGGACTTTGGGCTACCAGATAATATTTTCTTTGTCCTGGGACATGCTTTGTTATTTTTTTACACCTCTTTGTTTTATATTTTCAAAAGACATCTTGTTAAAATCTCAATTTATCAAAGAACTCTTCATAATATCATGTCAACTTCTTTAGTTACTTTGTATTTGTTCATTCAGAATAATTAATGCTGATCATTTTTAAAATCACAATTTCATTTTAGGCTGCCATTTCATTTTATAATTATTCTTTCTGGGAATCATGTTTGTGATCACTTTTAAATGAGTGCACTAGAATCCTGTTTATGGATGGGAGTCAATGCTTTTGAGTCTTGTGTTGTTTCCATTTTATAAAGCAATACTTCCTTGTGGATAACAAGTAACAGTTCTCTTCATCCTTTCTTTGCTCTTCCAAGAGTTTGAAGTTGCCTGTAAGGCAAATCAAAAATTTATCGAATGTTCCACTCTCAGCTGAGTCTCCAAGCTAATGTCAAGAACAGTGATGCTTCTCTATCAAAACAGCATCTTTCATCTGCAGTTGTTGAGTTACCTATCTTTGAACTGTCACATCCTCGTCTGCAACTGGGATGGTAGCCTGTTCCCCCAAGGATATAATTTCTGTTGTCTTTGTCTTTTACAAATATGCCAAGATCCTCAAGTGTGCTTAAACTACGAGGTTCCAAACAGTGGCTTATCTTCTTTGCACGCAAATTTGATTTTGTCTTCTTCCTCCTTCACTACCCCTTTTCTAAGATTCTAATTCCTTTGTACATATACTCTTTCATTGTTTGTTAATGAATATCATATTACTAATTTCTGGTGGATGCGTCAGATAGCATAGTTTTATCTGCAGTAACAGAAACTCAGAAAAATTATTTAAATAAAAATATATTTAATAGCTGACACATTAATAAATACAGAAATTGGACACGCTTAAAGATTGATGGAGTTGTACTATCGTATCTTCAGTAACAACTTTTTTGTGACTCTCTTTACTACCATCTGCATGTCCAGCTTTATTCTAACTTTTATTCACATAATATTTCAGAAGTCCTCTGACTTTTCTAGGTCTTATTAAGTAGGAAAAACTAATTATCTCCAATAATATGATATAAACCCTTCATTGCAGTGTGATTTGAAAATTCATAACACACGGCCCACCTCCAGTACACAGAACTCCTGTACTATCACCAAAACTGGAGTTATTGTGGACACATCTTGCTTCCTTACCCAAAGGTCGAAAAATAGCACAAAGTAGGAGGGCAAGATCATGTATACGATTCCCTGCACCATCCGTATCTTTCCTTACACATCCTGTTACTCAACTTTATCCTAAACAGCTCCTGCACCATTTCTCCAACAGTGATTTGGTCACAAGAGTCCCATAAATTTATGAAAACCTATTTTAGGGTATTAATAAAATATATTGACATGTAAAAGTCTGTAAGAAATCCTGTAATTGAAACAAAAAAGTATTTTGATATATTTAGTCCCTCATTTTTCAAACTTACATGATCATGGAAGACCCATGGTACATACTGTTTCTTTGAACACTACTGTGATAATATTTTCAATGAAGAAAGTGGTTGTATTGTGGACAATAGTCATTTCATTCTCTATTGCTCATTCTCTACTTGGGTAGATTGAGACACTTCTGATCGGATTGCAGATGTCAGAGCAAATTTGTTGCTCCCGTATCTAATGGAGTTCAGGACATCTTGACCCAGAATATTTAAAGAATTCGAGAAAGCAGGACAAGCAGAAAGTCACTCATCCCTTTCTCTTCCCTATCTTTCTTTCCTGAAGTGGTTAATGAAACCTTGTGAGAAGTACACTCCACTCCCTGTGTTAGGAGGAAGGAGCATTCTCACCCATGAAGACACAGAGCCACAAGGAATAATCTGAGCACAAAGGCCTTGTGGAATTCTTCCCTGTTTATGAGCACTGGATTTTTCTACTTCCTTGTCATATCTGTGCATGGCCATTCACTGTTCATCCAACTGACTAGAAAATGAAGCACTCAGGTTTAGCTCTTAATCCATGTCATCCTTATGAAGGTTTCTGTGTCACATAAAAGTTGCATTAAATAAACAAGAATGTGTTTCTCTTGTCAGACTTTTCTTATAGGGATGTCAACCATAAATCTAAGATGAGTCAAGGAAAAGCTATGTTCCTGCCCTCTAGACATTCAGTCTCCATCCAGGAGTCACACTCTGGACAAACTGCAATGTCTAATCCCAAATTCAAGACCAGCAGTTTACTCTATATCCAACTATATTTTCCAAATTCCCTCTCCCTCTACAGGAAGTGGAAGGTAGGAAATCACAATACCCCGAGTCTCCAAGAGTTCGTTGTTCTCTGAGATGTCCTTCTGTTGGCTTTCTTTACCCTCCTGCAGACCCTGAGAAGAGGGAGGCAGTCATTATGTGCAGGAAGCAGGGCCGTGGAGGGACGTGGAATACCACACGTACCATGGCGACTTCCTCAGGGCGTCATGCTCCCACCATGGCTCCTTCACTTCTCTTCCAGCTGCCATAACCCTTTCTCGTCTCCATTCTACTCTGCTGTCATCATCCACAGAGCACAACCTGTGTGGCACTGGGTCTGCTTTTGAGCTTTCTGAAACAAGCCTTCACCTCTGCAGCTCTAGTGATTCACTTTCTTCTCCTTTGTGGGATATTTCCCCACTTGACCACTGCTTGCTTGCTTTTTCTTCCAAATCCTTTATGTGCTGTTTTCTCTTCAGAGTATTATTTTAGCCTCTCTAGGATTATTTACATATTCATTATACATTGTCTTTTTTATAGTGAGTACTGATTATTTAAAATCTTCTAGGGTAGTTGTATTGTCCTTATTTTTAACAAACCATACCCATGGCCACATGGTGGGGAACTAGTAAGACTAATTTTACATTTCCATGTGGGGTGAGCATTTGACCTAGCAGTTAAAATGCTCTTGTCTTAAATCAGCACCTCGTTCAACACTTGGCTCCTTCTGACTCCAGTTTCCTGGAGCCACTGGAAGGCAGTGGTGATGGCTCAAGTTATTGGGTTCCTGTCACCCACATGAGAGACCTAGGTTGTGTTCCCAGCTATAAACTTCAGCCCCCATGGCCTTGGAAGTCATTTAGGAACTGAACTAGCAGATGGGACCACACACATGCTCTCATTGTTTCTCTCTCTCTCTCTCCCCCTCTCTCTTTCTCCATGTTTCTGCCTTTCAAATAAGTAAATAAATAATGTTGTAAATGTTCTGTGCCCTTTCTACTAAGCCCAAGAAATCACCTTTTCTGGGTGATGTGCTGACAGTATCATCACCACTGGTGTAAGTAGGACTCCTTTACATTTGTCCCATGGATATTTTTAAAACATACTCATGATGTATGCATACATACCGTTTGAGCACTTTTTAAGTGTTAAACACTGCAACTATTTCTTGAAATTTTTCTCTTTGTTCACAGAGCATCTTATGAGGTCAAAATGTGTCATTTCCCATCTTTGGATGCTTGTAAGTCAAAAGTTCACAAGTTATAAAGCTGAAGCCAAACCAAAAAGAAAACACTTTTAACTCTAGATCTGTTTGGAAATCAATTGAAAAAGAAAGCCATATCATCACCTATCTCTCTTCCTTAGAGATACTGTTTGAGGATGGGTGGGATCTTCCCACCATTAACATGAGTGTGATTTTGAGAAGCTCCCTTGCTAAATGCAATATGTAGCCAGAGTTAAGTACCATACACCCCTTGTTTCTTCCATTGAGGAACAATGTTTGTTTTTTTGTTTGTTTGTTTCTTCATACTATTTATTGAATACTTTCACTTAGTATAGGATTAACTTTAGGATCATTATGTAAACTTAAAATAAATCTTTGTAAAAATTAAGAGTGGGAATGAGAGAGGAAGGAGGGAGAAGTGTTGGAGCATGGGCAAGAGGGAGGGTAGGGTAGGAAGTGTCACTATATTCCTACATCTGTAACTATGAAATATATGAAACTCATATAATTTCAATAAAATTTAAAAAAAGAAATATAAAAAATATAAAAAGTGCCACCCATAAGATTAGGGGTGGCACTATGGCATAATGGATTAAGGCTCCGTCTGCAATGCCAGCATCCAATAAGGGTGCCAGTTCGAGTCTCAGCTTCTCCACTTCAAATCCAGCTCCTGCTAATAATCTTAAAAGCAGCACAGGTTGATTCAAGTCCTTGGGCCCCTGCACCCTCATGGGAGACCCAGATAAATTTCCTGGCTTTAGCCTGGTATACTCTAGATGTGGCTATTTGGGGAATGAACCAACAAATGGAAGATCTCTTTCTCTCTGTCTCTCCCTCTCTCTTCCTCTGCAACTCTAGCTTTCAAATAAATGACATAAAAATTAAAATAAGAGCCATGAGTTTAGATAATTTGACTAAAACCAGATAACTGACTTTTTCAGTTCATTCTGGAATCTCCTGATTTCTACTCAAGTTATTGTTTCATTAGGACCAGTGGACTCCAAGACCTTTGTCCTTGCATATAAACCAAAGCATTTCAGACGTGGTAGTTTTAAGTCTGTGGCTCTGATGAGAAAATTGGCTGGATGGAGATGGCTCTGTCATTCCTCTTGCCTAAGAAGCACCTTTTCTTGTCATGCTTCAAGCACTCTGAAACAGTAAAGACACCTTACTTCACTGTAAGCCCAGCAACTTCCCTACAACCTCATTTTCCTACTCTCTTACCCTTATTCTTATTGAATTATCTTTCCTCCAAACTGCTATTTGTCAAGTTATTTTGCAGATTAATATTATTACTATAAACAACTAATAACTTACCATTGCCAAAGACTCTTACAGTTTTGATATATTTAATGGGTACTCAGTAAAGATTTCCCTGCCAATTCCCAGCCATTCATCTCTATAACTCTCAACATTCACTACTCTCTGCCTCTTTCCAGAGATATCTTATGGCTACATCAATATATATGATTTTTTTACAGAACCAATAATACACTAATACAATACTATGTATCTTGTTTTTTTTTACTGACAAATATATTTTGAATTTCTTTCTATATCACTATACAAGGTACTTTCTCTTTCTCATTCTTTTTTTGTCTTTGTGTATTCAATTACATTGCACTCTTCCACAGATAGACATCTGATTTGTTCCCAATCCTTTGTTATTGCAGACAAGGCTCTAAACAAATTTATTTCATGAGTTTGTCTATATAAAACATATTTTAAGATAAATTTCTAGAAATGAAATTTCCAGATGGATCAGAATGTGCATAGTTATAAGTGATAGACACCACCAAATTGATTTCTTTGAAATTTGAACCTATTTTTATTCTAAGCCACATATCTGAGTATATCGCTCTCCTCATATAATCACCCATACTGTGTACTAAAAACATTTTGATCTCTGTGTCAGTGAGACAGGCAGGCATGTCATTCCAATGTAGTTTTCTTTTGCATATCACTTGTTAGAATCAAAATTTTAGAGGCTAATTTTTAAAATCATATTTTTCTGTGTTCTTTAAAGGAGTTGTCTATTTAATTGAAAGGTGGGGGAGAGGGGTAGGGAGAGAATCTTCTATCCACTGGTTCACTCCTCAAATGGCTGCAACAGCCAGGACTACTCCAGGCCAAAGGCAGAAAACTGGATCTCCATACTAGTCTCCCATATGAATGGCAGGCATCCAAGCACTTGAACCATCTTCTACTGCTTCCCCTGGGGCACTAGCAGGGAGCAGAATGGGAAACAGAGCAGGTAGGATTTGATCTAGCCCTCTGATATGAGATACCTGCATTGCAGGTGGTGGCCCAACTCACTGCACCACAACACTGGCCCTCTGTATTTCTTTTATACAAATTATGATCCTCACACTAGTCAGACTTGCTATTAATTATTGTGATAATTTGTCTCAATGCAAACTTAGCCTAATGAATGAGCTAACCTTGGAATCCAACCAGTATGAGCAACATTCTTTACAAGGAAAAAGTCACATATAGTTCCATATAACTGGGTAATATACACACAACTAGAAAGCATGTGGTCTCCAGCATTCACTTTCTCAGTGTTCCATATCGCACATCTACACCATATTTGCTAGGAAGAAAATATCTGCTCTTATACACTGTACCGAATAGCAAGTACATTCAGAAATTATCTACTAGCCCCTTCCAAAAATTGATTTCTCTCCCTAAGTAATTGCATTTTGAATGAAGGTCATTAAACAGCCACAATAAAAGAGTTAGCATTTTAGAAAGTTTTGTGCATTCTATAATTTTCCATCACATCAGGGAACCAAATCATTTCTATGGTTCAGATGGAATACACTTTATACCTCCAGGCTCTCAAAAATCAATTTATGCCAACATAGGGCTTTCATATGTGAAACAGAGGCCAGAGGGACTAGTAACTCGCATAGGGTCACAGCATGGGCAGCCAGCTAGACAAGGGAAACAGACCTTTCAGCCCTAGACCACCCTGTGTTCACCAGTTCATATGCACTTGCCTCTGCTCATGCAGCAACAGTCTCTCACTGAAACTAATTACTCTTGGGAGTAAAGTGTAAACTGAACTGAACTTGTAATGACTGTTTTCTTTTCTCTGACTTTGCATCAAGCATGGGCAGTGACAGGAAATAGCCTCAGTCATGAGGTCCACCTCGGGTAGGTGCTGTGATGTGTGGCCTGGACCCTCCTTCAGGTCTGAAGTTGTCACTTGCTCAGCAGATGATGGTGTTGGCAGCTGGTGGCCTTCTTCTGAGTCTGTATGGGCACTGCTCTTCACAATAAAGATTCTTTTTAGCCAAGGTCACTCCTCTTCTCAATGGCCTGAAACCCAAGACTGATCTGTGGGTATGGAGGAATGCAGAATAAGGCTCACCCCACTTTTCTTAGTTTGGACAACTTGAAGAGAATCTCCCAGCTTCAGAGCTTCCCACAAGATTGCTTAGACCTTGGTGATGAGGAACAACAGGAGGAAGAGGTGTTGGTAAATATGCCATCAAGTTGGCCATTGTGGCTGGCGAAAGGGAAGGAACAGTAAGAGATGAGGTCTGAGAGTTCCCAGCAAGTTGTATGCATCATGTACAATTTTAAGACCACAATATCAATTCTACCTTTTATTATCCTGAATCCAATAGGGATCCACTGATGGGGACTAAGTAAAAGTGAGCCTTGATCTTATTTAAACTCGTAGATTTATAATTTGATGGGCAAACAGACAGAGATTCCCCCACCCACTGCTTGACTCCTCATATATCTGCAATAGCCACAGTTGGGCCAGAACTAAGCCAGGAACCCAGAACTGAACCTGGTCTCCCAAGTGAATGATAAGAACTCAACTACATGAGCCACCACCCATTTCTTCCCAGAATACACACCACTAGGAACCTGGAATCAAAAGCAAAGATAAGACTCCAACCCAGAAGCTCCAGTACGGGATTTGGGCATCCCTAGCTGTGTCTTAACAACTGTACCTAATACCTGGTTCAATTTAAACTTTATGAGAATGTTTTTGGCTTCTATATTGAGAATAGACACTAGGAAAATAAGAGGCAAATACAGGGATATTCACATGGGAAAATGATAGCAGCTTGGAGCAAAATGGGAATAACAGCGGTAGATAAAATTAGTGGAATTCTATGAATATGAAGGCAATTCAAAAAATATATAAAAAGATCCATTTATTTTGCTGGAAATTTTTTTACATCCACACACAGTTTTCTCATAATGAACATTTTCATGAGCTTTCAGAAGATCCCTTGTATATTTGTATCTTTATTGAGGTATTGTTCACCTACACAGAGCTGCACATTTTTAATGTATACAAGCTGATGCATTTGGAGATGTGTACACATCCATACAAACACTGCCACAATCAAGGTAATGGAAATATTTACCAGTCCCAAAAGCCTCCTTTTATGTGTCTGTAGTTTTTGTTTTGATTTGGGAATTTTTAATAATTGAACCTGAGTCCTACCTTAATGCAGTATTTTTAACTGGAGGCAACCTACTGTATAACAGAGCTCTAGAGGTTGGTCCTTTGCATAGCTGATTGAGTATGTAGTTTTGAAGATACAGCTGATGGATGGTTTTGAGATATGAGAGAAAGTGACAAAGCAGGTTATATCTACGCTTCAGAAATTGCTGAAAGGACTGAGCTGCCATCTACTGAGAATTTTAAGTCTCATTGCAGGGCGGGTTTGGAGAGAAAGTCATTTTGTTCTGGGTGTGATGAGTTTGGGATTGCAACCCAAGTGCAAGTGAGAAGTTCAAAAGGCGTGTAGATCAACAGATGTAGAGCTCACGAGGGGATTCTCTGAGAGAATATAAGAGTAGATCAAGTCAGTGCCAAAAGCATCACCCTATGAACAGATCTGACAGAGTTCTCCCACTGAGTAAAGAAGGCAATGCAAAAGGTGAGATGTTCAAGATATCACTGAAGAAAGGAATGATAATTTACGAATGACAGTGGAATAAATATCAGACATGTCCTGATCAGTAGCCAGCTAAAGGGCTATTAATGTAAGGCATAGCAATCACAGGCCCATTGCATCATTTTCTACAAGTGTAAAGACTAAAACATTATGTACTCTTTCTTCTCAGCATTATCATTAACCACATCCTTTATTTTCTGCTGTATTTTAAACTCCTGAAACAGACTGACTCACAGTAGGTGTGATAACAAATATTATTGAATAGTGATTAACTATATACAAAAAATAGAATGCAGGCAATTATCTATTAGAAGTGTGGTCTGTGTTCATCTGGTGTAAAATCCATTGCTGAGCAGTAGAGAGGGGACCTTGACTGGGGAGACTGTGCTGCAAGGAAGGTTGTTTCCAAGGCTAAGCCTTGAAGACTAGAATAATTGCAGAGTGATCAAGCTAGGGTGATCATGCTCGTTCCTTCACATCCCAGCTGTGAATTTTCATTTTCCTAACTTGATGCGTAGCCATACATGGAAAAGAAGCTCAAGGATATACCCAAAGTTACCAAGAAAGACAATGATTTAAAAAATCAGAGTGGGAT
The DNA here is from genome assembly GCF_964237555.1 of Oryctolagus cuniculus. NCBI lineage: Eukaryota > Metazoa > Chordata > Mammalia > Lagomorpha > Leporidae > Oryctolagus > Oryctolagus cuniculus. The sequence continues at coordinate 125,466,799 of NC_091434.1, forward strand.
CCTGGATGAGTAATCTACACATAGAAAGAAATGTTTCTGTAAGGTGCCAAAAGATGCAAAACAATGACAGAAGATTCTGGAAGCTGACAGAGCCTCGTAGATACATCACAATTGTCTCATTCAGTAGAACTTGCCTGTTTCTTGTTAAGGTGTTGCAATTCCATGGATCAACATCTGTCAAAGCCTATTTCTGATGAAATGCTGAAGTCACTGTAAATGAACATATTTTAGTGGAAGCAAGACATTGTGTTTACACCTTCTAAATAATTTGTTATGATTTTATCATACTTTTATAAGAGCTGTACTAAAGACAGTGTCCAAATCATGAGATATTTCTTACTGTGTCATTTGGTCACAATATATGACTGTGAAGGCTTAGAAGAGGGAACTTTAATATTTCTCATCTATAATTACTGTTTATCTCACCTATTATTAACACCCACAGAGTCATAAAATTCATGTGGGACAGTACAACCACTTCGTTTCTTGCAGGTGTATTATCCTGGCATTGCATCTGTCCTTTCTGACAATGGATAATCCGAAGGCTAAATGTACTTCACAGGGTCAGTCTTTGTAACCACAAAAATGCTCTCATTCCTCTTTGATATCAATGCCTTTTAACTATCTCCAGTAAACACATAAATATGTGTCCAACTTTCAATTATAAGTTTAGATCTCTTCACTTGGAAAAAGTTAAATGGATCCTGACTGTGAAACCCACACACTTATGTGGGTGCCCTGCCTGCTGGAACTGTGAGGTGAGTCCTGGAAGTGAAAGCAGGAAGTCTCAATTCCTAAGTGGACAAGGGGTTTAGTCTGTGAAATAGGTGAAGAGAAAGTAACTCGATGTTTCCTGGTTTTCAACCAAGGCGGATCATGCAGCACAAATGGGTGACACAGAAGGGTTTGTTCAGTGAGACAGGAGGGTGCCAACTGGGCTCTGTTTCACCTGTATATCCTCTTACCACGTACCAGTTTCACATCTGACAGAATTAAAGGCAGGAAGAGGAGGGTTTCAAAGCAAACATGTATTTTTAACTATTTTTTTGTAAAATTAAAGAAAGTTTTCTCTCTGTGAAAAACATATACCCATTCCTTAAGGGATAAAGAAAATAAGAATAATATTTCTTAAAAAAATTCACCTACTTGACCCCTACTTGCAAAGAAATTAATTTTGTAAAGACTTTGGAGTATTCATTCTCAGAACTTTTTTTATATGCATACATTTAAATGTCTATATATAACTTTTGAAAGTACCAATCATATACAAATTAAAAATGTATAATTTATTATAAATTATATGGCAAAGAAAAACTGACAAGAAAAGGATAATGGATATGTGGCAGAGAACATGAATCTAATTTAAGAATAACTATTCCTAAGAAGGAAGAATACATGGCAAAATTATCTCTGAGACACAATGGGAGGGAACGTCCTCACCTGAAGATTGATTATACTGTGCTTATTAAAAAGTAGCTACATTATTGCAAAATGATTGGCAAAAACTTTCAATAAGGAAAAGTTTAGTTATATATTTTAATTAGAAAACAACAGATGCTGGAGAGGATGTTGGGGAAAAGGGACACTAACCCACTGTTGGTGGGAATGCAAATTGGTTAAGCCACTATGGAAGTCAGTCTGGAGATTCCTCAGAAACCTGAAGATAACCCTACCATTCAACCCAGCCATCCCACTCCTTGGAATTTACCCAAAGGAAATGAAATTGGCAAACAAACAAGCTGTCTGCACATTAATGTTTATTGCAGCTCAATTCACAATAGCTAAGACCTGGAACCAACCCACATGCCCATCAACAGTAGACTGGATAAAGAAATTATGGGACATGTACTCTATAGAATACTATACAGCAGTCAAAAACAATGAAACCCGTTCATTTGCAACAAGATGGAAGAATTTGGAAAACATCATGCTGAGTGAATTGAGCCAGTCCCAAAGGGACAAATATCATATGTTCTCCCTGATTGGCGACTACTAACTAAGCACCAAGGGGGAAACTTGTTGAAATGAAATGGACACTATGAGAAACAGTGACTTGATCAGCTCTTGTGCTGATTGTTGATGTACAATGTAATAATTTATCCATTTTAGTATTTTTTTTGTTTTAGTACCATTGGTTGGACTCTGTAATTAACACACAATTATTCTTAGGTGTTTAAATTTTAACTGAAAAGTGATCCCTGTTAGGAATTTGGAAAACATTATGCTGAGTGTAATAAGCCAATCCCAAAGGGACAAATATCATATGTTCTCCTTGATAGGTGACAACTAACTGAGCACCAAAAAGGAAACCTGTTAAAGTGAAATGAACACTATGAGACATGGTGACTTGATCAGCCCTCACCCCGACTGTTGATGATCAACTTGATATGTTATCCCTCTTAGTATTTTTTTGTTTGTTCTACTTAATACCTTTGGTTGAATACTGTAATCAATACACAATTCTTCTTCAGTGCTGAAACTTAACTGAAAAGTGATCACTGTTAAATCTAAGAGTGGGAATAAGAGAGGGAAGAGATGTGCAATTCGGGACATGCTCAAGCTGACTTACCTCAAACGGTAGAGTTAGAAACATACCAGGGGATTCCAATTCAATCCCATCAAGGTGGCATGTACCAATGCCATCTCACTAGTTCCAGTGATCAATTTCTGTTCACAATTGATCATAATGATAGGACTAAGAACCAAAGGGATCACATAAACAAGAATAGTGTCTGCTAATACTAGCTGATAGAATAAAAAAGGGAGAGAATGATCCAACATGGGAAGTGAGATACACAGCAGACCCATAGAATGGCAGATGTCCTAAACAGCACTCTGGCCTCAGAATCAGCCCTTAAGGCATGCGGATCCGGCTGAAAAGCCCATGAGAGTATTTTAGGCATGGAAAGCAAAGACACTCTGGGGAAAAAAGAAACCTAAATGAAAGATCTCCGCGAGTGAGATCCCAGTGGAAAGAATGGGTCATCAAAGAAGGAGGTACCTTTCTCTGAAGGGAGGAGAGAACTTCCACTTTGACCATGGCCTTGTCTAAAAATGATCAGAGTCAGTGAACTCAGGGGGCTTCCATAGCCTTGGCAGCTCATGACAAGAGCCTAGGGTGATTACTGATGCCATAAACAAGAGTGTCAATTTGTTAAGTCAACAACAGGAGTCACTGTGCACTTACTCCTCATGTAGGATCTTTGTCCTTAGTGTGCTGTACATTGAGATTTAATGCTATAACTAGTACTCAAACAGTATTTTTCACTTTATGTTTCTGTGGGAGCAAACTGTTGAAATCTTTACTTAATGTATGCTAAACTGATCTTCTGTATATAAAGAGAATCGAAAATGAATCTTGATGTGAATGGAAGGGGAGAGGGAATGGGAGAGGGGAGGGTTGCGGGTGGGAGGGACGTTATGGGGGGGAAGCCATTGTAATCCATAAGCTGTACTTTGGAAATTTATATTCATTAAATAAAAGTTAAAAAAAAAAAACAAAAAAAAATTCATCTATAAAAAAAAAAGAAAACATATCTAGTGTGCCCCTTTTACACTCTTGAGGAACAGTGGTTTATCTCTATTTAGTGGTGGATTAAGCCTATGACTATAAGGTAGACTGAAAGTATGTCCTTGCAAAAAATTAAAAAGAAAAATAAGAAAGCAAAGAGGAGGGAAGGTAGGGCAGGATGAATTATTATGTTCTTAAAATTGTTCATATAAAATACGTAAAATTTGTTCACTTTATATAAATGTTAAAAAGAAAGAAAAACAATATTATCTGTTGCAAACTGAACTACTTATCAGCCAGTACAACCCATTTGGCTTTTCTTGAATGTCGCGTGCTTTTCACTGTCTTCAGAAGAGTTGCCAGTGGACACTAAAGATCCCAAATTATAGTGGTTTCATGCCCTTAGTGCTCTAGGCTAGTTTTTCATTCATGAGTTCTGGTTTTGTTTTCTGATTTACTTGCCTAGTTCACCTTCCTTTGAAATAGCTGAGGATTATTTATGCTCTTTGTTGCTTTAACTAAAGAAGGCTATGCATTCTGCCTATTTGTTAAATGTCCTTTCCATCTTTTTTTATTAAGCCATGTTGTTCTCATGTCAACAGAGTGTTTCTTCACTCCTGTTTCTCCTTATATACTTGCGTCTTTCTTCATGTGGTCACGTCTTTTGGATCCTATTGAACCATCATTTTTCTTCAGGTTGTAGAAAATTTCCATTCATCCAATGGGCAGTATCTTGTCATTTGTGTTTCTACAAACTTCCAGCCTAGAACACTGTCAACAAGTGCCTGTCTTCTGCAAGGAGAGTGCCCTATCCTCACCGTCTCTCTGTGAAACAGGGAGTTGAAACATAAGCCAGACTGCAATGCTGAGAATGCCCTGCTATGGGTTTCTGGTCCCAAATTATATTTACAGTTTTAACTGTAGACTATCTGGTAGCTGATATACTATACCATATCTGAAAAATTTTTTTTTGTTTTTTCCAAGTTTTCACAGATATCCAGCTTTTGTTCTGTAGTGTTCAGGGGTGAGAAAATTCAGGTAAGATATTAAAACACTGTACTATGGAGATGTAGAGAGGGAAGATAGCATAAGCCCTGAATCTTACTGTTTGAAAGCAGATTGCAGTAAGAGCAGCACATTGGTTTCTTTGTGAGGTATGTGTTGCTTTTATCTTTAAATATTTATTTTCTTTTTCAAAACAGACCTATTTATTTATTTGAAAGGCAGAGTGACAGAGGGGAAAATAGAAAGAGAGATTTTTCCATCTCCTGATTCATTCCCCAATGCCTGCCGGAGTCAGGAACAAGGAATTCCATCTGGGTCTCCCACATGGGTGGCAGTACTCCAAGGACTTGGGTCATAATCCACTGCCTCAAGGTGTATAAAATGCGCTGAATCTGAAGTGAAAGGGAACTCAGTCTCAGACACTCTGATATGAAATGTGGCTGTCACAAGTTGTTGCTTAGCCTGCTGTATCACAAAGCCCACCCTATGTATTTATTTATTTTAGGGGTAGAGGGATACAGGAAAAAGAGACAGGGAGCTATCATTTGTTGTTTTGCTCAAATGCCTACAGTGGGACTGGTTTGGGCTGACACTGGGAGCTAGGAACTCAGTACAGGTCTTCCATGTAGGGGACGGGAATCCAATCATTTGAACCACCACTGCTGCTTCCCAGGTTTGCATTAGCAAAAAACTGGAAGTAGGAGCCAGAACTTGGATTCAAACTCAAGTATTCCAATATGGGATGCTGACATTTTAACTGCCAGGCCCCCACTCCCCACCCCGGTGCATTCTTGACCTATTTCTGTCTACATGCACCTTCATGTAGACTGCCACATTGTTTGAGGAGTTCGCATGGTTCTACAATTTCACTTCATACTCCACTTTCACCTGACACAACTTCTGGAAATATCTACAGGTTTGGACCATCAGATTAAATATCATGCTTTCTTCTTTTGGTGCTATGATGATCTTCATATTTTTATTTTGGTTTTGGTTGCTGTGAGAAGTTGGAAGAGTTAGTTCAAAGACTGAATTCAGAGTCATAGCAATACCCTGAACAACTGAGAATCAGGGATCTTTATTCTCATTCACTATCTTCACACATAGTAGAGTTTGCTTATCTTGAAAATGTGCTGCCTTTGTCTGTTTTACACTAGAATCTTGGTGGCCCTTTATAAGATATCAGCCAAGGCTCTCCTCCACCTGTCCCATCAGTCCTGTTGCCTTCAGGAGTCCAGTGCTCAATTCTCTAACCCTCCTTTCTTAAGCAATTTATTTATATATTTATTTATTTATTTGAAAAGCAGACTATCAGGGACAGAGGGAAAGACTGAGAAGACCTGCTAATCATTCTTTAAATTGTATGGGCCAAGAGGAAGCTGGGAGCCCAGAACATCCTCCCGGTCCCCCACTTGGGTGGCCAGGGGCCCAAGTACTTTGGTCATCTGCTGCCTCTACAGGCACATTAGCTGGAAGCATGATCAGAAAGCAGAGTAGATGGGGCTTGACCAGTATTCTAACAGGGGATGCCCTCTGCACCACATCAGTTCATCAATTCTTCGTTTATGTCTTACACCTCAGCTGTGCATCTGCCATGGTTTGGGTGTTCCATTTGCCTCAAAAACCTGTATGTTAAAGGCTTGGTCCACAGTGTGGTGGTTTTGGGAGGTGGTGGACATTTAGGAGCTGGACCTAGTGGGAGGTCCTTGGGCCACTGAGATTATGTCCTCAGCAGGTGGTTCCTCTAAGTGAGTTGTTATAAAAGGACTGAGATCACTCTTCCCTGATGTCTCCCTGTTGCATGGCTTCCCATGTGAGTCTTCTACATGTGCTCAGCCATCCCCCAGGGGGCCTCCATTGGAGCCTTCATCTGGTCATTTGGACTTTCAGCCTCTGGCATCTGTGAGCTGACAAGCCTGTCTTTCTTTCATAAGGAGTTCTTCTCAGGCATTTTGCTGTAGTAACAGAAAGTTGACTTATGCAGCATCCTGCCTCAGATCTGCAACACCTTCTGAGACCTGAAGCCCCTCCAGATGACTGGTTATTCCTTTCTGTAAAAAATTAATCCACCTTTGCCCAAGTATTTTATGAGCTTGATAACTTTATCAAAGACTTAATGGAACTGTAAGGAGGGGCCATTGCATGGATTTTTTAGTGTTTGATTATCCTGCCACCTCTACCCACACTCTGAAGCAACACTCAATCAGATTGTATTGTCTATATTGTCTAGCCCTGGAGCCTTAACTAGGAGATAGAAATCTTATCAAATTTCAGTTTTCACTACAAATGATTTCAAAAAGTAAAACATTCTCTCAGTTTCTGTATTTGTCAAACCTCTGGGTTGGTGTCTGTGCCTTCTCAAGTGGACTGCTGATGCCCACTTGGGTCCTGTGGCTGCCTGAAAGCTATAGCAGCTGTCACTGGCTGTCCTGATGGCAGGGTCCTTCACCCAGTAGAGGCACTTCTCTATTCCAGGCACTGCTTTGTCTACAAAGGGTTCCAGCACTCACTCTCTTTAGGAACCTCAGTCAGTGACTTCATTCTCTTGAGACTCCATTCTTTGTGTGTGAGATAGTTGCAGCATTCATCTAGGGAATAGCTACAGGGTTGAGACTCTCTAGGGATGAGGCAGTGCTGGACATAAAGCAGACAATATTCATCCCCTGCCTTCTCCCTTGGTAATTCTATTCTCAACATGATGTCCACTAGACAATTTCTTGTGTCATGGACAAATGAATTTTCACAGCTACGCTTATTTCAAACAATGAGGCAAGGCCAATGCAGTAGATAATTATCTTGTGCTACTCTCTTAATTGTATACCCAAGGCAAAAGGTCACTGGTAAGCCTGAAGAGTGTTCTCCAAAGTGACAGGTTCTTTGTAGCTCAGTCATCACCTGTTCTAGGAACAGTTCCTGTACTCCCCAAATTAAGTTTGAAGTCCTTCCTGCTTCCTTCTCAACTCTATCATTGGAGTAATTGACCTTTTTACTCCTCCATGCAAATCCAATTGTTAAAGCTATGTATTTATCATTTTTGTTTCAGCAACGTAATTTCTGGAATTAATCTCATACCTCATAACGACAATTCAGTCCACAACAGATACAAGAATGACACCATATAGCCTAAGTGTGCCCTCAGTTTGTGTCTCTAACCTCTTTGATATTTGCACAATGAAAAAATTATCCAAGGACCTATTTCTCATGTCTCCCTGTCATTAAACTGTGCATTACTCTGTAAGTGACACAACTGACATTTGAAAAAAATGAGTAAGCTACCACTGATTTTCTTTAATTCTGAAACAAAATGTTCTTTGGTGCTGCCTATTATTTTCACTATAGCTGGCCAGATTCCCCACTAGATGTAAGGAAATGCTTCTTGTCTTCCATGATTTCCCTTCCATTGCCTCTCTTATTTTCTTTGCATCCTGAATTTTTGGGCTATTACCTCTCCCCTATTTCTAACCCATGACATGCACTCCTTTCCTTGACATGCTTTCAGATGAGTTTCTCGGATACACCCACTGGGGCCAACTCTTTATTCCTTACATGGCTCTCCCTGACTGTGGCTGAGGTCCGAGGTGAGTATATGATGCTTCTATCATGCTGACAAGAACACTCTTGAACCAACTGGCCTGTCTGATAGAGTGGACTTGACAAATTGTGGGCAGCCAGCAAAGGTAAGGTGGTAGCTACAGAATAAAAAGAACCACCCAGAGGTAGCCCTCTGTCTTGACTTTAAGCATGGCATAGGGGTGAGAGAAGGAGGATGCCTGAAAACAAGGAAATGAAACAAGAAAATATTCATCACCAGAACCAGGGCACTGTCCGGCATCTGCACAGTGTTAGGCAAGGAATGCAAAGGATAGCTGCTTTGTGTGTATGTGTGTATGTGTGTGTTTTGTTTGTTTTGTTGTTGTTGTTGTTGTTTTGACAGGCAGAGTGGGCAGTGAGAGAGAGAGACAGAGAGAAAGGTCTTCCTTTTGCTGTTGGTTCACCCTCCAATGGTTGCCGTGGCCGGCGCGCTGCAGCTGGCGCACCACACTGATATGGCAGGAGCCAGGTACTTATCCTGGAAGAGGGGCAACCGGGACAGAATCCGGCGCCCCGACCGGACTAGAACCTGGTGTGCCGGCGCCGCAAGGTGGAGGATTAGCCTAGTGAGCCACGGCGCCGGCCAGATAGCTTTGGTTTTAGGCAGTGTCTTTTATAAAACATTCTATGATAACTTTTCCCACTTCCCCAAGCCCCAAAGGAGTGAATGTCTTAGTTTGATGCTTAAAACTTCTCTTCTCTAGAGAAATGTAACTATGAAAGACACTCTCTGTTGTGCACTGATGTGGTGATAACTGGGGATGGTATACAAGAGTATAAACCAGTGTAAATTCAAGTCATTGGAGAACCAGAAAGTTTGAAGGGACACAATTCTAATGATCTGCAGGACAGTAGCGTCATTGGGAAGACACACAAAAGCCTGGCTTCCCAGCCGTCTTTAATATCAGGAAGAATGCTGAAAGTGAAGGCCTTGGAAAAGAGGCCCATGGGATAGCCAGTTCTTGTCATTCCTTTCATGGTGTATGTATTTCAGGACCAAGGATTTGGCTCTTAGTCATGCATGTTTAGGTAAGGAAACACAGAATCTTCCATGTAATAGATCCTCAGTGAATTTCTAATAATTTGATGGGAAAATAAGAGTTAAGGTAATATTTCTCACCTTCCTGTTTTCCATTTTAAGAAGTTATTGAAGTCATGTTTCTTTATAAATCCTAGATATTGGAATTTATTTTTAAGGGTTATATAAATGTTGATAACTTAGAGTAAATTTGCTGAAGAACTATAAATAGATAATTACATTTTATGACTATGGAGGAATAAGAACTGACCATGAAGAAATGAAGCATTAAAAAAAAGCAAGCAACAAACTATTTGTATTTACATAAATTGCTGTCTCTATGTGTGTATATTTAAGTACAATAGAAAATATAATGAATATTTTGACATTCCAAGCAATCATAAGTGTAAGAAAATAGAAGTTGCCTGATAGCAGTCAGGTAGTTTAGAAGAGTTTATAGCTCTTTCTCCTTGTAATCCATATATTTTAAACATAAGGTATCATATTTTTGACACAACAAATTTCAGTAAATGGTCATCTGTCCATGGCAGCTTTGAGTTTTCTAATAATCAGAAATCATTGCAAAACCATGTCTGAAACCAGGTGAATGGGCAGAGACAGCCACCCTAGGTTGTCTTTGCAGAGGTGAGGAATGACTGGGTTGATTCTTCGATTAAAATGAGAACTCTTAAGACAGCTTCAGAATAAAAGCATCTCACAATGTTGTCATAAATGGAAAAATCTGTGAAACAAATTCAACGTCCCATTGCAAGACTGATTGCTAATATGTTACAAAGAATCAGTTTATACCTGTGGTAGACAGAAGATTAATGACACCTTTGCTCTAATATACAGGGATCAAGCAATTCAAGAGAAAGAATTGGAAAACTAACTACACACTTGGTAGGGACACTATTGGCAACTTGAAATGGAAAAAAATTAAATAGCTTACAAGCAAGTGTGAAAATATGGAACAAAAGTTAACATTCTAATTCAGAATTATCATATCAAAGCAGCAATTCTATACAGTTTGCACTAGAGAAATAAACAAGTATTTGTTAGGAGATAATACCCCAAATTGCCAAGGTTTCAAAGAACAAAAACTTGTAGGAGAAGTATACATTTAAACAATAATTCTTTAGGAGAGATCATTATTTAGCATATATATTCCCATATAATTTTATAGGTTTATATAGAATTTTTTATACCTACAGAAAAAAATGGATAAACAGATGATTAACTGATAAGGTAATTGGTAGATAGATAATAGTAGAAATGGCTGATTTAATGTTTTCTTTCTATAGGTTTGGATTTTCTAAATTTCATATGTTAATTACAGATTTTTAATCAGCAGAAAAACTAAGATTTTTATAAGAAAGTTCCTTCAGAGATTTCTTATATTTTCTCAAATCGCTAAAGGGAATTTACAACACTTTAACAGTAAAAACCTGAAAATTCCTAATTTAGACATAAGAAAAGATCATCACTTGTACTCAGCATTGTGCTGGGAAATTCTATCCAGAGTAATTGAACAAAAATGAGACAAAATGCTCCCAGATTGGGAAGAAATAAGAAACCCTCCATATTTGCAAACTTGCAGTTTGATGTGTTTCGGTACTTCATAAAGTTTGTGGAAATGGAATTGAAAGAAATTTATTTTGATGCAAAGTTTTGCAACCTATGCAAATAAGAAGGATCTACAAAAGTCTCATAAAAATGTGTATAGTGTAAACCTGTTGTATAGACTTCAAAATTTCGGGCATCAAATTAAATGTATCTTCTAATTCCATTTTCTACCAACTTTTTGAAGTTATCATGTATTAGCCACAAATGATCTGAAAATTGAATTAAGAAGACTACTTATAATTTAAAATAATAAAAATAATTAGGAAGACCTATAAACCAAATAAATTTTGGAAATGGTACATAGACATGTAGACTCTTTTGTGTAAAAACTTTAAGGGAAATCGACTATATATGTCCACTTTGCATCTCTATGTGTGTATGGAAAACATGCACACAGTTACATGTTCACCTTTCTAACTAACTCCATTGATAGCAACAAGTGGCATTTTCTGTAATGATAGCTACCAATTTGTAGTAGAAGTGTAATACTAAAGAGAAATATCAGCAAACAGGGAACTCTGAGCACAGAGAAAGTGTGTGAGCTGATAAGAATCCTATGACTTGAATAATACACACAGAAAGTGTCAAGGGTTCTGGGAGCACAGGTCCTGGTTTCTGTTCCACACACAGTGAGTTGAGAGAACAGAATCTCAGGGGAATGAGCCCATGCCAGGGAACGTGCAGTGGTTTGCCTCTGCTCAGTTCTGTCAGCCTTCCCCCTGTCATCCATCATGTGCCTCCTATCTAGAGGAGCTTTTCTATCTGTCATTCTGCCTTGTGGACACAGGGTGGGAGAGACTCTGCCAAGGTCAGTAATCAGCCCTAGCCATTAGTAATGCAACCAAGAGACCTTGCACCTGCCCCTTCACTCATCAGAATCTTACGTGTGCTCCAGTTAAGAGATAGGAAGGAAGGGAAGCAGTAAACACCACGGGAGGGAATTTTTATGTCTTCTGCCAGATGCGCCTAAGACCTGGAGGCTGTGGTTGGGACTACTCAGTTACTGAACCATTCAAGCTTTGGTGCCTGTAGCAGTTTCCTATTGCTGTTACAACAGATCATCACAATTCTGATGGCTAAAGTTTATTATCTCAAAATAGAAGCTTTTATTTGAAGATTTTATGTGTTTATTTGAAAGGTAGAGTTACAGGTGGTGAGAGGAAGAGACAAAGATCTTCCATCTGCTGGTTCACCTCACAAATGGCCACAACGGCCAGAGCTGAGCTGAGCTGATCCGAAGCCAGGAGCCAGGAAATTATTCTGGGTCTCCCAAGTGGGTGCAGGGGCCCAAGCGCATAGGCCATCTTCCACTGCTTTCCCAGGCCACAGAAGAGAACTGGACTGGAACAGGAGCAGCTGGGACCAAAACCAGCACCCATATGGGGTGCCAGTGCTGCCAGTGAGGATTAACCCACTGTGCTACAGTGCCAGCCCCAAAATGGTAGTTTTTAATAAATGCCATAGGCACCTCTTGCACATGCAAAGTTATTTATAAGAAGTAGCAGAATCAGCAATAAAAGCATTTCATAATGTGTTATTTAATAAATACATACAACTTTCATTATTAAAAATAGGTTTTGATCTTTGCCCTTAGCTTTCTACTTTATTTAATATTAATTAAGGGAGCTAATGGAAGAGGAAGCATTGGTGCTTAATTTTAAAAATTGCAATCAATTAAATTTACACATTTTAGCATATTATTAATTAGAAAGCTCTATTACAATTTTTTTGTCTGTAGCATTCATTTGCATTTCATGTAGAAGGCGTAAATGCCGTGCTGCTAATAACTGATATGTTTTTGTGTTCTTACTCAAATACAGTATTTTACTTTCCTGGTTTATTTTTGTGTGTTTTCAGACTGATAATCCATCTATATTTAAAATATAAGAGAGGGGCCAGCACTGTGGTATATGTAGTGCGTTAAGCCGCCACCTTCAGTGCTGGCATCCCATATGGGCGCTGGTTCGAGTCCGGCTGCTCCACTTCCCAATCCAGCTCTTTGCTATGGCCTGGGAAAGCAGTGGAAGATGGCCCAAGTCCTTGGGCCCCTGCACTCGTGTGGGAAACTCAGAAGAAGCTCCTGGCTCCTGGCTTCGGATCTTCAAATCGAAGCAGCTCCGGCCTTTGCGGCCAATTGGGGAGTGAAACAGCGGATGGAAGACCTCTCTCTCTCTGCCTCTACTTCTCTCTCTGTGTAACTCTGATTTTCCAATAAATAAATAAATCTTTAAAAAATAAATAAAATATAAGAGATCGAAGTAAACCACAACAATGTTAAGGATTTTGAATTAATGTTAATAGAGCAGCACCACCCCCCATGCATGAAAGATTCATCCTACCACCCCATCAAGTGCCTGAAACTGTGGCTATAAGGACACACTTATCAACAAAACCAGTACACAGTTATTATTTCTTTTTTGCATTTTCATTTTCACAGATGGAAGAGTCATTCTTATCATTGATCTTAACAATTCAGCATACAATGTTTGTCTTTCTTGATTAGTTTGAGAAATTTCAATTTGTCTACTCAAGAAAGCAGTTTGCTGTCTCGCTTTGGTTTATCTGAATTGCCAGCATCACAACTCTTGTGCTTTGGGGCCACTGTCAAACAATGAGTTATTAGACACAAGCACCAAGACTTCATGACAGTTGAACAGGTAACTGAGTCAGATACTCAGAGACTAACAGGTGGGTAGTGTATAAAGCAAGAGTATGAAAGAAAAAGGGATGTTGCAGAGGCTAGCCTTGCATCACAAAGAGTTAAGCTACCAACCACATCATCTTCATCCTACAGGAGAGCTGGTTCAAGCCCCATCTGCTCCACTTCTGATCCAACTCTCTGCTAATGCACCTAGGGAAATAGCAGAAGATGGCCCAGGCGTTTGGGCAAATGATACCACATGCGAGACACAGAGTTTCAGGCTGCTTTGGCCGGGTCCAACCTGGGATGTTACAGCCATTTGTGAAGTGATCCAGTGAATGGATCTCTCTCTCTCTCTCTCTCTCTCTCTTTCTTCCTTTCTCTCCCCCACCCCCTTTCTCTCCCTCTCGCTCTCCCCTCTGCTCTGTTACTCTGCATTTCAGATGTAATTGGGTTCTTTCACGGTGGTATGACCATAGACTGTAACTCTGCATTTCAAATACATAATAAATGATAAATAAATCTTAAAAGAAAAAAAAGAACAATGACTCACTTTCCAGGCAGAGGGAGACAGTGAGAGATTTTATCACACCTCTTAGAATGCTGTGCAATTAAAAATTTAAAAACTCTTTATTTATAGAGTTTCCCATTTTGTATTTTCAGACTGTGGCTTACTATAGGCAGAAAGTGAAACAACACATGAGGGAGAACTTCTGGACAGTTACCTCAGTGACTGCTACCAATGCATTGCTGAGTTTTAAGCAGTTACATTATTTTGCTCTCTGCCATGCCATGTTACCCCAACCCCCGCAAGGATATACATTGGAATTCAGGTAGGCAAATGAGTACGTTAGTCAAGGTATGAGGATAATTTTGAATGCACCTAGTTTCTTTATTTTATGGATTCTTTTTTTTTAACTTTTATTTAATGAATATAGATTTCCAAAGTACAGCTTATGGACTACATTGGCTTCCCCCCCCCGCCCCCGATGACTTCCCTCCCACCCGCAACCCTCCCCTTTCCCACACTCTCTCCCCTTCCATTCACATCAAGATTCATTTTCAATTTTCTATATATACAGAAGATCAGTTTAGTATACATTAAGTAAAGATTTCAACACTTTGCACCCACACAGAAACACAAAGTGAAATATACTGTTTGAGTACTCATTATAGCATTAAATCTCAATGCACAGCACATTAAGGACAGAGATCCTACATGAGGAGTAAGTGCACAGTGACTCCTGTTGTTGACTTTACAAATTGATACTCCTGTTTATGGCATCAGGAATCTCCCTATGCTCCAGTCATGAGTTTCCAAGGCTATGGAAGCCTTTTGAGTTCGCTTAGACAAGGTCATAGTCAAAGTGGAGGTTCTCTCCTCCCTTCAGAGAAAGGTACCTTCTTCTTTGAAGACCTGTTCTTTCCACTGGGATCTCACTCACAGAGATCTTTCATTTAGGGTTTGGTTTTTTTTTTTTTTTTTTTTTTTTTGCCAGAGTGTCTTGGCTTTCCATGCCTGAAATACTCTCATGGGCTTTTCAGCCAGATCCGAATGCCTTTAAGGCTGATTCTGAGGCCAGAGTGCTATTTAGGACATCTGCCATTCTATGAGTCTGCTGAGTATCTCGCTTCCCATGTTGGATCACTCTCCCCTTTATTTATTCTATCGGTTAGTGTTAGCAGGTACTAGACTTGTTTATGGGCTCCCTTTGACTCTTAGTCCTTTCATTATGATCAATTGTGAACTTAAATTGATCACTTGGACTAGTGAGATGGCATTGGTACATGCCACCTTGATGGGCTTGAATTGGAATCCCCTGGTATGTTTCTAACTCTACCAATTGGGGCAAGTCAGCTTGAGCATGTCCTAAATTGTACATCTCTTCCCTCTCTTATTTCCACTCTTATGTTTAACAGGGATCACATTTCAGTTAAATTTCAACACTTAAAAATAACTGTGTATTAAGATGTAGAGAGAAGCAGAAAGAGTTCCCACTCATTGGGTCCATCTCCAAATGCCACCAGACCAAAGCAGGGATCTAGAAACTCAATCCATGCCCCACTTGGATAGAAGGGGCTCAACTACTTGAGCCATCACCTGCTGCTGCCACATTTGTGCATTAGCAGGAAGCTGGGACAGGAACTCAGGCACTCTGATATGGGATGCTGCTGTCTTAAGTGCTGGGCCAGATGCCTACCTCACTTTATTTTATTTTTAAAAAGCAAATCATTCACAGTTGTGGACACTTTATTACAATAGCACAATAATTATAGCACCCATTAGAATTGATCTCAGATCACTGGTGTTGCAAACTGTGGACTCAAAACCTACACTTAGATCCATGTATTTGAAATTTATGTTCAGTAATTTTCGAGAATTCAGTGGTAAAACAACTTGGAATTTTTCCTATTGATATTTTTGCAATTTTTGCTGATTCAGTGTTGGGTAAATGTAAGGGAGTTAGAAGACAAAAGGCTGGAAATAGGGGCCCGAAAATAATTTGCTGAATTTGGTAAGAAAATAAGGTCCTGCTTGTGCTCAAAGAGATTCAGTAGAATCTCTACAAAATCACCTCATCTTTTTAACCCTCACTCCTCTATTCTAGTCAGTTATGATGACAAAATGAGAAGCAGATATGAAAAACATTTTGAAAAATAATGGCTACCGTGTAAAAGTGAGGACAGACATAAAGAGAACTATACCGACATTGTTAATGTGCCCAATACATTACTTTATTTATGAAAATGACATTTTCACAACACTTCTTTCCATTTCTATTCAATCCCAAAGCTCTGCTCTCTGTTGCTGGATGATGCCTCCTTGGGAAAGTCAGAGTTTTCACATCTGTCCTCCCCCACGCTAATGACAACAGGTCTCCACCTCCACACAACTGAAAATGAGCTTTCTATGATGTCCTGGTTTCCACTGAGTTTTTATTTGGGTCACAGTAATAGAGAAAATATGAGAGATAGAAAACTCGTGGAAGCTTCCTGACTATACCATCATGGAGGTACTGAAAATACATACTGTGACATAGTTAAAATATTTCAGATAAGTGCACCCAAATCCTGCTAGTTTGAATGAAACATTCCTTAGCTTTAAGTCAGAGGACATTATTGTTTCAGACACAAGGGCATTTGTAACTCTGTAAAACTTTTCCTAATAATCCTCTACTTTCTATTTTCATGTACTAAGCTAGTTGAGCTTCTAGCTCTTTACCTTACCCTCACACTACAATATCATTGTTCATTCTGGCCTCAAGTCACTTTTCCTCTTTTCCAATCTAGTCTACAAACTTCCATTTCATTTGTCTTCTTTTTCTACTATAACTTTAGTCATATTACAGTCCTGATAAAAAGTAGTCAAACACTTACCTTGATGCACTATGGCAAAAAGTGCAAGAACATTCCTATGCCGCTCAGGGTGGGATGGGAGCCAGTGAGTTCCCCAGCTTTCTGGCTAAGCAGTTTGGCAAGATTTTTGACATTGGAGGATTGCCTGCACATACAATGGGTGCAAAATTAACCCCTCAACTTTGTGATATAATTGGATAAAATGGAATAGAAATCCATGTCGTGCACTCTGCACAATGACTCTCTTTTCTCTCTAACCTCATCTAATTCTAGCCCCATGTCTCAGATGAACTGGATTATGGCTCTTCTGTGACTTGAACCCCCATGCCTATTGTCTTTTCTAGTTCTTGCTCATTATAATTCACCTACTGGGAAGCTTCTCCTGAACTACCACATCCAGATGACCAATTCACACCTATCCTCAAACCAGCACTTGATCCAGTTGAAAATTTCAATTTTTTAGATATGCTAACATTTCTCTTGTATTTCTACTATAGGAACACTTGCCTTACCTGTCCTATTAGTACCTTCCAGCAAAAATTTGATTCTCCCAGAGATACTTACATTGCACTCCTCATTTTTCTCTTTGTCCTCAGCAGGGAGTGAACAGTTGCCTTATCATTTGCATTTCTTTGAAGAGCAGCCTGGCCAGCAGACAATGCTTGTAAGTATTTAAAGGGAGTGATGAAAAGAAGGGAACTTTAATCACCCTCTGGGGTGTAAGGAGGGAGAAGGAACTAATTTAGAGAACAAAAGAGGAAATTTTAGATGGAACCTGGGGATAAGACCAGGAAATAAAGGGGCGCCAATAAGTCTGTATAAAGAGCCCTCATATTCTCTTATTACAAATTCCACCTGCCAGGTGAGCAGGATGATGAGCTCATAGCCTCATCTGGAGGGTAGGTATGAGAACAAAGCCATTATATTGGAGAACAGAGAAGGGCAATGTACAATCTACCGTTTCAAAGCCATCTTTTCCCACACAGAATTTCAGCTCTAAAGACAGAACTTTCTAGAACTCATTTATCTTACACTGGGTACCTCAAAAAATTGGTAGAACATTGAATTCAAAGATAAGTTCATTTTGCTGACTGCCTTCAAATTTGAAATCTATGCATAGTTCTTTTTTTCATTATGTGCATTTTCCACAAGCTTTTTGAAGATATATAAAAGATGCAAGCAACATTTTTTTCTTCTAAAATTCTGTTGTAGGATCTAAATTAAGCAACACTTAAACAAAAATAACACTTATTTCTCCTTATAAGTCTGCTTCTTATTTTTCTTTTAAAACTTCCTTCCCTTAAAAGCTTTCAGTTCTTGGTTCATTGTTTTTCTTAGACACAGCAGTCTTCTGAGACAGGAGTGTGTATAATGCTACTGTTGAGGATAAGGAGACAGAAGCAGGTACTAAGTAACACAGCTGATACTAAACTTGAGAGCAGGGATTTCGGCTCTGAAGGAAACTGCCTCCTGAGACCGTGTTTTTTCACTGCTTTAAAAAACTTTCAAATTTAGTATCATTCATTGATTCCTGCCCTCTCCTCTGTCACACACAGGCTTAGTACTCACAGCTGAGACCAGGTAAGAAAAAGCTTTATACATTCCTGCAGGTGTTTCTGAACTGTCACACATCTGCCCAGGCATACACACACACATCCACAAGATGTTGGCTGAAAAGTGAATTTAGTGCTTTCGACAGCATTCTGAAAACTGTAACGATGGCAAAACTTCAAGGAACAAATGTATTTTGCTCAGGCCATGCACACAGCTTATCAGGAATTCTTCATGACCACACTCCACAAGGGCACAGTCTACAAACATGCAATCCTATTCATGACTTGTTTGTTAACTGCATTTATCCTTCTTACACTCATTTCCCGTTTTCACTGCTGTGCTTACATCTTGAGCCTCTGGTTCATGCTACCACTCCCTGTCCAAAGCCTTGAACTGGTAGGAAAACAGGGCCCAGCTCACCCTCCTGGTAAAGGCTTTGATCTGCAGTTTCTTCAATTGCTCTAAATAAATTGGAGTCAAGGCAAAGGCAGTGGGATTCCTGGTTATGAGTCCTTACCATTAGTTGCAGTATATGAACAGTCAGAAAGTAAAATATTCATTCAAGTGGGAAGGAAGAAGAAAAATGGCTTCATCCCTCTGTCTTATTTCAATGTGGAGAAATGGAGGCCTAGCCAAGAGCAAAAGCAATTTTGGTCAGTGTCTTTAGTGATGTTAACGAGTGCTGCAGTGGGAACTGGCACCCAAAGTGGTTCACTCCAAGGTAAAGGCAATTGAACCAGTTTCATCCAGGCAAATAAATAAACAAACACTTCATGGAAACACTCCTTACCACAGATACATGGATGAATAAAGCTTTTATAGGATTGCATAAGGTGGTGGCTAGTTGGCTTCTTCCTGTTCTTATTGGTAGTTAGATGCTAGTTCTAACTTCTCAAATGTATTTCTCACAGTTCTGGAGTTTGGTTAGCCAAGGAGAAGGTGACAGTGGATTGGGTATCCAGTGAGGGCTTCAAAGATATCACTGTGTACTTACATGATGGAAGGGAAAAAGCATTTTCTGGGGTCCTTTAGGTAGTGTCACTGATCCCACTCATGAGGACTTCACCCTCAGGACCCAATACCATCTTGTTGATGGTTAGGATTTCAACTTGTGAACTTGAGGGCTACACAAGCATTCGGATCATAGTGCTCTATTACTGAATGAGTGGTTCTGTACCACATTCCTTTCCTTTCCCAGCTCTTCTACTTATGTCTGGGTTAAACCAGTAGTTCACAATCTTTGTTCTTCTATCATCCCCACACAAATAGTTTCTATCAAGATCTTTTTAGTAGCACTCCAAGTCACTGAATTATTAAAAGTCTTCAGGTTCATGGAAGCTTATTTTACAAAATGACACATTTCAATTGTGCAAAAGAGAACTTCATTTTCTCTTCTGTGGTCTCCTCCAGAAAGTCCTGCTTGCCTGTTTGGTTTGATCAATAAATCACTTGTGGGGTCTCTGCTCCAATGCACTAACCACATTGCAAGGGGGTTATCAGATGACTAAGCTTTCTAAGTTCTCAAGGGAGGACACTCACTAACCCTCAACCTCCCATGGTAAACACAGAGCAAGCTGGCTCAGAACCTATTACCCTTCCCTACATTCAAGTGGTTCATTAAATGTCTGTCAAACTCCTGCCATTTGTTGTATACCAACTCATACCCTTGTAATCTTTATTCCAGTACCTTTTCTTCTAACCTTATTTTGGCCTCCCATGGACCCATTTGGATCTGACATAGATATCCATGGGACACAAAATTTGATTACTAGAATTCTGTGCCTTGACAATCAACATCAGTCTGGCCTCACCACCACTCCCTCTAAGTCATAATCTTGGGCTTCCAGCCTGCCCAGCAGGTCAGTGCAAGGCTCTAGGGTAAAGTGGGGGATCCCAGGGGATGTGAGCTTGTTATGGGTCCTGTGGTTCCCTGGAGAATAAGTGTGCCATCAAAGTGGACCATTTCTCTTGCTTCACTGTTTATTACAGCACTTGACATATATTACATTATTAGTTACAGGTTAACCAAGGTTAATGAATGTCCTCATTTCTGGTTCTGTAATTTTATTTTTCTGACTCTATTTTTTTCCCAAATTGGATTTCCAGATCCTAACACAAATACTTTCTTCTCCTTTTCTCTCTGCCCTTCACACCTCATTTCTCTCTTATACTCCTTTCTGTAGCTCTCCTTTCACATACACACAGACACATGGAGGGAGAAACAGAGATACAGAGACAGAGAGAAGGAGAGAGAGACAAAGAGGCCATCTTTCCTCTTTATTTCGGTTTTCAATTGGAGTAATTGAAGGTGGAATGTCAAATAAACCAATATAAAGATGATACAATGGTTTCCAAAGTCTTAACTAGCATTTTCTAGCTAATTTTTATACTTCCTCAGGAGGCAGTGGTGAGTAGGCTTGACTTCTCAGGCTAGATAGAAGCACACCCATCCATTGCTTGTGATTTAAGGGTACTGTGGATGTTGGGTTGGAGCCAAGTACAGACAAGGCTCTGCCTCCATCTAGGGCTGAGTACTTCTGCCTCTCAGAGCCTGCATTCACAGGTGTTATCATCTCCTATAGCTGGGACCCTTGAGCTGATTTTGTTGTTGTTCTTGACCCCCATGGATGGCTTAGTTGATGCAACAGACAACTGCTAAGTGGTAGGAGTCATAACACACACAAGATTCTCTCATTTGCACCAAGGTACTGACTTGAGTCTGTAGAATTTTGTTTTGTGGTCTCTTGATAGCTTTATAAAGGACCAAGTCAGACAGCTAGAGATGCTAAGAGGTAAGGACTTGAGACCTGTGATTTATGAATTCCTGTTTTTCACTAGCTATCCAGTTCCCAGATTAAGTGTCCTCTGAGAAGGTGTCTATGACCCATCTGGGCATGTGCGGTAACTGACCCCTCTGTTTCTTGCATATTAACCTCTGCAAATGAACTAGCTCACCATCACCAAATAATTTGTAAGTTCCTGATCTCTTCTACAGAAGGGTGTAGCCTCTTCCTTCTCAGTACTGTACTAATGTATTGCACCACTTTACACAATGTTGTACACATATTAGATTCTTGGTTAATGTTGAATCCCTGGGATTCTAAGATCAGCCTGGGGAAGTGGGTAGACTGCAGGGTTACCAGTCAAGGTTGAGATTCAGGAGGAGGGAGTGCCTTCACTGCCCAAGTACCTGCTGCGTGGACAAGTATGACACAGAAAATTCCACCGGCATAGGCAGCTCATAATATCTCTCAGACAGTTCTTCAATTCAGAATCCCTAGTCAAGGTCAAATCTGTTCTAAAAAATAACAGTTTTACATTTATGCTTATGGCCCTGATTTGTTATTAATTCTGCTTTACACAGGTTCTCAAAAACCCACATCTTACCCATGTATTCCTTTATATTACGTGCTTATCCTGCCTGGTATTTGGTGGTGGTGAGATTTTTTGGATTAGGACCTGCAGAGGAGAGACTCCCAAGCCAATAACAGAAAAGCTCTTGCTAGTGAATGGCTTACCTGACTTTTCACAGGGCTGGGCGCAGATGTCATCATTCATGCATGTACTGTAAGCCAGGTCCTACTAATTATGACTTTTACGTCTGTGAAATAAATATATTTTTGTCTTCATAGACTTTGTTTTGGAAAGTAGATCAATAGAAAAAAACAGCTTATAAAACTATATAAGCACTTCAGAAACTCAGACTTAGGCTGCTGCAATAGAACCTGTGCAAACTTCCTCTATGCTTATATTTCAACAGATCTGGAACACATCAAAATCCATACTGAATATTGGGACTGTCAATCAATCCATCAACAACCCCTGGGAGGCATTTCCACTCATTTCCTAACATATTTGCCTGCAAAACACAATGACAAGACCACCACTGCGAGATGTGTGCTGAAAATTACCTTTCACATTTTCTCCAATTGGGGCATACTCTTTTAATGATGGAAAACAATCTCTTCCAAAAAAAAAAATCAAAGTGAAATTTATTTGTTTTTCACTGTTGTAAGACTACAAAAGTAGCAAGTGAAGGAAGTGCTAATCCTTTCCTTATGATTAGCTCCAATGCTGAATTTCTGGAAGTCCATTTCCTCCTGCCCTCCTCTGTGGAGCTATAAGGTGATCACAGTTTTCAAGACTTTCCAAGAGCTCCAAAAGGACTGCTCACCTGAGTCCTGAACTACAGTGGCTCCATCTCCCTCACAGAGTATTGTATTTTCCCTTAAACTGAAACCGGGGGCCATTCATTCCACCATTGCTGTTGTTTTCCATTGTGGCTCATTTTTGAAAACTGAGCTTACTTAATGTGGCACCACTGAGCATGCATCAAATTTTCTATTTGCAGGATGCGTACAGACTCAACTCACAAGGATGCACAAAATAAAATGTGGGAAACGTGCCAAAAATGTTAATTAGGAGCAGAGTAGTTTTTTTTTTTTTTTTTCCTCTGTGATGCTGAATTGAATACCCAAATCCTTTTGTATTCTTTGGTACGTGAGAAGTCTATGTGAGGAAGAGGTTGATATATTACAGTCCAGAACATCACTGTGATGCAGGTAAGATGAGTCCGTGTATACACAGAGTGTCCAAGGTAGCTGTCCGAAAATTCAAGTGGGCAGTGGAGCAGTGATATAGGCCCCGCAAGTGCCTGATGTCACACTCTTCTGGTCAAGTATCCCATTAAACCAGTGCTTCAATCCCACTATTCATCAGAAAAACGCAAATTACGGTGACCATGGGACATCCCTCTAGACCTATTAAGAAGTAAAGCCTTGATAATGAGTGCTGATGGCCAGGTAAGATGATAGGTAGATAGCACATGCTTTGTTAGAGGAAAATACATCTCCCCACGTTTTTTTAGGAAAGCAGGTGATCAGTGTCCATTTCCTTTAAAAAGTATAGAACTCTTCTGACTACAGGAGAGGTGGATCACAGAAACGAAAGGGCTAGTACATATGGACATGACTATACAGGTTCTCACTGCAGTGTTGAATGTTTGGATCTAAACAGAATGAAGGTGGATGTTCACAACAGAAGGACTGGCTAAAATGATTGTAACTCCTTTTGTCCCATAGAATTATGTCTGGGTATCACAAAAGGAATAAGTTGGTGTATATTCATTGATCTGGAAGAAGCAGCAAAGGGTCTCTAGTAGGATCTTGATTTAAAAAACAAAAAGAGATGAAAAAAATCCCATGCACACATTTTAATACATGGACATAGGAGTGTAGAATGAATTATAAAAGGCTGTCTATCAGACCTTTGACACTGGTTATTAGAGGGGACGGCTTTCTCTTGAGAGCAGTCCCCCGCCTCTTGTCAAGGGGCATTTGGTGCCTTCTAGAAGCATTTTTGGTTGTCATAACTTGAGGGAGGTGCTGCCAGTATTGAGGGGATACAGGTGTAAGATAGCCGTCACAATGAAATCAGACAAGACCCCCTAAAATTTACCCTGAAGTGTGGTCCCTTAAAGTTCCCTAGAAATGCTATCTGGGGTGCCACATGTGCTACCGGAATTTGGGGTTCCTTACGATTTCACCACGGGCTTATTACTAAATCCCCGATATTAATAAGCCCGAGAGGGTTCTTGCCTACTATTTAGGGAAGAATTCTAAATACCGGCACAGATAAACGAGGCAGCATGGTACACTTTAAGCTTCTATTTAGTGAGAAAGATGCATAGGAGAGTGAGAGCTTTATTTAAGAGAGAGAGGTAAATAGGGGTTTATACTAAGCACCAGGAACCAGCCACATGGAAGAGCATCTAGACCAGGAAGCCTAGAGCACATGGCCCAAAGGCCATGCACCCTGGAGGCACGGGGCTACAGCAAGCACCCTTCCTAGCAAGAGGCCAGGGAAAAAGAGCCAGCCGGGCCACACTGTGTCCTGGCTTTTAACTCACTTCCAAAGGGGAGTGGTTAATTAACTGGTGGGCACCCAGTTGTGGCCAGGTAGGGGAATGAGCCACACAGGGGCGTGGCTCACAAATCCAGTTCACAAATCTAACAATTTTAACCTGTATGCCTGCCTACTTCAACAACAAAGATTTATCTGGTTCAAATGTCAGCAGAGCCAAGCTTGAGAAAATCTAACCTAATGAACAAAGGTAGCAGGGTAAAGGGAAATCTGAGAGAGAAAATAAAGTGAAAAAGCAAGATAACTGTATAATTTGTAAAGGAATCAATGCCACTCCTACATGCATGCACACACACACACACATACACACAAATACTACCCAATTGAATACAGAGAGTCTAGACAAGAGTCCAAGCTGAAGCATATGCTAACAGTCCTTTCCAGAGGACTGTGTGTGGTGTGTACCTCAGCTTCATGCAGCCTGAAAACAGGATCTTTGTGAGAAAGAGCCTTTCACACACTTGACATGGATTGAGAAAAACTCCCCATTTTCTTGGTATCTCATGAAAAATCAGTAATACACATTTATGCCATTTGCTTTATCAATATACTAAAAATTCCAAAAGCAAAAAACTCCTTTGCCTTGGACCTTTTTATAAACGAGCATATTCATAGGAAAAAGTTCTTACAGAAATTAAGGAACCAAAGAACTGAGCAATGAGTCCTTTTGCAGGTGCCTTGTCACTCTCTCAGTAAGCTCTAGAAGAGCATTTGCCATGTGCCGGCTGGGGGCCCAGCGCCAAGTGCAGAGAGAACATGTGGACATGACACCATCCCATTTCCCCAAAGCCAGACCATCCACAGTCTTGCAGGGGAAACGGAACTGCAGTAAAAACTAGGTGGGAGATTTGTGTGTGGGCCTAAGGAGCAATCAGTCCCTTCCAGGCGGAGAAAAAAAGCAGTCATGAATGCTGATTCCTGATGGACAGTGAGGGCTGAGTGGATGCTGCAGTAACAGTGGTGGCGATGTGATGGTAGGCAAATGGAGAGAGACATAGGAGGCAGAATAATCAGCAGTGGAAGGCGGGGAGGAAGGATGAAGGAGACCCCCAGGGTGCTGGCTTAGGGAACTGAGTGTAGTTGGAGGAAGCCCAGATCTTACCAAATATTCTGTCCCAGGATTTTATAAAGATCCTTCTTCTGTTTATTCTTCGATATGATCTGAATCACTAAAGCAAAGCTGTAAGTGTCATTTTCCAAACTTTTCCCTTGGTTTATTAATAGCTTCAACAATTAAACTTAATAGAATTTCAGACATTCTTTAAAAATGATAAGGCCTGACTGTAGAGCATAAAGTAATGTAATTATCTCATTATTTCCTGATCGAGAGTCTGTGCACCATACCTGGAGTGTGAGACAGACCCATGCGTACTTGGAGAAAGTAACTGATTATGAAAGCATGATTTTACAGGGCCTGGGAAGAATGGCTGGTATAAACAGATGTTCTGTTTCAGTTGAAGGCTTGTTTTAACCGTGACTAATATTAGTGGAGGCTTAGACATTCTGAGGTTTCAGAGCATAACACCCCAAAGTACCGTGCGTGTGGAGGCTGAACACTGACTTGAAAATGATGGAAAAGGATTAAAAAAAAAAAAAAAAACAATTTTCCTGGCTTTCTTCCAGCCTCCTGTCTCCAGCCCTTCTTTCTCTCTGGAAGCCAGTTAGAGAAAACAGAATTTCTTATCCCCAGTGTGGGTCAACGGGCCCAGAACATGCCTCCTTTCTCCTAGAAGACCTTCACTTCAGAGGAGTCCTGTCCCCCAGCTGGAGGAAGGAAAGCTGCCCAGGAAATCAAAGGACTGGGCATACCCTACTGTTTTCCCTGCTCAGCCTCTTCCCCTGAGATCACCCCTTGCTGCCCAGTCACCTTTCTACACAGCTATTTCCCTGAGTTTTTCAGTCTTCATTCCTGAAGGTTCTCAGTGTAGCACTTGGATGGCATGAATTGGTTAAGCCTTCCTCTAGTTCACCTGTCTTTTTTGTAAGAGTGCCAGCCATGCCCCTTATGTATATTTTTTAAGATTTCTTTATTTGAAGTCACAAAGAGATACAGAAAGCTCCCTTCCATATTGTATAAATACAATGCATGCTTTTTTTGTAAACAGTTTAGCCATGCTGTGACTTAGGCATTGTGCATACTTATCACCAACTCACTAAGGTGGTAATGGAGATAGGGGTCAGGGAACTTTCATTGAAGATGAACGAGTTGATTTCACTTGAAACCACACCCGCAGTCCTCTGATCCTAGCTCTCTTTTCTTTTGCAGTACACAGCCAGTTACTAACTCTCCAGGAATTTCTGCTCTGCATCTGGGGTGAGGAGCTCATTTTCTGTTAGCCAAGGGACTCATTTTCTGTTAGCCAAGGGACAGAAGAACATCTGGCTCCCACTGCTGGGCTACCTGTGATCATGAAATCAACCAGGTGAGAGTGGAAGGTGAGTAGTTGAGCAGGGAGGACTCTGTTTCCAGGTTCTTGTGGTTCCCTGAGCTCTGCTTCCTCCATTTCTGGTTTCTGGTCCAGCCTCAGTTGGGTGTTACAGGAATTATTTCAAGCTTCACTGTGGTAAGTAGGAAGAGGGCCCATCTCTTCTGTTTATTTATTTATATTTTTTTCTTTCACAAAAAAGGCTCCTCATTCTCCATGAGGGAGTGTCATACTGGCTGGAAGACTGGATTTTTCTGGAAAGATTCAGGCCACCCCCTGGAGCTAGGGGTTTGTACTTACAGAGTGAGCCAAAACTCACCGTGGGAGACAAAGCCACCACGAAGGAGCCACCTGCCAGGCCTGCAGTAGGAAAGCAGCTGCTGGAGTCAGAAGGTAGACAGGATCACAATTTTAAAAGAGTTTTTTAAAGCAGTAGAAACCTAATAATAAAATAAATATTATTTATTAATAAATAATAAAATAAAGGAAAACATCATAGCCCAGGAGAAGTCCTGTTTGTTGGCTTCTGCCTTGGCCCAAAGTAAACCCTGAGGTAACTCCTTGGAACACTTGAAATTTGCAAGCTGCAGGACCACAGGATCTCTGTGCTCACTCTCAACACTGCCTTCAAGTGGTACATAATATAGAGACAGGGAAGCAAAATCTCAATCCAACCAAGCAAACAGAAAGCTCCGTTTGCCTGTAGTATTGCCCTATGTATGCTGTTTACAAAAGGACTTCAAAATGTTTGTGGAAAATGCATTTAAATGATAAATGCACATCTCCCAGGAATTTTTTTCTTAAGAAATACACTGCTATTTATTTATGTAAGAGGCAGGCTAGACAGAGCTCCCATCTGCTGATTCACTCCCCAAGTTCCTACCACAAACTGGGAGCTGGAAATGAAGTCTGGGTAGCCTACAGGGGTGTCAGGGACCCAACTATTTGAGCCATCACCAGCTGCCTCCTAGGGTGCACATTAGCAGGAAGCTGGAATCGGGAGCAGAGCCAGGACTCTAATCTAGGCACTCCAATATGGGACATGGACATCCCACACAATGTCTTAGCCACTGCAACAAAGACCTGCCCTGCCACCTTGAGCATTTTGGATGCCCCTTATATATGGGCAGTTTTTAAATCATCAAAGTAAAAAATAGTGATATTCGAGGGGTTTTTCCTTTCTTTTTAAAAATATATTTTGTGTTCTATAAAGCAAGCATGTCTCACTTTTGTAAATAAAAATGCAAATTCACAGATTATTAACTTAAACCTCAAAACGGAAATCCCAGACGCAGAGTGGGAGAGCCTGGTTATGATCAAGCAGAGGCCTCTAAGTACATTATCCATGTGAAAAGCATTCAGTCAGTTGGTGCCTCACCATGTCCCCTCAGCAAAAATCATGAATCAAGTCTGTGTTGCACCTGCTCCCAAAGACAAAATGTGGGTCTCTCAGGGCCCACTATGGAGATTCAAGCCAGTCACTGCAAATCAAGGAAAAATGGCTTTGCTTACTGGTTTTGGCATGGTGCTTTCTGAGCTATGCTTTCTTTACCCCTGAAGACCAGGAAATGGCAGGTTGTGAGACATGAAAGTCAGTGATAGAATGCAGACAATTTCCCCATTTCAGCAATTCAGATGACGTTGTAGGAGATTGCATGTTGCCAGCCCCAGCCCTCCAACTCTGAAAGCTTGAGAAAACAAGGCATCATTACCACATTACTCCTAGTGACTCCAGCACTCAGAAAACAGACAGCATCTCCACTTTTCCTGAAAGTCATCCATGCGAGGATTACTGAAAAGATCCACTGCGACAGCACATCAAAAATGACTTTGAAGGACAAGAAGTATAATATGGTGTATGTTCGGTTATTAAGCAAAGCAGCTGAAGTCTGCAATTGAGCTCTAACTCGGAAAATGACATTATGCAGGGACTGACTGAGCTCATCTACAGGTGTGATTTGGGTATCCTAGGCAAACCTCTCACAGCTGAATGGAGGACAGGAGTTATGTAGACTTGGGTTTCTGTCTCTTCTCCCACTGGAACCCCTTCCCTTGCCTGCCCCATAGCTCTGTTGGACTCTTAAGTTGCTCTTATGGGGTCAGCCTACCTGGGGTATGTGTAGGGTTCCCAAAAGATGGAGTAACCCAAACAATAGTACAAATACAAATTCATGGCCAAAAGACAAGGGTCACAGGGACTTAAGAATGGAGTCAGATATTTTGCTTTTCTTTTTTTAGGTCAAGTGACAAAAATAAATACATGTTAAGACCAAGAAAGTAAGAAATTTTTGACAGAATATTAGGTTCCCAGGAAATTATCTGAACATAAACTCCCTAGAAGCTGGTTTTCTGTTTTATTAAAATAATATATATTGGCCGGCACCACAGCTCACTAGGCTAATCCACCACCTGCGGCGCCGGCACACCGGGTTCTAGTCCCGGTCGGGGTGCCGGATTCTGTCCCGGTTGCTCCTCTTCCAGTCCAGCTCTCTGCTGTGGCCCAGGAGTGCAGTGGAGGATGGCCCAAGTGCTTGGGCCCTGCACCGCATGGGAGACCAGGAGAAGCACCTGGCTCCTGGCTTTGGATCAGTGCGGTGCGCCAGGCGCAATGCACCGGCCACGGCGGCCATTGGAGGGTGAACCAACAGCAAAGGGAGACCTTTCTCTTGTCTCTCTCTCTCTCACTGTCCACTCTGCCTATAAATATATATATATATATATTTATTTAATTGAAAGGCAGAGCAAAAGAGAGAGGAAGAGATCTTCCATCCACTGGTTTACTTTCCAAATGGCCACAATAGCTGGGGGTACCACAGGCTGAAGCTAGGAGCTTGGAACTCCATCAGAGTATCCCCCATGGGTAGCAGGGCCACAAGTACTTAGACAATCTCCTAATTCTTTCCCAGGTGCGTTAGCAGGGAGCTGAATCAGAAGTGGAGCAACTGAGACCTGAACTGTGGAACTGTGGTTTGGGGTAGGACGCTGGCATTGCAAGGAAAGGCTTAAACTGCTGTGCCACATCCACCTGCCTAAAGGCTGGTTTTCTCTTGTATGTTTTTCCCATCTTTGTTGCATGGGCATCTGGTCTAATTCACTAGCCTATAATCAATCTTAAAATCTGGGAACGAGTCCTTGAGCAACTTCTGATAGTAGTGTGGGAGATTCTAGAATTTTTGTCTCTTGTGTTCCAAATAAATTTAATGAATTGATGTATGTTGGAATATATCTTCAGAGAATTTTTCTGACCACCCCTGACTGGTGATTAATTATATAAAAATTGAGAATAGTCACCTCAAAAACCATTTTAAGCATGAATGGAATGTGCAAGCCTGAGTGACATTTTTATATTGATGAAGGCACAGGGTTAATTGAAAAACAATGACAAATGCTCTTGATTCATTGTTACAAGTTGTCATACTAATTTCCAGCCCAGCCAGAGCCTTGAGTCCTGTTCATCCAACAGTCTGCTAGTGAGAGGACTAACCACCAGCATTCCTACTGCCTAATATTCACTCACAAAATCCACTTTTGCCTCAATCCCATGTATCTCTAACCCAACTATTATTTCAAGCATGGTACCCATATGTTATTGCTAAGATATATACTTGATCACTTCAAGGACACAGAAGTTGCTCTATACCAAGACATATATGGTATTGGATGATCCAGTCCCATCTGAAACTGATCTCTTTACTAAAAAAAAATAATAATAATAATAATTTTTTTTTTGACAGGCAGAGTTAGACAGTGAGAGAGAGAGACAGAGAGAAAGGTCTTCCTTCTGTTGGTTCAGCCCCCAAATGGCCGCTACGGCCGGCGTGCTGCGGCCAGTGTGCTGTGGCTGGTGCACGGTGCTGATCTGAAGCCAGGAGCCAAGTGCTTCCTCCTGGTCTCCCAAACGGGTGCAGGGCCCAAGCACTTGGGCCATCCTCAACTGCCTTCCCGGGCCACAACAGAGAGCTGGGCTGGAAGAGGAGCAACCGGGACAGATCAGGCGCCCCAATCGGGACTAGAACCCGGAGTGCCGGCACCGCAGGTGGAGGATTAGCCTAGTGAGCCATGGTGTCGGCCTTATTTTTTTGAAAGCCAGAGTTGAGAGAGAGTTGAGAGAGAGAGAGAGAGAGAGAGAGAAATTTCTTCCATCCTCTGGTTTACTCTCTGAATGTCTGCAACTGCCTGGGCTGGACCAGACTGAAGCCAGGAGCCAGGCCCTTCTTCCAGGCCACCCATGTGGGTGGCAGGGGCCCACACTTAGGCCATCTTCCATTGCTTTTCCCAGACCATTAGCAAAGAGTTGGATTGGAAGTGGAGCAGCAGGGACATGAACTGGTGATTATATGGGATGTCAGCATGACAGGTTTTACCTACTACACCATCACACCAGCCCCTGAAACTAGTTTCTTGACTCACCAGGTCACCAACTTCCAATCGAATTTTCAGAACCTTCAAATTGTTGGTCACTATCTGCCCTGCACCAGGATGTCTCTTGCCTGCCAGTTCCTACCCACTCCTCCTTCTAAAATTAGTTGGAGACTCCTGGAATCATCTTTCCAGTCTAAAGTGAGGACTTCCTTCTTTGGACTCCACAGTATCATGAACCCATTTCTATGATCATATCTAGTATTTTCTTGTTGTAGTTTCAAGTGTCAGTTTCTCCTGATTAGATTCTGAAAGAACAGAGATCATGTTTTATTACTTTTGATAAACCTGGAGCCTAGTTAAAGAATAGAGCCCACTGGACAGCAGGCTAGTAATCCAGTTTTAATGAATGAGTCCACATGTGGCCATTGGCTGATCTGCATGAATGGTTTGATTCTTTCTCCAGGAATGTTAGAGAATTGGCCAACCTGAGTACTGACCCCTGATGTAACTATATTTGGGCTATTAGGAGGTAGTTCAGAATAAATGGGGTCATAAAGGTAGGACCCTAGGCTGGCGCCGTGGCTCAATAGGCTAATCCTCTGTCTGTAGCGCTGGCACACGGGGTTCTAGTCCTGGTCGGGGCACCGGATTCTGTCATGCTTGCTCCCCTTCCAGGCCAGCTCTCTGCTGTGGCCCAGGAGTGCAGTGGAGGATGGCCCAAGTGCTTGGGCCCTGCACTGCATGGGAGACCAGGAGAAGCACCTGGCTCCTGGCTTTGGATAAGTGCGGTGCACCGGCCGCAGCGGCCATTGGGTGGACCAACAGAAAAGGAAGACCTTTCTCTCTGTCTCTCTCTCTCGCTTTCCACTCCCCCTATCAAAAAAAAAAAAAAAAAAAAAAAAAAAAAGAGATGGGACCCTAATGTGATAGAACTGGCTGCCTTATTAAAAGAGAAAGATATCTCTCTCTTTGTCTTTCTCTGTCTTTATCTTTCTCTTCTACATCAGGCAATAAGGAAGGGCGTGTGAGTACACAGTGAGGAGGCCGCCATCCATTGGCCAGAAAGAAAGCTCTCACCAAGAAGCAAATCAATGGGCACTTTGATATCAGAATTCCAACCTTCAGAATTCTGAGAAAATAACTGCATGTTGTTGAAGTCTCCAGTCTGTAGTGTTTTGTAATAGCAGCTAGCCCTAGATAATCAATGCAGATACCAAAAAAAGATGGTTTACTAGATAATGGTCTAAGAAGAAAACAAGGTTGATCTTCTCACTTGAAGATGAAGAACCTGCTGATCTGAGGGGTTCTCAAGAGAGACACAGGTTAGACAAGAAATTCTACGGCATTGCCATAGCAATAAGGACCCAAGTGGTTGTTGAATGCCTTTCTAAACCACCAGGGGCATATGGAGATTTATTTACCGACACGGTTCATTTCATTCCAAAATTATTCAAGGAGCAGCAAAGAAACTGTCCAGAAGTGAACTTGCTTTAGAGCACACAGGCAGGTGCACAAGAATGGGTGAGCAGGTATCAGGGCTCAAACCCAAGGCCATGTACAACAGCCATGCACAAGCCAATCTCACACACCAACTACAAGTGCAGTGAACTACATAATGCAATCCTGTCTACTTATCTGTGGCTTTAAAAATAGTTCCTTTTATGGTATTTGACACTGTCCTTGAAATCATTCCCTATTTTTCTTAATGAAACTTTTCATAAATCCTCATGGGATTTGACAACTTTTTAATAGAAATATTATTTGAAAAGATCTAAAAATACAAAGAAAAAAGTAGCATTTTGAAAGAGTCATTAGGGAAATTGATGAGGCCTGTTTTCTATCCTCACTGGCTTCCAGTGCTCATTAGAGGGGTGGGGTGTTGTAAAGGGGGCAGTGGAGGAAGGAAGAGATTAAACTAAAATAGGAAGTTATGATTCTACCAATCTTTACTGGAGGGAAAAGAGTTTCCGACCCCTCAAAGCAGGAACTCCAATGCACTTACTTCTTTTCTTCCTCACTCTGCACCTTCCTACTCTGTCCTCCCAAACCACCAAAGCACAAAGACCCAACACGAGTGTACATGCATACACATGTGTATAAACACACATCGCACACCTCCACATAGAATCTCACCCAGGGATCGCTGTGTGTAGTGTTAACAAAAGCCTAGGATCCTGGACACCATCTTGCCCATGATGGAAATGAAACTCTACAGTTACTGTGAGCACTTTAGAGGATTGTTAACACAAACTAACATTTGAGAACCACTCATCGATCTGAACTTAAGGCTCATGAAAGATAAAAAAAAAAAATCAGTGGCAGCATTGTAGTGCAGCTACTTGTGACTCAAGCATCCCATATCAGAAACTTGGATCAGTTCCTGGCTACTTAGCTTATGATCCAGCTCCCTGCTAAAGCACCTGGAAAAGAAGCGGATGATATTCCAAATATTTGGGCCTCTGCTACCCATGTGAGCCTCCTGGTTGGAGTTCCAATCTCCTGTCTTCAACCTGGCCCAGTCCTTAATATGAACCAGCTGACATAGAAGATCTCTCTCACTCTTGCTCTTACTCTCCCCATTCTCTATCACTCTGCCTTTGAAATAAATAAGTGCCAAACAACAAATTTTTTAAGATTTATTTATTTATTTGAATGTTAGAGTTATAGAGAGGCAGAGAGGGGGAGAGAGAGAGAGATCTTCCATCTACTGGTTCACTCCCCAAATAGCTGCAGTGGTAGAGATGGGCCAATCTAGCCAGTAGCCAGGAACTTCTTCCAGGTCTCCCACTTGGGTGCAAAAGCCCAAGGACTTGGCCTATCTCCTGCTGCTTTCCTAGGCCATAGCAGAGAGTTGGTTTTGGAACATGATCAACCAGGGCATGAACAGGTGCCCATATGGGATGCTGGCACTGCAGGTGGCAGTTTTATCCCTGTGCCACAGTGCTGGCCCCAAACACTATTTTTTAAATGTAAAGAATTAAGATACCTTTCAGATAAAAAGTGCTTGGTTCACATGTCTGCATCTATTGCATTGGCACAATATCTTGCTTTTCCTACTCCAAAGGCTGGCCGTGAAGCTTAAATATGAGCAAAGAGGTGACTATATTTCTTTCAATTCAAGAGGATTTGACAAACATTAGCTTCCTAGCATTATATAATCTCTCATTCTAGACTATTAACTGTTTCCCACTCAAATATCATGAATTCTTTTTTAGCTG
This sequence comes from Oryctolagus cuniculus, assembly GCF_964237555.1. Classification (NCBI taxonomy): domain Eukaryota; kingdom Metazoa; phylum Chordata; class Mammalia; order Lagomorpha; family Leporidae; genus Oryctolagus; species Oryctolagus cuniculus. The sequence continues at coordinate 125,501,030 of NC_091434.1, forward strand.
AAATATTTGTAGTTATTTGCTCTACAAATAAACAATATTATTTAGCCCACACCATAGCCATTTATAACTGCCATTCCTGCTCCCATTGTATAGCTAAGAAGCCTACCTAACTCTATGAATCATATCAAGCATATGTTTCATGGGGATTGAAGCCAATTCAGCCTGATCTACAAGACACCTTTTCTCTCTCCCTATTTCACAAAGACTCTGTTTTCACATTTTACAAATCTCCAAGATAATTATTCAGTACAACACACAAGAGTTTGCCAATTCAGAGCCTTTATACTTATTTATATGTAAGTTCATTTTTTAATTGCAAACCAGCAAAACCGCTGACACCTCATTGAAGTGATAATTTTACAGGTCAAGAGACAAGTTTTTCTCTCCTTGATTCAGCTTAACTTCTTATTTTATCACTCAAACAAACTCATCCTGTTCTTTTCCTCTGGTAACCTTTTAAGCCTGTTTAAATAGTTTCTGGCTTCAATCTCCTATGCTTTAATTTTCGATTAATTTGGTTTGAGCCTTCTGGTAATTCAGCTTGTTACATAGAATAGTCAATAAAATTCTTAGCACATCTGGTTTGATTATAGTTTGCAATGTTGAGATTGGCTCTCTGGGCCAAAGTAAATGGAAATGGGATAAATCAGTCTGCTGAACAGATGATAAAGGATCATGTTAGAAACCAGGACAAGGTGGGCAAAGGGTTTGGGAGCAGCAGTAGAGCCATGGTTCAGCATATAAGGCTGGCAGCTCGAGTGTATGAGACCACAACCAACATTGATCCATGTGAGAAAATGCGGCTTTTTTTTTTTTTTTTGAGAAGTCTTCCAATATTGACAATGGAAGAGGACTTTTCACACAGGAAAGGAGCACTAATGTGAGCCCAACATGTCTCCCTTGAAATTAACTTATGGGAAGAAGTGGCTCAAGTGTATACCCCATTAATATTTTGGCCAAGTATTTACGTTGATCTTTTCCTACAGGATGAAACACAGTGAACTTGGTCCTGAAATTTTCCCAGCAGTATTTCCCCAACAGCAACTTTGTCATGCAATACCTGGCGGCCTTGTTATGCACTGCAGGTCCTAATTCATTAGGTCTTGAGTGGGAGTAGGAGCTGAGGGGAACAGGAACTTAGATTTCTCTAACTAGCTCCTCATCAGGTTTTAGTGAAGACTCTGCTAAAGCCCTGGAAACCAATGGGGAAATAAAGCAGCAAGTACCAAGAACCATATAATCCTGTTCTTCATTCTGTTATTTCAGCCCCAAAAGCAAGACTTTCTTCCTAGTTTCCTTCTACCTGTCTTCCTAACTTCTGGTACCTGCAATTGATCCCAAAGGGATATAGCCACTCTCTTCAGAAATGGCAAGAACCTCCCATATTACTATCAGAACATATCCAACAAGAAAAATAATGCCTAGAATCAAATCCCAGCCTCCTTAAGTCTACAGATTTCAGGTCCAAGATAAACCCTAAGCAGGTAGCAGTGAGTATGAGCATGTGTGTTCTGGGGGTCCTGCATCGTTCTCTTCCTTGCCCTGGTTCCTCAGCCCTCTCTGGAGACCCTGCATTGGGCCTGCTATTAGCACATGCCATCTGTGGGCAGCAGGTGTCATACTCATCCCATGCTTAGGCATATGTGTGCCTAAGGTCTGGCCTCCCAACACAGGCCATATTTCTGGCTATAGTCATTAATCCTCTGATGAGGATATGACTGAGTGAAACTCAATTCTGTACTTTAGTGGAGTTACTGGGAAAGAAAAGACCATTTTCTTCTGTTAGTCTGTAATCCTAAGATTGCATACAGATAACTTCCCTACATGTGGGGTGATCTACTTGGCAGTGACGCAGACAAGAAGCCAGGTGGGGACAGGAGAGACAGAAGCAGTTGAGGGAGAAAGTGAGAGACCCAGTGCTAGGTCATTATAGGCAATCCCCAATGTATGAAATTCTACAATGTTCCATGTTGCTAAGCTAAGATAGATGTTCAATAGTTTAGTTGTATTAACTGCATTATCAGTTTATGATATTTTCATTGGATGATCAGTTTATAGGTTGTGATGGGTTTATGGGTATGTGATGGTTTTATGGGGACATGAGTTTGAATTCTGTGTCCAGAGTTGCCTGTAATAGGTGTAATCCAAAATTATCAGCTAGCTAAAATAATCATGACTCCTCTCCTCATTAAGTCATTGGAGTTGAGATTTTGTCAACTACAGTCTCCTGCATCTCTGACTAGCAAAACGTACTTACATGATAGGCCTATAAATAAGAAAGAGGAGGGGTGAAAAGAAGTGTAAACATGTTTAGGTATGAGAGATTGAAGCCTGACTACAAATGATGTTTTGAGAGCTCAGCAGAAGTATGTGTGGGCAACTAACAAGACATGCACTAAGGGATACAGGCATAAAGACATATCTTTTGGGGGCTTGTGTGGCAGTGCACCAGGTAAAGTCACCATCTAAAATGCTGGCATCCCATATTGGTGATGGTTTGAGTCCCAGCTGCTCCACTTTCAATCCAGCTCCTTAATAATGACATGGAAAAGTAGCAGATGATGGCCCAAATGTTTGGGCCCCTGCCACCCATATAGGAGACTTGGATGAAGATGAAACTCCTGGCTCCTAGCTTCAGCCTGGCCAGGAGCTGTCCATTGTGATCATCTTGGGAGTGAACCAACAGATGGGAGATAGCTCTCTATCTCTCTCTGTTTCAAAATAAATATGGGCCGGCAATGTGGCATAATGGTTAAGGCCACCACCTTCAGTGCCAGCATCCCATATGGGTGCCAGTTCGAGTCCCAGCTGCTCCACTTCTGATCCAGCTCTCTGCTCTGGCCTGGGACAGCAGTAGAGAATGGCCTGAGTCCTTGAGCCCCTGCACCTGCATGGGAGAACAGGAGGAAGCTCCTGGTTCCTGGCTTCAGATCAGCGCAGCTCTGGGTATTGCAGCCAATTGGGAAGTGAACCAGGGATGGAAGAACTTTCTCTCTTTTTCTCTCTCTGCCTCTCCTTCTCTCTTTGTGTGTAACTCTGACTTTCAAGTAAATAAATAAATCTTAAAAAAATAAAGAAAAAATTTAAGCCATATCTTTTTACCCCTAAAAATAAATAATTGAAGATAGTACTTAAGGTTTTGATTTAATTCTCCCCAGTCTCTAACACAGGAAATGATTCCTTCCATTCTGTGCATCTATAGCATTGGCTGTGGTATAGCTTCCCGATTTCTAGGGCTCTGGGTGAGTGTCCTGTGCAATGTGACCTTGGCTATCAGGCCTACACTTGGGTAACACTCATCATAGCACAGTGCAATTGCCCACCACTACTCAGAGGACTCCTTGGGTGCCTGGTTTGTCCATTCCCTCCCTGAACCCTAGTTTCTCCCAGAAGCTTGGTGTATATTAAATGGAAGTTGAATAAGTGAGTCAATGACTGAGATCATCTTTTAAGAAATATCTATGCCCTGAAAATACTTTAGAAAATAGAGACGCCAAATTAGAAAGTTTCTGGCCACTCTTATGCAGAGGCATAGACTGAGCAACACCCAGCTCCTCCTTGGCTGATACTCATTTCCTCCTTGGTTATTTCTTAACTGTTTCTGTCTCCCTCCAATTCATTCTTGATACTATAGCAGAATGTTGTTTTTAAAGGGGAGGATATCAGCAAGCCACTCTTGGCTTATGACACTGACAGCTATCCAATGTGCTCAGCAACACAAAGGAACCAATGACTTATGACTGCTACCAGTAATCTGAAGGCTTTGACTCGCTTACCTCTCTGCAGTCCTAGTGAGCTCTTCTTGGTTCAGGGTTCTCACAGTCTGTCCCTTTGTGGGTCTGCTCCTCCATTCCTCTCCAACTGGGGATTCATTCTAATTTGGCAGTCATTGGTATAGATATCACTGTTTCAAAGAAGCCTTGTTTTGACCCCCAAGCCTAGGTCAAGTGCTCTAAGCATGAATTCGCCTTTCAAAAATTACTTTTTAGCATAGCATTTGCAATTACTTATGTTCCCAGTGATTTGCTTACTGAGTTCTTTAATTATTTCTGTTTTTAGAGCTTACAATTTATAAAACTAGAGTATTTTCTTACTATTTTATTCAGTATCACCAGCACCCAGCATAGATCTGATGCTAATACAATGGATGATGATGATGATGATGACGAAGATTATGACAATACAGAGAGGTTAGGAAGGGTGTGCCTCACTGCGTCAAAATAATTGAGCACAAAGAAGACATTCTTTCAAATGTTTTCAGCTTTTTCAGATAATTTATCATCCTCAAACAGCTGTAAACTACAATCTACAGTAATGTGTTGATGTTGTAAAGAAACAAGCATTTTGCCAACGGTTTGTTCTAAAGAGAACACCTGTCGCAGTTGTTGCGACTTCCATTGACAGCTGTTTCTAGCCTCTGAGGAAGGGTCAGACATTTCTGTAGCTGTTGCTTTGGGTGAACTGTTACTGACTCACATCTGTTGGTTATACACATCTGCACCTGAGTTTGCAAGGTGGAATCACCCACTTTTGAAAATTGCCACTTAGAAAATGTGTGCCATGACTGAATGCATAGACTGACTTCACTCTGGAAATGTCTTCCAACAAACCCTGTCTTGTTTGAGTCAATTCTGAGATAGTCCGTTCCTGCCTCCCTTAGGTAAAATGAAATCTTGACCTCCCAAATATTCATGAGAAGAACTAAGGGCCTTTCTATGACATGGCAGGAACTGAGGGAAAGAATTCCTGGTGAATCCCATTTAAATATAAGATAGATTAACTGATGGGGGAACAACTGACAATGAGGCATTGGGCATTAGTCACTCTTAGATTTGCAAAGGTAAAGACCAAGTCTGTGACCTCATAGTATACAGAACAAGGAGCAAGAAAGGATTCAAGTCCTAGGATGAAGCTCTGAGCAAGGAAAAGACAAGATCCAGGCCAAAGACCTGCAGACAAGGCACATTTTACAATGGACAACACAGGAGCTCAACGTCGGACTAGGGATTGTCTAAACCAAATGCTCCTTCCAACACACTCAGCTGACAAGCCCAGAACCACCTGTGCAGGGGAGGAGTCAGATCCGCAATCAAAGAAAATATAAAATAGAGCAAAAGGGGAGAGAAAAATATATGTTTATTGATTTATTTTTAATAGCAAAGAGTCTGCGTAATAGACAACTGGGGCTGCTGTAACAAAACTGGGTAGTGTAAGCCGCACACACTAATTTTTCTCATAATCTGCAGGCTGGATGTCCAAGATTAAGTTTCAAGTAGAAACTTCAGGTTCTGCTGAGGGCTCTCTCCCTGGCTTGTGGATGATAGTCCTCACAAGACCTTTGCTCTGTATGTGTGTGGATTCCTTGTGTGTCTCTCACTTTCTAGAAGGACGCCAGTCCTGTTGGATGACAGCCTCACTTTATGACCTAACCTAGCCGGCCAGAACCAGCCAGAAACCTTTTATTTAAGGAATACAAACTTCATAATTACAACTTTAGTAACATGGTGATTGTTCCACTGTATCTGCCCTCCCATTTACTCTCCCACCCCTCTTCCTCCTCCTTCGCCTATTCCCATTCTTATTTTTTACTAAGATCTATTTTCAATTAACTTTATACATATAGGATTAACTCTATATTTAGCTGCATTAGGGGTTATAGCTTCATCCTGTGAATTTTCTGAGGGCAGAGTACACTCGATAATAGTCTACTTCAGTGAAATTTCTCCTTCGTGGTCATATTTGGTGGTTATCTTCCCCCAAATAATATAGAGTCCTTAAGGTAGATCCACTAATTACAAGAGGCAAAGATAAAATACAAGAGAAAGGAGTTGTAGGCCAGATGTGGAACCCAGAACTGGGTCAGGATGGAAAACAGTCTGAATGGAAGGTCTTAGGAACAAAATTTGGGGTTGCCCTAGATTAATGGGCAATGACTGGGTGCCCTGATGGCCTCGAGGGAGTAATCTGTGCATCAGTGTCAGGCAGAACTGGAGGTAGGCAGCCAAGCTGAGCAGCACAACCTACATATGTAATAAGCGGAATATCATTTGTCAAATAATATGAGTTAAATTTAACAGTATTAGGAGAGTCAAAATACCCTACTATGCTTAAGTCCTTCATGAATCATTTTCCTCCTTATATGGGAGGGGTGTAGAAATTACAAGAGTTAAATGTAGAAGATAAGGGCAAAAGGCATCGAGCAGGGTTAGCTCACAAGCTGCAAAACTCATGGTAGTTGAAGACTAGTCAATACTACACCTTATTTAGGGAGTACAGCTGTCAGAATTGGAGATTACACATTGCCTCTGTAATGAAAATAAAGATTCTGAGACTATTAATTGTGTTATATAGTCAGTCCTCAAAACAAAAAGTTAGCAGTTGTAGCATAATGACTAAAGTCCTTGTGAAACACCAATGTCTCACATAACTGGTGTTCCTTTAATTACTGCATTTTCTTTAGCTTGCTCATTTTGTTTAAAAAGATACAGGGCCTCTCTCTCTCTCTCTCTCTCTCTCTCTCTCTCTCTCCACAGTGATTACTTATACAAAGCTATTGGGATGTATTTGTGTCTAAGGTAGAAAAACATGGAGTGCCCAGGTTTTACAGTTCCTGCAAATCCACCTGGTGGGTAGGCATATCCCCCTAGTCTTCCCAAGATAAGCTCCAGCAGAGCCACACCCTCAGGCACTCTGGTCACCTTTGAGGAACCAGCTGAAAAACTTGCCTGACTGTTGGCCCTTGGCAAGACATGAGTCTAAGTCCTTGGGGCCTTTAGTGTGTTGGAAGAAGGCAAACATTTGGAACAACGTCCGGCAGTTGTTTAGGATGAACTCTAAACTCCTTTTTGCTGCCAAACAGCTTTTTCCCCACCTCTGCTGCCACTCATTGTCCAGTCCCAATGCTGTCTCCTGCACATTCAGAATGGCAGCCCTGATGTCACTGCCTCACACTAAGGGTTCATGCTCTCTTCTTCCTCTGAGTATGTACTACTCTCTCCTCTGTGCTTGCCATCACATTCCTCCTTTCCTGTATTCATGTGACTCCTTTCCTTCCATCTTCAATGTCCCTCCCTCTAGCAGTGTTACATCCTCGTCTTTTTTATTATTAAAGATTTGTTTTATTTATTTCAACAGCAGAGTTACAGAGAGAAATCTATCATCTATCTATCTATCCATCCATCCATCCATCTATCTATCTTGAAAAAGAGAAATCTTCCATCTGCTCGTTCACTCCCCAAATGGCTACAATGGCAAGGGCCGGGCCAGGCTGAAGACAGGAGCCACCAATTGCATCTAGGTCTCCTACATGGTTGCAAGGGTCCAAGGACTTGGGCCATCCTCCACTGCTTTTCCAGAAACATTAGCAGGAAGCTGGATCAGTAATGGAGCAGCCAGGACTCGAACCAGCCTGTTATTTCACATCTCCAGCTCAGTCAGATCCTAGTCTTGCTGAGATGACTCTGCCATGGGCTGTCACCTACCTATCATAGTTGATCAGATGAATGTGCATTCCTTGCAATGACCTGCTTTGTGATTGCAAGGATATTCGGCTTCAGTGACTGTGTTGGGAGAATAAGAAGAGATTGCTGTGTGCACTAAACCTAAGACAAGAGGGAATGCATACCCACCTTGATGTTCTCATCCACAAAGCTGGATTGAGTATGTCATGAATTTGTTGCCTCACTTCTAACAAAATGTTGAAATTATTATTAAATTGTGAATATGAAAGTGGTTTCACAATTGATAACTGGTTTGTGATAGTGGCACAGAGACTTAAACTTTATCAAATGTTACATCTGTTCCCCTAGCATGCCTTATCTTTCTTGAATTTAAATTGGAGACACTGAACTAGTTCCAATGAGTAGGAGATCGTGTAGCATTTGTGGACCAAGATAGCTAAAAGAAATGACACTTTATTCACCTGTTCTTCCCCTCACTCTGACCTTTGGGATCTTACAGGCCATGCATTCCAGGTGGCAAAGCTTTAATATGAAGGAGGGACTCCCAATCCACATTGAGTTGTAATCTGAGAAATGCATTTAGCAGTGAGATTTGGGAGGCTTGCCTTTCATGTGCAGTTACTATCAATCATTTAGACTAATGAAGAAATTGGTATCCTGAAGTGAAGTGCTTTTGCAAAAGGAAACATAGCAAAATAAAAAAGCAAAATCAATAGTCAGATGCAGGTGGCTTAGCTTAGTGATTCTTTGACTCATTTACAGGAGTCTGATATCCAAACGTGGAAAGATAGAGATGAACGCTTGGCAGTGGCAAGACATTTAGTGAGATCATTCAGTTGGTAGATGGGCCATAATCATGGCACAGAGGACTTAACTCCTAGGGAAGATGCTGGACATCAGAATATGAGAAGTGTGTGCATACTGACTGTGTTTAGTCAGATTTAGAAGAAAGAGGGGTTGGCATTGTGGTATAGTGAGCTAAGCCTTTACTTAAGGCGCCAGCATCCCATATAGGCTCCAGTTCATGTCTTGGCTGTTCCCCTTCCGATCCAGCTCTCATCTATGGCCTGGGAAAGCAGTAGAAGATGGCCCAAGTACTTGGACCCCTGAACTGGAGTAGGAGACCTGGAGGAAATTCCTGCCTCCTGGCTTCAGATCAGCCTAGCTCTGGCCTTTGCTGCCATTTGAGGAGCTAATCAGAGGATGTAAGAGCTTTCTCTCTGTGTCTCCCTCTCTCTGTCTGTAAATCTGCCTCTCAAGTAAATAAATAAAAATATCTTAAAAAAAAAAAAAAAAGGTGGACCTGGCACTGTGGAGTAGCTGTAAAGCTACTACCTGCAGTGCCAACATCCCATATGGATGCTGGTTGGAGTCCCAGCTGCTCCACTTTCAATCCATCTTTCTGCTATGGCCTAGGAAAGCAGTAGAGGATGGCCCAACCCTGCATCCATGTGGGAGACCCAGAAGGAGCTCCTGCTCTTGGCTTCGGATTGACACAGCTCCAACTATTGCAGCCACCTGGGGAGTGAACCAGCAGATTGAAGACCTCTCTCTCTGTCTCTCTGCCTCTGCTTCTCTGTAACTCTGCCTTTCAAATAAATAAATAAATCTTGAGAGAGATTTGAATATGTTAGTTTACAGGCAGAAACAAAAAAAAATGATTACTGAAATCTGGGGGCTTCATGATTGGAAAACAAAACAAAATAGAACAGAACTCAGTGTCTCTACATACCCAAAGGAAAACTGTTGGGATTTTACAAAGATCTTGAGTACCAAAGAACCAATAAAACTTCTCAGCCAAGTAAAGGAACTCAGCGCAAAGATCTGACTAAGGTGTGGCATTCCCATGCATTTTTTTTTTGAAGAGACTGCAACAAAATGGAGAAAGAAAAGCTTAAGGGAAGTTTAAGAGGGAAGATCAACCTTGCAGAAGGAACTCTGGGTATGGTTATTGGCACATAGAAGTAAGTAGAAGATTTTGTGATTGAAAGTTCACATCTAAGTTTATGAGCTAAATATTTTACCAAACATGCTATGGGTCGGGAGCAAAACAGCCTTTCAATATTAGGTACTTACGATATCCCATGTGGCTACAACTTTGAGGGAAAAGGAAATGAGATGAGAAAGCTGCTTCCTTCTGGAAATGGCCATATCATCCAGCTTCCATTTTGATGGATGCCTGGAAGGTAATAGGAAAAGAAGGACCTTCCAGAGACTGCTCTAAGAGCCTGGATAATGATAGACAACAGAACTGCCCACAGAGCAAGTCAGGCTGCCATCTTCTAGGGATGGGAGTAGTCACTGCAGCCAGGGCTGACTGCACAGCTGTGCTGTGTGGCCCTGTCCTCCCTCTAGGCTCCCCATCTCTGAATCAATAGCTGTGTCTCCCGCAGGTGTTCTCTTCTGACTGTACCTTTGCACAGTAGATGCACATGTGCCTATGTGGAGGTGGGAAGAGGGTAAGTTGAAAAGAGGAGACACTATTCATAACTGTTGTTACTGTTGTTACTTAATTTTTAATTCAAGCTCTTTGAACCAGGAAAGGCCTCATTCAGACTTTATGGAAACACAGCCAGACACCTGGATTGGGAAACAGACTCGAGATTGGCTGGGATTTTTGAAATGCCTTCCGAAAGTGTAGAAAATGAAAGCAGGGTGTGACATGTCGAATGAGTGGAGACAGAAGCGGGGGGGGGGTGTGCATGAGTACACAGGGCAGCATGTATGCAGTGACTAAACTATAGCAGCCTAAACTATGTGAACAGTGTTCCTCCATTTTAATCGCTCACAATAACGGATCTGCTCAGCACACGGTCAGGATCTGTATCAGGTGTTGTTTCTGGACGGGTAAGAGCCAGTGTATGCCCTCTGTTTTCCCTGCCATTGAAGCTTTGCAGGGTACTTGTTCTAAATGGCATGGCATGGGACAGGCATTTCTCCTAAGGATTAAATCACTCTCCCACCCTGGGTTTGATTTCTGGCTATGGCTCCTAATTCCAGGTTCCTTCTAAAACAGGCCCTAGGAATTAGTAGCCATGGCACAAGTAACAGTTTTTGTCTCCCATGTAGATGACTACATTGAGCTTCTTGCCCCAGGACAGCCTCAATCATTGTGGATATTTGAGGAATGGATTAATGTACAGGAGTACTCTAAATACTAGGCACCATGGTGACTGGTCAAACGGCTATGCAAAGGAAATTCAAAAAGAATTGCTAGACAATATTTTGAAAATAAGATTTGTACTACATTTGTACAATGGTTGTTACAATAGCTTAGACTTTATAACAGATTCTGTGTGAATGTATATCTGCATCACACTCTTACTGACTTCACATCCTGATTCACCCTTCAGAAGTTGGCAATTTCTCTGAAACTTGCGATTTCCAATCTCACAGTTTCATAATTTTGCTTCCTACAGATCCTTTTTAGAGTATCATAATATTCGAAGACATTGATGTGAATTTTCTCATAGATGTGTCACGTTTTCATTTTGAATTTGAAGGAATGTTAAAACCTGTAACAATGAAATATAAAATTTCACAATTTTGCTTTTTTTAAAATGAAGTTTCTAAAATATATAATAAATAAACAAATGGGGCTTGTTTCCTGGCTGCTCCACTTCTGATTCAGCTCCCTGCTAATGCACTTAGGAAATCAGCAGAAGATGGTCCAAGTGCTTGGGCCCCTGTTTTGGTCTGGACCAGCTCTGAACTCTAGGCCATTTGGGGAGTGACCAGTGGATAGAAGATGTATCTCTCATTCTCTCTCACTCTTTCTCTCTCTCTCTCATTCTCTTTTTTTTCTCTCTGTCTCTCTCATCCTCTCTCCTTATCACTCTTTCAAATAAAAATAAATGACACAGTATAATGTCACACCTCAGGGAACTTGAGAAATAAATCTTTGTGGCATCAAGTTGCTGAGATTTCATTGGTATTTGCACAACTATTATTAATTGCCTTGACAATTTGCAAGAAAAAATGCTCACTCACATTAAATTAAATGAATAGCAGCCTAAACTATGTGAACAAAACTAGTAAAATGCACAAATAGAATAGACATGAAGGTAATCACTCAAAGTATAAAACCAGGATAAGGTCTGATATAAATGAATAGGATGTTTTTTGAGTTTTCTGTTGGATGTGCAGATATAATGCATCACTCTGGAGAGGGTTAGCCACAAATTATAGTTGTTTTAAATGCCTCAGAATTCCATTCATTGCCCACCTCTTGCAGATGATTATCTCCTGGAAACAGGCTCCGGCAAAATCAAAGTCAAAATGGTAGTAACCACTGACAGAAGGACAATCAAAAGGAAAATGAGCTCACTTCAGAAACAATAAAGCAGTTTAAGAAGAGTCATCAGAAAGGCTCCATGCTGTTCTATTGTGAAGCTGAGCCCAAGGTCCCCCTGTGGAAGGGCTGAGGTCTGGTCTCTACATCAGATTACTGTTGTGGCCCACTCCACAGGTACCCAGAGACAATAGTATCCTCAACAACAACAATAACAACAAAAATCAATTCAAAATGACCTCACAGCTACTCAAAAGAAAAAAGATTCTAGAATCCCACTCAAGCTCTGCCTCCAGTTTTAGACAAAGCTGTTATTTGAACATATTAGACAAAGGATGCATTATACTGATACAAATCTATATGGCATGTACTTCTTTCCACATTAGAGTGATAGTGTGAACGAACTCAACTTTTATGACAGGAAAACACAGAGGCTTCTGCAATCACACTACTTCCCTCCAGAAACTTCCAGTGACTGCCCCTTGCTGTTAGCATGTTAGCACAGAATTCAAGCTCCCCACTGAGACCTGCAAGCTAACACATATTTTGACTCCTGACTGTCTTTGCATCTCCTTCACTATGCATCTCTTTCTGCTCTGAACCTTAGGCTTCCTCAAACAACCTATCAGGTCACTTGCACCTGCCACTTTGTCACTCCTCCAGACTGGACTACTTTTCCTCTGGCACTGATGGTTGAACTAGTCTTAGAACTATGCTAAGTCTACTTTTCAGGGAGATAGTCCCTAACCTCTTAATCCACCATATTTCCACATTTAACTCCAGCCCAGGTATTCCTTACGATTCTATCCTGCTGTATTTGTCTCGTAGCATTTGTCCTTGTTTAAAATAATTTCAGGAGTTTACTTGTTGATTGGCATTATGCTTGTCGGTTGGGTATAAGATTCTGTTTCTGCACAATGTCTGGCACACAGACAGTAAGATCACACCACATACTTTCTGAGTGACTATACTACGTGAGCCAGGAGCACCAGTGCCTCATCTACAAGTGTGATTGATACGAGAGCATCTATAGAGGACAACTCTATCTTATCCCACCTTAGCCTATGTAACCCTAAGCATCTTGCCTTAGCTTCTCTTTCAGTCCCATGCACCTTAGGACCAGCCTCAGGATGGCCTCACACCATGCTTCCCAAACTGAGGACCATGTGCACATTTTCTCCCTATATTTGTTCTCTCTCTAGTCTCTGTCGTTGAACCCCTCTTCCCTGCAGACTCACCCCACTGGCATGTGCTCTAGGAAATCTGCCCACTCATGCCTCCTCCAGCCCCACCTCCTGCAGGTGGGACACATCATTGCCCTCTGTGCTCCTCATTGACCTCAGGAGCTCTGTTAGAACAACCTTAGGTGTTGCTGGTAGTTACCTCTGTGTGTGCTTTCCAGCTGCTACAGGACAAAACCTTGAAGGCCGTGAAATCCAGAGCTTCACGCACAGCACCCTGAACATGGCAAAGACGGATAACTGGCTTTGGTTTAAGCCCAAGTGGCTGAACACAAACATACAATTGTTCTCTCATTTTCACAAATACCATTGACATAATTTGCCAAACATTAACTATAAAGCCCTATTGCTACTCTTAGATATTTAAAATTTATTTCAAAATATTTGAAAATTACATATTGGATCCTTTTTTATCTTCCTGATGTTCAGAGAGATCTTTCAAAAGATTTTGGTGCAATTTAGCTGGATTTTTTGTGTATTATAAGATTCAGAAACCCTACAGTTTGGATTGTATCCTAACAAAATGATCAGAATGGCAGAAACAGAGGTACTCATTTAGAACTGAGTTCACAAGAGGTAGCGGCACCACCCTACATGCATTATAGTAAGGATAGAGGTAAAAAATTATTTATCAAAGGAGGCATTATTATGTTATTTTAATTATTATTATATGTTCATTTAATAACATTAAAATTATATAGTATTTTTCTTTTTTTTTTTTTTTTGACAGGCAGAGTGGACAGTGAGAGAGAGACAGAGAGAAAGGTCTTCCTTTGCTATTGGTTCACCCTCCAATGGCCGCCACAGTCGGCGCACCACGCTGATCCGAAGCCAGGCGCCAGGTGCTTCCTCCTGGTCTCCCATGAGGGTGCAGGGCCCAAGAACTTGGGCCATCCTCCACTGCACTCCCAGGCCACAGCAGAGAGCTGGACTGGAAGAGGAGCAATCAGGACAGAATCCAGCGCCCCGACCGGGACTAGAACCTGGGGTGCGGACACCACAGGCGGAGGATTAGCCTAGTCAGCCACGGCGCCGGCCCTTTAGTATTTTTCAAGAATAAAAAAACTGAAAAAATATCTTAAATATTTGCTAATTAACAAATTTTTTTTTCTTCTTGGGCTTTTCAAAATTAAGAACTGAAACTATTCTCAATAATAAAGCATTTATATAAAAATGTGACAGTGTATTTAAGTATTTTTTTGAAAAAGCTCCACATGGATTATTTGAATGTTAAAAAACATAAACAAAATAGCTATTCTTATTACTTATTCTGGACATTAATCAGTATCGCATCTGTGTCTCTGAAAACTCTGCTACTGCATTTTTCTAAAAAATCCATTTTTTAATACTGCCATATGATTTGATTTTTAACATAAAATTGGATATGGCCTTCTTCAAGATTATAGTTTACACTTTATATATTAAAAGTTGTTGACTAATCTATTTTACTTCCCTATAGAACACTTTTTTTTTAATTTTGAAAATACTTCTATATAAGGAGGTACCTTTTCTGAAGGGAGGAGAGAACTTCCACTTTGACTATGACCTTTTCTAAATAAGATCAGAGTTGGTGAACTCAAAAGGCTTTCATAGCCTTGGCAACTCATGACAAGAGCCTATAAACAAGACGCCATAAACAAGAGTGACAATTGTTAAGTCAACAGCAGGAGTCACTGTGCACTTACTCCCCATGTAGGATCTCTGCCCTTAATGTGTTGTACAATGTGAATTAATGCTATAACTAGTACTCAAATAGTACTTTACTTTGTGTTTTTGTATGGGTTCAAATTGTTGAAATCTTTACTTAATGTATACTATTTTGATCTTCTGTATATAAAGATAATTGAAAATGAATCTTGATGTGAATGGAATGGGAGAGGGAGCGGGAGATGGGAGGGTTGTGGGTGGGAGGGAAGTTTTTTGGGGGAGAAAGCCACTGTAACCCAAAAGCTATACTTTGGAAATTTATATTTATTAAGTAAAAGTTAAAAAGAGAAAAAAAAGAAAATACTTCCCTATAGATCTTGAATTGTCTGGCAAATTAAGTTAAACTACCTAAATGGAGGATATTCCTAAGCCTAGAATTTTTTGTATAGAATTTTAACAATAGTTATCCAAAATATTTCATATATGCAGTGCTTTTACTTTTGTCTATAATAAATATTTCTATACAATAAGCCTTTTCAAGTAAATTGCCTCTATCATTCCCTTGACTGTTTCATCAGATTTAGATTTATGTGAAAACATAGGCTTTCTCAATTTCATTTCCTTCTGATATAAAATATGCATTTTTCTAATTAAAAAAGAAGCCCCATTAAAACATTCATCCCAGAAGTCAAAAGTTCACAACGTGCAGTTATGGATTCTTCAAATTAAATGTTGTACATATTTGAGTGTTCATCATTTAATTTGTTCAGTTCCTCTCTTGCTTTTGTTGGAGTAATTTCAGTACATTCCTGTTTATAAGCTTTGTCTTAGATAATTAAAATTTTCCTATGTATCAAATACTAGCTATTTTGGCTGCATATTTTTTAAAAACTTTGAAAGAAATGAGTTTTTTGAAGAATTTCAAAGATCCTGGAAATGTTCCCAATTTAATTTTGAAGGTAAATTTTTGAAAAATGAAACAAAGCATTGCAGA
Organism: Oryctolagus cuniculus; assembly: GCF_964237555.1. NCBI lineage: Eukaryota > Metazoa > Chordata > Mammalia > Lagomorpha > Leporidae > Oryctolagus > Oryctolagus cuniculus. The sequence goes on from NC_091434.1 coordinate 125,516,663, forward strand.
AGAGTTATTACGTTAGTGCTTCATTTGCACTAGGTCCACCCTGTGGCCTTCATAGAGCTGTGCTTGGCTGCATGAAATTTCAGAGCCTTGGGCAGAGCAGAGCAGAACAAGTCTTTGTTACTATGTGGGTTATGTGCATTGTTGGTATCACCAGTGTTGAGTTCATTTGCTGTTTAGAATGGTGTTAAGATCTTCTTTTAAAAAGATTTGTTTGAAAGAGTTTCAGAAAGCGAGAGACAGAGAGAGAGAGAGAGAGATCTTTCATGTGCTGGTTCACTCCCTAAATAGTCACAATGGCCAGGCCTGGACCATGTCGAAGTCAGGAACCCAGACACCATCCAGGGTTCCCATGTGAACAGCAGGGGTCTCAGCACTTGGGCTATATTCTACTGCTTTCCCAGGTGCATTAGCAGGGAGCTGGATAGAAAGTGGACCAGCATGGATTTGAACCCATGCTCCGATATAGGATGCAAGCGATGTAGGGAGTGGCTTCACTTGCTGTGCCACAATGCTGGCCCCTGGTCTTTAGAGCTTACATTCTGGTTCATCGTGGAGAAAGCCTTGTGTGTGGGGACCAGTGGAAACACAGTGGATGCAATATGTTGTGTACGAATACATGGACAGGCCAAAGAGGGCTCCAGAGAGACAGACTCTGAAAGTAAAAGAATTTTAGGAATGCTGTATCCAATTTATTTTGTATCTGTTTTCTTTCTATGTGTGCACAAGAATGATACTATGATAAAACTTCTGCCTGTATAATTTAAGAGAGACATTTCAAAACGAAATAAAGTTTTAAGTGATAAGAACGTGTTATGCCAGTGTTTATTTGGCAACAATTTCCTTTTTTGTTTTTAAAAATTAACAGTTGGTCTTACAATCACTGGCACATAATTAGATTAAACCAGAAGTCTATGCATATTAAAAGACAAGACTAGAAGAAAATATCTTAAAACATTATTAGGGACTATCTGTGGGTTATGGAAGGACAAAGGCTAATAATTTCATTAATTTGTCTCTAGTTCTAAGAGAGAAACCTACAGAGTTGCTCTAACATGTATAAAATGTAATTACTTAAAATCAGAATATTAGTTAATAATAAATAATATTTGTAATATCCAGATTAGGTACTTTGGGTTTCTTACTGATTTGGAGAAGGTAAAACATGCATAAATAAATGTGTGTGTGTGTGTATACTTACAGAATTAATATAAAGAAAAAACAAAAACCCACCAATGTTAATAAGTATTTTTATCTATTTTTAAAAAAGATTTATTTTATTTATTTGAAAGGCAGAGTTACAGAGAGGCAGAGGCAGAGATGGAGTTAGAGAGAGAGAGAGAGAGAGAGAAGGGTCTTCTATCCCTGTTTCATTCCCCAGATAGCCACAATGGCTGGAGCTGGCCCAATCCAAAGCCAGGAGCCAGATTCTTCTGGGTCTCCCATGTAGGTGCAGGGGCCCAAGGACTTGGGCCATCTTTTACTGCCTTCCCAGGCCATAGCAGAGAGCTGGATTGGAAGTGGAGTAGCCGAGACTTGAACTGGCGCCCATATGGGATGCTGGCACTGCAGGTGGAGGCTTTACGCACTATGCCACAGAGCTGGCCCCAATAACTGATTTTAAATGGTAGTAATGTGGGTGGGAGTTTGACACAGCAGTCAAGTTGCTGCTTGGGACCCTTGGTTCTCTCTCCAGATGCCTGGGATGAGTTCATGCTACTCTGCTTTCTTTCCAGCTTGCCTGGGAGGTAGCAGGTAATGGCTCAAGTAATTGGGTCTCTGTAGTCCCTGGGGCAGACCCAGAATGACTTCTGGGCTCTTGGCTTTAGCCTGGCCCTGCCCTGGCTGTTGGAGATATTTGGGGAGTAAATCAGTGGATGGAAAACCTCCCTCTGTTTGTCTTTTCTGTTGGCCTTTTTGTCTCTCTGCCTTTCAAATAAAATGAAAACAAGTAAATAATTTTTAAATAGTAGTAATAGCCATGATAGAATTAAAGATTTACCCCCCCCCCCATTTTCTTTTTTAGAGTAATGGATTGCTACATAGATTGATAGATGGTATTTATTATGTCAGTCCATAGAAAACTCCAAATAATAACAAAATAAACACAATTACTAATACTGAAATTTGTCTCTATACCTTCGCATAGCTGCACCTACTGCCCATGAGGAACTCACTCTGTGACTACTATATTGCACATATTATTTGATTTTCAAACCACTAAGAGGAATATCTATAATTACCCCTACTTTAATACTAGGGAAACTCAAGCCTAGTGTGGTCCAGGGCCTCACCAGCTCCTGTAGTGAGAGAGCCACAAGTGGGTCACGTCTGTAGCTTAGCACACCTGGCTCGTTAAGACCTAGGGACACTCATGAACTCATGACAGCACCACAACCAACATCAATCACAGTGTGTCTAGTGAGTTCATTGTAGATGGGGCAGTTCCTGCTTTACACAGAAGAAACTGGAGTAGAGACAGGCCAGGTATTCTGCAGAAGATGAGAGCTATTCCGTGAGAACAGTAGGTCTAGACCTGCCTACACAAAGGTGAAGACCCAGGAGTCACGGACATTGAAGTGGAGGTATCCAAATTATGTTTCCAATAGGCCCCAGGCCCACTTGCCAGTGGAAGATCAATTTTCTAAAATTTATGTTACATTGTTGGGTCCAATTTCAAAGATCCATGTCCAGGGTAGGTGCAAACAATGGATCTTTTACAACGGCCTTGCAGTCAAGATGTGGACAAAATTGATTTTCCTTTCTTTTGGCAGATGAAGGTGAGAAATAATTGTAGTAATAACTTATACAGAGACTTCCAAACTCAAAGCACTGGGGAAAACGCATTAGATAGCTCAATGCTTTTTGAATATGGCATCCTATTAGCTACTGAGATTCAAGAATTGCTACAAGATTGAAAAGCACATTACATTTGACTTGATGAGTACTTAATCTTCAGATATGCCTTGCTGAGTCAGACCAGTGATGCACCCAGTGAAATCCTCTGCTTCGCATAGCAGTTCTGGGACCCTTCACAAAGGTACTGTTGGTGTCCTTCGGAAGAAGTCTCCAAAGACGTGTAGATATTTTCCTAAAACCCAATGGATATGCTGTTTTTTAAAATTTAATTTTTGAGAGGCATAAGGATAGAGGAAGATGGAGGGAGGGAGAGATGGAGAGAAGGAGAGTGAGCGAGCTCCCATACACTGATTCATTCCTCAAATGTCCACAATGGCTTCCAGCTGAGGTCAGAGCTGGGCTTTGGGAAATCAATCAAGTACCCATATTAGGGGCAGAAATCCAAACAACTGAGCTGTCACCACTGCTTCCCAGGATGTGCATTAGCGGGTAGGGCTGGGGCTGGGAATCAAACCCAGGCACTCTCATACGATATTCAGTTGACTTAACTGCTGGGCTACATGCTAGTATTTTCCCCCACCGTCACCACAAATAGATATTGTTTAGTGGAAATTTTAAATGGTAATTTGTGTTTGTGCTAGAAATTTAGAGCAGTGAGTATAAACTAGAAAATAAAGAAGCACTCATAACCTCACCTCCTGAGTATACATACTGATATATATAATCTTATTTCACCAGGTAAGGTGTTCCAAGGGTTAACCTGTGTTGTGACATGCATGGTAATTTCTATATTTTCTGGGGCTGAATAGTGCTCCACTATATATAATACATTTTGATCATGTAGTCATACAGTATTTCTTTTTAAAGTGAGAAAAATTATCTAAAATTCATCATGGTAATGCTTACATAACATGGAATATATTAAAAGCCAGTGAATTGTAGACCTTATTTATGTAATTTTTATTCATTTGGGAGGCAGTGGGACAGAGAGAAAGAAAGAAAGGGAGACAGAGCACTCCTATCAGATGGCTCACTTCCAAAATGCCTGCAAAAGATTGGGGTTGAGCTGGGCAGAACCTGGGAACTGGAAACTCAGTCCAGGTCTCCCACATGGGTGGTACGAGCCCACTTACTTCAGTCATCACTGCTTCTTCCAAGGGACTCCATTAGTAGGAAGCTAGAGTAAGGATTTGGAGTGGGGTAGTGGGCCCAGGTGACGTGGGACATGGATGTTTCAATTGATGTCTTAACATTTAGGCCAAATGCCTTCCCTGAATTGCACACTTTAAATGGGTGAATTGCATGCTTCATGAGTTGCATTTCAGTAAAGCTGTTATAGATGTGCACACTGATGCACACACTCTACCAGAGGAAAGGTTGCACCTACTAAACATGTGAATGATCACACTTACACTGTGTGTGTCCATAGGAGGCAGTGTTGCAACATACAGGAAGCACAGGTGGCACAAACGCCAGACTCAGCATCTCATCAGCTCTTGGTCTCTCTGATTCTCACTTCCTACATCTGTCCAATGCTGATGACGTATCTATTTCACAGAATTATAGTATCATTTAGGAGAGTGTGTATACTGAATGCCTGGTTCTTTCTCTGACTACATAGTGGATTCCACAAACTAATTATAAATATAAGGGTTTCATTTCTTTATATTTCTTTAAAAACCAAACCAGTTTTCTTAGAGTATAGGTGATTTGCCTTTTAAAAATATTATGGGGACTGATGACAAGTTTGTATTCACAAACTTATACCCTGTCAAACCCCCTGAATATACTCCTTTAATTGTTTGTCACTTTAAGCCATGTGAAACCAATTTTCCACTTATTACCATTTGCTCTTTAGGCAGCTGAAAACCCTCCACACTTTCATTGCCTGAGTTTGTTCCTGAGAATAATTTGGTCATCCACTCCCTTAAAAATGATCTTCATTAAAGCATTCAGTGAATATTAACCAAGTCCCCAGTGACAAGGAAAGTGTTTGTAATTAATGAGATGATCTAAAGAAGAACCAGAAAAGCAAAATGCACCCCACGTTCTGAAGCCACAACAGACAACACAGCACTCCTGAGTGATGTTTATGGTGGACGCTTTTCTTCAGTTCAGCAGGCACATAGTCACTGTGATCACACACAGACATCTCAAACAAGGACTCTGTTAATCGGGACACTGGACTGTAAAATCCTGCCACGCTACGGTTTGATAAGGACCCAAAAAGCCTTCTCTGACCTCTTATTTAGTGCAGAATTCTCTTGCACTGCATCCATGACCAAAATTCATTTACTCATTCATTCATTAGAGGGATATTTGTTGAGTGTCTCCTATTTTCCATGCCCTGTTCTTGGCATTGACGACATAACACCAAGCCACACACGACCTTCTGTGGTCAAAGAACTTACACATACAGTGCAGGATTTGCAAATGTATAAATAAGCAACGTCAGAGGGTGATGGAGTGTCCCCAAGGAAACAAGACAGGACAAAGGGAAGGAGAGTCAGGTAGAAGGGGGAGGCTTAGGGAAGTACTCTACTTAACTGCAGGTGCCATCAATTTTAGTTTTTTTTTTTTTAAGATGAATTTTTTTAATAGAATTCCCTTTTTTGTTAAGGCACACAGAAGTACACTAACTCAAAAACAAACTATCAGAATTTATAGGTCTCCCACTCAAAGAGGAATAAAGACTTTCTTGGAGGAAGTAACAAACATTCAGCTAAAAAATAAAATTAAATTTGTATTGATGAGACAGGGTTAAATCTCCATGTGTGCAGGCCCCCTGTCTGGCTCTTTCAATTCCCAGGATTTGGAGCTGTCGGTGAGAATCTATTGGCTGATTGGCTTGATGTAGAATGAGAGTATAGCAGATGAATTGAACAGAGAGAGGTGATGTCATATCGCCAAAACCTTGCCCTAACCTGGAACTTAGTTGTTAGCCATTTGCTGTTAGTACTAAATTATGCAGCCCTTTAACCTTTACTGAAATTAAGATTTTTTCTTTTAAAATTTATTTATTTTTAATTGACACAAATGTGTATGAATATTTATGGGACACAGCACGATAACTTGATAAATGTGTAATGATGAGTCAATTGCTTTTTCTTTAAAAGATTTATTTATTTATTTAAAAAGCAGAGTTACAGAGAGGCAGAGGCAGAGGCAGTGTCAGAGAGAGAGAGATATCTTCCATCTGCTGCTTCCTCCCTAGATGGCCGCAGTGGTCAGAGCTGGGCCAATCCAAAGCAAGGTGACTGGAGCTTTTTCCAGGTCTCCCGTGTGGGTGCAGGGGTCCAAGAACTTGGTCCATCTCCTACTGCTTTCCCAGACCACTGCAGAGAGCTGGACTGGAAGTGAAGCAGCTAGGACTCGAAACGGCACCCATACAGGATGCTGCACTGCAGGCAGTGGCTTTAGTTGCTATGCCACAGTGCCGGTGCGATGAATCAATTTCATCTCCTTAAATGTTCAGTTCTTTAAAAAAAGATTAATTTTATTCATTTGAAAGGCAGAGTTACAAAGAGAGGGAGAGAGAGAGAGGTCTTCCATCCGCTGGTTCACTCCCCAAATGGATGCAATGACTGGGTTGGATCAAGTCAAAGCCAAGAGCCAGGAAATTCTGCAGGGTCTTCCACATGGGTGTAGGGGCCCAAGCACTTGGGCCATTCTCCACTGCTTTCTCATGCACATTAGCAGAGAGCGGGATTGAAAGCTGAGCAGGTAAGACTGAACTGGAGCCCATATGGGATGCCAGCACTGCAGGCCAGGGCTTTAACCTGCTGCGCCACAGCGCCAGCCCCACACTCATCATTTCTATGTGTTAGAGATCTTCACATTCTTCTCTTGAAATCCATCATAAACTGTTACACACGAGGTTACCCTACAGTACTGTATTACTGCTTCCTCCCATCTAATTATACTTGATCATGTTTTTGGCTTTTTAATATTCATTGTAAATTTCAGAAACTTGTATTTCTGGGCACTGCAATAAAATGGATCCATCGTCATCCTTACATTTTTACTTACAGCTAAAACACCTATTCAATTCATATTTCTTTGACCTAAAGAAATATCACAGCCTCCTCTGGTCAGGTACCTCAGAAGCAAACACGAAGCTGGGTGGGAGAGCTCCCAGGCTGCTGGCCTGAAAGGATTGCCTTGTAAATGGGGAATATATCAAAGGATGAGGACATTGGAAAGACCAGACCCATATTACGGTGGTTACAACTGCTGCCCATTTGGTATGTAGTGAAAGTACTCCAAATATTGTGGAGTTGCTTAGTTTTTTTTTAAAAAAATTATTTATTTATTTATTTTTAAACTTTTATTTAATGAATATAAATTTCCAAAGTACAGCTTATGGATTACAATGGCTTCCCCCCCATAACTTCCCTCCCACCTGCAACCCTCCCCTTTCCATCTCCCTCTCCCCTTCCACTCACTTCAAGATTCCTTTTCAATTCTCTTTATATACAGAAAATCAGTTTAGCATATATTAAGTAAAGATTTCCACAGTTTGCACCCACATAGAAACACAAAGTGAAAAATACTGTTTGAGTACTAGTTATAGCATTAAATCACAATGTACAGCACATTAAGGACAGAGATCCTACATGAGGAGTAAGTGCACAGTGACTCCTTAAGGGCTGATTCTGAGGCCAGAGTGCTGTTTAGGACATCTGCTATTCTGTGAGTCTGCTGTGTGTCTCGTTTCCCATGTTGGATCATTCTCTCCCTTTTTTACTCTATCAGTTAGTATTTGCAGACACTAGTCTTGTTTATGTGATCCCTTTGGCTCTTAGTCCTATCATTATGATCATTGTAAACAGAAATTGATCACTTGGACTAGTGAGATGGCATTGGTACATGCCACCTTGATGGGATTGAATTGGAATCCCCTGGTATGTTTCTAACTCTACTGTTTGGGGCAAGTCAGCTTGAGCATGTCCCAAATTGCTCATCTCTTCCCTTTCTTATTCCCACTCTTATATTTAACAGTGATCAGTTTTCAGTTAAGCTTCAACACTTAAGAATAACTGTGTATTGATTACAGTATTCAACCAAAAGTATTAAGTAGAACAAACAAAAAAAATACTAAGAGGGATAACATATTAAGTTGTTCAACAACAGTCAGGGCAAGGACTGATCAAGTCACCATTTCTCATAGTGCTCATTTCACTTTAACAGGTTTCCTTTTTGGTGCTCGGTTAGTTGTCACCAATCAGGGAGAACATATGATATTTGTCCCTTTGGGACTGGCTTATTTCACTCAGCATAATGTTTTCCAAATTCCTAACAGGGATCACTTTTCAGTTAAAATTTAAACACCTAAGAATAATTGTGTGTTAATTACAGAGTTCAACCAATAGTTCTAGAACAAAAAAAATACTAAAATGGATAAAGCATTACATTGTACATCAACAGTCAGGACAAGAGCTGATCAAGTCACTGTTTCTCATAGTGTCCATTCCACTTCAACCGGTTTCCCCTTTGGTGCTCAGTTAGTAGTATTTGAATGGCAGAATTACAGAGAGAGAGAGAGAGAGAGGAAAATAGAGAATGAGAGAGAGCTCTTCCATCCACTGGTTCACTCCCCAAGTGGCAGCAACAGCCAGTGCTGGACCAGACTGAAACCAAGAGCCAGAAGCTTCATTCAGGTCTCCCACATAGGTGGCAGGAGCCCAGTGACTTTAGCGAACTGTTGTTGCCTGCTGGCACATTAGCAGAGAGCTGGATGTGAAGTGGAGCAGCCAGGACACTAACCAGTGCCCATATGAAATGCTGACATCACGGGCAGCAGCTTAGCCTGCTGTGCCATAATGCCAGTGGCCCTGGGGGGGCTCAGTTTTTGTTTTGTTTTGTTTAAACACAGGGATGGTTGCATTCATGCTTCTCTAAGAACACAATGAATTATTGAGACTATCATCATCATTATCAGTTGAGGAAAGAATGCAAGACATGGACCAGGTGAGAAGTACTTTTAAGCTTCCAGCTCTAAAAGTCTGCAAATCATCTACAATCCCTAAGTCACACTTGTTGTATTCCAGCACACTGATCTAGGTCTTTGCCTTCCACATCAGTTATGGAAAGTGCACTGTCAGAAGGTAGAAACCTTGAGTCCAGTTTCCTCATCCCTCAAATGGATAATGAGACCACCTACATCACAGATCATTACAAAACCTCGAAACTTTAATTAAATTTATTGAAATTTTATTGCAGAAGTCAGTACTATGGCGTAGTAGGTTAAGCCACCTCCTATGGCTCCAGAATCCCATATGGGCACCAGTTTGTATCCTGGATGCTACTCTTCCCATCCGGCTCTTTGCTTATGGCTTGGGAGAGCAGTGGAAGATGACCCCGTGCTTGGGCCCTTGCACCCATGTGGGAGACCAGGAAGAAGCTCCTGGCTCCTGGCTTCAGATTGCCCTGGCTCCAGCTGTTGTGGCTATTTAGGGAGTGAACCAGCAGATGGAAGACCTCTCTCTCTGTTTCTCCTTTTCTGTCTGCAACCCTGCCTCTCAAATAAATAAATAGAATATCTTAAATGTGTATTGCAGAATGTGACACAAATAAGTACCCAATTACAGCCAAGATGGCTGAATTTTCATTTTCTAGCAAGGTGATGCTATCATGTTTGTGTGGGTAGGATTTAGATTGAGACTGCTTTCCTGGGGAGAGTTCTGTGTGTGATGGGAGAAGCAGCAGCCTTCCCTTGAGGGCAATCGTGTGCATCTGAGCATGGCTGGCCTGGAGATGGTGGCTCAGGGCTGGGAAAACTAACTGATCCCTGTGGGCTTTGAATTCAGATTCTGAACTTGTGACCCGGACATCATGGCATGCCACTCCCATTCCTCCTGGCTAAGAGAATGTTTTGGTGGAGATCAGAAAAGTTTCACATGACTCACTGAGCCTGAGGATGGGGAAGAGATAAATGGTGAGCACAGTGCCAACCCCTGGCCTGGAGAATTTCTCCCAGGAGAGTGAGCTGCCGGTCATGAGAGATGAGGCCGCTTGTGCAGAGAAAAGGGGGAATTCTGGGGCCTTGCTTAGCAACATATTGGCTTGTGAGGCCTTTGGGAAATACAGAAACTCAGGCCCAATCCTCATTCCAATGACTTGGGATCTGCTGCAACAAATCCTCAAGGATTCATGTGCACATTAAGTTTGTGGAGCACTGCCCTAAAACAGCAGTTCTAACAGATGCACCTCCAGAAAACTTTTAAAGTCCCAATGAGCAGTATGGTATAGGCCAATAAAGTCAGGGTATCTGGAAGTGGATCTCAGCATCTGTGACTTCTGCAGTCCCCCCCCGGCCCCGTGCTAGGGTGCCACAGCGATGGAGAACTGCTCTTCCAGAACATGAGGGTGAGGATGTTCCACCTGCTTCTGAGGGCAGGATGTGATGGCAGGAGCAGGCTTTCCCTGTGCAGGCAGGTGTGGGTGAGGAATCAGGGTGATGATGCCACCCAGGACTTTTCCCTCAGCCTCCAAGAGCTGAAACCATGCAGACCTGAGATAAATCCCAGGACCACCAATTAACAGCACCATGTCCTCAGGGAAATTGGTAATCTCTCTGGCTTTGTTTTCCCTGTAGGGAAAAATGAAGATGCAAATAACTGGTTTGTAGCGCTGTGAACAAAATTAAAAGCTATGTATTTAAAGTACCCTGCCACATGGTGGGACGGTCAAAAAATAATAAGTGTTGCTAAGAAAATCATATTTTTTACAATTTTTATTTTCATTTTTATTGATGAAAAGGGAACAAATTTCATGTATTTCATAAATATAGTTTTAAGAGCATAAAGATACTTCTCACCTTATGCTTCCTCATAGTTAATTCCAATATGATTTATTATTAATGAGAAGGTATCTGCATGAGGTCTTAATTGAGATCAAACTCACTGCACTCAGCGATGTTCTGGAAAAATGGACATATTTGAGATTGTTCAACAAGCTCTACACATTCAGGATTTCACCAACGAGTTCATGGAAAGACAGTAAGTAGATGAGAGGAAAGCCAGCAATTTTAAATGACTCTATAATGGGGTCTCCTACTGTTTAATGTATGTATGACACAGTATACAGTTCATTCCACGCCTTAAGAAAACTCTATGAAAAGACAGCTCAACCTATCTTCTAGAAATTCCCAGGAGCACAAAGGGAGGGGAAAGCTGCCAAAGCGGCCATAGTGCATGCAAGTAATTATGGAGAGCACTTGGAAATGGCACTGACTCTGATATTACAAAAGTATTAAGACAGCGGAGAGCACCGTGGCACAGTGGACTAAGCTGCCACTCGGGACACTTGCATCCCACATCAAAGTGCCTGGAATTGGCAAATCATGCTTCCACTTTCAATCCAGCTTCCTGCTAATGCATCTGGAAGGCAGCAGTTGATGCTTCAAATACTTGAGTCCATGCTACCACCAAGGAGACCCAAGTGGAGGTCCTGGCTCCAGGTCTTAGCCTGGCCCAGCCCTGCATTTTGCAGCCATTTGGGTACGAACCAGCGAATGGAAGATCCTTCTCTCTAGCTTTCTCTCCATGGTTCTGCATATCAAATAAAAATGAATAAACAAACATACTTACACAATATTCATATAATAACCATCAATTAAGAAAATGCTACCTGGGATCTTACAAAGTAAAACTAGCAATGGAGAGGAAATCACATCAACACCATTGAGTAGATATTCACTCCAACCACCAATCCATTTTAAAATAGCAAACTACTGAAAAGCCACTCTGTTTGCATCTTCTAACTTCTTGAGAACACGAAGTGTTCCAAACTCTGGGTTCTAGAAATGTGTAATTTAGTATGGTCACCAGGTAAGTAAAAGTAATTCCAATTGTGCTGTTAATTGTTCCAAAAGGGACAAGCACAATATTTAACATAACCACATCCATTCTCACTAAGATGCTGATATTGCATCATGGGCATCTGTTTGTAGCTGGGACATGGAAGCTGCTAGTTGTACCTTGAGGTGCTTGATCATGGGGAGATTTCCAAGGGAGGGGTCAGAATGGTCATAAAGGCATGGGGACTCTGCATAGTTTGAGTATTTTATAAATGGACAAAGAGATACATTGGTGTACAGAGTCAGTTATATTGGGACATTTCAAATTTGAATAAAGGTTAAGTACAAGTACTGGGGTAGCCCAGAGGAAAAGCCCCTTGTAAAAGTCTGAATATTCCTGTAAAGTTTCCAATATTCCTATGTTGGAAGCTAATCACCAAGGTGATGGTTTTAGCAGATGGGGTCCACAAGAGAAAATGTAACCAGGAATGGGATTAGTACCTCTATAAATGAGGCCCAGAGCACTTTTCCTCTTCCTACCATGTGAGGACACAGTAAGATGGTGCCATCTATAAATCAGAATGACCCATCCAGAGACAGAATTGGTTGCTATTTCATTCTTGGATTTCCCAGTCTCTAAATCTGAGAAATAAGTAAATCTGTTGTATATGACATTTGATTATAGCAACCTGCAGAGACTAAGCTCTTCTTCCATTTGCAATGGACAAGGAATATTTTCCCACCAAAATTATTATTTCCAAATAGTGTTGTATTCTGCGTTTATTTCTGACATGCTTGATGAAAGCCACTATCTTGCCTGGCTTGCATCTGCTGACTCACACAGCCCACATGCAGGCCCCAGAGGCACACCTGCCAGGACCACTCCAGCGGCAGCAGTCACAGCAGTACCTCAGCCACTTCTACTGTTGGGTGGCTCCCCTGTCCGCTCCTGAGCTGGCCAACCTTGCAATCTCTTTTACTTAACCTTTCCAAAACATCATACCTCTGCACTCCACTGCAGTAAATCCTGAGTCACATTTCCACATGACAAAAAGTTCCTGGCTGCCCATCAGAATCATTGAAATGCAAGGCTCCCCAGAAAAAGCTTGAACAAGCAAGCATGGGCAGTGGAATCCTACCACCCCTTTCAGTACCAAACCAAGATTCTACCAAGACAGCTATCTCCCATTCAATGGGCAGTGAAGGGCAGGGATTGTTTCTACATGGGACAAGCAAATGAAGGCTCCAGGAGTTTCCTGATACGATTTATGGTGACGAGAAAGCAGGGTAAAAGCAAGGAACCCTATATATCTAATTAGAGACTTGGGCTTGAGTCCTGACTCTGTAACTATCTGTCTGGGAAACTTATTTACTATCTACTTGTCTTTATTCACCATAAAACCATGACAATAATGCAATACTATCTATCTCACTAGAAATTGTGTATTTTTAAGACTTATTTTTATTTATTTGAAAGAGTTACAGAGAGAGGTAGAGACAGAGAGAGAGGTCTTCCATCTGCTGGTTCACTCCTGAGATGGCCACAAAGGCTGGAGCTGTGCCAATCCGAAGCCAGGAGCTGGGAGCTTCTTTTGAGTCTCCCACATGGGTGCAGGGGCCCAAGGACTTGGGCCGTCTTCTACTGCTTTCCCAGACTATAACAGAGAGCTGGATTGGAAGAACAGCAGCCAGTACTAGAACCGGTGCCGTATGGGATGCTGGTGCTTCAGGCCAGGGCTTTAACTCGCTGTGCCACAGCACTGCCGGCCCCTAGAAATTATATTGACTCTAGAAACTACTTCTAGGTTTCAGTCTCAGTCCTCCCTTTATCCCTATGCTAAGTTTAGCAAAACTTCTTTCAGATCCTCAGCTTTCTCACCTGTGCAATAGGAAAACATGAATTTTGCAAGGTTTGTTTTTAGATTTAACTTAGTCAATATCAATTGTGTGCCATTTATGCACTAGGCAACCTTGTGTGTGCTGAGGATACTCATCCAAAAGAATTTTTAAAAAAGTACCTGCTCTGAAGAAGTTTGCAATGTTGGAGAAGACTCATTTTAATTACATACTTGGGCAAAAAGAAAATTGCAACTTTGATCAGCTGGGGAACACTGCTTGATGAGATGAGCAAGAGGGAACTTCAAAAGTATGTGGAGAATGGAATTAAAAGATAAGTTTATTTTGGTGCAAACTTCTTTTTGAAATCAATGCAGTTTTTTTCATAGTGCACATTTTCCATTAACGGTTTGAAGACCCCAGGTACCTATGCTGGAGAGATCTGCATCAGTTGGAGGCGGCTGGGTATGAACACTCCCTGGCACACGCAGTACAAATTATCTATCACAGTCAACTGCCAGGGTGATTGAAGGGAGAACAGCTCCAGGCAGGTGTATCATTTTATTTCAGTTGTGTTACCATGGTGCAGTGAGCAGCTGTTCTTCATACTAATCAGCCCAAAACCTTGAAATGCAGTACTGTCCCATTTTATAAATAAGTATACTGAGGCTTGTGATACCCAAAACCAGGAATTCAAACACAATACATCTGATTTTAAAGTCTTTTGCCATTGATAGTCTATTTTCTTATGGTACACTTATGCTTGCAGGAATCTCTTTGTATGTGACTTGCTCAAGTTTTAAAGCAACTCCCTGATCTGTGACAGCTAACTGAGCACCTAAAAGGAAACCTGTAGAAGTGAAATGGACACTATGAGAAACAATGTCTTCTCCTGACTGTCGAGGAACAACTTACTATTTTATTCCTTTTAGTATTTTTTGTTCTACTTAATGCCATTGGTTGAACTCTTTAATTAACACACAATTATTCTTAGTTGTTTAACTGAAAGGTAATCCCTGTTAAATATGAGTGGGAATAAGAGACAGAGGAGATGCACAGTTCGCCACATGCTCACCCGGACTTACTCCTAATGGTAGAGCTAGAATCATGCCAGGGGATTCCAATTCAGTCCCATCAAGGTGGCATGTACCAATGCCATCCTACTAGTCAAAGTGATCAGTTTCAGTTCATAATTGATCATAATGAGAGGTTTAAGAGTCAAACGGATCACACAAAAGAGACTAGTGTCTGCTAATACTAACTGATAGAATCAAAAAAGAGAATGATCCAACATGGGAAGCAGGATACACAGCAGACTCATAGAATGTCCTAAACAGCACTCTGGCCTCAGAATCAGCACTTAAGGCATTCGGATCTGGCTAAAAAGCCCATGAGAGTTTCTCAGGCATGGAAAGCCAAGACACTGTGGCAAAAAAAAAAAAAAAAAAAAAAAAAAAAAAAAAAAAAAAATCCCAAAACCTAAACCTAAATGAAAGATCTCTGTGAGTGAGATCCCAGGGGAAAGAATGGGCCGTCAAAGAAGGAGGTACCTTTCTCTGAAGGGAGGAGAGTTTGTGAACACAAGAGGTTTCCATAGCCTTGGCAGCTCATAACAAGAGCCTTGGGTGATTACTGACGTCATAAATAAGAGTGTAAATTGTTAAATCAACAACAGGAGTCACAGTGCAACTTCTCCCCATGTAGGATCTCTGTCCTTAATGTGTTGTACTATGTAAATTAACGGTAAAACTATGACTCAAACAGTATTTTATACTTTGTGTATCTGTGTTGGTGCAAACTGTTGAAATCTTTACTCAGTATATACTAAGTTGATCTTCTGTATATAAAGATAATTAAAAATGAATCTTGATTAAGAATGGAATGGGAGAGGGAGGGGGAGATCGGATTGTTGCAGGTGGGAGGGAGGTTATGGGGGGAAAAGCTGTTATAATCCAAAAGTTGTACTTTGGAAATTTATATTTATTAAATAAAAGTTATATATATATATACGTATATATATACACCATATTTTCTTTTAAAAAAGTGCTCTTTCTTGAAAGTCTGGAAATCATATTGCCATGGATCAGCATGTCAGTATGGGGGACTGCCAATTCATCCTGGGAACAGAGGAAAGAATAGGCAAGAGAGTGAGCTGTAACCTGCTTGCAGACAAGTGCCCCTGAGCTCCTGGGAGGAATTCCCTGCTTTCATAGAGAAGAGATTGGGTTGGGTATAGAAAGTACCTTCTGTCTTGTCTGAACCCAGAAAAGGAGAGCTCTGAATTCCCTTTCACTTTCTTGTTTAAAAGCCCCAACTGGTTTCCATTCTTGGCCAGCAATAAACCTGCAGTGGGTTTGTGAAGCCATAACTATAGGAAGCAAGCCAAAACTCACTTCACCTACATTTAACTAATTGGTCCCTGGAGAATCCACATTGGCTGAGAGACTTCGGTTAGCTGTCTTTGCCTTGTGGCTGACTTGCAGGATGATTCTAGTTTATGAGAATGGTGATTTTTGAAACACCGCCATGGAAGAAACAAAACAAAACAACATCTCGTTGGAGCAACACATTGTTCTCCTCAAACTTTCCATGATAAAGTGCTTTCGATCAGTCTGTGTTCTCTGTTGACCGTACTCAGACATGAGACTATTTCAAAGAGTTCACATAGGGGACCCAGATTTAGTTCCCACTGCGTGACTTTGGTCTAGCCCAGCCCTGGCTGTTGTGTTCATCTGGGGAGTCAGCAGCAGCAGATTGGTGATCTCTGTCTGTATGTCTCTCTGTGTTCAAATATTTGCAATTTAAAATAATAATATAAAAACTTAAAACTTCATGGATAAAAGAAATTGAAGATATTTATTTTGGTGAAAATATCTTTAAAACCTGCATATTCTTTCCATAACACATATTTTGATGACTGTTTGAAGACCTCATAGGCATGGATTTCAAACCTTTTTTTCTATCAAAATACACTTTTAATTCCAGATCCTATGAATTTTTTTTATATGTTGTTTTATTTATTTATTTATTTATTTATTTTTTGACAGGCAGAGTGGACAGTGAAAGAGACAGAGAGAAAGGTCTTCCTTTTGCCATTGGTTCACCCTCCAATGGCCACTGCAGCTGGCGTGCTGTGGCCAGGGCACCGTGCTGATCTGAAGCCAGGAGCCAGGTGCTTCTCCTGGTCTCCCATGGGGTGCAGGGACCAAGGACTTGGGCCATCCCCAACTGTACTCCCAGGCCACAGCAGAGAGCTGGCCTGGAAGAGGGGCAACCGGGACAGAATCCGGCGCCCTGACCGGGACTAGAACCCGGTGTGCCGGCGCCACAAGGCGGAAGATTAGCCTATTGCACCACGGCGCCAGCCTCCTATGAAGTTTTGAAGCACAGAGTAGAAATTTAGAATATTCTCTCTGCAAAATCTGTGGATGCCACCACTTACTCAAAAGCAGGGGGTTGGGAAATAAATAAACATTAAATTAATTTGAATTCATTTACTTAAAAATTAAATAACATGCTTCTTTCTATAAAACGCTTTTATTTTCTATTTTTGGAAAAAGATTTATATATTTGAAAGGCAGAGCAACAAAGAGGTAGGAAGAGACAGAAAGATCTTCCACCTGTTGAGTCAATCCTCAAATGGCTATAACAGCCAGGTCTGGGAAAGAAACTGAAGCCAGGAGCCAGTAACACAATCCTGGTCTCCCACATGTGTAGCAGGGGTCTAATGCTCTTTTGTCAGGTGCATTGGCAGGGAGTTGGATTAGAAGTAGTGCAGCCAGGACTAGAAACAGTACCATAGTGTGGCATGCTGGCACCATATGCAACAGCTTAACCAGCTGCACCACACACTGGCCCCATAAACTCCTTTTAATTTTCAAACCCATTTCCTCCTGAGCTGGAAGAACAGGGTATGGAAGACAGGCCCAGCCTTGTCAACCTTTTTCTCCCTTTTATTTGTCTTCAAGAACCTGCTCTCTTCCAGTAACTTGAAAGCTCCTTAAGGCTCTATCCGTTATGTTGCTTTATTACCTCATAATCTTCCCTGCATTGCTGGGGTGTTGAAAGTACTCAATAAATACATTTTAAATGATGAATTCCATACAACTCATTTTTAGCATTGGGATAAAATTGTTAGCTGGAAAGCTGGTTTCAGCTAAGAGTGGCAGTAGAATGAGCTTGCTCTTCTATTTAGGGAAACAGCTTAAAAAATATTTTTGTTATAGAAAGGTCTAGACAAATGTAGTTAAGAGCCACAGTATAGTAACAGACAAAGCTGCCTTCCTTCTCTTGGTAAAGCAGTTGTTCAGGTGCACAGACATGTTATTACTTTTAGAATTACTTAAAAATTAGATGAAATAAAAATGTTTTTGTTTGCTTGTTATCAGGAAGCTGAGGTCATGTAAAAGATGAGCTAATGGAAGGGATTGAAGACATGATATTTACAGAGGCCTGGAGGCTGTTCAGGAAGAGGTCAGTTTGCAGTCCGGAGCTGGATGACATCGATGAATACCTGGCAGAGTGGCATCAGTGTTCAGTGTTTGGTTGTCTCCATCTGGGGTTCTGCTCCATCTACACTGTCACTCAAAATTAAGCAAGAGCCAATGCAATTAAACACATGTGCAAGTGGTATGGTAGAAATTTCCTGTAGAAAGGGGACCCAGAGGAAGGTTCTGGTGCATTTTACAAAGAGTTGGAGGTTAAGGATAACAATCAGGTCTTGAAAAATATGTGTAGGAGGCCGGCGCCATGGCTCACTTGGCTAATCCTCTGCCTGCGGTGCCGGCACCCTGGGTTCTAGTCCTGGTTGGGGTGCCGGATTCTGTCCCGGTTGTTCCTCTTCCAGTCCAGCTCTCTGCTGTGACCTGGGAAGGCAGCGGAAGATGGCCCAAGTCCTTGGGCCCTACACTCGCATGGGAGACCAGGAGGTCGCTCCTGGCTCCTGGCTTCGGATCGGCGCACCATGCCGACCGTAGCATGCCAGCTGTAGCAGCCATTTGTGGAGTAAATCAATGGAAAAGGAAGACCTTTCTCTCTCTCTCTCTCACTGTCTAACTCTGCCTGTCAAAAAAAAAAAAAAAAGAAGAAGAAAGAAAGAAAGAAAGAAAGAAAGAAAGAAAGAAAGAAAGAAAGAAAGAAATGTGTAGGAGTTTTCTGCTTTAAATGGGAGAACAGTACTTTTTTTAAAAAAGATTTTTTTTTAATTTAACCCACTGTGCCACAGCACCAGCCCAATGAACAGTAAAATTTTTATGAACAGATGGTACATGGTGTTTAGGTCACATGTATAAATGGAAGGTAAATGCTAGAAGATCAGAAAGGAGAGAGAAATGGCTAAATACATAGTCTTTTCTGACAAATAAATGCTGTATTTGGGAATGTGAAGGCAACAAGGAAGGATTCAAGTGGTAAAATAGAATGATGTTGAGGGAATTAAGGATGTGCCATCTGAAAGTATGTTGAAGCGCTGTATTGATTATTCCAAGATGAAATCACTCAAAGGGCTGTAATTTCAAAAAGGCCATTGGCTTGTCTCCTCCTATATTCAACAAGCCAAAAAGAGTCTTTGGGAAGGGTGTCCTTCCCTAACCACAGCCAGAAAATAGCCTTGATCCCTGGCAACTGGTAACCAGGACTGTAATGAACTTGAGTAAACAAACTCATCATACTAAATCTTATCTCCCACTAGCTTCTACATCCCATTCACACTTAGATCTCTTAATGATATTGTTAGAATTTTACTACTCTAATCAAGATATTCATCTGCCTTGTTTATTTCACAAATTTATTGTTCTTCATCTAAAAAGTATGGAATAATCCCAACTGGTCATTTCTTGAGACTTCACTGTCTTGTGAAGCTCCCCAGGTACGTGTAAATTTAAAAAAAAATTATGAATCTCCCTTGCTAATCAGTTCTTATATTACCTTAGGTTCTTACACTCAAACAAAGAGCTTACATAAGACATGGATTATAGGGGCAGTGAGAGGATCTCTCTCCCTACAATAGGATGAACTCCTGAATCCAAAGATTGCATCAGAGTGAGGAGTCCTACAAGTTCATCAAAGACTTCAGTTATGACTCCAGCCCCAAGCCTCTGTCTCTGGTCATTCACCCCACCCTATCCACACCTAATGGGCAAAGTCTCTGTAATTTCTGAAGAGTACTTTTTTAAATAACAAACTCATACGCATTCCTCCTTGATCATTTCCAGTGAGGTCATAGTCGAGTATCCTGGGCAGCTCACTCCATTAAGTAGAACCTCAGTGTCCTCAGTGAGAAAAAGAAAACAAATTCATCCACCCTGTAAGGTTGCTGCTAAGAGTAAGATGAGGTTCTACCCCTAGCACAGAGTGTGGTTCATAAATTCCAGTCAGCGTGTGTTACCTAACATCTTGTTTTCCATACAAGTATTGTATACTTGTATACTGGACAACTGCACACAATACATTATAGGTGGCTACTCTGTTCTCTGGGAGGTGGAATACACATGCAGCAACACTACCTTGTCAGAGCCTGTAACTCCAGGCTTCTGCCCATGGGTAGAGGGGCTGACATAATCACTAACTGGAAAAAAACACACTTTCTATAATTTTAACTTGCCTATGGGTGAAACATACACTTTATCTTCCAAACTAGAGGAAAACTGATATGCACAGTATAAATGGGTATAAATTAATACTGTCACGGGGCCGGCGCTGTGGCACAGCAGGTTAATGCCCTGGCCTGAAGTGCCAGCATCCCATATGGGCACCGGTTTGAGGCCTGGCTGCTTCTCTTGCGATTCAGCTCTTTGCTGTGGCCTGGGATAGCACTGGAAGATGGCCCAAGTCCTTGGGCCCCTGCACCCACATGGGAGACCCGGAAGAGGCTCCTGGCTCCTGGCTTTGGATCGGCACAGTTCCAGCCGTTGTGACCATCTGGGGAGTGAACCAGTGGATGGAAGACCTTTCTCTCTGTCTCTACCTCTCTCTATAACTCTGTCTTTCAGATAAATAAAATAAATATTAAAAACAAATTAATACTGTCCCAGGAACACCAGATATGAGTTCACTCAGGTTTTGCTCTATCAGGGCTACAGGGCGACACACAAAGGTGCTTCCAAAATCTGTCTTTTTCATTCTGCAGTGAAAGTGATGCCAAACTGCTTACACCTGGAGAACAATCATGATTTAATGGAAACAAGCTTTCTATCCATTATAACCTGAGGCATGAATAAGACCTGCAGCCATATTATGTTAGAAAATTCCTTTAGAAAATGTGATTTTCTGAACATGGGGCATAACTTTAAGGAAAAAAATGGGAAAAGAATAAAAAAGTTGGAAGATAAAGATTCATTCAATCCATTGGTAAAATCAAGGAATAGAAACCAACAGTAGGGCGGGCATTGAAGCCCATGAAGTTAAGTGGTCACTTGTGATGCCCACATCTCATATCTGAGGGCCTTATTCAAGTCCTGGCTATTACACTTCCAATCACGTTTCCTCTTACTGCATCCTGGGAGGCAGCAGATGATGCCTCAAGTACTTGGGGCCCTGCCACCCATGCAGAAGATCGGAATACAGTTCTAGGTTCCTGGCTTCAGCCTGGCCCAGTCCTGGCTCTTGCAAGTAATTGGGGAATGAAATAGCAGATGGAATCTCTCTCTCTCTCTCACTCTCGCTCTCGCTCTCGCTCTCGCTCTCACACTCTCACTCTCACTCTCACTCTCACTCTCACTCTGCCTTTCAGGTAGGTGAAAATAAACACAATTTTTTAAAAATCAGTTGTAGCTCACTGTAGCTATACATGACTCCCGCATATTTCAGGCTGTTTCTTAAGGGTAACCCACTCTTTAGTGAAAAAATCACAGGTGTTTGTCCTAGTGTTTAAGGCATTTCTTGGGACACCTGCACAGTATATCTCAGCACCTAAGTTTGAATCGCTACTCTGGATGATGCTCCAGGCTCCTGGCTGTAGCCTGGCTCAGCCCTGGCTACTGCTATCATTTGGAGAGTGAACCAGTGGATTGGAAGTCTCCATGTCTGTGTGTCTCTCTATTTCAAATAATTAAAATAACTAAATTATTAAAAAGAAGAAATCACGGCTTAGAATGTGACAGCTGGGTCTGATGGAACCATTCTACATCATCTCAAACTCTTGATCACTTGGTAAAAGTGCCTGTTTTATCCTCCCAAAGCTTGTTTATTCAACATTTCCACTAATTTACAAAAAATGAGTAATTCACTTCATGTCTAGGGCTTTGTTTTGATTATGGACAGACAAGTGAGCACATAATCAGACATCTGAGGTGCTAAGATTTCCATGTTAAGTTGACTATAATGAGGAATTAAGCAAAGGTAAATGTTTTCAAAAATCTGTTTGGATTGCATCTCTGTAGGAATAAATGTCTCATTTTTTATTGAATTACTACTGTTTCAGTACTTTCGTTTTGGTAAATAATTTGTGATTCCTATCATGAGGATTAGTTAAATGAATAGAGTATATGCATATTTTGTTATAAACTAATTATGTGCAAAGTCTCTTCTTAAATGTAGCGGTGGGTCTATTAGGCTTGATGATCTCAGATATTTTGAGTAACTCTGATGATCTTGTTATCCCATCTACCTTAAGCATTTGCTTCCTCTGTCTTTGTTATAGCTTCTGGTTCAGCTCTTAAATTCCCTCAGCTTTCTGAATAGTCATCACATCTAATGAAGATGCTACAATTGTCTACTCGAGGATGGATCAGCATGGAGAGCTTGTCACAAGGAGAATATCTCTGTTCCCTTTGCCAAAACACAGGGACACTCAGCAGGAAGCTACCCAGACCAGTTATGACATGACTTGTTTCTTGAAGATGGATCTTCTCTACATCAATATGGTGACCATCATAAAGACAAAGACTCTGGCCACAGTAGGACCTGTGGGGTTCAAATTCTAGTCCTTGCATCTACTGGTAACTTGATGTTTGCTGTACTAGTACTAAATTTCCTGGATTTCTGATTGCACTAGACTTGTTCTTGCTAGAAGACAAACCTATTCTTAAGTGATGTGATAAGTTCTTTGCAAATAACAGTAATTATAATAATAATGAATAGAAACAGTTAGCTCAATATTTATTTTAATATAACTCAGTGGCATATGGAAAGTATTTCAGAGTTGAAGCTAGTCAGGATTGGCTTTACTCAAGCATTTATATAAAAAAGAAACACACTGGGTTTTTTGGAGATATGAATGAACATACAGCCTGGTGAGGATTCAACATAGCTACTGTCCATTGTACTCATTTTGAAAATGTGGCAAATGTAGTACCAGGACTTGCAGTTTGTAGGACTCCTACAGTTTCTCTACTTTGGCTACAGATGACTCATGACAAGTGCAATCAATAAAGATTTCCTAGCTGAAGATCAAAGAGGGCCTGGGCTTTGCACCCTTCAGATACAAGGAGTTGGGGCTCAAGGAATGCACTGAGTCTGAGTCGACCCTGCACACAAACACACACATTCACACGCACATATAAACGCAGGTCAAATATGCACTCTTTATAGACATCCCCTTTCCTGACATGTTTGCGAGCTGTAGGTTTGGGTTGCAGTTGTGTGTGTGTGTGTGTTTTTTAATAAAGATTTATTTTATATTTATTTGAAAGAGTTACACAGAGAGGAGAGGCAGAGAGAGAGAGAGAGAGAGAGAGAGAGAGAGAGGTCTTCCATCCACTGGTTCACTCCCCAGATGGCTGCAACGGCAAGAGCTGCGCCAATCCGAAGCCAGGAGCCAGGAGCCTCTTCCAGGTCTCCCACGCGGGTGCAGGGGTCCAAAGATTTGGGCCATCTTCTACTGCTATACCAGGCCACAGCAGAGAGCTGGATCGGAAGAGGAGCAGCCGGGACTAGAACCGGCACTTCAGGCTAGGGTGTTAACCCACTGTGTCACAGCGCTGTCCCTGCAGTTGTGTTTTATGGGTGATTGTGTGAGAGCAATATTGTTTGATAGAGTTGGAGGGGCCCATAGCAGTCAGAAAGTTCAAGCCCCCATCTGACATCAGCACCATCTCTAGCGGGAGGGAGTTTGACTGCTGATTCCCGAGTCCCCCTTTTCTTCTGGCTTCTTGCTCTTGTCATAGGATACACACTTTAATCCCTCCCAGCCCCACTAAAACATAAGCTTCAGAGCTTCAGAATGCACTTTTATAATGTTTTTCACACTCTTTCATGTGGTATGATTTATGTCATCACTTTCCTGATGGATGCACACTCCTTTAATATTTTTTAAAGTGTGTAATGCTGCAAAGTAACACCCTAAATTCAGATTATTCTCTGACCACCCCAGAAAGGATAGCAGTAAAAACCTTCTCATGGATGAATTCTGAAAGGGCATCCCAAATATTTAACTAATATCAACCTCAGAGTTCATTAAAAGGCCAAAGTTCTCCAAATGGAAAGTCAGTCTTTGACCAGACTCCAAAGTTGGAATGTTGGAAGTTTATGTCCAGTTCTCTTCTCCTTGGATTGAGCTCTTCAACCAAATAGATACAAATTTGCAAAGATTCATATTTTGATATCTCATATATAGATATATAGATACAAATTTGCAAATATTCATATATGACATCTCATAAATGAAGTGATACGTTTGCATAAATCTAACTAGGACATAGCATGGCGAACTTTTTTTTTTCTTGACTAGGTTTTTAATTGGAGTCATCAATACTTCCTTTAGGTTAAAATCAGAGATAAAATCTTGCCTATCAGAATCTTTTGTTTTTAAGGAATTTCATATCAGAATGATGCCTAGCAATGCCTCAAGCATGGAGAATTCATTTTCTTTCCTAGTTCCTCTGGACTTGTTAACTTTGGATCTGCAGTCTTTCACATGGGATAGATCTCAATTCACAGGGAAAATCTTGTTGAAGAATTTGTTACTTTACCTGTGGCTTTTGCGGCTTTCACAATATTTCCCTGGAGTACAGAGGGTTTCAAGGTGAAGTTTGCAGAGGGAAGGTTTCTGAGAAACTTCATAGCACTTGAAATCAAGAAAATAACAGCGACAAAAATAACAAAAAATACCTTTCCCACCTGGTGGACACGAGTCTGTTTCACTGGTAGCAAAACGGGAAGGGCACCGAGAATTCAAGTGAGAAGAAAGCCTCAGGAGCAAGTGCAAGCGGGGTGTCCCTGGGAGGCCACTGGGGAGGCATTTAATGATTGCTGCATCATGCTGGTGTGGAGGCTTGAAGAACAGAGAGCAGGCAACAACTGCCAAGAGTACGGGGCTCAGAGGCAAGACCATGAGCAAGATTGATTTTCTCAGATACAAAGGAAGCAGTTAAGGCTAGAAGCAAGATCACCAAAGGAAGGTGGATTATGGATTGCAGAGTAACCAGGTATTAAAGTCGTGGTGAACAAGTTGGAATTGACAAAATTGTATCAAGAGGATCCGTCAATAACCAGGAGATGGTGGTGGAGTGGTGTCATTGACATGAGGCAGGACCTGGACCCTTGCTGTAAATACCTAGAGTATTTCAAAGAGATCACGGAAAATAAAATTAAAAGATGTTTGTTTTGGTGCAATAAAAATTGCATCCCAGCTCATATTTTTTTCATAATTCACATTTTCCATGATCTTTTTTGAGGATCCCTTGTATCTTTTGAATACAATATAAGCTTGAGAAAAAGGCAAGCCTGGTTAACATTCTGACATGACAGGTGAGATGCTCAGAGTGGTGGACTGACAAGTGTTGGGCACATAATGTGTGGGAGGCATTATACTGGGCCCATGCAGTGGTATATCTTATTTACTACTCGTAGATGGCTTCGTTGGAAAATTTAAATGACTTCCTTGAGGCTGAGCAGCTAGTCAGTGTCAGAATCAAGGCTATCACTGCTTTTTTCTATATTTCAGCACTTCTCTTTACAGACCAAGGTCAAGAGCTAAGATTTGTGGGGAAATGACCTACCAGGTCCTGCATTCGCTCATGTAATCCTGGAGATGGATTTGAATAGATCATACACTAAAGTCCTTGTGTTAATCACCTAGATCCTAATCATCTTTTTTGATATGTTCCACATTTATTTTTTTTTGCAGAATGTAGGGTTACAATTTATGGAACAATTATTTCTTGATGGGTGTGTGACATACACTATGTAATCACTCTAGCAGTTGGTACTATTATTTAATTTTACAGAGGAGGAAGTGGTCCCAGAGAACTGCGCAATTTGATCCACACACAGCTAATGAATGGTGAGGAAGCTGCACTAAAATGCACTTAATTTATCCACTCCTTCTTCCTCTTGTGTACAATGATAAAGCCACAGCTGCATTATCTTGACTATAAAATGCTATGATTTGAACTGCTGCTCTATTCCTTTTCTGCCTTTGCTGTAGAGATAGAGGAGAGAGCAGATGGTTTCTGAAAATTCCTCAGTCTTTAGATTCCCTTTCTCTATGCATATTCTATATAAAAATATCTGGTGTATATAAATATATTTTTATAAATGCATAAATATACATAAAATTTATTATATATGTGTATAAGTATGTAAATATATATATTTATACACACCAAACATTTTTATACTTATATAAAGATATATATGGCAGCTAATTCCTATTAAAGACCCTTTCAATCCATATTCACATTATTTAATAGTATAGTATATTAACAGAAAAAAGGGTCTACATCAGAAAAAAAATGAAATGCAATCATTTGCAACAAAATGGATGAATCTGGAAAACATAATACTTAGTGAAATAAGCTAATCCCAAAGGGAAAAATACCATATGTTCTGCCTGATCTGTAATAACTAATAGAGCACCTAAAAGGAAATCTATAGACGTGAACTGACACTTTGAGAAGCAGTGGCTTAACAGCCCATGTTTTCACTGTCGAGAGACAGTTTTTTTTTTTTTTTATATTCTTCATACTATTTTCTGAACTCTTTACTTAACATAGAGTTAATTATATATGTATAAAATCAATTGAAAATAGATCTTAGTAAAAACATAACAGTAGGAATAAGAGAGGGAAGAAGAATTTTGTAACCATATAGCTGTATAGTTGTGCATATATTCCTATTGACTTACATAGTTTAAAAATTTGCCTGAGACCCAAATCCCATTAAGTTGGGTGGTAAAACTGCCATCTTAAGTGTTAAAGGGATCGTATTAAATGTTAAAGTGATCACATAGTTAGGCTTAAGTGTTAAAGGAATCATATAGATAAAATCAAGGGTCTGGTAATAATAATAGATAAAATTAAAATGATAGAATGTTTGGCCAGCGCCGCGGCTCACTAGGCTAATCCTCCACCTTGCGGTGCCGGCATCCCGGGTTCTAGTCCCGGTTGGGGTGCGGGACTCTGTCCTGGTTGCCCCTCTTCCAGGCCAGCTCTCTGCTGCGGCCAGGGAGTGCAGTGGAGGATGGCCCAAGTACTTGGGCCCTGTACCCCATGGGAGACCAGGAGAAGCACATGGTTCCTGCCATCAGATCAGCGTGGTGCGCCAGCCGCGGCGGCCATTGGAGGGTGAACCAACAGCAAAGGAAGACCTTTCTCTCTTTCTCTCTCTCTCACTGTCCACTCTGCCTGTCCAAAAAAAAAAAAAAAAAAAAAAAAGAGTGTTCTAACATGGGAAGCAGTCCACACAGCAGAATCATGGAAGGACAATAGCTGTAAACAGTGCTAGGACCCCAGAATCAGCACTTAAGCCTTCCTGGTCTGGCTGAAAAGCCCATGAGAGCATTTCAGGCACAGAAAGCCAAGGCACTGTGACCAAAACAAAATGTCCTATATAAGGATCTCTGTGAGTGACACTCCAGTGGAAAGAAGTGGCCATCAAAGTGGGATGCACTTTTCTCTGATAACTTCCACTTTGCTTATGGCCTTGTATAAATACTGACGG
The DNA here is from genome assembly GCF_964237555.1 of Oryctolagus cuniculus. Taxonomy (NCBI): domain Eukaryota; kingdom Metazoa; phylum Chordata; class Mammalia; order Lagomorpha; family Leporidae; genus Oryctolagus; species Oryctolagus cuniculus. The sequence continues at coordinate 125,544,033 of NC_091434.1, forward strand.
AGATTGTGTATTCAAAAGGCTTCCATAGCTTTGGCAGCTTATATCAGGAGCCTCGAGTGATCACTGATGTCATACATAACAGTGTTAATTGTTAAATTAATAACAGGAGTCACTGTGCACTTCTCATGCAGGATCTCTGTCCTCAATGAGTTGTATTATAAGAATTAACTGTAAAACTTGCCATCTCACTAGTCAAAGTGATCAGTTTCAGTTCACAATTGATCATGACAGGATTAAGAGTCAAAGGGATCACATAAATAAGACTACTGTTTGCTAATACTAACTGATAGGATTAAAAAGGAGAGAACGATCCAACATGGGAAGTGGGATACACAGCAGACCCATAGAATGGCAGATGTTCTAAACAGCACTCTGGCCTCAGAATCAGCCCTTGAGGCATTTGGATCTGGCTAAAAAGCCCATGAGAGTATTTTAGGCATGGAAAGCCAAGACACTCTGGAAAAAAGAAAAAAAACCTAAATGAAAGATCTCTGTGAGTGAGATCCCAGTGGAAAGAACAGGCCATCAAAGAAGGAGGTAGCTTTCTCTGAAGGGAGGAGAGAACTTCCACTTTGAATATGGCTTTATCTAAAAAAGATCAGAGTTGGAAACTCAAAAGGCTTCTATAGCCTTGGCAACTCATGACCAGAGCCTAGGGTGGTTACTGAGGCCATAAACAAGAGTGTCAATTTGTTAAGTCAACAACAGGAGTCACTGTGCACTTACTCCCCATGTAGGATCTCTGTCCTTAATGTGTTGTACAATGTGAATTAATGGCATAACCAGTGCACAAACAGTACTTTACACTTTGTGTTTCTGTGTGGGTGCAAGCTGTTGACATCTTTACTTAATATATACTAAATTGATCTTCTTCTGTATATAAGGATAATTGAAAATGAATCTTGATGTGAATGGAATGGGAGAGGGAGCTGGAGATGGGAGGTGTGCATGTGGGAGGGAAGTTATCGAGGGGAAAAGCCACTGTAATCCAAAAGTTGTACTTTGGAAATTTATATTTATTAAATAAAAGTTTAAAAAAAACCTTGTTCTTAAACAGTTGTTATGTGTGTGTGTGTGTGTGTGTGTGTGTGCAAATTGTTGAAATCTTTACTTAGTATGGAGTTGGTCTTCTGTGTATAAAGTTAATTGAAATTGAGTCTTAATGGAGAATGGGACATAGAATTCGATAGAGAAGAGGAGGTGGAATGGGACTGGGGGGTGGGAGGGCAGGTATGGTGGGAAGAATCACTATATCCCTAAAATTGTACTTATGAAATTTGTACTCATTAAATAATAGGTTTCTTTGGGGGAAAAAAGGCATCTACCTCCTAAGCCCACGCTATCCATCTTATCTGAACTGAAGAAAATAAGTGAAAACTGGAAGTGTAGATCAAGGATGGGGAAAACTAAAAATATCTCCAAAATAACCTTCTTCTCTGCTTAATTTTTGATGATAGCTATCTATAGCTCAGTCTTCTACAAAGAGGACAAGAAAAAATAAGTTTGTTTCACAGGCACACAAAGGTAAAACCTGAAAACAAAAGCAAAGAGGAATTTATCAAGCAGAAAGCTACCATTATATATTTTAGCATTACATAAAGTCAGTTTGAAATGAAGGAGAAAACTCAAGTTGTATTTCCTCTGTGCTAAAGTTTCAAATGCAAACTGAAATAAGTAGGTTTGGAGTACTGAATCATGGTCTCTCATTTCCCAAGTATGTTTCTTCCTCTCTGGTGAGCCCTGTAGGAAGTGAAATTGTGCATGCTCCTAAACCCAGCTTCCATCATGCCTCATCTTTATTCCAGACCCTGTCTCCTCTCTCACAGACCATACCCCGACCCTAGACCTCACAGGCCACAGAATGAGCCCCAGCTAGCTCCCTGCAACACATCAGCCCCTCTGCTGTTTTCTTCTCTCCTTCTAATCATGCACCCCTCATTGTGTCTTTCCCTAGTCTCCTCCTGGGAAACTCATTTTCATTCCTCTTGGTTTAAATTTTGTGTTGTGTTCAAGGATAGTCACATAAAATCTACCTCTTCTATATGTTGTTTCTGATGCAGTCCACACATTTTCACCTTCCCTTTTTCCAGAGACACCAGGTGGTGCTTCCTGGCTATTTTTGAATGGCAGCCCTCAACAACTGTATGTGCACAGTAGAGTATGCTATTGCTCATATTAGAGGGACCAGGCTCTAGCCGGTCCCTGACCAACAGTTCTAGGGATGACAGACTCAGTGGCTCCGTGTGAACACAGCACGTCCCTTGCCTTGCCACAGTCCTACAGTCGGGGGCTGTGCTTCATGAGATTGATGACCTTAATTTTGGAATCAAAAATCGAGGATCTGAAGTGTGGTAAGTATACATAGCCCAAAAGAGAGGAGAATTTGGGGGGAATAAAAGGAGATCTGACACTATGATCAGTCATTTGGATGTGACCACTTAAATGCCATCAGGATCATGAGTATTGGACATGTCTTTTTGACAGAACACTGTTGTGGGGTGACATTTTGCCTTGGTTTAAAGAAATGCATTTAATTTGTAAATTTAAAAAGGAGTGAATCATACCTTCAATAGGCATACTCATTTCCGCCTTCCAAACATATAGAACTCATATGTAGCTTGATGGTGCAGTGTCCAAGTACATGAGGAAAAAGACTGGGAGTGCTACACAGTCACCTTCTGCCAGTCCCTGGCCTTTGCTACCTCCTGCTCAACCACACTCTCTCAAATATAGTGGGAACCCCTGACCTGAGCCTCTTGGTCTTTTGACAGTATCACCATCATGCTCCACCCTGAATGCTCCAACTTTGAACATTAAAAAATTATTTAGAGGCCGATGTTGTGGCCAAGTGGGTTAAGCTGCTGCTTGCAATACCAGCATTCCGTGTCAGAGTGCTAGTTCAAGTCCAATTGCTCTGCTCTGTTCGGGCTCCCTGTTAATTTGCCTGGAAAAGCAGCAGAAGATGGCTCAGTCCACAACCCACATGCATCCCACATGCTAGACCCAGATGGAGTTTCAGGTTCTTGGTTTGGTCTGGCTCAGTCCTGTTCATTGTGGTCATTTGGGGACTGAACCAGCAGATGGAAGATTTCTCTTTCTGTCTCTCCCTCTCTGACACTCTGCCTTTCAAACACATAAAATAAATTTTAAAAAAATTATTTATACTGGTATGTCATTTAAAAAAACTTCAGAACCATTGACATTTTCTATATCCCTGCACTAGTTTGAAATCATTAACACATGTGAACATGGTTTGAGGAAGTAAAATACCTACGTAAACAAAAAGTGCCCAGTTTCCCAACGGATTCAAAACTTTACCTTGTTTCCTACAATCTGAACACACGTTTTGACCTATTTAATGAAGGAAACTTCGAGTGTTTTTTTATTATCTATCTTTATTATTTTCTTTTGCTCTGCTGCCTGTTGTAGGATAAGGTCGTGACTTGAATGGGTGGATGTCCTACAACCAGCTACCAATTGTGCAGCTGCCTTATCTTCTTATAGTCAGGGCTCCGTTTTGTTCAGCTAGTATTTACTTTTGGGGTCGGTCTGCAGAGGCCTCCCTTCCTTATCACTTTCTGTATTCAGACTGCAGGAAAGAAAATCCTTTCCCTGGTGCTAATCAGGGCTCTCTTTCCAGGGCCTACAGGTGGGAAAGTCCCAAAGCTCCCACTGGAGGCACAGCTGGGAAATCAGCAGAGCCCTGCATGCCTTATCTGTGGTGCTGCCTGCAGATGCGGGTCCTGGGATGCTCCCAGAGCCCAACTCAAGGACAACCCAAAGGAAGGAACCTGGCCCAGCCTAATGGGGCTCTGCTTTGGGACCTGAAGCTCCTTCTGCAGGGCACAAAGGGATTGAGGTTTCTGCACTGTAGTCTGACTCCTGAAATCTTCTGTTTCTATGAAAACCAAGTCCAACTCACCTTTTTCTTTCCCCTTTAGGTTTTCATTGAACACACTGAAAAGTGAGCAAAACAATTTGGACAAAACAGGAGCTTTTTTCCCTGTGGTTACTACTCCCAAGCCACTCCCACCCCCTTAGCCTAGGGAGGGAAGGGTCTCAATCCTGGGCTCTTGGCTTCGAAAAAAAGACGCTTTTTTTTTCTGGGAATGTCCTCATGTAATGGGCGCTGTGTGGAGCCAGGTGGATGACCAGCCTGCTTGGAGCCTGTTGTCTCCCACCTTTTCATTCCTGTCTAGACTGTGCTCCTGGTGTCCACATCTCAGAATTCCCCAACAAAATGGCTCCCAATATGTTCCTGGTTCCGTGAAGGTCTCTATCAGGGAAGACGGGCCAGGACACAAAGCCAGTGAGGGAATCATGGGGCCTGGGCACAAGCACATGGGGAGAGGTAGGCAGAGTTTGCAAATCTCAGGTGAGACTGTCAGGATTCAAGGTAAAGAACTGGAGTTTTGGGGTCTCAGTGGAGGGTTTGGAAGCAGGTATATATATATATATATATATATACACAATCTTAGGTTTCCACATCTTTCTGAAAATATATGTGTGTATATTTATGTACATATATATGTATATGTATGTGTATACATACATGTGTAAATGTATATATGTGTGTATATATCTATATATGGCAGAAAGAGAGAGAGAGAGATGAGAGAAGAGAGTCCACTACCATTTGTTGGTTCATCCCCCAAATGCCTTTTATGGCCATGGCTGGACCAGCCTGTAGCCAGGAGTCCAGAACTCAATCTTGTCTCTCACATGGGTGGCAGGGATCACAGGGGTAGTGGGAGCCATCAGCACAACCTTCCAGGGTCTGCACTGGCAGAAAGATGGAGTCAGAAGCTGGATATGAGAACTGAATCCAGATAGTCCAGTATAGGATGCAGGTGTCTTAACTGGCATCTCAGCAGCTAGCCTATATGCCTACCACAATGTGTACAAGTATGTTTGTCAACAAAGGAGAAAAGGACATAAGTTATTTATCAGTTTGTTGGAATGATTTATAAAATTTACATGTATTGGCATAGGGTAAGTTGGACTCCATTTATAATTTTGAAATTACTGGTGTTTTTTAATAGGCCTATAATAATTGCACTTATTTATGGGTTACAATGTGGTGCTTCTATATAAGTAGATGAAATTATCAAATCAGGGTAATTATATCTTGTATTTCACCTCACACACTTTTTATTTATTTGTGGTGAGAACCAAAATCCTTTCTTCTAGCTATTTTGGAACACAATACACTATTGCTAAGTATAGTCACCCCAGTGTGTAATAGAACACTAGGGTTTATCCCTCGTTACCTGTAACTTTGCACCCATCAGTTGCCCCCTCCCTGCCCCTAATTCTCCACAACTTCTGCTAATCACTGTTCTACTCTTCCATGAGATCAACTCTATTTGATCCCACAGATGAGCGAGGTCACATAGTGTTTGTCTTTCTATGTCTGGCTTATTTCCGTTAATATAATGTCCTCCAGGTCACCCATGTTGTTACAGTGCGTTTATACACCTTACCATTGTCAGGAGAGCACTGCCTCACTGCATGATTCTTTTTAATCTTTATGAGCCATAGTCCTCTGATCTATAAAATGCAGACACTGATATCTATCTTTTGCTCAAGTTTAATTCTATCACATCTATAACAATACAGTGCATAAATAAAAACTGCAAACTCTCCACCTTAGTCTGATACTCGGAGGGAAGGAAAAACATAAAAGAATATCAAAAAAACTCAGAACACCCAGCTTGTAATACATTTCAATTATAATCACTACTCATTTTATGCTTTTTGAAAAGATGTACTCTGGTTATTTTGATATAGACAACATATTATGTTAATAGTCACCCTAGTCAGCAGCAGAACACAGTAGAACACTAACACATTACTTCTGTATAACTACAGCATTGTCCCTTTAGGACCCTCTCCCCATCCACTTTGGCCATACCCTCCCCTGCCTATGGCAAGGACCTGTCTCAAAATAGTTAGAAGGAAGGACTGTGAATGCAGTCACCATAAAGAATGAGAAAAGTTTATGCACATGGATATACTTCTCACCCTGATTTGATCTTTACTCTATGTGAAGGTGAATGGAAACATCACCTTGCACACCATAAATAAGTACAGTTATGTGTCATTCAAAAAAATAGAAATATCACACATGTGGGAGCTGAAAGGGAGAAAGAAAGCTATGCTTATAAGTTCCCTTGCAAATGCACTTTCTGTCAAACATCGTTTTACATTTTTCTCTACCAAATTGGTAGGAATTATATACGAGTATAGCATTAATGATTTTGTGACTTTTCTACAAGTTGCTTATATGAACGAAATTGAACATCTTTACATTTGATTATCGTTGGTAGCCCTTGCCGGGCCTTTCCTGCCTTTCCTACTTTTCATTTTTTGAACTCTTTATTTAGTAGAGCCATTAAGCCTTTCAATGTAATGTAAATCAAAGTGTTGTCTCAAAAATATAAGTAAACTTTGAAGTTAAAAAAAGAAAATAAAGACAAAAAAGGATAGTCTTCTTCTTTCGCTGTTTTGGCAGCAGCGTTGAGTTCTTCCCATCTTATTAATATTTATCAATGTAAAGAAAGAATTCCAACCAGCTCATGCATCAGGTCCCAAGTTCACACAGTGACAGCAGGCCAGTGCCATTCTCAATGTATTTCCTTAGTGCCAAAAGCTTGCTTTGAAGAGCTCGGGTGTTTCTTGACACAGTCATAACCTTTCTCTTCTAGTCCATGCACCCCTCTCTTTGCATGGCATCCTCTTCCTGGGAAGAGTTCTGCTCAGTGAGTCGGTCTTAGAAGTTGCTGCTTTAAAGTATGAGAAACCACAAGGTGCGTTATGGTTTTCCTCTGCCCCTGGGTCTTCTACTTTTTCTTCTTAAAACAGTTTGCTTACCAGGAATATTTCCCCCCAATTCTCCTGAGCTGTGAGCATAATCTTATATATAGAACATTTCACATTATCTGAAGCTGTATATTAGAAAAATAGATATTTCTCCCTAGATACTTATGGAATATAAACAATGCAAGTCATTCCCAAAGAAAGCTACATAAATTTTATATGTTTTGGTATGAAAATGTGCTCCCCTAATTCAATCAAAATTGAAAAATGAGTACAGAAACAAGAGCTGAAGCCCTAAAGATTAATATATTTAGTCTTCCTGATGTACCACATGCATATTTACTCTTCACAATTAAATGACATATGGGGAGACGCGCAATATCCCAAAGAAATCCTGACAGCTTTATTAATTCTGCCAACAGCTCACAGGGTTGTTGGTGACATGGGAATATTTACTGAATTTCTTGCCTATGAGAAGAGTTACATTTGGAACGAAAATTAATCGTTGTGACCCAAAAGGTGAGGATTTGAATTTTGACTTTAAATGTTCACACTACATAAATTCAGCAGCCATTCCCTCCCAAATACCCTTCTGAGCAGTATGCATTTTGTTCAGGATCCAATTTTCACGTTCTGTTAGAAAACATTTTCTCAACTTTCCAAATGTGCTTTGGGGATGGCAATCAGACATCCGTAAGGCGTCTCTCCCATGTGGCACGTATACTCCACACATGAGCAGACGATGCTTAAAAATGATTCATCTTAAAATAGTTTCACCATAAAAAAAAAACACAGGGATAGATCAGATAATGCCTGCTTCCTAATGATAATGAGAACAGTAAATAATTTTAAAGCCTTCACAGCATGCGTATCTATCTTCTCAATATAATAAATCCATACTGTGCTTAAGCCAGCAAAAGTGTATGCAATTTCTATTCCATGGGGCATGGGGGTGTATTTTGAGAGAGGCAAGAAAGATGCTGTCTTTTCACCATTCCTGGGTTAGCACACAAAAGACAAAGTACTTCTTGTCAGACGAATCCTAATTGGATGACGGGGCTGAGTTTTATGGTGGCACTTCATCTGCACATGAATTCTCAAGCATTAATATGCAGGGAAGTAAAACATGATATAAAGTTCATAGTGCAGGAGTTAAAGGAAGAACACCAACCCTCAGTCAAATATGATCATTCCCAGACCTGTCAAGAGAAAGTTGCAGTAAAAATCCTTGCTCCACACAGGAGACTGAGGGTTACAACGACCAAGTCCTACACAAGATGCACATCGGGAAATCTTTTGACAAATGCATAAAGGAAAATGAGATTTTATGCATCAGAGATCTATTCATAAATCACACTGAGGCCTTCTCAACTTTTTCCTTTTTTTTTTTTTTTTTGTTTTTTGGAAGGTAAAATTTAACTCTCTCTCAGAGCCATAGCTAGTCAAATCAGTTTTTAAAGTCTGCAAATAAATTGATAACATTATCCATCCAGAGTGCCAACTGGTTGATTTCTTCCATCCTATTTAAAAACATGTCCTTTCAGGTCCTAAAAATGTCCATTTCTAGTCATATAGATTGGAAAACCCTAACTGGTTAGCAGGCTTGGGGGTTCTGAGCTCTCTCAGCGCATGACATCTCAAACTTCTTTCCAATTATAGATAAAAGTAGTACAAGTGTCAACTGATTGGTTGGATTCTTACCAACTAATAGGCTCGGGGAATAAGGCTAAATATATCCATCTTCAGGGGGCAATAATTTTGTTTCCTTTTATATATGAGGAAACTAAGCTCTTGCAAGATTAAGCAACATGTTCAAAGTCACACGGCTAATGAAGCCTGACTGTGGGACCCCAAGGGCTAAACTCATAAGCAAAGGCTGTGTGGTGGGGATAGAGAGAAGATTGTCACCACCAGACACAGTGGGGACCTCACGCTTTGTCTTCTTGGTGGCTACCGGATCATCTGCTTCGACGTTTGACTTTGCATTGACCTGAACTCTCTGACTGCCTCCTGCTTTTTACCATTCTCATGCTGCAAATGGAAACGTGAAGGCCCATTAATTTTGTGTAGCCCAGCCAGGGCTACTGGTGCACAAAACAGGTCTCCAGCTCCCAGAACGGCCCTCTGTCACCTAGATAAGCCACAGTGTGCACACACACGGCACCAGCTCCAACTGCTTGTCAAGATCCTTTCCTCTTGAATTAGTTTCATTCCCTGCATCACAAAACCTTGCCAGAGGGCCTCTCTGTTCCCACACTTGCTGCCATTTCTCAGGCATGGCTCCCTCGGTAACCTCTTTCCTTTCTGTCTGTTTCCGGGAAGCACCAGAACAGAGTGTCATTTTTAGATGGAATTCTTTGGACTCTAAGAAGGGCTGGGATGAAGAGCCGTGATGGATTAGGATGCAAGTTACCATGTCCAAATGGCATTTTGTACTCCTGCGAACATGAAGAGGGACAATGAACCCAGGAGTTTGTCAGTGAACCATTGCTGGCTTAATTATGCAATGCAGAGGTGCCTGCCCTCCATCTGCCCCCCTATTGGAAGCAGGAGCTGAAGCTGACACTGAGAGATGAGACAAAAAAACATTGGAGAACTGTGTTAGAAAAATACCATTCTATTTTTTTTTACTTTTATTTAGTAAATATAAATTTCCAAAGTACCGTTTATGGATTACAATGGCTTTCCCCCCCATAATTTCCCTCCCACTCGCACCCCTCCCATCTCCCACTCCCTCTCCCATTCCATTCACATCAAGATTCATTTGCAATTATCTTTATATACAGAAGATCAATTCAGTATATATTAAGTAAAGATTTCATCAGTTTGCACCCACACAGAAACACAAAGTGTAAAATACTGTTTCAGTACTAGTTATAGAATTACTTCACATTGGACAACACACTAAGGACAGATCCCACATGAGAAGTAAGTACACGGTAACTCCTGTTGTTGACTTAACAATTTGACACTCTTGTTTATGGCATCAGTAATCTCCCTAGGCTCTAGTCATGAGTTGCCAAGGCTATGGAAGCCTTTTGAGTTCACTGACTTTGATCTTATTCAAACAGGGTCATAGTCAAAGTGGAAATTCTCTCCTCCCTTCAAAGAAAGGTACCTCTTTCTTTGATGGCCCATTCTTTCCACTAGGATCTCACTCACAGAGATCTTTCATTTAGGTCTTCTTTTTTTTTTTTTTTTTTCCCCACAGTGTCTCGGCTTTCCATGCCTAAAATACTCTCATGGGCTCTTCAGCCAGATCCGAATGCCTTAAGGGCTGATTCTGAGGCCAGAGTGCTATTTAGGACATCTGCCATTCTATGAGTCTGCTGTGTATCCAGCTTCCCATGTTTGATCATTCTCTCCCTTTTTGGTTCTATCAGTTAGTATTAGCAGACACTAGTCTTGTTTGTGTGATCCCTTTGACTCTTAGACCTATCAGTGTGATCAATTGTGAACTGAAATTGATCACTTGGACTAGTGAGATGGCATTGGTACATGCCACCTTGATGGGGTTGTATTGGAATCCCCTGGCATGTTTCTAACTCCACCATTTGGGGCAAGTCCGATTGAGCATGTCCCAAATTGTACATCTCCTCCCTCTCTTATTCCCACTCTTATATTTAACAGGGATCACTTTTCCGTTAAAATTTAAACACCTAAGAATAATTGTGTGTTAATTACAGAGTTCAACCAATAGTGCTAGAACAAAAAAATACTAAAAGGGATAAAGTATTACATTGTACATCAACAGTCAGGACAAGGGCTGATCAAGTCACTGTTTCTCATAGTGTTCATTTCAGTTCAACAGGTTTCCCCTTTGGTGCTCAGTTAGTTGTCACCAATCAGGGAGAACATATGATATTTTTACCTTTGGCACTGGCTTAATTCACTCAGCATAATGTTTTCCAGATTCCTCCATTTTGTTGCAAATGACCGGATTTCATTGTTTTTGACTGCTGTATAGTATTCTATAGAGTACATGTCCCATAATTTCTTTATCCAGTCTACTGTTGATGGGCATTTGGGTTGGTTCCAGGTCTTAGCTATTGTGAATTGAGCTGCAATAAATATTAATGTGCGGACAGCTTTTTTGTTTGCCAATTTAATTTCCTTTGGGTAAATAAAAAAAAAGAAAGAAAAACACCATTTTAAGTGTCGGTGCTGTAGTGTAGTGAGTGAGGCCGCCATCTGCAGTGCCAGCATCCCATATGGGTGCAGGTCAGAGACCCAGCTGCTCTGCTTCCGACACAGCTCTCTGCTATGGCCTGGGAAAGCAGTAGAAGATGGTCCACTTTCTTGGGCCCCTAAACCAGTGTGGGAGACCTAGAGGAAGCTCCTGGCTTCTGGCTTTGGATAGGCCCAGCTCTAGACCTTGTGGCCATTTGGGGAATAAGCCAGCAGATGGAGGATCTCTCTCTCTCTCTCTCTCTCTCTTTCTCTCTCTGCCTCTGCTTCTCTGTAACTCCACCATTTCAAATGGATAAATTAGAAAGAAAGAGAGAGAGAGAGAGAGAGGGAGGAAGAGGAAGGAAGGAAGGAAGGAAGGAAGGAAGGAAGGAAGGAAGGAAGGAAGGAAGAAAAAGGGAGAAAATCATTCTCACTTAGGAAAAGAGTTTCATTCATCATCTTTTTTGTGTTGTTCCAAAACTAAGAGGAAGGCTAGATGAACTTTATTTAGAATCCTTGCCTGAAAACTTAAATGACCCTCTACCCTACAAAGGGAATTGCTTGTCGTCAACCAGAGCACATTGAAGGAGAGGGCCCTTGGGTGCTCTGGCAACACCACTTACTGGTAAGAACAGTAATGGATAATCTCTCATGAGGTCTGTGATACTAAAGTCCATGTGGCCTTCAGCCCAAGTCAGACTCACTTAGGAAAATGACTTGTTTCATCTCCAAATACATACCCAGTCAGACACATACATATGCATCTCCTCATGCACACACCCAGAGAGACGCACACAGGACTAGAGAGATTCTAATGCAATAAAGAATGCAAACAAAGGTGCAGGAATGACTAGGGCAAATTTTTGGCTCTCTGAGGGTCTCTTCTGCTACTGGCTTTTCAATAGGCTCCCAGAACCACTGGAAATGATGGGAAATGATCATACATGATCCATCCATCTTCATCCTGACTTGCCCTCTTCCATTCCAGGTGACATGAGTCTGAGATCTTCAATTGACAACCTAAATTCAGTCTTGTTTCTGGCTTTCTGAATTTGGAGCCTATGTTGCATCTCTCAAATATATAATTCTGTAGCATAGAGATTTAGGCATAACTTTACCTATGCAAAGACTCTCAGCCAGGAGAGTATCACTGTACTGTTTTATAGGAAGAGGTCAACTATTCTTGTTATTTACAAGAATAAGCTCCAGTATTTATGTGATTATAATGATACCACTTGGTTAGGCAACTCAGAATTTTCATATCAACATATTTGGATGAGTGTCCAAATAGTCCACCAGGGCAAGCTGGTTTCCATTACCTGACATCTAGGGATTTAAAATATTCTTTTCTTGCATATCACAAATCAAATTAGTGTAAGGCCCAAGTGTCTAATAATGTCAACCATTGCTGATCACCTATTCTATGACACTATATATCCCTACCTCTAATCCCTCAATAGTCTCAACAAGAAAGACATTGCTATTTTCATTTTATGACAAAAAGGAAATTGGCAGGAAAGAAGTACAATAACTGGACTAGGAGCACAGGAAACTCAGTGGTAGGGGGTGCTAGGATTCAAGGCCATGGCTTTGTGGATACATACACAATGCTCTTTCTAGTGTCACTGTGCTCCTCAGTATGAATTGGATTTATATTCCATGTATAAAGAGAGTATCACAAAGAGCAATAATTTTTCTTTCTTGGTAAGGGTCCAAAGGATGGTCTTTGAATTTTCATTGTAGAGACTCTTGAACACATATCTAAGAGTAACGAATGAAATAAGTATAAATGGCTCATGTCCTGTGCATTTTTAAATCAAGAGCTTCTATACAGTTGGAATCTCTTAAAACAGGGCTTTACCTACCACAGCCCATAGCTTCCCACCTGTGGCCTCCTGGATGGACACTCTAGGCTCCCACTGACTGTGGTAATCACTTCTCCATTCGTTGTTGCTTTCCAGAGTGCTTTTGGAAAGATTCCATGCTACCTCCCATCAAAACAAAACAAAAAACTAGACTCCTTTCAGTTACCTGAAAAATATCTAGCCAGCTTAATGATCTGACTAGTACTTATAAATAAGGGGAATTGGAGAATAAATGGCTGTTATTTCTATTGTATTGGTTTGCCTTGCAGAATGATATTGGTATAGACAACATCAAGGTTAGGAAAGATGATGCTTGTCTTAGGAAAACCTGCTATGCTTTCCATCTGACCTATTGTATTAGCATCACACAGGATTTATTTTATTTGTGGACAATTGCTTCTTATTTTATACTACTCACTCATTGATTTACTTTATAATTTTCTAATATATATCCTTTTAAAAGGCACCTTATTCCACTTCAAAATAGACAGTTTTAAATAACTCCCCAGCAGTCCCAGTGAGCATAAGGAAACTGAAAGTTGTACTTTCCCAATTTGCCCCTGTCTCCCTGACCCTCTAAGTTAGGAAACCTTGCTTGGACTGAACCTGTACCCTGCAATTGCATGTACAGAGGTTTTTGCTCTTATTTGTGAGCATGGGGAGCACTGGTACCTGAACAGCCTCTGTTTATGTCAGCCAATAAGAAGGAAATGCCACTGCAGAAATAGCATCTTGCCCATAGCCTCCAAGTAGAGTGGCCTGGTTATGAGGCTAACACTGTGACAGGCAGCAGTCCTGGAGAGGAAAGCTTCCATGGACACCCACATGGATGCTGGGAGCTCAGATACAGAGTGTATGGGGCAAGGGTGAGGAAATGTGGAAATGCCATTGCTGCCGCCGCCACTTCTCATTAGCATCAATCATTATTGATATTTTTATATGAGTTATAGTTCTTGTCTCCTCTTAAAGTTCACTCTCTTTTGTAAAGAGAGGCAAATAAAAAAGACCATTCCACTAAACTGCACCATACACACTTCATGAAGCAGTAGTGGGAAAATAAGGAGATGATTAGTTCTGCTGGGAACAATGCCACTGGCAGTCTGGGTAAGGAGGCCTTTGCTGAAGAGGAGATTAGCACCGGGGGCTATCTATATTTAGAGACCTCTGCATTTGAATGAAACTCAGCACAGGAAACTCACTACCTCTCTTTATTAGATTAACCAAATTATCAGATGAATCTTAGTGTTGATTCGCATTTCTTCTCAAAATGACTGTTTTATTTTCTGAATTGCCAGAGTCATTTTCAATTTTCTTATACATTTAAATGAAATCCCTCAGAAAATAGACAAATAAATAAAGCCTTAAAACTGTTCCTTAAGATAGTTTTAAAATTACATATTGATATTTATTGGATATTAATATGTGTATTTAAAAATATTCAAGAACATTTCATGTCAAATGACCACACTGATGATAGGAAGGTATGTGAGTCTATAAAGATGACCCTCATGGAACCTTCTCTGTGGAACTGTTGCTTTTTGTCTGATGGATGTCTTTTAATCAGGGCAGGGTGTCATCACAGTCACAAACTCACATGCTCTTGGAGTAACACACAGCAGCATTCAGATGTCTTCCTTCTATACAGTGTACTGGTGGCCCCTATTTTAGATGTGTAACTTTAATTACACAGCATTGTTGTATAGTTTGCAAATAACAAAGGTGAAAGAAGGTACTGTATGGGGCTGGCACTGTGGCACAGAGGGTTAAAGCCCTGGCCTGAAGCGCCAGCATCCCATATGGACTCCAGTTCCTGTCCCGGCTGCTCCACTTCCCATCCAGCTCTCTGCTGTGTCCTGGGATAGCAATAGAAGATAGCCCAAGTGCTTGGGCCTCTGCACCCACGTGGGAGACCCGGAGAAAGCTCCTGGCTCCTGGCTTCAGATCGGCGCAGCTCCGGCCACTGCGGCCACCTGGGGAGTAATCCAGTGGTATAAAGACCTCTCTCTCTATCTCTTCCTCTCTCTGTAACTCTGTCTTTCAAATAAAAAAAAATCTTTAAAAAAAGATACTGTATGTACAAAATATCCAATGAGACCCATAATGTCATCTTGCATTTTTCCAGCCCTTTGGCACAAATACATTCTAGGCAACATATTTACAATCTTCCAAATGAGCTATAACAAGCTTTCGTTCCTCAGCACTGTCATCTATCCAACAATTACTGCTTTGAAATGCCTGTCAGATCATCTTTGGTCATTTACAAAAAGCATATTCCAGGGGCATTATTTTGTGGCTAATCTTTGAAAATTGCTCGCAGAGAATGAATTAATAAGGGACAGTACCCTCTTCCTTCCTCTGAAACTCTGGGATGCATTCTGCAAGTCCGTTCATTCTTTACCATAGACCAGACCTGTAGCCACTCGGTCAGCAGAGTCCTCATACGCTCTGCTCTTCTGAGGTCATTCTCTTTATACCAGGCCGTTTGCATGGGTCCCTTTCCCACCTGGGTTCCAACATTTACTGTTACTATGCATACTCTTTGAAGACAGCTTTAATGATCTATGAGCAAAAGATAATCCCCAGCAAGTGTATCAGTTGCATGGTTTTCAAGTCAAATTTATAATGATGGAAAAGTAATTTTAGAGAACATTTCAGTTTTATCACTATGGAATGAGCATACCAGGCCAAATAGTCAACAAATTACCATCAAACATTTACTTTGTACAAAGCAAAGTGGAGGGATAGTGATAAAGTTCAGATTGGATTTTGTTTTCTAGAATTATCCTTCTCATTATATGGACAAGACCAGCTGTCATGGAGCAACATCTGGAGGGATTATGAGGATAAAAAAATATAAAGAAGAATTGCTCCAAGTGCTAAGACGTGACCCAACATAATGGAAAGAGACAGATGTGCAAGACATCACTTGTGCTTGGAGTAATTGAATTAGGGTACTGTCTCTGTGGGCCTGGGGTTATATATGAACTTGGTTTAAACAGATGAGATAGGGACCAACTCTGTGGCGTAGCAGTTAGAGCCATCACCTGCAACACTGGCATCCCATATGGCTACAGGTTAGTGTCCTGGCTGCTCCACTTCCAATCCACCTCCCTGCTAATGGCCTGGGAAAAGCAGCTGAAGATGGCCCACAGGAGACCTGGAAGAAGATCCTGGCTCCAGGCTTCAGTCTGGCCCAGTCCTGGCTGTTGCAGCCATCTGGGGAGTGAACCAGCAGATGGAAGATCTCCCTGTCTCTCCTTTTCTCACTGCAACTCTGACTTTAAAATAAAAATGAATGAATGGATAAATAAATAAGCAAGAAACACTCTCCAGAGGTGAATAGTTGAGCACTGAGAGGCATGGGAGGGTTGCGGAATTCGAGGTGAAGGTATTAGCAATGGGCAGAGGCTTAGTGATACAGAAGCATGGCATTGTGCTACTTGAGTACCATGAAAAGTTTCTATGAGCTCCTATGTGACATTAAGAGGCCCACACTCCAGCAGAAAAGCTCAGTTCTGTGTGGAGTCCTGGGAGATGCCACACACTGATACGAAGAGTGTATGAGCTTCCCAGAGCTGCCATTAGCAAACTACTATACACTGACAGCTTAAAACAGATGAACATTACTCCCTCACAGTTCTAGAGGTCAGATGTTCAGGATCGAGGGTCAGGCAGGGCCAAGGGCTCTCTGAGAGCACTAGTGAGGACTCTTTCCCTGCCTCTTCTTCGTTTCTGTTGTCTCCCAGCAGTTGTCAGGTTCTTTGGTTTGTAGATGCGTCACCACTCTAGTCTCTGCCTCCTTCTTTCTATTAACTTTCTTCTATGTCTCCATGTCCTTTTGCCTCTTCTGAAAAATACCTCACTCATTAGAATTAGAACCTGCCCCAATTCAAAGATGAAGTTCACTTTGAAATCTTAATTTATATCAGCAGAGGCTATCATCCCATTAAAGTCACATTCTGAGTATCTGGGTGCACGTGCATTTTGTGTGGATGCTCTTTAATTCACTTCAAGTCTATTTATGCACAAATTAAAAATATGTCTAAGAGAAGGGGATTTGTTCTTGGAGCCCCCCCCCCCATAAACTTCCATAGAAGGTTAGTATAGTTTATCTGAAGCTTGCAAACCAAGCATATTCTTTTCTTGTTTGCTAATGCACATTTTATGGGGCACTTTTCTCCTAAATAGACAAATGCTGGCTGTAGTAAATAATTGACTGAGTTAGGTGAGCCTCTCCCTGATGAGCTTCACAAACCTCCTATTAGGACAACTTAGAAATTAAGATATCTGGGGTTGGTGCTATGGCACAGTGGGTTAAAGCCCTGGCCTGAAGTGCCGGCTTCCCATATGGGCATCGGTTCTAGTCCTGGCTGCTCCTCTTCCTATCCAGCTCTCTGCTATGGCCTGGGAAAACAGTAGATG
This sequence comes from Oryctolagus cuniculus, assembly GCF_964237555.1. Taxonomy (NCBI): domain Eukaryota; kingdom Metazoa; phylum Chordata; class Mammalia; order Lagomorpha; family Leporidae; genus Oryctolagus; species Oryctolagus cuniculus. Next base: position 125,561,309 of record NC_091434.1, read on the forward strand.
ATAGCCCAGGTCCTTGGGCCCCTGCACCCACGTGGGAGACCCAGAAGAATCTCCTGGCTCCTGACTTCAGATCAGCGCAGCTCCAGTCTTTGTGGCCATCTGGGTAGTGAACCAGTAGATGGAAGACTTCTCTCTCTCTCTCTCTGCCTCTCTCTGTAACTCTGTCTTTCAAATAAATAAAAATAAATATTTTTTTAAAAAAATTAAGATTTCTAAACTTACTGCATTCATGCTCACTCTAATGTCATATACATTGATTTTTTTTTTCAAATTTTTATTTCAATGTGCTGGAAAAGAAATGAACTTTTAATCAACTGAACTGTATGGAAAAAATCAAACAAAATAAATTAGACCTATGTTAAAATAAAAGGTCAGCCTAATGTCCAAACTGAAGGACATAATGGGCACAGGTAAACATAAACTCCACAGTCTTCTTTATAAGCTTGAAGTCTTTCAAATACATCGCTGCTATGACCAGTTCATCTATATTTCTAAACAAACAATACAGATTTCTAAAAGAACTTGGGACTAAATTTCTAAAGGAACTTGGGACAAGCATAGTTTTCTCTGTTCATCACGCTTCAACTTTAAACCTAAGGAAACACTGGCCATCTCCTGATTCGTTTAACATCAGTTCCTGTTATTGCCCACTTGGAGCCACGCATGCCCAAAAGGTACTGCATTCATTCATTGCCCCTCTTTCAATGATCTGCAAACTTTGAAGTGATGGCCCCAGAAGGACAATGACAGTTTAATTTGTTGTTGTCTGAGCAGAGATAATTTTTACTAGTGACACATGACATGATAAGTCATTTATACTAGAACTACAGGGGTAAGTAAAACATTTTCCCAAGCCAACCCAGGGCAAGCATCAGCCAATACACCAGCCTCATCCTATCCCTTGTATCCCAACATAAGACCTGTGTTTCCTTCAGAGGAATTGCATTTCTGTTATCTTCTGGGTAGTTAAGGATGTTGTAAGTGTTGCTTCTAGCATTGGAGCTTATCTCCTTCATGTTTTCTCAAAACTTGCTGCAACCTGAGCCTCCACTTGCATGGGAAGCTTTGCTAGAATAAATCTGTATGTACCGGAAGAGGGTGAGGAGTCTATGTCAGCAGTAAGACAAAATATAAAATGAGCTTATACTTCTGGGAATCAGGCCCCATCGTGGCTGGAGTGACTCGTAGTAACTGGAACCAGTTTATTCTGAGATGACTGCACAATGGCTCTCCTGTGACCCAGTGTTAAAAAAAATTCATAGAATGTCACTGACAGTCTGGACATACAGAAAGATCAAAACAGTCTCCAATCCTCAGCAAGGTCTTAGATTTGATTTTAAAGCTATGCTCAGAAGATTCTCCTGGAAACAGACTTAAACAAAATGTGAATCTCAAAACAGGCTTGGTGTTAAATCCCTAGCCCTGCAGGTGATTGCCTAGTGTTCAGACCCACTCACATTCTTTGTCATATCTCTCAGTCACCATGGACACTGACAGAATGGCAGGTGCTCCATTCATCCAGCGAGCGAATAGAGCAGCATCACCCCACTGAGGGCAATGCTGAGCTCATCAGGAGTCCCAGAGGCCTTTCCTTCTCTTACTCACAGGCATCCAAACGCCATGGCCTCTGGAATGTGTAATAGCTCCTGGCCTAGGACAATGCACATTGGTGCATGAGTAGGGTTACTGGAAGGTACTTGACATTGCACATTTGAGGACAGAAAGGTGCCTTTCAGGATTCTGACAAAGTCTTAGCCAGCATCCACATCTTCTTCAAGGAATGTTTCAGATATTATATATTTGAGCACTTCTTATATATTGGGGACATATTATGTTGCTTACCTCACTCTGTTGGAGGTTTTATAAATATTTTCCAGATGTGAACCCTAGGGTTCAGGGATACAAAATATTGCTCAGGGTGACACAGTTCGTAAGTAGCAGGGTTTCAAGCTCAGATTTGTCTAAATCCGAAGTTCAAGCTCCAAATCCATCCGAAAAGGAGAGTTTGATTAAGTACTTTTAAATTAAAAGATTCAGATGAAAGAATATAATCCTGATCCAGTTTCAATCAAAAATCCTCCTTCTCCCATCATCTTCTTATCTAAATCCGTGAAGTACGGTTACAGGTTACTGACAGAATGGCACAGTACAGTTGCAGGTTACTGTCAGAATGACATCTATTGTTGGATAAACAAAGGTTGTTCTAAAAGGAACACAAATAATTCACCACCCTTATTAATATCCAGAGCATCAAGCACTTCAATAATTCATGTCCCATGATTTCTGAAATGCATTCTTTTGTTTTTCTTGTTTAAATAAAGAAATCATACAATTCCTAGAATAACAGAGCAAGATGCTACACATATCTGTAATGTGTCCCTTCCTCAGGGGTCATGTTAATTAGAGAAAGTAAAGAATTACAGTTGTCTCAAAGAACTGTGATTGCTCCATTTTAAACTAAGGCAGTTGGCCTATCTGCATTTGTAAGTAGGTAGTGTTTTGTTTATTATGAAAGGGCCTTGTATTGTGAGAAGGACAAGGGCTTAGGTTCACAAGTCTCCCTTTCAAACCCCAGCCCCCCTTCGCCTCATGGTTCATTCCAGCAGCCCCTGTTGCCTGATCCCTAAGTAGGGATAATCTCTCCTTTGCAGGATTGAGTTCATGGAAGTGTCCAGCTCAAACACAGCTCACAGTAGACATTCAAAATATGTTGCTGGTACTGTTGCTTCTGAAGTGAGAAAGGTGGATTAAGGCAAAAAATTATTCAAGCAAATAAAACAAACACAAACTCATCTACAATGCCACCAAACACGGCTTGTGATTCATGGGTAGAACAAACTCCACATGCCCTTATGGACATAAATTTCCTGTGGACAGGAATTGTCTCATGAAGTTTTCTTGGCCTTTACTGACAGGTTGAGGTGACCTCCTCTGCAAATGTTCAAGTCCAGCTTGATTGTTGCATCTTTATGCCATGACCTGGAGTTACAGGGCTCCACAGGCAGCCAGTGTCCATGAGGACAGATATATTATTATGTTGTTCCTATACTCCAGGAGGATGTTGACAACCAGCAACACAACGTCACAGTGATATGGAATAATTTATAAATTATTAACAGTGTACCATCTGATTCCAAGATCAAGACTCTAATACACACTAAATGAAACCAAAATATTCTAAATCCTTTAATAACTACAAAAAGGGTTAAAAATCAGAATTTTTAAAAGATTTATTTATTTGCTCAAAAGTCAGAGTTACAGAGATCCAGAGGCAAAGAAAAAGAGAGAGAGAGAGAGAGAGAGAGAGAGGTCTTCCATCCACTGGATCACTCTCCAGATGGCTGCAACAGCCAGAGCTGTGCCTATCAGAGGCCAGGAGCCAGGAGTTTCCTCCGGGTATCCCACATGGGTGTAGGGACCCAAGAACTTGAGCCATCCTCTACTACTGCTTTCCCAGGCCACAGCAGAGAGCTGGATCAGAAGTGGAACAGCTGGGACTCGAACCAGCACCCACATGGGATGCCGGCACCTCTGGCAGCGGCTTTATCTGCTATGCCACAGCGCCAGCCCAAGAATTTGTTTTTAATGCTAAATCAAGATGAAACCTGCTGAAATTTAAAATTAAATATACATATATGCATATATGTACACCACATATATTTAAATGTATATATAAACATGTATGCTAAAATCTATAAATATAAGTACATATAATTTAAATCTATAGGAGTAGGTGTTTGGCATGATGGCTAAGATACCACTTGAGACTCCTATAGTTCTTATCTGGGGCTCTGGATTTGTATCCCAGGTCTACTCTCAATTCCAGCTTCTGCTTTATGTGCTCCCCGGGAGGCAGCAATGATGGCTTAAGTAACTGGGTCCCTGTCACCCACATGGGAGACCTGGATTGGGTTCCAAACCCCTGACTTTGGTCAGGCCCCCCTCTGGCTGTTTCAGATATTTTAGGAGTGAACAAGTAGATTGAAGCTCTGTCTTCCTCTCCATCTTCCTCTTGTTCTCTCTCTCTCTCTCTCTCTCTCTCTCTCTTTCTCTCTCCCTCCCTCCCTCCCTTCTTTCCTCCCATCCACCTTTCAAACTAAATAAATGCAATTCTTAAACTGAATATTTTAAAAATACCCAATTAAATAAATGTATACAGATATATCCTCAAAAGCTAATATTCTAAGGTAATACATATACTCCACCTTAAGAACTAGAAGCTCATTTTATTATATGTGCTGCTGGAGTGAGCACCTGGACACTCCTTTTAAAAATAATTTCACTAAAATGTTTATTCTTAAATAAGGCCATTTATAAGGTCTCACATTTCGAAGAAAAAAATTTTGTAAGATATTCCCTTTGATTTTGCAAATGTATAAACCTCAAAAATAACTATGAGGTCATTTTTTTAAAAATCTCTGTACAATGCTATAAGACAAAAGATGTGGCATTTCTTACAAGATAATTTAGCTTTCCATTACATAAAATTGACAAAAATTGACAAGGCCATTTATTGAGTTGTTGTTCAATTGCTTCACAATTTATTAATTGAGTGACAAATCCATCTCAGAAAGAGAACTCTCAACACTTCATGTGGAAGGAGGGAGGGGTGTATAAACCACCAGCAATAGAATCCCTGTGAAGAAGGAGAAACAGGACTGAAGTCTTAAAAAAAAGTTTATATTTATTTATTGGAAAGTCAGAGTTACAAGGCTGGGCAAGGGCAAAGCCAGGAGACAGGAGCTTCATCCAGGTCTCCCAGGTGGGTACAGGGTCCTAAACACTTGGGTCATCTTCTGCTACTTTCCCAGCCCTTTCGCAGGGTGCCAGATTGGAAGTGGAGTGGCCATAACAGGTAACAGTGCTGATATGATATGCCAGAATCACAAGCCTGTACACCACAACGCCAGCCCCAGGACCCATCTTCTTGAGCAGGTATCTCTCCCCATATGACTCACGGAGAACATGGCCCATGTGAGCTGGGCTGAGGGTCCTGGTCCCCAGCTGCAAATCATCACAAGTGAATGTGCATATGACACAGACCAGGAAGCAGCTTCAGTATTTTTGCATATGAGTTACACAGGCACAACCTGTTTAATGGAAAGGGACTAAATGCCTGGCCTCCAAGCAGAGACCTCTGGCAAGCACAAAATCTTCCCTTACATTAACTGCTTTTTAAATGAGGCTTAGGACCTCCTTCCCAAGCTGTGGCTTAGTAACCTCCTGTACAGACGTGTCCAAGCTGTGGCTTAGTAACCTCCTGTACAGACGTGTGCTTTAATTCTCATGTACTTGTAGCATTTACATAAATACAATGTCTGAAAACCAAATACAACAGCACCCAGAAAGAAGGCCAGGGTGCAGAAGCCTGGGGAAGAAGACCAGATATAGACAGCATGAGGGGCCGGCGCCGCGGCTCCATAGGCTAATCCTCCACCTCCTGCGCCGGCACCCCAGGTTCCAGTCCTGGTCAGGGCACCAGATTCTGTCCCGGTTGCCCCTCTTTTGGTCCAGCTCTCTGCTGTGGCCCGGGAGTACAGTGGAGGATGGCCCAAGTCCTTGGGCCCTGCACCCCATGGGAGATCAGGAGAAGCACCTGGCTCCTGGCTTCAGATCAGCGTGGTGCGCCAGCCACTGTGTGCCAGCTGCAGCGTGCCGGCCGCAGCGGCCACTGGAGGGTGAACCAACGGCAAAGGAAGACCTTTCTCTCTGTCTCTCTGTCTCTCTCTCTCTCTCACTGTCCACTCTGCCTGTCAAAAAAAAAAAAAAAAAAAAAGACAGCATGAGGTAGACAGAGCACACCCTCAGGGTGACCTGGATGTGGGACATGGTTGTCTCCAAACACACAGCACTTTCCTGTCCCTTACTTATGCTCCCAACACATAGAAGGCCCTGCACACACCAGCTGAGTTGTTTGGAACACAGCACCAACTCGTTCATGCTTATCAGCGCGGTCCTTCTCTTATCCATTCTTTCCACTCTGCTTCACAGTCCATTATGGAATCCCTGCTCTCAATTATTTTAGTGTGTCATAAAAGGGGATTGATAGGACAAAAATGTAACTGAATCAAAATAGCTTCTGGGAATAAAACTCACAGCACTTTTTCTCCCGACAAGTCGGGAACTTCATGCTCTCCTCCTTCTGCCCATCTGTGCATCTTCTGCCAGTGTGCACCTTTCCATACATTTATTTTCCCTCTGATGCAGCGAGGCCTCCTTAATTTATTGCATGCAGAATGTGCCTAACAGATGCTTGATTCCCTAAATTACAATCATATAAGACAGGGTGCCAGGGATCCATGATTCTCTGGGACAGATTTTTTTCAGGTAGATCTACTCCACCCTCAGTCCCCCCCCCCCCAAAAAAAAAATACCTCACCTATGATGTTCAGGTCAAAATACAACCTGCCCAGAAATGGGCATTTAGTCTGCGGTTAAGACACTTGCACACAATGCCAGTGTGCCTGGTTTGATTCCTGGCTCCAGCTCCCAACTCTACTTTCTTCCTAAGGCAGACACAAGGAGGGAGCAGTCATAGTTAAAGTAGTTGGGTTCCTGTCACTCATGTGGGAGACCTGAATTTAGTTCCTAACTCCTGGCTTCAACCCTTGCTTGGGGCCATTGCACATATTAGTGGATTTTTCTCTCTCTTTCTCTCTGTCTCTCTCTCTGTGACTCTCAAACAAATAAATAAAAAAGTAAAATAATAATAGTAATAATAATGAAAATAAAAGAGCCCAATTTTCTTTCTCCTCCACTGTTCTTCCCAACACTTTGGAATAAGGGGAAAAATTATTTCTTTTTTCCTATGTACTTGGGGATTAATCTCTGGAAAGTTGTTGAGTTATTAACACTCAAGTTTAGAGTGCTAGACAAATCCAGTGGCATCCTTCAGTGCCTTTCGTGACTTCAGAGAGCTATCCCAGCAGCACAGTGCCTTTGTATCACAAGGGAGAGAGAAGGATACTCTCCCACTTGGACACAAGCAATTGGCCAGTGATGTGAAATGCAAGATCAGTTCTGTCCGTGTTCTTGGTCTGCTTTCACTCCCTGCTTTTATTAGCATGATCATCGGCTATGCATCTGTTACCTTTATTTGCATTTAATATTACAGAAAACAAAACTGGAAGTCCTACTTAACCTTAATAGAAACTTGTGGTTGGGGACAGCACTGTGGCGCAGCAGGTTAATGTCCTGGCCTGAAGCGCTGGCATCCCATATGGGCGCCCGTTCATGTCCTGGCTGCTCCTCTTCTGATCCAGCTCTCTGCTATGGCCTGGGAAAGCAGCGGAAGATGGCCCAAGTCCTTGGGCCCCTGCACCCACGTGGGAGACCCAGAGGAAGCTCCTGGCTCCTGGCTTCAGATCGGCACAGCTCCGGCCTTTGCAGCCACCTGGGGAGTGAACCAGCAGATGGAAGACCTCTCTGTCTTGTGGCTACTATGTTATGTCTTACTGCTTAGTATCAACTGCTAACCTTTAATAATAAACAAAATAGGCTTAATGAAGACTGCCTTTCTTTTAACTCTGTTTTCATTTTTTAACACTTGAGAGACTCTGCCTCCCTGCCAGGCCTACAGTCTTTACACACAGCTGGAGCAAAGCGGACGCTTTGGGATGCAGGCTCCCTCTCAGATCTTGTCCAGCTTTACTGCTTTTACTGCTTGCCTAGCGGTTCTCGCCTTTGCTGAGCCCACTTGAGTAACTACCGTTGCCTGTAACCACACGGAGATCTTACTTTTTCCACTTAGCATGCATTTTATAAAAAGAAGGAGAAGAAGAGGAGGAACTGACATTTTATCCTTGCTTTCTATTTTGTCATTGAAGCTCAAAAGAAAAACAAAAAAACCTCCAGGAGTCATGAGAGCCAGTGCCTGTGGGCCTCTCACCAGGCACATCACCTGCATTGCCGTTTGGTGGTCGTCGTCGTCCTGATTTTTTTGCACCATGTAACAGCTCTTTATATGCCTGAGTCCCTTCAAAATTTACACCGTGTTTCTAAAGTGAGGTCCCCAGCAGTACCAAGGATTTTGTTACAAATGCAAATACTCAGCTTATCTAGACAAATTGGCTGAGAAGTTCTGCAGAGGTAGCCAGAACACTGCCCCACAAGCCTCTTGGGGCATTCTGCCACATGCCGGTTTTGGAGATGGATCACCGAGGCCGTACCCTCACTGTGCCCACTACACAGAGGAGCAGACTGAGCCTCTTATCAGAGTCACAGGATTCCATCAGACATCAAAGCTGGTATTATCTACAGACAACAATACAAAACAACAATAGCAAAGAAACACAAACAAACACAGGTTGCACACAGTAGATCCAAATTCAATGAGAAAAGGGTAGTGAAAGAGATGACTTCCTCTCAGTCAGTATACCCAGATGATGTAACTCAATGTATTTGCACGAAAAAAACCCTCCTGCTTTGCTAAGGTCACGATATTAACTGATTTCTCCCAATAAAAGATGCGACTCCCAAACCCAACAGGTTTGCACATACTGAAAACGCAATCAGAAGTCGAGTTTCCTGTGAAACACTAAGTACCTTAACAACAAGATTAATTTAATAGTGGTGGATTATGAGAATTAGTTTTAAGCAGATCATCCTTCTTACTTTGATATTGGCTGCAGGATTCTATCACATTACAGATGCAGCCAGTGCAGGGGGAGGGGGAGGACAAACATCTGCTCTCCCCTGGAAAGCATCCCCATGAATATTAATCCTGAAGACGACACATTGACTGTGATGTGTTTAAATGCCACATGTGTAAATGTGTGAGAGCATTTACTCTGTGAAGAGGCGAGACCCCATGTGGAGAAGTTCCCGTGTGAAGCAAGAAAAGCAGATGGGGCCGCAGTGAGAAGCTTTCCAGGGCTAAGTGTGCATCCAGAGGGCTGCAGGGAAACCTGCTGACCCTGGGGTGAAGGCAGCTGTTGCTTTCACAAAGCCAATCAGCCAGTTGTTCCCTGGTCCCTCTTCTACAGAGCTTTGTGTAGGGGTTAGAGCACCTCTGGTCAGGAGGAGAGCTTGCACAGAATCACTGGGATGGATCCAGGGGAACAGTGAGCTTTAAGGGCCTTTAGCATGACTGTTCTAAGCAAGATACATAGTATAGCCCAGAGTTCCTCTCCATGCACTTTCCCTTGTAACTCACAGGGTAGTTCAGCTCCACGCACTCTGAGTCAAGACGCATACAACCTGGAAGAACCTATATACTTATGTCGACCAGGCATGGGAAGCAAGACCCACCACAGAGAGGCTAAGTGACATTTTCAAGATCATTCGAGGAATCAAGGTGCATCTGGAATCGAACCCTAATCCAAAGCCTCAGCATTCCCTTCTAGCCCTTGTCTCTGGTGACTGCTTGCTTTCTCAACGGTGGCCTCCATCTAAACTGGCAGCATGCCTTGGCATGCTAAGTTCTTAACTAAGCTGTTTTTTTTTTTTTTGGACAGGCAGAGTGGACAGTGAGAGAGACAGAGAGAAAGGTCTTCCTTTTCCGTTGGTTCACCCCACAATGGCCGCTGTGGCTAGTGCGCTGCAGCCGGCACACTGTGCTGATCTGAAGCCAGGAGCCAGGTGCTTCTCCTGGTCTCCCATGGGGTGCAGGGCCCAAGCACGTGGGCCATCCTCCACTGCACTCTCGGGCCACAGCAGAGAGCTGGCCTGGAAGAGGGGCAACCGGGACAGAATCTGGCGCCCCCACCGGGACTAGAACCCCCTGGGGTGCCAGTGCCGCAGGCAGAGGATTAGCCTATTGAGCCACAGTGCCGGCTAACTAAGCTTTTAATAATGACCAACTATTAAATTAAAATCAACACAAGTATTAAAAGCTTGTAAGTATCTTTGTGTTAAGTACACCTGCTTGGTCTGTACTAAAGGTACAGAGGTGGTAATAGTCTGCAATATCTGTCTAGTCTCTCTTCAGATTGATCCTGTGCCTCTGACATGACTAGGGTCAGATTCTAGTTGCACCTTGTATCTAAATTTATGAACTCCCTGTGCCCTAAATACAGTATACACAGCTTCCATTAAGGCGTTGTTTTAGCATTTCTCCTGCTATAAACTGCCCTGTCTTCCTCCCATTTTATCTTTCTACTCTTTTCAACACTGACTGAATCCATGTTAGACGCACAGCACCCTATAGTTGATGGGAAGCCAAAGGAACTTTAACACGGTCCATGCCTGTTTGATGTACCTTGCTCCTCCCACTCATAGACTCCCTAGCACTGCCTTTCTGACAGTTCCCTGCATCTGAATTTTCACCAGTGCTACTCATGTACAGGTATAGGTTGTTACACTGTAATTTATGTGTCTCCTTAATGGTTCTGCACACAAAGGGAAGTGGGAGACCACATCTGAAGTTCTTTTCTATGCCCAGCAGCTAGCACAGTGCTTTAGCATATAATGAGAACTTAAAAGATATATGTTGAGGGTAATGAGATTCTCATTCTCAAATTGTTTTTTGAAATTGGGAGGTTTAAAATACTATATCAAACTGTGATCAATACCCAGGATGTTCTAGGCCAAATTGGCAGAATAAATGTGTATAAATCATGAAGATCGTAGTGCATCTCCCAGAGAAATTAGAAGTCACTCAAGGATGGAATCGGGGAACTGATGACAAAAATGTATAATATATTGCTCCAATTGAGCTCTTCGTGAGAAGCACTGGATAACAAATGCAATCCCTTTGTGTCAAGATGGACCCAGAAAGCTTTAGGAAATCATGGATATCCTAATTAATACGATGAGAGAGTCTGTAACAAAGGACTGCATGGCTTGTGTGTTTTGGGAGAGGGGATGTGATTTTCACAAAAAAAATTTGTAAGTTGAACATTAGTAAAATACAAGCTTCCCAGAAGGAAATGAGCAGCAATGAGGAGCTGGATATTGGACGTGGAGGAGTAGCTGAGCATAGTGGTTTGGATGTGATTTGTCTTCCAAAGGATTTTGTGCTGGGAGGTAGGTACTCATTTTGTGGTGCTGTTGCTATGGTGCAATCTTGTAAGAGTGGGAGGTATTATGTCATGGGGGTTTGCCCTCAGAAGGGATTAATGCTGGTCTGGCAGAGTGAACTAGCTCCTGCAAGAGTGGGTTGTTGTTGAGAGTGAGCCCAGCTCCTCTACAATCTCTTGCTTCCTGTCTTGGGACCCTTTCTGCACACACCTCACCACTGCGATGCCATTGAACATGAGACCCCCACCACACAAAGAGATGGAGGCACCATGCTGCTGACTCTCCAGAATCGTGTCTATGTAAATATTGCTGCTTTATCCCTTATTGAGAATCAAGTGTTTCGTCATAACAACAGAAAATGGATGAAGACACCAAGTATATGAAGACGTTGGTCTAGAGAGGAGCAGCCTTACAGGAAAGGATTAACACACAAAGTAGGCAGAAGTTCTAAAAGATCATTCTGGAAGAGAATCAGTGAACTTTTTTAAAAAAGATTTATTGATTTAGTTGAAAGTCAGAATTACACAGAGAGAGAGAGGAAAGGCACAGAGAGAGAGAGGGAGACACAGAGAGAGAATGGCCTTCCATCTGATGGTTCACTCCTCAATTGGCCATAACAGCCGGAACTGAGGGGATCTGAAGCCAGGAGCCACGAGGTTCTTCTGGGTCTCCCATGTGGGTGCAGGAGCCCAAGGACCTGTGCCATCTTCCACTGCTTTCCCAGGCCATAGCAGAGAGCTGGATCAGAAGTGGAGCAGCTGGGACTTGAACTGGCACCCATATGGGATGTCAGCACTTTAGGCCAGGGCATTAACCTGCTGTGCCATAGCACCAGCCCCAGAAGTGGACATTTTTTACATTCATTTTGCATGAGAAAGCTACTGGGGCTCCATGGGTAAAAGGTGGAAAGAGACACAGTTTTAACTTCCTGTGCACAAGTTTCTTCCAAATCTAATCTTCAGGACTAGTTCCACTGAACCATCACATGAAGACTTAGGCCAGAAAACTAATTCTTACCTACTCTGAAATAGTTATGATCATACCACTAATTTCGAGCCACCCACAGGAAGAGTCTGAAACCAGGATATAGTGAGTAGGGACATGCTCTAGGCACCTCAAGATCATCATGTTTCCCCCGAGGTTCACCATGCCAGTTTAGTCCATGTGGGACCTGTTTTTCATATTTGTCTCACTCAGCAAACAACTTCCCCATTGCAGCAGAGATGTCAGTCCTTTACCTTCTCACTTCTCATGCTATCAGCGATGATGAAGGTATTAGCTAATGACTGGGTGCTTAGGCTAATTGACAGAGAGAGTTGCGTTTGTTATAGAATTTCCCACAAAACTGGTTGAAGTCTTTTCTATAGAACCACTAACCTGGGTCCACTCTCCCAGTGTTAAAGAATCACTGACACTTGGGATGGTGGAAAAAATACTGATTACAATGTACAAGGATCTGGGCAGCTGCAACTTCATTCCCAACTCCTGGAGGGATTAAAGGCAGTGAAATTCACAGATTAGAGTGGAGTGGAGTAGGGTCCATGTTCGGTGTATTGGGTAAAGCCACAGCTTGCAATGCTGCATACCATGTCCTAGCTGCTCCACTTCCTTTCCAACTCTCTGATAACCACCTGGGAGAAGAAGTGGAAGATGGGCCCCAGTGTTTGGACCCTTGCCACCCACATGGGAAACACAAAAGAAGCTCTTGACTCCTGGCTTCCACTGGGCCCAGACCTGACTGTTGAAGCCATCTGGATAGTGAACCAGTAGATGGAATATTTCTCTCTCTGTCTCTCCACATCTCTCTCTGTAACTCTGACTTCCAAAATAAATAAATGAATATTTAAAAATTAAAGTGGAGTGGATTGAGTAGTTCATGATTAGATCGAGTGAGGGTCTCCAGATGGTCCCCGGCACTCATGGTCTTCCTCTAATTGGTCAGTAATAGGAAGCCAGCATGTTTTTTTGATGATATGTTGATGACAAAATGGGCTTCAACTATCTGAGGCCTGTGGGACAGATTGGTTGTTGCTTTGTTTTGAACAGGATTTGAAGTTCCCCAAAGGCTGCCGGCGCCGCGGCTCACTAGGCTAATCCTCCGCCTTGCGGCGCCGGCACACCGGGTTCTAGTCCCGGTCGGGGCACCGGATTCTGTCCCGGTTGCCCCTCTTCCAGGCCAGCCCTCTGCTGTGGCCAGGGAGTGCAGTGGAGGATGGCCCAGGTGCTTGGGCCCTGTACCCCATGGGAGACCAGGAAAAGCAGCTGGCTCCTGGCTCCTGCCATCGGATCAGCGCGGTGCGCCGGCCGCAGCGCGCTGGCCGCGGCGGCCATTGGAGGGTGAACCAACGGCAAAAGGAAGACCTTTCTCTCTCTCTCTCTCTCTCTCTCTCTCACTGTCCACTCTGCCTGTCAAAAAAAATAAAAAAAAAAAAAAATGAAGTTCCCCAAAGGCATCTCAGAGCCCAGCACTAGGATGCTGGTGACAAGGGTGATTGATGAATTCCAAGGACTGCATGGCTGAGCCCTGCAGGGCCAGCTCCACCTGTATACTTGTCTCCTAATTTAGCCAGTTTATCCTTACAAGGGAGTTGATTGTAAAAATCCACAATGACTAAACAGGAATTGCCAACTCAGGAGAAGACAAAGTTTACATCAAGGCTATGAGGAGTGGGGTTAGGTTACAGATTGGCAGATTAAATTGCAGCTTGGAACTCCAGTTCAAGTCCTGGCTACTCTGCTTCCAATCCAGCTCCCTGATAATGCACTTGGAAGGCAGGGGTGATGTCCCAAGTGCTCAGGTCCCTGCCAACCACGTAGGAGACCTGAATGGAGTTCCTGGCTTTTGCCAGGCTGCTGAGGACATTTGAGGAGTGAACCAGAGGATAGAAGATCTCTTTTATCTATCTCTCTCTCTGCCTTTCAAGTAGATGAAAACAAATAAATAAGACTTAAAATTTAAAAAATGATTGAAAATGATAGAGATCATTCAATCTGCTGGGAGAAGAGGAGAAGGATCTTAACTCACCTATAAAAATTCATGGTAAATGTTTTTCAAAATTTAATTTTTGTTTCATTTTATTTTAAAAGCAGAGTTATGGAGAGAGAGGGTGAAACACACACACACACACACAGAAATATCTTCCACCCATTGGTTGACTCCCTAAACGGCTGTAATGGCCAGGCAAGACAGGAGTCAGGAGCTTTATCTGGGTCTCCTACGTGTGTGCGGGGCCCCAAGCACTTGGGCCATCTTCTGCTGCTTTCCCAGGCACATTATCAGAGAGCAGTATCAGAAGTGTAGCAGCAGGTTCTCAAACTGACATGGCAGGTGGGAACTTCACCTGCTGTGCCACAATGCTGGCCCAGGGATATATTATTAAAACAAGACACCAATCGTTTCTCGGCCTTTTGGCTAAGACCAATTGTAACAAGGTACCAGACATTTTTAAAAAACACACAAAAGGCTGTCCTTGAAATTTAGGAGTGATAAATACCAAGAAATAAAAGAAAAGCCAATGCATTTGGAAGAAATGCACTTTCAGAACCCCTCACTTCGTATGATAGATACACCGAGGTCAGCAGGGATCTGCACAAACTCACACACAGGTAACACAGGACAGAAAGATTACTTGTGGATTTGAGCAGGTACAATGAGTGATTTGGCTGGCCTCTCTTGCAACATAAGTGGTAACAGGATTTGGCCTGCATGGGTTAATTAAGAGGTTCCTCGTTCCAAGCAACTTGCCCACCTCAGTCCAAGCTGCCTCCATCCCTTACTCAGTTAGAACTGTAAACTTTGTCCTGTTTGGTCAGCTCTCTACACCAATAAGGAAGAAATCCTGGATCCACTATGACTCTAAAAAGTGTTACTCAATCTGTCCCTGAGATACCTTCATGCTGATTATTTAGTGCGACTGGACTCGGGCCTGTTCATAAATCACGATGCATCGTCAAGTGGCTGCTCAGTGGCCTCCTTCATGAACATCTCACTCAGTGCCAGATCAGAGACTCTCCAAATTGAATTTTTGGGGCCTGAAGATTTGTGACAATACATTGGGAAGGTGGCCTTATAGGGCTCTTGTTCTGAAGCGAACTTTGCAAAGTAAGACAAATCTCTTGAGTATTGGCAAATTGATGTTTCATCCCCAGAATGGGCTGTGTTTACTTTACTTGTTAAGTCAATTTTCAAAAGCATTGCAAACTTCACATGATTTAAAAATTGAAGCTCTTCAAGAGGTCACGTGAAAATATGCATTCAAGAGAGTCTCAATGTCCTTGGTACACTGGCGTTAGTTGAGTCAATACTTGATTTTTTTTTCATGGTATTAACTTTTTTTGAAAAGTAGGACAGATTAATTTAGAAAGTTGTACATAGCCTCTTGTTTGGGTATTGACCTCATCTTGCTTATAAGACTGAAATATGTCTCTTTCCGGTCCCAGGAGCTTCGGCAGCCGCGGGTTACGGTGCAGACATGGCCAAGTCCAAGAACCACACCACGCACAACCAGTCCCGAAAATGGCACAGAAATGGCATCAAGAAACCGTGATCACAAAGATACAAGTCTCTGAAAGGGGTGGACCCCAAGTTCCTAAGGAACATGCGTTTTGCCAAGAAGCACAACAAGAAGGGCCTGAAGAAGATGCAGGCCAACAACGCCAAGGCTATAGCTGCGCGTGCTGAAGCTATCAAGGCCCTGGTCAAGCCTAAGGAGGTAAAGCCCACGATCCCGAAGGGTGTCAGCCGGAAGCTCGATCGGCTTGCCTACATTGCCCACCCCAAACTTGGAAGGCGTGCCCGTGCCCGCATTGCTAGGGGTCTCAGGCTGTCCCGGCCACAGACCAAGGCAAAGGCCAAGACTGAGCCCCAAATCAAGGGCAAGGTCAAGGCTCAAATCAAGCCCCAAGCTCAAGCTCAAATCAAGAGCAAGGGCAAAGGCAAGGCCCAGGCTGAAACCAAGCCCAAAGCCCAGGCCGAAACCAAGCCCAAGGCCCAGGCCCAAGCCAAACCCAAAGCTCAGGCCCAAGGCAAGCCCAAGGCCCAGGCCCAAGCCAAGCCCAAGGCTCAGGCCCAAGCCAAGCCCAAGGCCCAGGCCCAAGCCAAACCCAAGGCTCAGGCCCAAACCAAGCCCAAGGCCCAGGCCACACCTGCAGCCCCAGTTCCGGCTCAGGCTCCTCCCAAAGGTGCCCAGCCCCCCGCAAAGGCTCCCTAGTAACAGCCTTTGCCTGCCAATGCAAGGGTAGAAGAACTGGTGTGACCCCTGGGCTGCTGTCTGCGTGGGGCTAGCGTCCTCCTGTGCTGTTTGTACAAATAAACCCGAGACAGGGAAAAAAAAAAAAAAGACTGAAATATGTCCGATCTATATTTTTACTTCTAACTGATCATTTTTGAAGATTTGTTTACTTATTTGAAAGCAGAGTTAGAGAGGGAGAGGGCGAGAACGAGAGAGAGATTCTATCCATTGGTTCACTCCCCAAAATGGACACACTGGCCAATTGGAGGTAGGCCAATCCAAAGATAGAATCCAGGAGGTTGGGTCTCCAACATAGTGGCAGGGGCCCAAGTACTTGGACCACCTTCCCTTGCCTTCTGAGGCATATTAGCATGGAGCTGGATTAGAAGTGGAGCTGCCAGAACTCAAATCAGTGCCCATATGGCATGCCGATGATGCAAGCAGTGGCTATGCTACAACACCAGTCCCACTTCTAAATAAAATTTAAAATAAAAATGAAAAGAAATATCTCCTCATGTGATCTATACCATTTAATGGCATAATCTGGTGAAGTACCCCAGCATATTTTACATAATTCTGAGATGTATTTGTTCAATACCTGAATCTTTGAAGGATATTCCTACACAGAGAGTGTTTGGCAATATTTACAATATTTATACATACAGTTGATGTTATTAATGTTTTTATTTCCTTTTATATTTAGCAACATGGGAGTTCAACAATAGGGTTTAATATTTGTACAGGTGGGTCTGATGATGTTCACATGTAAGGAGAGGAAAGAAAATTAATGCTTTGAAAAGTAAAAAATAATAATAGGGGCCGACACTGTGGCACAGCAGGTTAACACCCTGGCCTTAAGCTCCAGCATTCCTTATGAGTGCTGGTTCGAGCCCCGGCTGCTCCCCTTCCAATCCAACTCTCTGCTATGGCTTGGGAAAGCAGTAGAAGATGGCCCAACTCCTTGGGTCCCTGCACCCACATGGGAGACCCGGAAGAAGCTCCTGGCTCCTGGTTTGGATTGGCACAGCTCCGGCCATTGCAGCCAATTGAGGAGTGAACCATAGGATGGAAGACCATTCTCTCTCTGTCTCTGTCTCTTTCTCTCTCTCTGCCGCTCCTCTCTCTGTGTAACTCTGACTTTCAAATAAATAAATAAATAAATAAATCTTAAAAAAATAATAGCAAAAGAGAAACAGAATGTACAGTTTTGCAATGACATCGTGCTAGGAATAACTCTATCTTTGAATTAGAGTAACTGCCAGTTTTACATCATGGGAGCTTGGGTCAGACTATGTGAACCTCAACCTCTTGTTCATGAAGATGTTAGTGTCAAATCATCAGTTTACAGATTCTCTATCACACAGATTTACATTTGCATACACATGTGGTACATGATACGCTTTCATTAGCTGTTAATTTCTCAGTATTATTACAGCACACGCTCCTTATTCCACAAGGTTGTCATACATGACTGATCATGATGTTCCTGCAAGACATGAGTGCATTTTGCTCTTCAAACAGAAAGTTACAATGGTCTGTCCTCAACTCCTCTTTCCTCCTAGTATTTGTAGCCTTCGGGTTCACCATGAAACTGCTTCTCTCTGAGCCTTGCAGACCTTCTGGGTTTCTTGGTGAGGCTGCAGCTGGAACTCAGTGTCCTTTTACACAGAGTGGCCCCTGGTCTTTGCTCGCCACACATCCAGCACCTTTTACCTGCCTAGCAATGTCAATATCATTTGAGGTGTAAAGTAGGGCTGAAGATGGCCTCTCCCTATGTCTTCAATTATAGGAGCCCTTGTAATTGTTCAGTTCTTTTAATAACCATCTCAAAATTAGCAGCATGTATGTTAGGCATAGGGGCTTCATGGGCATGTAAAAGAGACCCCACTTTTAGGGGGCTTGGGATTTTTTTGAAGCACAAGTAAATCACCACCAAGGACAAAGGTGAAAGCAGCCTTCTGCCAGCTGCTCATGAGCTCAGAGAGATTATCATCCTTGAAACACACAGTCTGACTTGGAGAGCAGGCTGAAAGCAGGTCATTTGGCTCCAA
This sequence comes from Oryctolagus cuniculus, assembly GCF_964237555.1. Lineage (NCBI taxonomy): Eukaryota > Metazoa > Chordata > Mammalia > Lagomorpha > Leporidae > Oryctolagus > Oryctolagus cuniculus. The sequence continues at coordinate 125,579,550 of NC_091434.1, forward strand.
AGAAAATGAAACTGGAGGTTTTTAAAAAAATTGAGACAAAATAACTCAAAACTGCAATACTCTCTGAGAAACATCAGCTCAGATTGAAACTGCCAGAGAAAACAAATAACCCCACCTTTATTTGTCCCTTTAAAATAGACAAAAGCTGGAGATTGCCCCCTCAAAATGGAAGGTGTCATTATTTCTCATTTCAAACTCAAAAACAAACCTAACCAAAGCCTGTACAAATTTGTGGGGACTTCAAGACTGAGAGAAACACAGAACAGTACCCCAAAGTCTATTATTAAAATGGAGAAACCCCAAAATATTACAACCTAATATTACAACCTAATATTACAAACAATCCAGAATAAATATGGCAGCAGCAATATTCTAAAGACTGATTAGTCTATCCTAACACTCGGCTTTCAGTTAGTATTATTTTCTATTAGAAACTCAAGGGATGAGTAGACAATGTACAAATAACAACTATCTAAAATCAAAGCTTTTTTTTTCTCAAGGAAGTGAAACCATCACAGAAATATGCAGTTTCAGACAACGGTAATTTGACATTTCCATTGTGGTTGATTTAAAGAGAGGGGACCAAGATTTTCAGAAAGAGAGATTGAGCTATCAAGCACCAAATCTTCCCGTGATATGTGCATTTAGAAAAAAATGGTGAGATTTTTGCCAAAATGAAAGTAACAGTTTTATAAACTAAGACACTCTTAGTCAGTGACTGCATTTCTGAAGCTGCATCCAGGTGACTTCTGCTACCTGCCGGTCCTGCCCCCTTCTCTCACTGAGTAATTCACAAGCCGCCTGAGCAGTGTGGGGTTGGACGGGGGAAGCAAAATTCTGCTTCACAACGTGGAGAAAATGGTGCTTTACCTCCAAACTGAAGGTTGTTTACAGTGACAGCCTGATTTTAACTCTTTCACTCTTTCAATGGTTTTCTTTAAATCAGGCTAGAGTTTTTTTTGTTGCTTTTTTTTTTTTTTTTTTTTTTTTTTTTTTTTTTTTTAGATTTCCATGTCAGGATTCACACATAGGCAAGCTTTGGTCAGGTGACATAACTGAGCTGGTATATAAAGTGCCTGGCATACAAGACATAAACAAACAAGTAAACAAATAAATAAGCAAACTCAATCTCTTTAACAGAATACTTCCCAAACTTCAAGGGGCTATGAATTTAAAAGAGAGTGTGCACTTTTCCATGAACTTTCTAAAGAGCCCTAGTGTTTGTCCAGATTCTGAAGATGAGAGAACTGAGACTCAGGTCAGTGAATTACCCAAGTTTCCAGGGAAGGAGAAGCAGTTTTTGCAGGAGACATCCTAGCTTCCCGAGGAGCGAGCAGTGCTGAAGAGCACACTTGCATATGTCTGATTATTTCCGGAGGTATACTCCACAGTTATTAAGTTCCTGACAATCTGCACATGGGAAAATGACAGAGCCATTCACTGGTTACCACGAGCACATCCCAGCTTTATTCATCAGAAGAAAGAAGACATCCTACCCAGATGCCGTCTTCTTGCTTGTACTGCTTCCAGTTGCGCCCCGTGTCACTGAACATCAGGCTGTAGCTCGTCACCCAGTCGGAGCTTCCGTATCTTCCCTGCGTGGCCACTGCTGTAATCTCCACTCGGTTCCCCAGGTCCATCTGGAGCCACTGCTGGGCATTAGAGTCAGCTGGGGACCAACCACCAGTTCCTGATTGAGAGCAGAAACAGAGAGAGAGAGTGGTAGTAATGCCCCACACTGTCAGAGAACAAAGAAAAAGTGGCTCCATGTTTCCCTGCCTCTGTCTTTAACCCTTTGGAGCACTCCTGGCTCACTTTCCATCCTCCATCTCCATTGGATCCCCTCTCATGGCCTAAGACTCCTTATAAAGACCATATCCTCCACACCTCCTCCCTCACCATTTAGCCACTGTAGCTTCTATCACATAAATTTCTAGTGAAATCTTTTCCTTTCTTCCTCCCTCCCGCCCTTCCTCCCTCCCTCCCTCCCTTCCTTCCTCCCTCCCGCCCTCCCTTCCTTCCTTCCTCCCTCCCTCCCTCCCTCCTTTCCCTCCTTCCTTCCTTCCTTCCTTCCTTCCTTCCTTCCTTCCTTCCTTCCTTCCTTCCTCTCTCTCACTCCTTTCCTTCCTCCCGTACAACTTTAGCCTTGATTGTAAACACACAAAGGTCGCCCATGTTTTCTCTCTCTATTATCTCCTTCCATTCTTCCTTTCCATCCCTGTTCCTTCTTTCATTCCTCCCTGTCTTTGCTCTCCTTGTGTCTACAAATATACACTATGAAGCTATCATGGGCCAGAAATTTTATTGTAGATGCAAAGATGAAAGGACACTGACTCTGTGGCTAGGGGGTATCATTCATTCACACAGTCATTTATTCAACAGATGTCCATTGAACCTCTAAAACACAGTGGATATTTCAGGCATGGAGAGATACAAACAAAAATGTGTAGTGTGGTATCTAAGACACTCTCACAAGAGGTACAGACAAGTGAAAACAGAAGCAGAGAGTACACAGTATCTCAGGAGGTGGTCAGAGAGGTCAGTTAAAAAAAATGATAGTGGAGCTGCACCTGAGCAAGTGCAGATGTGCCCCAGGAGAAAGTCCAGTAGAGATCAAGGAGGATGGAAGAGATACTCATTTTAAAAATCTCAGCAGCCTGAGGGGGTCTGATGCACTCTGGGATCACATGTGGTTCAGTGTAGTTGACACATGGCAGCATTCTGACATGTAAACAAGCTTCATGTATGATGGCAGCATTCTGACATGTAAACAGGCTTCTGCTCCAGAGCTTCATTGTTGCCACACTTGAACTTTGCAGAAGATCACTGTTGCTCTTGCTTAGCTAGAAGACATGTAGCCTGTGTCCCATTCTCATTTCACATAAGAATGAAGAAGTCAATGACACCAGAGTTGACTGAACTGAAACCTGAGGGGGGCTGTGACAGACTGTCGAACACCATGGACGTGGACAGCAGGAGAGCCAGCACTTTACTAACTTCCTTGTTCAGGGCATTCGTTTGGAGAGTGAACTGAATTTTTTTTTTATTTAGAGAAGTGAATCAGTAAGTTCCTTTTTCTCTCAAGCTCTGTCCTTGCAAATCATGTTTGGATCCCCTGTCATGGCTCTGACATCCTGGGAGGAGTTGCTTAGATTTGTGCTGAGTGACTCAGTCTGTTCCTGAGCTGTGACCTGCACTGTGACCTCTCTTGTAAAGAGCAGGACATGCAGACACAGGAGGGAGAGAACATCAGCCCTTACAGTGTATGGCTGATTACGTAGCTAGTCCTTAGTGGCTTCTGTTTGATAAGGGCTTTCCTCTTTCTCTCTGAGACAACTCAAATGCAGGGAAAGGAAGAGAAGAGTTCAATATCTACCGGGGAATGTGCTTTATTAAGTGTTTTTGCGAGACAGGAATGCAATGACTGATACTGCTGGTGTTCACTAACACCCTTCTCTCTTCCCTCTATGGAGATGGAAGGGGAAGAGGGTGCATGATTTAAAGGTACTTCTCAGCTTTCCACAGTATTATACTTGTGGCAATGTAGCCAAGATCTTTCAAAAAAAAAATGAGAGTGAATAAGATGTGCCACGTCCAAGCCAGTGAGCCTCATCCCTAATTGTTTCCCTTTCCACAAGTGAGGGATGCCGCTGACAGCAAGGCCCTGGAGGGTGGTAGAGCCACAGCACAGGAGGACCCTGGAACCCTGCATCACCACATGGAAGGAAGTACCTGTCCTAACCTATCACATAAATAAGGATCAAGCATCTCTCCCGTTAAGCCATTGAAAATGAGAATCTATTTGAATAACCTGTGAAGTAAATAGCATTGTCCCTACTGTATACTTGAAGAAACTAAGAATCAGCGTGTTTAGAACACTTGATGCTTCATAAAATTATTCTGTAATAGGAATATAAAAGTTTCTAAAAACTCAATCATTAGGGAAGGAATTCACAGGAAAGAGGCGCTGGAACAAGGATCCTGAGAAATCAGACCAGGAAGTATATTTTTTGTGTGTCAACTCTGTGTTCTTCAAAGTCACCATTCCCCCATCACCTCCCAGCTTCTCAAAATTGGCAGGAAGGAGATTTTATAATTCTAAGAAATCCAAAGCTATGCTGAACTTGCTCATTATTTCCACCCAATTTCTCCTGTTGCCCATTTCATGAAGTTTTTTTCTTCTTTTTATTGTATTGATTTATTTGTACTTATATGAAAGGCAGAGAGGGAGAGATAGTGAGATCAACAGACATCTTCCCTCTGCTGACCCACTCCCCAGTATCCCACAATAGTCAGGAATTCAACGAGCCCTCACCTGAGGTCTCCCAAGGTGCACATTGGCAAGAGCAACAGGGCAGGGATTCAAACCCAGGTACTCCAATAATGGGATGCAGGTATCCACGTAGTAGCTTAACCATTGTGCCAAACACCGAACTTGGCTGCATTCTTCTTAAGTGAAGAAAGGCAAAGTTATGAGGCTGGCCTCATGGTGCAGTGGGTGTCTTCAACACCAGCCTCCTCGCTGCTCCACTTCCAATCCAGCTCCCTGCTAATGCAGCTGGGCAAGCAGTGGGAGATGGCTCAAGTGCTTTGGTGCCTATCACCCACGGAGGAGAACTGGGTGGAGTTACTTGCTCCCTGCTTTGGCCTGGTACAGGCCTGGTCATTGCAGCCATTTGAGGAGTGAGCCAACAGATGAAGATCTCTCTCTTTCTGTGTCTCTCCCTCTCTCTCTGTAACTCTGCTTTCAAATAAATGAATAAATCTTTTGAAAGGGCAGAGTTGTTTAAACTGTATGTTATTAACAGTACTGAAACATGATAGAGCATAAATTTACATGGTAATTTCTTGAAGTATAGGTGATTTTATCCTTTTATATAAAACAGTTTCTATAATAAGCACACCTTTTTTATGTAAACTGGGAATTGTATTACTACAATGTGATTTATTGAATAATGAATATATACAGAAATGTGAAAACTGGTGGTACAATATGGGAATTTTGACTTTTTGTGTGATCATCACTGTTTCTGGAATAAACATCCTCAAATATTACCTGTTTCTCTTAGCCCTAAGAGTCCACAGCTGGGCTTCATTGACATGCTTGATTTTTTTTTTGTCTTCATTTATTTTAGCTACCATATGATAAGAATATATGTTAAAAATGGAAGAAAGACAATTACATGACAGCAATTTTCTCTTATAAAAAATAATAATCACAAAAACTGTAAAAACCAAACCCAGAACAAACCAAATCAGAGCAAAACATAGAAGACATTTAGTGATGGTGAAAAGAATTATTCAAATTTGTCTACAAAATAATCACATCTCCCTTTTTCCCCCAGTAAAAATTATTATTTATTAATCCTCCTGAAAGGAGTCAAAATGAGACAGTTGCTGTCAGCGTTCATTAACACATCAAGTTGAGAATGCTCTCAACCCAAGAGCCACAGTGCAAGCTCAAGCGGAGGTTCTCTGCCTGGTGACGATTGCCCACGACTCTCTCCCTGCTGGTGAGGACGCTCCCTGCACTACAGCCACCCAGGGTTGCCATGGCTGCCATGACAAACATGCTCTCCTTTCCAGCATACAGTAAATGCATTTTCACAAATTATGAAAGTGACCTGAAGACAGTATTTGTAATTGCTCTGAAGACATGCGCTAGTTCCCTGTTTCTGAATTATTCTTTAAACTGGGAAGGGTGGGTGGTAACAGATGCATACATATGTGTATTTGGCAAGCTGAAGATGATAAGTCAGGCAGAGCGTCTCTAACTGTGGCTGAATTCTCAATGGTTATTAACTAAAAACATTCGCATAAATCCTGCAGCTTAAATTTAAATGCATCTGATGGAAATTTAAATGTAAAGTGCAAATAATCTCATCTCACATTTTTATGGCTTGTGGAATTTTTCAATAGTTTCTCAAACACAGGATTCCAAATGATTCTGAATGTGTTTTCACTTATTTCTAGCATTCCTTAAGCCTCATCCACCACATGCTACACTATTTCATTTGTAGGGCAGAGGTAGAATGAGGAGATGTGGGGCCAGAAGTCAGGAGACCTAATTCAAGACCCAGTTCTGCTCTCAGGGTTTGATTAGACGAGAGGCTTTCAGATGAGCTCAATAATACAGCCAGGATGGTCGAGTAGCTTTCTCTGGATTGTACAGCTAGTAAGTGGCAACGCAGGGGACTGAAACCCAGGAAACCTGAATCCAGTGTCCATACTAACCTTTGCCAAAGGGCCTCACAACAGCACTGAATCGCTCTCAACCTGTACTTCCCTCTTCTTCACATCAGCAATTTTTAGTTGAAATAATTCATCCTTAATATTGTTTTCAGTAGCCTATTGGGTTTCATGGCAATCAGCAGTAGTACTTATTTTTAATTTACATTTGCTTGAGAACAAATCAGTATGAAAGGACCAACTAGCAAATCCAGGTTATACAGCTGGAGACTATCCTCCAGCCCAGTTCTGATTTCTAGCCTCTGTCCATGGGTTAAACAGGAACCAAAGTCTTGAGGAACCAGGAAGATATTCAAGAGAATTCTAAATAAGATCTGCATAAGATAAGACCTCAGGCCGTAACTCTCAGCCAATCCCTTGCTCAGTCTCCTATTCCTTGCTTATTGCCCACCTTAAATTCCCAACTTCACATGGAAGAGTAGATTCCAAACATCCCTCCCCTTTCCCCAAAAAAGGATAAAAAACACAGAAATCTCTCCCTCTTGATGGTAATTTTCACTTCCAGTGCAGAAATGGACATGACAATTGTTTGGTGTCACATACTGGAAATGGGCATAAGACAAATTAAATATGGGTCTCTAATCGAGATACCTCACCACCATTATTATTAGAAAGGGAGCCTAAGGACTGGCATTATGGTGCAGTGGGTTAGGACGCTGCCTGCAATGCTAGCATCCCAAATGGGCACCTGTTCGTGTCCCAGATGTTCCAATCCAGCTTTCTGCTCAGGTGCCTGAGAAAGCAGCAGAAGATGGCTCAGGTGATTGGCCCCTGACACCCATGTGAGGGACTGGATGAAGCTCCTGCCCCTGGTTTTGTCCCGGCCCTGCCCTGGTGGTTGTGGCCACTGGGGAGTGAACCAGTACATTGACAATCTCTCTCTGTCTCTCCCCTCTCTGTAACTCTTTCAAATAAATGAATTTTGGAAACTCATGACTGGTGCATAGGGAGATTACTGATGCCATAAACAGGAGTGTCAATTTGTAAAGTCAACAACAGGAGTCACTGTGCACTTACTCCTCATGGAGGATCTCTGTCCTTAATGTGCTGTACATTGAGACTTAATGCTATAATGAGTACTCAAACAGTATATTTCACTTTGTGTTTCTATGGGGGTGCATACTGTTGAAATCTTTACTTAATGTATACTAAACTGATCTTCTGTAAAAAAAAAAAAAAAAAAAAAAGAAGAAATTATCAATTCCCAACTTGACTCTCACTGGGATTAAACATGACAATAGGTCTGATCTGATTTCATCATCATTTAAAAAATCATCTATTATTTTTCACTTTATGTTTGTGTGGGAGCAAACTGTTGAAATCTTTACTTAATGTATGCTAAACTGATCTTCTGTATATAAAGAGAATCAAAAATGAATCCTCATGTGAATGGAAGGGGAGAGGGAGTGGGAAAGGGGAGGGATGCGGGTGGGAGAGACGATATGGGGGGGAAGCCATTGTAATCCATAAGCCGTACTTTGGAAATTTATATTCATTAAATAAAAGTTAAAAAAAAATATAAAAAGAAAGTTTCTCCATGTAAGAATACCTGGAGGTAAAATAGTCACATGCCCACATGAATAATGTTTTCACACCTAATCTGTTTTAAGTACCCAGCCTGATCATTTAAACAACAACACAACAACCTAAAATAATCCTACAGGGAAAAAGTCTCCGGGGCTCATGCTTCTCCTTATTTCTTTTTATTTTATTTTTAAAGATTTATTTATTTTACTTGAAAGTCAGAGTTACACGGGGTGGGGGTGGGGGAGAATCTTCCATCCGATGGTTCACTTCCCATTTGGCCACAATGGCCGGAGCTGTGCCGATCCAAAGGCAGGAGCCAGGAGCTTCTTCTGGGTCTCCCACACGGTGCAGGGCCCCAAGGACTTGGACCATCTTCTACTGCTTTTCCAGGCCATAGCAGAGAGCTGGAGCAGCCGGGACTCGAACCAGCGCCCATATGGGATGCTGGCACTTCAGTCCAGGACTTTAACCCGCTGCACCACAGCGTCAGCCCCCCTTATCCTTATTTTATATAAGGCCCTATACAGCTACAGGCACATTCTCATAAATGAATGGGTAGGTAGCTAGAATGACTCACTGCATCGTTAATCATTAAACAGTTGGTGCCTCTGTAAGCCAAAGTTTGAGATTTTTCCAGGACAAAGCTACCTTCTAATGGTAATGAGTGAAGAAGATAGGACGTGCTATAAATATTTCACATTACCCAGTGCATGTAAAGGTAGGAACAACAACCACAAACATGTTTGGAGCTCTCAGGAGGGCCTCTTGCTCCTCCCCTTAGCGCAGCAGCATCCATGCATAGTAGAACCAGCATCTGAACAAGGACTTCTGGGTCAGAAAAGCTGTGGGCTGGAACATCGGGCATCTTCATTCTGCTCTTGAGCAGATACTGGAGAACCAGGTGCTTTAGCCTGGCACTGTCAGGGGCTACTACACCTCATGCATACATTAATTAAGATACTGAGAGATTCTCAGGGGGAAAGAAAAGGAATATGACTGAATATCCTGTGGGAGTCAAAAATGATAAAGACTGGTGGGAAAGCCTGTAATGATTCTGTTTGGGATCAGCTTGCAGAACAGACCCAAGTGACTTGTACAAGGAGATCCAGGTAAGGAAGGGAAGAGTTAAGACCTGAGGCAGGCTCAGTTATTAAAGCCAAGAGCTATGTGTTTGACTTAGTGGATCCCTTAAAGGTCATTTACGAAACAAAGAGTGGAGTGCAGTAATTCATCAGCAAAGTGACCCTAGCAATCCAGCTGAGATATGGGAGATGAGACATAGAGGAGAGGAAAGTCAACCTTGTGCATTATCAAGTCTTCACTTCCACAACTGACTTCAACTCCATCAGTGTAGGATACACCTTAGGGGCACCCCACTGCAATGGTGGGGAGCAGGAGTTTTGTGCACCAGCTCTTGGGGTGGGGCTATGTGGTATCTGAAACACAGAAAGGCTTTGAGTTGAGAGTTGGACAGGCTGCCACTGGGATTGGATTATGATTCTGCTGGGGATGTTCTCAGGACTGCTCTGTAGCAGCTACACTGATCCCAGCTCCTGATGTTCCCTCACAACTAGAGCTATTCCTTCTCTAGAAATACGTCCTTAACCAAGCAGAAGCTTCCTTGCCTGGAAAGCTACTATCACTCCCCACCACCATCCCCAACTCAGCCAGGGTCAGCTTGAAACAAATTCCATGAGATCCTATTGCCTCCAGGCATGACTGACTTCACCGTGCAATATGGGATCTAGAACATCCTCTTGGTGTCTGCAGGAATCTGGACATTAGCAGTGACCGTATTCTTGGTCCTTTCCCCATCTCATTCTGCTTCCTCCACACCCTACCTCCAGACTGCACTGCCTAAAAGGTACTTCAGTCCAAGACCTGTATCAATTCTGTTTCTAGAGAACCCTCAGCTCAGCTCCTGAGATGCCAACTTTGTACTGAAGGCATGAAGTGAGGGATATGGGAACCAACATCTTGCTTGACAGTGTATGCCTGGCCACAGACCTGTGTGTCTGAGACATTTTGAAAGATGCTCATTACTCAGACAGTGTTTCTGTGATGCCTTCCAGTAAGTATCTTCCCTTTTGAAGGATGAAGCCATCAAGACTCTGATACATCAGGAAAGGATGTTGGCTTGCTTATTTCATAGTTGAGAATTTATATAAGAAGTCAAGAAGATCATCAAGGGGAAAGTTGAAACTTGGAAGATTTGGAATTCAGTCTTAAGCAAGAGAACTCACAGTTATGGCAACTGCAGACTGATTGATTCACATATGCACAAAATCACCTAGGTATTTTTAGAAACTTAGAGGAAAAAGTCATGTGTATAAAACTTGATGACTTTAGATCTGATTGTTCAACATGGCAGTGAATATATAAATTTAAATTAATCTAAATTAAACTTAAATTAAATGAAGAATTAATCATTTGGTCACATCAGCTACATTTGATGCTCAGTAGCCCTGTGTAGCTAATAGATACCTTGTTGGATGGCACAGTTATACAGCCTTTCTATATTTACAGAATTATTGTGTAACACTAATCTAAAATTCCTCTTATAAAATTGATGGAAGCTTAAGTCTACTTTAATTTTATCAATTAATATACTCCACCCATCTTCTGCTTAGTCTTAGGGTATTTTCAGTGATTTTAGTGGATAATTCATTGATTTATTTTAAAATTTAGTTTTTAACTTATTTTGAAAGTCAGAGTAACAGAGAGACAGAGAGAGAAAGGGAGAGACAGAGAGATCTTCCATCCATTGGTTTGCTTTCCAGATGGCCACAATGGTCAGGGCTAAGCCACACTGAAGCCAGGAGCTTCATCTGGGTCTCCCATTGGGTGGCGGGGGCACAAATAGCTGGACCATCCTACACTGCTTTTCCCAAGGCATTAACAGTGAGCTGGATTGGAAGTGGAGTAGCCGGAATATGAACTGGCATTGATATGGGATGCTGGCATCGGAGGCAGCTGTAACCCACTGTGTTACAACATCAGCCCTACTGGATTATCTATTCTTTATATAATGGCAATATAATTATGGAGTTCTAATCATGAGTAGAGCAATGAAAGAGATTTACTAACAAATACAATAGATTTACTGTTTTTAGACACATCAAGAAAAATATTACTCTTCCAAGATTTTCAAAGGAAAGCTGAATTGTTATTGAAAATCCTTTGAAACTGCAGATCTCATGTTGTTGACATCACCATTTAAAACCTTTTTTCTCACAAGCAACCTAGTTTTTCACACAACTGAAAGTATTACATACAGTTAACATAGTTTCTTGGAGCAATTCTATTTAAAAACTGCATCAAACTTAATTCTGGCACTTAGATTAAAAAGGTCTGTTCAGACAAATAATTGGTTACTATCTACTTATTCTACAAAAGTTCTGTGTGGGTGCAAACTGATGAAATCTTTACTTAATATATACTGAATTGATCTTCTGTATATAAAGAGAATTGAAAATGAATCTTGATGTGAATGGAATGGGAGAGGGAGCGGGAGATGGGAGGGATGTGAGTGGGAGGGAAATTATGGGGGGAGGGAAGCCATTGTAATCCATTAACTGTACTTTGAAAATTCATATTTACTAAATAAAAAATAAATTAAAAAAAATAAAAAAACCTAGTGAAAAAAATTGAGATAAAAATTTTAAAAAGATATAAACTTTATCTCTCAAGTTAAGTTCTATCAGGTTCAAAACACTTTTGCAAGTGATCATACCAGCCTTTTAGCCCATCCCTAAATAATTGAGAATCCTGGGAATTCAACTATGCCAATGAATCCTTTTCTACGTTCTTAACTGTAGAAACATAGGTACGCTTTAAGTTTTTTTTTAAAAGATTTTTTTAATTTATTTATTTGAGAGGTAGAGTTACAGAGAGGGAGGGTGGGATAGAGAGAAAGGACTTCAATCCACTGGTTCACTCCCCAAATGGTTGCAATGGCCGATCTGAAGCCAAGAGCCAGGAGCTTCTTCCAGGTCTCCCAAGTGGGTGCAGGGGCCCAAACACTTGGGCTATCTTCCACTGTTTCCTCAGGCCATAGCTGAGAGCTGGATCTAAGAGGATCAGCAGGACTCAAACCAGTGCCCATATGGGATGTAGAGGCTTAGCCCACTACACCACAGCCCCAGCCCCAGACAGAAGAGGGATATGTGAAGGATACCCAATTATTTTCCATCAAAATTCTCAAGGAATTTTTCTTGTGTGGTGAAATGAGTGATCAGGAGCATTGTTTTGGTAGAGGATTCTCTGGAGAAATGTTCTCATGGTTTTCTGCTGAAACTTTGGCTAGCTTACATAAGATACTCTCAGAATAAGCAAATGCGGCCATTTGTTCCTTTAGAAAGTCAACAACAAAATGCCTGAGAATCCCAAACAAAAGCTTGCTTTTGTATTGTCTTGCTCATAACCTTTTCTCTTGACCTTGTCTTTGTATAACTTCCACCTCTTGGTAGCCACTGCTTTGATTTTGCTTTGTGTTCAGAATCAAACTGGCAAAGCCAGTTTCACTTCCCGTTTCAGTTCTTCAGAGAAATGCTTCAGGATCTTGTTATCATTTGTTTAAATTTCCATTGAAATCTCTGATTATTTTCTGTATCTGATCTGGGACTAGTTGTTTAAATACTCATCAAGTAGAATGCTCGCTTGTCTTTAAGTTTTCAATTAGAATTGTGTAAATTGATATTTTTATGGTGTTGGCAATTATTTGTGCTTTTAATTGTTGGTCCTCTTCAACTAGCATATAAACAACTTTAATTTTTTTCCTCTCAAATGATCTTAAAGGTCTTTTTCTGTGAACCTCATATTCAAAATTGTCTCACTGCTTGTCAAAACGAGGTATTGACTTGTACACTGCTGATTTCATTGGATCATTGCTCTATGGATTCTTTTGAAGCAGCAGTGATTTCACCATTCTTCCACCCTAGCTTCACCATAATTTTGATGTTTCTTCATTATTCAGTTTTAGCAAAATTCATATTGCTTTGATAGAAGATCTTTGCAAAATGGTATCTTATCTTTGCTATCATCTAATACTAAGATACTGTTCAGACATGTTATAGCCAGTTGTTATGAGGTTATTTAAGTGTAAAACATATAAAAACCATGCAGAATATGTCATCAAATACATTTTTCTTGAATGAATTGGAGATCCCTTTCATATACTATGGACAAAAAATAGTATATTCATATACTATGAACATATACTATGGACAAAAAATGATTAAACATGAATGTACTCAATTGTGTTACCACAAAAGCTTCATTTTAGATATATTCTGATCCAAAGAGAAACTCTGGCATTGGAAGGTTACTTTTTGACATGGAGATGAGCAATATAATCCAATAAAATTGGAGACAAGGCAAATGGTATGTCTCACAAGAGAATAGAATGCAATTTAGAAACAATTTCACTACACTGAGGTTACATGAAACATTTCAGTCAATGAAAAGCCAGGTATAGGGTAGTAATCCCATAATATTATGATGGAACTGAGGAATTCCTATTGCCTAGTGACATTGTCATCCTAAAGTTACAGGGCAACACATCATGCTTATGTGGGGATGCTGGTGTAATAAGCCTACTATATTGCCAATGCTATATAACTATATATATGATGGACATATGTATAGTGCATAATATTTGCTAATGATAAAAATGAATATCTTACTGGCTGACTATAACATATAGAATCTACTATACTTAAATAACAATAAGTTATTTTAGAGTATAGTCCTTTTATTTACAAAATTCACTGTGAAATTATATACTGTATTATGCCTACAGCAGCCTTATACATCTCATGTTTACTGCTTTTCTTGATTGTATCAATTACCTATTGATTGACTCATACCATCTAAGAGAGTATGCATTGCAAAATGGCTCATGGCACACTTTTCAAAACATATCTTGGTTGTTCAGCAACATACAACCATATTTTATTTCCTCCTGAATGTTAAACACATGGTAAACACTGTTCTAAGTTGCTAGCCACTATTCAAATAACAGTCAATAATAGTCCTGCTCTTAATTCCATCATTGTACTTTTAAACTGCATTAATTTATGTTAAACAAAAGGAACTGATGAACTGAAGGAGCCCTTATCTCTTTGCAAAGTACTAGAGGTGCCAGGTTGGGGTGCACTGAGTCAATGTTTTATGGAGTGACCCCTAGAAATAATCCCAACTTGGCCTTTCAAAGGAGGTCAAGAGTCATCAGGAACAACATGAAAACGTGAGGTCCATGGGTTTCTCTGTCACCTTTGTTGTGCCAAATGGTGTAGTTTGAAATCTTCGAAGAATTATATCATTAGTAAGTGAGCAAAAATATTCATACAATTCTTCTTTTCTCCCCCTTTCCAATCTTTTGTTTTGCAGTGAGACAAAGTCCCAAAGCTCCTATTAAATAGCAGAGCATTTCTGCTCTGTATCTCTCAGTGATGTATAGCTGTCCCAGTAAGAGAAGAGGCTTAGGGCATATTTTCAATTTCTAGGTCAAGATAGTTTCCCACAGGCATATTAGGCCACAGTATGATTTGGGGAATATTGAGGATACACAGATCTACAAATTATGCTTTCTCTCACATTATCTGAAAATCCAGTTTTATGGTTAAAACACTACCATCTCCAATTGAAGTGCAAAAATCACCTGGAAAGGGTAACCGTTGTGTCAAACACATCTTTACTCAGATTAAGATCCCAGATCAACAGGAACAAAGATATCAGTTAACATGGAGTAGATAGTCTTAGATTCAAACCCAAGCCCTCCCAAAATTAGCTGTGTATCCTAGGGTCAGTGACTTATCTCCTCTGAGTCTGTTTCCTCATATTTAAAAAGGAGAATACCACGTATATTAGAGTACTGATGTGTGGATAAAATTATATGGTTGAAGTTTCCAGCATGGTTCTTCATGCATTATGAATCAGCTCACTTTGATATCTTCCCAACCTGCCCTAGTCCTGAAATGCAGAATGAAAAAGGTACATTGTTAAGAATAGAAGAGGGGTTGGTGTTGTGGTGTAATGAGTTAAGCCGCCAACAGTGATGCTGGCATCCCATATGCGCACCCATTGGAGTCCTGGCTGCTCTGCTTCATATCTGGCTCCCTGCTAATGTGCTTATGGAAGTAGCAGAGGATGACCCAAAGTCCTTGTGCCCCTGATCCCGCATAAGAGACCCGGATGAAGCTCCTAGTATTCTTGTTTCAGCCTGGCCCAGCTCCTGCTTTTGTAGCCATTTGGTGAGTGAAACAGTGCCTGGATGATCTCTCTCTCTCTCTCTGTTGGTCCCTTTCTCTCTGACTTTAAAATAAATAAAGTCAATCTTAAAAAAATAAAGAATAGAAGAAGCAGAGTTTCAGGAGGCTCTAGGATATGGCGTCTCAATTTTGAATGTGTAAATGCAATAGTTGTTAATGTACAAGTTTTGAAACAATTGTTCTGGGTGGAAACCGAGATCATGGGTGGTGACTATGTTTCCTCCCATGTCTACTCTTGGAGTAGTGAGGGAAAGTGTGAGACAACAAGAGAAGCACAGTCCTTGATGTCTGCATTGTCTTGGGGTAATTAAGACAGGACAAAAAAATGGAAATGACATTCCAATGAGAGAGTGTTTCTGCATCTCTCTCTTTTTAAGATTAGATTATTTCTGAATCATGCTTGGCTAATCAATCCTGCTTTTTGAGCAACGATATTGTCCTTAGAGAATAATATTGTAGTGCTGCCTGTGAAATTGGATCCTCAGTGTGCTCACCTGGCTACCTGGGTCAAGTCCCTACACAGCTGATATCATGCTAATTGAATGAACCCTGATTCCTGTGTTGTTTCCAATTCCCATCTCCTCATTGAAGCCCTGATGGCACAAAATTGTAAAACAACTTACGAAGACCTTTATGGATGCTCAACGTTTAGTAACCAGTGCTGCCCAAAGGGGTGGGACTGTGGCAAATATGCAGGGATTTTGTGCCATGGGGGAGGCAGGAGCTTCAAGCCTCTTCATCCATTGATGAGTGCAGGAAGCTGAAAATGCCTTGACAGAGGAAATCAGATTCTCCATGGCAACAAAATTGTCATGCCAGAAACACACCATCTCAACTTACACAGTCAAGCATTTCAAAAATATATGTGTTGACTGAGGAAGAAGGATTAAATTTCCAAAGAACAAATGGTAAATGTAATTGTTTGCAAATTATATGTGAAATAAAAAAGGTGCAAAAGTACAAACCTCTCCTTTCATGGGGCCAACAATGTGTTTTCCTATTTGCCGTTTACTCATACAAAGTAACTGAAATCCTTCTCCTCATTTTCAAGAAAGTCTAACCCACAGCTCAGAGGCTTCAGGCTGTGCCACCAGCTCCTACACTTCTTGCTGACAAAAAGTGCTTCCCCAAAGCCCAGCCAAATTAATGCCCAGATCAAAAGCTTTCTTGCCACAAAACAAATCATACTTGACAAAGACAGAATTCTCTTAAGCCACAATTATATAGATTGACTTAGCAACCCAAGTTAATGGTGGTCTGACCCTCAGCTTAATGTATTTTGTCATTTTCCCCCAAATTAACTCTCTTTATTTTCTTTGTGTGTGAGGAGATGGAGACTTAAGGGTATGTGGAAGCGAGAGAGCAAAAATTCCATTTGGCAAATCCCTTCTGCAGATGAGATAGCAGTGTGGAGACTGTTATCAGGCTTTAACCATCTGATCCCCCTCCTTGTGGGGTGGGTTGCCCAGATCTTAACTGGCACAGCAACAGCTTGGGTCAACAGCTGTTTCTCAGGGTGTGTGTTGACTCTCAGAAAGATTAGTGTCATTGACGAAACTCATTAAACTTGCTTTTCTCCGGATTGGAGGGGGCTCATCAGACATTGTTTGCCCAGCAGAGCCTTCCTCTAGTCTTCCTTTGAGCTTTGCAATTGAGAGTCACATGTGTCATGGGAGATTTACCAGCTGAGCCTCCTTTCATCCTGAGTATAGGTCAGACATAGGCATACTTGAGTTCCTTGTACTCACCGGAAGTCAAGTTTTCCTTAACCATCCATGTTCCACACATGCCAGCGGCTTCTATGAATCCCAGGGCATTCAGTGATAATACAGAGTGCCATGGGACATGTAGAGGAGTTTATCTATGAACTCCCCTGAGGAGCTGCAAGGATGTCACTCAGAACACTCCATTTTACAGAAAGGGATTTAATTTTATGGATGCCAGTGGTTTTACACATGGGGTGTAATATCAAGAAGTGTCTTGACAAAAGTGTAGAAAACTGGGTGGCATGGACTTGAATAAATTTGTTAATCACTGTGGCACTAAATAAATGAATTAATATAAAATTATCTAAGTTTGGAAGTCATAAGAAAGTATAGTATACCCTTTCAATGTCATCCTCAGGCATTTTTTTAAGCAAATGTACTGAGTGATTATTTAATTCTCTATGAGAATAGACTTGTCATTTAATTTTACTATTCACTGGTTAATGAGATCTTAGGTACTATGAAGTTGCATGTCAACTTATAATTGTCTGTTCTGTAGAGAACCTATAACCTCTAAGGTTTATTACCCAGTAAGACATTGTAATGGTTAATTTTATGCTTCAATGTGACTGGGTTAAGGGATATCCAGATGGCTGGTACATTGTTATTTTTCTTATATCTATCAGAATGTTTCTGGAAGAGACTGGCATTCCAATCATTATATGTGTAAGGATAATCTTCCTGCACCACTAAGAATGGGCACCATTCCATCAGTTGAGGGTTCAGATGGAAGAGAAAGGCAAAGGAAGCTGAGTCTTAACTTTGTCTTCCAAAGCTTGGGCAACCGTTTTATCTTGCCCTTGGGCAACAGATTCCGGATTCCTGAAGTAAGCGTTCAAGGACCAGTGGTTCCCCAGTTTCAGATCTTCAGCCTCAGGTTGGGAGTTACAACAGTTCTTGGGCCATTGGAATTGGACTGATCTACACCAACAGCTTCCCTAGTTCTCCAGCCTTGAGACAGCACTCTGTGGGACTTCTCAGTATCCATTAACTCATGAGCCAGTATTCACAATGAATATCCTCTTATGTAACTGTATCTCTTATATATAACTGTATCCTACTGGCTCTGTGTCTCTACAGACCCCTGACTAAATAGACATTACCTAGTTTTATATTCATATTAACAATCTTTCCTTTAAAAATGTTTTTGAACATCCATTTTCTCAAAACACTCCTTGAGGGGTTGACATTGTGACACAGTGGGTTAGACAATCTCCTGCAATGCTGACATTGCATATCAGAGCACCGTTTTGAGTGTGGGCTGCTCAGTTTCTGATCCAGCTCCCTGATAATGTCCCTGGGAAAGGAACAGAAGATAGCCCAAGGACTTGGGAGACCTGGATGAAGCTCCCAGATCCTGGCTTCATCTTTGCCAAGCTCCAGCCATTGTGAGGGAACCAGAGGATGGAAGATGGTTCTCTCTGTCTCTCCTTTCTCTTTCTGTAACTCTGCCTTTCAAATAAATAAACAAATCTTAAAAAAAAAAAAACTCCTTGAATCACCTTGGTCATATTGCTGCTTCTGCCCTTAATGAATTCATTTTTTCTTTGATGTATTCATTTTAAATCTGCAATATAGCTGTGGTTTTAACTTATTCGACGTCCTACTTTGACAAGTATTTATTTTTCTCCTACTTTGAACTCTTTCTGGGAATCAAAAACAGTGAATGTACATTTTTGTTTCTTCTCTTTTAGGAGTTTATATCTGGTTAATATCAGATGCTTATCTATGTGATACAGAGTGCGTAGAAACTGGTATTTGTACAGTGGAACTGAAGGAGGCAGGTTTGTAGGACCCCTCCTCTTGGAGGGAAGCAAATGGGGCTTCATAAAGCAATCCATTGTGATTCTATTGTATTAGGGAATATGTTAAGGAGATGTACATGCTTGGAGTTCAGAGGCTAAGAGACTACAGTGAAATAGGTTCTGGGTATTGAAAAAGCCAAGCCGGAACCGCGGCTCACTAGGCTAATCCTAGTGCGGTGCCGGCACCCTTGATTCTAGTCCTGGTTGGGGCAGCGGATTCTTTCTCCGTTGCTCCTCTTCCAGTCCAGCTCTCTGCTGTGGCCCAGGAGTGCAGTGGAGGATGGCCCAGGTCCTTGGGCCCTTCACCTGCATGGGAGACCATGAGGAAGCACCTGGCTCCTGGCTTTGGATCAGCGCAGTGCACCAGCCACAACACTCCGGCCCATAGTGGCCACTTGGGGGGTGAACCAACGGAAAAAGGAAGACCTTTCTCTTTGTCTCTCTCTCTCTCTCTCTCTCTCACTGTCTAACTCTGCCTGTAAAAAAAAAAAAAAAAAAAAAAAAAAAAAAGGCAAAGTATGGAAACACCCAGTATGCTCATAGTGAGTACCTGTTGCTTTTTCAAGTAAGTAATGCTTGAAAATATTTGGGATATATCACACAAAGCACATATAACAACTAAAAATGGAAAGTGGAACTGTATCAAATGAAAAATCTCTGCATTCAAAGAAAAACAATCAGCAAAATTAAAGGGAAACCTATGAAATGGGAGAAATATTTGCAAATCACATACCTTTAAGGGGTTAATATACAAAATATATAACAAATACATACAATTCAAAAGTGAAGAACAGATAGGGTAATTAAAAACTGGGCAAAGGAGCTGAATAGACACATAGACTTTTTTCTAAAGACAACATACAAATGGCCAACAAGTACATGAAAAATTGCTCAACATCACCGACCATCGAGGAAATGAAAATGAAAACCACAAAGAGACTGCATCTCGTAGCTGTTAAGATGGCTATTATCAGAAAGAAAGAAATGTGTGTTGATGAGAATGCGGAAGAAAGAGTTTTTGTGTGATGGTGGGGACGTACACTGGTATAGCTTTTATGGAAAACAGTATGGGAAGATTTCAAAAAATTAAAAGCAGAACAATTGTATGGTCCAGCAACCCCATTTCTGGTTGCAAAGCAAACAAAACCAGCATTCAAAAGAGATGCCTCTGCCTTGTTCATTGCAGCATTACCACAGTAACCATGACACAGAAACAACCTAAACATCTGTTAATAGATGCATAGGAAAACCCTGTCATTTGTGACAACACTGATGAACTTCATGGGTGTTATATCAAGATGTCAAGTGAAATACACCAGACACAGAAATACCAATACTGCTTGATTTCACTCATCTATGGAATCTAAAAAGATGAACTCATAGGCAGAGTATAGAATGGTGGTTGCAGGGGTGAAGGGCAGGAGAGATGGAGAAATATTGATCAAAGGATATATAAACCTGCATTTATAAGATGAATAAATTCAGTGGATCTAATAGTACAGTGTAGTGCATAGAGTTAATAATACCTTATTGTACAGTTGAAATTTGCTAAGAGAGTGGAACTTAGGTTCTCCACCATGTATACACAGTTGTTAACACTGCAGTGCTAAAGAGGTGCTCTTACTATCTGAGCATGCGAATCTGAGAGCATCCCGGTTTTCAAACTTTGTGGTACCATTTGTTTTCTGGAGTTTATTTGATGTCTTCACTTTTCTAAAATAAAAGGGAAGTTGTAAAGTAAGACAAGTAGAAAAGTCAAGTTTCTTGAAAGAGGGCTATAGTTGCTTCCAGATCATGGCAATAGAGATCCAGACATAGCTCTCTACTAGAGTAGAGAAATGAGTCATCAATTTATAGAGATAATTCCACTATAAATTAAAACTACAGGTTTCCTCCAAAACTTCCTACTTTTCATATGTGTTTATCCACTCACGTGACAAAGTTTTTGTTAACACTAACTTATCTATTTTCATGTTTATCCTAACATATATACATATGTCATACATATGTATACTTTTTTTTGACAGGCAGAGTTAGTGAGAGAGAGAGACAAAGAGAAAGGTCTTCCTTTTTCCGTTGGTTCACCCCCCAAGTGGCCACTACAGTGGGCGCTGTGCCAATCCGAAGCCAGGAGCCAGGTGCTTCCTCCTGGTCTCCCATGCGAGTGCAGGGCCCAAGAACCTGGGCCATGCTCCACTGCACTCCCGGGCCACAGCAGAGAGCTGGACTGGAAGAGGAGCAACTGGGACAGAATCTGGTGCCCCAACCGGGACTAGAACCCAGGGTGCCGGAGCTGCAGGCGGAGGATTAGCCTAGTGAGCCGCAGCACCGGCCATACATATGTATACTTAACATGTTTGTATATGTATATATTAATATAGTCATCCATATGTATATATATAAATATATATATTCTTCTATGCATGGATATCATATACAAAATTACTTTTAAAAGTTGTTGGTGGCGTCAGCGCTGTGGTGCAGTGGGTTAATGCCCTGGCCTGAAGTGCCAGCATCCCATATGGGCGCCGGTTTGAGACTCGGCTGCTCCACTTCAAATCCAGCTGTCTGCTATGGCCTGGGAAATCAGAAGAAGATGGCCCAACTCCTTGGGCCCCTGCACCCACGTGGGAGACCCAGAGGAAGCTCCTGGCTCGTGGCTTCAGATTGGCGTAGCTCCTGCCATTGCGGCCATCTGGGGAGTGAACCAGTGGATGGAAGACCACTCTCTCTGTCTCTATCTCTCTCTGTAAGTCCTTCTTTCAAATAAATAAAATAAATATTTTTAAAAAAGTTGGTGGAAATTGTCATTAGAAGATATTTATTTTATTTTCATGCAAAAAAATTCTGATATTTTTAAAATATATTTTTATTTATTTTAATTCTGTTTGAATTGCTGAGAGAAAACGAAAAGCAGAAACAGAGAGAGATCATCCAGCTATTGGTTCACAACCCAAAAATAAGCAACAGGTGCAGCTGGGCTAGACCAAAGTCAGGAGGCTGGAACAATCCAAGTGTCCCACAAGGATAGAAGGGAAAGTGCTTTAGCCATCATCTTTTACCTCTCGGTGTTTATTAATAGCAGTCGGGTTCAGAAGTGCAAGCCAGGACTCAAACCCAGACATTCCAAAACTGTATGCAGTTTTCTAAAGTGATGTGTTAATTGCTGTGCCAAATGACCACCCCTGCAAAGGTGTGTGTGTGTGTGTGTGTGTGTGTATTTTAATGGACTTTTAGAGGACTATTATATGGATTTCAGAATAGTTTACACTAAAATAAGCTTCTCTTTCAATTCCATTTTTAGGAGTGCCTTCAAATATACAACTCTGAATATACCTCTCTTTCCTCTCTCTCTCTTTCTCTCTCTCTATATATATGTATATATGCATATACACATATATGTATGGATGATTTTGACAATGTCAATATCAAAATATATTTGACTCTTCCTAAATAGCCATATACATATATGTACATATGTATATATACACATTTATATGTGTGTATATGTGTATATATCTCCATATAACATATATCTGGTTCTTATTGTTCCCCCACACATACATGAAACAAAGTAAGAACATCAGTATCATCACTAATGTTAAATGCTTTCTATTCATTAGTACTATAGTTTGTATAATCAGATGGTAATTTGCTTTATTGTATCAACTTCATGAATAGTGATTATGCCTATCTTTTGCCAACTTGTGCTAGAATTCTTGCATGATGCCTGCTGCACAGTAAGTGCTAAATATTCAAAAACTGTAGTGGAAGAATGGGTTGTTCAGGAATTTACACAAAATTGAGGTTTGTAGCCCTTCTTGCATTTATTTTAAAGATTTATTTGTTTGAAGGCAGTTATAGGCAGATAGGGACAGAGCTCTTCTGTCTTCTAGTTCACTTCCAAAATGGCCACAGCACCTAGAGTTGGGCCAAGCCAAAGCCAGGAGCTTCATCTGGGTCCCCTACAGGGTGCAAGAGCCCAAGCATCTGGGTTATCCTTTGCTGCTTTCCCATGCACATTAGTAGAGAGCGGGATTGAAAGTGGAGCATCTGGGAATTGAACTGGCTCCAATACGGGATGCGGCACTGCAGGCAGCAGCTTTATCCACTATATCACAATACCTGCCCTCTTTCTTGCAGTTTAAAATCACAGGTTATCGATATCTTTGCTTGAGTCCCGCCCGGATGATTAACTCAGAATGCCTGGGAGATGGGCTCAGGCAATCCTCCCTAATTTAAGCATTCAGCCCTGGGGGAAGAACCAGTGTCCTAATGCATCCTTGAACCTGTGTTTAGTCTGTTCTGATTGCAGTTGTTGGGCCTAGGTGGGCAGAAGGGCAGGCTGCCAGTACCTTGGACATTATGCTATAGGATGAGACAATGCACCCCAAATCTCTGACTGTGTCTTCTGCTTGGCCTCTCCAAGACACTCTTGCTGGGAGGCAGAAGGGAAGCCAACCTCCTCTCCATATACTCCCAAACTAGGCTTGGGCTCAGGCGCCCAGCCTCCAATGAGCAGGACAATAATCACAAATTTGAGCAGAGATACTTGTAACAGTCAATACCTGTCTATGAAGGGGGATGGGAGGTGTTGCCCAGAAAGTGTTGAGGAGTGACTAAATCCTAATGGCCTTTGCCACCACACAGTTTGAGTAAGATCAAGACAGAACTACCTCTGAGGAGGCCCAGTTGGATGTGGTATTAAAATTTGCCAGCTTGCACTTCTTGCTGAAACAAAAAGTGAGCCTGCCAGTTACAGTCCAGTTCTCTAGCCTGCAGTGAAAACGGTCTCTTGTATGTGCAGGTCTGGTCTCAGCTGAACAAGTGCTGCAAGGCAGGCATTACTGGGCTACTTAGAGATGAAAAACTGAAGTTGAGAGCAGGCAAGTGACTTGTGGATGATCATAGAGTTTCTAAGTGTTAGAGTCAGCATTAGAACTCTGGTTGATTAGTTTCTGAGTGGATTTTCTTCTTGCTATACCCCTCTTCAACCTGTACTAGTGAATCGATTTGCTAATGCAGTGGCTCTAAGAATGAACTTTAGATTCAGATGACTTAAGCTTGAATCCAAGCATTTTCCTTTCCTGGTTATGTGATCCTGGGTAAATTATGCAATTTTTCTGAACCTCGGGAATCCTACCTGAAGGTAGGAGGTGATAATGCTTACTTTATTATACTTTTATAAGGTCTAAATACTACATTATAGGTAAAATACTCAATAGCATTTTGGGCATAAAATATTTAGCAAAGTGAGTGCAGGTGTTGTGGCACAGTAGGTTAGGCTGCTGCTTGGGCCATACTCATCTTTTATCAGAGTGCCTGGGATTGAGTCCTGCCCCTGCTTCTGATCGTTTCGTGCTAATGAACAGTGTGGGAGGCAGCAGATAATGACTTAAGTACTTGGGTCCCTGCCATTCATGTGGGAAATCTGGATGGAGTTCCTGGATCCTGGCTTCCTTGTGACCCATGCCTGGCTGTTCTGGCATTTTGAGAGTGATCTAACAGATGGAAGATCTCTCTCTCTCTCTCTCTCTCTCTCTCTCTCTCTGCTTTTCAAATAAATAAATAAACTTAAAAAAACTATTTAGCAAAGGGCAATATAAATAGAAAATTGTTTTTACTTTCCTGTTGGGTCTTTGATTGGCTGTTCTTTTTCTTTTGAAATAACATTCTTAAGCAACTTTTTTTTTTTTACAAAACCATAACGCTGGTTAACGTTTAAATTACTGATCTCATTATAATAGAAAATCTGTGAAATGTACAAAACAAAATAAACTTGCAAAGAAGAACCACAAATAAATCTTATTATTAATGGAGAATCAAAATTATAAGTTTGCATCAACAAATTAATTAATTTGGCACTTGAAAACATAATATCAACAACACAACCACCAGTAAAAACTTTGTAGGAAATTTACTAATGTGTTTGGCCTAATATATCAATAGGAAATATAGTTAAGAGTAATTAGTAGAGACAAGTTGATGAGTGGATTGTCTGAAACTGCATAGCATTTTTTCTCAACCTAGAAAAGAGTCTATAATATTAATTAGATATTCAGATATCCACAGATACGGAATGTCTTTAAAAATCAAAATTATTCAAATCTCTCTTTGTACTTATCTATCTATGATTTATAAAGTCAACATCCAAATCTGATTAAAAGATAACTGTCTACATTTCCAACTTCATATTTATTCGAAGTACCTCACATCGGGGAGTAGTTAAGAGTATTTACCTGTACTAATCATATATTTTGGAAACAAGCATCAGACACTTAACCACAGTTGCCTGTAGCTGGTAGGATTACAGTTCATTTGGATTTTCTAACCTCTAAATAAAAGTATTTTATATATTTTTAAATCAGAAATGTTAATTTTATATTGAAATTAAAGTTAGTGAGGAAAAGTTTAGTAAATATTCTTGTTACATATATTTTTCATAATAATGTGCCTTAGTAGCAATTTGTGTTACATGAAATGTAGAAATACTTTTTAAAAAGTAATTTTCACAAAGGCCTTTAGGATGATTAAAAAATGGAATTTTGGGGGAAGGCATTTGGCTTAGTGGTTAAGGCATCAGTTAAGGTACCCATGTCCCACATCAGAGTTCTTGGGTATGCTGTATAGCTCCAGCTCCTGCTAATGCTTGCCTTGGGAGGTGGTGACTCAAGCAAACGGTTTCCTCTCATCCATGTGCAACACTTGGATTCTGTTCCTGGCCCTGGCTTTGAGCCATTTCAATCCTGGTCATTGCAGGCATTTGGGTAGTCAACCAGTTGATGGGAGTGACCAGTTGATTGGAACATTCTCTCTCTCTCTCTCTCTCTCTCTCTCTCTCTCTCCCTGTGTATGTGTGTGTGTGTCTATCTTTCTGCTTCTCAAATAAATAAATAAGTCAGCAGACACATAACTTTTTAAAAATGAATCCTGTGTTTTGCAGGGACAAAGGTCAGCATAACTTGCTTATCTGCCATACAGTGGGAGTGTAATTACATTAAGTGTTAACCCTTCCACTCAAGGGTCCTGAACTTTGTCACTAGAAGTGCTCTCTTTGTT
Organism: Oryctolagus cuniculus; assembly: GCF_964237555.1. Classification (NCBI taxonomy): domain Eukaryota; kingdom Metazoa; phylum Chordata; class Mammalia; order Lagomorpha; family Leporidae; genus Oryctolagus; species Oryctolagus cuniculus. Next base: position 125,605,227 of record NC_091434.1, read on the forward strand.
CCGCATAGAAATATGCTGGCTTTTGTGTTTGAGTCCCTTTACTTACCAACTCTCCAGTTGAGCTGCGCTGGACTGTGGGTGCCAGTGAGGTCTGAAGAACTGGAAAAAGCCATCGGTGAGAGCAGAGATGCTAAAGGGTCATCACAGTTGTCTAAAATGATAGGAGAGAGAAAAGAGAGACCCAGTTCTGTTAGCAAGAAATATCCCATGAAGAAAGACGTCATGACTTCTACTACCCTCATTTATCCACCGCCTGCTCTGAACCCATGGAACAAGTATCCCCGCACCTGCTCCTCACAACCACTCTGAAGGACATGCGTAACTTCCTTTCACAGACAGAGAAGATGAAGCTCAGAGATGTCAAGTAGGTTGTCCTCGGTCACAACACTAGAAAACAGTGTACTCAGGATTCTTGCCAGTTTTGCTGATTCATAAAAAGTGCTGCCCATTCATTATTTTAACCAACAATATGAGCGAATTACTAAATTACTGCTATTGAACTTTTCTATGAAAAGAGAGACCATTAATGAAGGAGGGGCACTGCTTAATTACTCTTCTATCTTCACTCCCCAAGTACTCCTGTAATAATTGTATCTAGAAAAATAATATAATTTACAATGTCATACTTGTAGTTATATGAAGAGAACATTTAAAAATATGTTAGTCATTCTAATAGCTGGTTTCTTTATGATGAAGCAATACAGAATATTCCCAGAGCTTGTGCAATATTGAATCTAATATTCATGTTAATAACTATTCTCTTAGCCTTCCTTAAATGTAGTTAAGCATATTTTCTAAGGCTTCTGTGATAAGATACCAAATTTTGAAGAATGGGGACATGGGCAAAGATACTGGTCTTCACATGGATGCCAAAATCATCCAGTTTCACATAGGTGTGTACATTTTGGTCTTGGGAATTAAATGTTTGTCCCCTACAAAACCTCATGTTGTGATTTAATTACCATTGTAATGATATTAGGTGATGGAACCTTCAAGAGGTTCTTAGGCCATGAGAATTCAACCTTTCAAGTGGTTTTAATGCTTGAATAAAAGGATTTTAAGGAATGAGCTCCCTTTCTTTCTTCCTCTCTCTATTTAACCAAGAGATGATGTAACAAGAAGTCACTTCTCAGAGACTGGCACCTTGATATTGGATTTTGCAGTCTACAGAACTGTAAGCCAATGAAGTTCTGCTTACTAAAAATTTTCTACTTTCAGATAGTCTTTTTTTTTTTTTTTTTTGATAGGCAGAGTGGACAGTGAGAGAGAGAGACAGAGAGAGAAAGGTCTTCCCTTGCCGTTGGTTCACCCTCCAATGGCCGCCGCTGCAGCCGGCGCACCGCGCTGATCCGATGGCAGGAGCCAGGATCCAGGTGCTTTTTCCTGGTCTCCCATGGGGTGCAGGGCCCAAGCACCTGGGCCATCCTCCACTGTACCCCCTGGCCATAGCAGAGAGCTGGCCTGGAAGAGGGGCAACCGGGACAGAATCCGGCGCCCCGACCGGGACTAGAACCCGGTGTGCCGGCGCTGCAAGGTGGAGGATTAGCCTATTGAGCCACGGCGCCGGCTCTCAGATAGTCTTTTTTAAAAAGTGTATTTGTTTGGGGGCCAGCACCATGGCACACTAGGTTAATCTTCTGCCTGCAGTGCCAGCATCCCATATGGGCACCAGGTGCTAGTCCTGGTTGCTCCTCTTCCAGTCCAGCTCTCTGCTGTGGCCCGGGAAAGTAGTGGAGGATAGCCCAAGTGCTTGGGCCCCTGTAGCCTCATGGGAGACTGGGAAGAGACATCTGGCTCCTGGCTTCGGATCAACACAGCTCCGGCTGTAGTGGCCATTTGAGGAGTGAACCATAGGATGGAAGACCTTTCTTTCTGTCTCTCTTTCTCACTATCTGTAACTCTACCTGTCAAATAAATAAATTTTAAAAATCTTAAAAAATGCATTTGTTTCTTTATTCATTTAAAAGGCAAAATGAGAATGGGGCAGACAGAGAAAGATTATCCACCCACAGATTCACTCCCTAATTGGCAGCAAAAGCTAGGGTTGGCCCAAGACAGAGCCAGGAGCCTGAAACACCATCTAGGTCTCCTATGTGGTTGACAAGGGCCAAATTACTTGGCCATCTTCCACTGCCTTCCCCCACACATTGGCAGGGAGCTAGATTGGAAGTGGAGTAGCCAAGACTCAAACTGCTGCTCCAATGTAGGGTACTAGCATTGTAGGTGGCAGTTTAACCCACTGCGCCACAATGCTGAACTCTAAGTAGTCTATTACAGCAGTACAAATTGGGCTAAGACCCTTGGTCATCTAATGGTTCTGTAACAATTCACTTTTTGTATGTTCCACTAGCTGGCACCCTTTTGTAGGTCTCTAACAAAGGATTGGGAATATAAAATGCCTTTAAAGAATTCCTAAAAGGATGGAAATGTGAGCTAATGAATGAAGGCACATAACAAAGGAAGAAGGAATCAATCAATCAGTCAGTCAACATAATAGTACTAACATTCTTTTCCTACTTTTCCATTTTGTATACAATTGATCCTGCAGGACACTGAAAAATGACTTCATGAAATCTAGACATACTTTGTTCAAAACAAATTTGAAATGTGCCATTCATTTTGAAAATAAACTTCATCATAGTATAGTCTTTCAGGAAAAATTGATTTAACATTTTTAAAGTAATGTTTACATAGGATCTTTGTTCTGCAAATTCTTAGAGAGCTGTATTGCATCTAATTGCAGGAAAATGAATCAGTAACACAAGGATTAAATTGTCATGTGTTAAGTGTGTTTTTATAAAAAAAATCAACTGGCAATGCAGAGCTTGTATGTTTCCCAAAAACAAATGTTTGAAAAATATTTTGAGTTATTTGACAAACACCTAACAGAGCCAGATCCTTAGTAAAAGAGGACTAACACTGAAATCACAGCAATGGCACCTCTGCAGTTAGGGTCACTCTGCAAATGGTACAACAGAACTCGGGGCTGCTTCAGTCCTGGCATCAGAAACAGGTGAAAGAGGAGCACAGCTCATTTCACAGCTCTCATTTGAAAGTGCATATGTATCACTCCATTGCTATGTTAGGAAATGATTTTCACATAATGTAGGTCTGGCATTTGTTAATGTTTCTTTTGTCATCAAGAGGCATCCGATGAATCCAAAATGATGAGCCTCTCAGGAATACACAGAACTGCTACCAACACATACACACAGAGTCATCAAATACCACATGATGCCCAAGTCTCAATCAAGCATAGGCATAGTTACAAGCAGCCTCTCCTGGCACAGAATGCTGTCCACCACTTTATAATCACACACAAACCATCTGTACTCAACTACGGGTCTTTCCGAGGTACACTACCATAGTAACTGTAGTGCTTATGCATTTCTTTAACATTTAACATGTATACAACCATACCATTTTGATCAGGTCCTGATAGGTATTTTATGTGATACTGATGACATTTTGTGTATTGTGCCCCAGTCTTACTTAATCCCTTAGCTTTTTCTTTATAAGGTGTCTGTTGTGTAACCAACAAGTTATTTTCCCTAACATGTTTGTTCTGTTGTTTCCTTGTAGATATTTTAGGTCAACTCAATCATTTGAATATGGAATTTAACTTTTACCTTTTACTAATACAGTCCTTACATAAAAATGTAAACTGCTAAGATCATCATAGAGTAATCAAAATGGAAGTGTCCTCATCATTTCATCTCAATTGATGAGAACAAATAGTTATAAGGCTCCACTTTGTGCTTGTCCCTGGAGTGGCACTGAGGATAGAGTTGAGTTTAACAGGGTCTCAGATCTTAAGAAGCTTCCAAACCATGGAAGAAATGGGAACATGTAATGAACTATAGAAATGATCCCTGAAAATATATCTTGCGGGATACACAGCAGACTCATAGAATGGCAGATGTCCTAAACAGCACTCTGGCCTCAGAATCAGCCCTCAAGACATGTGGATCTGGCTGAAGAGCCCATGAGAGTATTTTAGGCATGGAAAGCCAAGACACTCTGGCAAAAACAAACAAACAAACAAAAAACAAACAAACAAACAAAAAAACAAACCTAAATGAAAGATCTCTGCGAGTGAGATCCCAGTAGAAAGAATGAGCCATCAAAGAAGGAGGTACCTTTCTCTGAAGGGAGGAGAAAACTTCCACTTTGACTATGACCTTGTCTAAATAAGATCGAAGTCGGCAAACTCAAAAGGCTTCCAGAGTCTTGGCAACTCATGACTAGAGCCTAGGGAGATTACTGATGCCATAAACAAGAGTGTCAAATTGTTAATTCAACAACAGGAGTCACTGTGTACTTATTCCTCATGTAGGATCTCTGTCCTTAATGTGTTGTCCAATGTGAATTAATGCTATAACTAGTACTCAAACAGTACTTTACACTTTATGTTCTGTGTGGGTGCAAACTGATGAAATCTTTACTTAATATATACTGAATCGATCTTCTTTATATAAAGGTAATTGAAAATGAATCTTGATGTGAATGGAATGGGAGAGGGAACGGGAGATGGGAGGGATGTGGGTGGGAGAGAAATTATGGGGGGGGGAAGCCATTGTAATCCATAAACTGTACTTTGGAAATTTATATTTACTAAATAAAAAATTTAAAAAAAAAGAAATGGGAACATGTAAACAAATCAACCAACTGGAAATCTGAGGGTTTTTTTTCCCCCCTCCAGCTCCATGAGCTCATGTGTTGCCTTCTTCCAGAGGGTACTGACCTTACTGAGAGTATATGGCCTCTGGCCTCCTGGCAACACTGCCATACTCTGAACTCTGGAATGTGCCTGCCTTGCATGTGAGCCTGTGAGGTTCCACTTTGGAACTTAGCAAATCTGTTGAAGATGATCTATGCTAATGAGAAAGTCCAAAGGAGCTTTTTCAGTGCTTCTCTTCTTATAGACTCTGTCCATGTAACACGGACTTTGGAGAACCTATCTGACCATTGCTTCTGCCCCTGAAAATGTTAAGAATGGGAAGATTTCTATTCGGAGAGGAAGAACAAGTTCCCAGGCCCCAGCATATAGGCGGTCCACTTTGTCATCTCTCTGTGGAGTGAATAACCTATCTAAATTGAGAGTAAACCAGGCATCTTCTCAAATGTCCCTAGTCATTGAAAATCAAGATTTTGTCCAATTAGCCAACATACACCCAAAAATGCATCTTATTTTAGACATGTTCCTGTTTCTTAAAGAAGATGAAAAATGAACCAGCATACATGAGAACAAAATTAGCTTTATTTTGCTTTGTTTGATGAGTTGGGGAAGCCTGAAAAAGTGGAAATTATCCAGAGCTCAAGCTAGGAGATTCCCATCTTAGATTTTTTCCTTCTCTTCACACAGTGACTCCAGGTGATTCACTGAAGTGTACTATCCTCTATTTCCATTGTCTGCAAAATAAAAAGCCACCTCTGCCACATTTAGCCATAGAATGCTTTGAAAGATAGAATAAGAATAGGTGTTAAAAAGCTCCCTTTTAAAATATAAAGTCTAGAATGAATACAGGAAGCAGTATATGAATTGCTACTTACAACTGCTGCCATGGAGAGCCACTATTTCTGAGGAACTTGGTTCCTGGCCATAAAACCTGCTCAAGAATTAGTGTCACAGAGAGATCTTTTGCACTGAACGTTTGCACCCATCCTCATGAGTGGCAGAAGGGACACAAATGGGGAGTGTGGAGGGGGACACAGAAGATAAAGAGATGTGTTGAGTGAAGAGGAGAGCTCAGGGATGTCCTCCATCTGTGGCTGAACAGCATTCCAGGGACTGATCCTTGTCACCCGGAACACACGGCTCGGGACGAAGGAAGGGAAACACCATCTGCTCCACCTGCTCATGCAGGCATTCAGCAAGCTCTTGTTGCATTGCAGGCTCCTCTAGCCTCTTCTTCTTCTGACTGTATGTGCACATGTCCTACGTACATCATTTAGTTCCTGAAAATGTGTGTGTGTGTGTGTGTAGACATTTGTCTGTGTTTCAAGAAAAAAGAAGGAATGGTAAAGAAACCAGGGGTCTGCCAGAGGTGCTTCAGGTGTAGGTAGAAAAAAATCAGGGCTCTCTCATAGTCACTTCTAACGGACTTAGATCAGAACCGTGTCCCTAAGAATCAATTTCCACACAGGAATCAAGCTTCACAGCTGCATTGGTATAATAGGATATTTTCAAATTATAAGTTAAGAAGCCTTTTCCTGGGTCTTTTCTCTAAAAGAGTTGTAAAACTCAGAAGAAATTAAAAGACCATTTAGAAAATGCAAACCCTTATGCATATGTGATTTATGGTTCTCCACATATCATCAACACTTCACTTTACTGCCATTATTACTGTTATAAGTTATAGCAAAAAGGCCACTGCCTATGCTATCTCATACTCATATAGATAAAAATCCACACTTGGGGGTATGACCAAATTCAGCTGTGTGACAGTCACTAGCTGTCATACAATCTCCGTCCTGTTTGCATATGACTTAGCCATAAACCACTGTCGACAAGAGTTTCTGAACCAGGAGGAACCTCTGAAATTTTGGGACTTGAGCGTTTCACTTCACAAATGAGGGCGCTGAGGCAGGAGGCTGACAAGACTGCCTAGAACTATTCTATCAGCTAGTGGACTAGCCTGGACCAAATCTCAGGTTTCTTCACTGTCCTCTGCTGACTTCCACGGTGGAACATTCTATTTCTGCATAATGCTGGCAACTGCCAGTTATATTATTCTTCATAACAATATTTTTGATGAGTATCTTTCTTTCCACAAAAGGAATGGCAGTTTCATTTCCTTGTCAACAGAAAAGCATTATGAAGAATAGTAGATAACTTTCAAAATAATGTGTATTTCTTCTCTAATGTTCTTGCCTTCCTTCTCTCTTCCTTCAAATATTTTCTACCAACTTCCTCCCTTCAGAAAAAGTCAAACAATCAAAAAGTAAGAACTAATGGAAAACAAAGTAGGAAGAGCAGGGCAAGTGTTGTGGCCAAGCTGGGTAAGCAGCAGCTTAGAACACCGGCATCCCATGTCAGAGTGCCTAGTTAATGTTTCATTTCTTCCACTTCCCATTCTTCTTCCTGCTAATGGGCCAAGGAAGACGGCAGATGATGGCCCAAGTAATTGGGTCCTTGCCATCCATGTTGGAGGCCAGGATGGAGTTCCTGGCTCCCAACTTTGCCTAGCCCAGCCCAGTTCTTGCAAACATTTAGAAGAGTGAAATAGCTGAAGGAAAATCTCTCTCTCTCTCCCCCTCCTTCTCTCTGTCACTCTGCCTTTCAAATAAATAAATAAACTTTTTTAAAAAGGTATGAAGAGAGGCCGGTGTCGCGGCTCAGTAGGCTAATCCTCCGCCTTGCGGCGCCGGCACACAGGGTTCTAGTCCCAGCCGGGGCGCTGGATTCTGTCCCGGTTGCCCCTCTTCCAGACCAGCTCTCTGCTGTGGCCCGTGAGTGCAGTGGAGGATGGCCCAAGTGCTTGGGCCCTGCACCCCGTGGGAGACCAGGATAAGTACCTGGCTCCTGCCATAGGATCAGGTGCTGGCCGCGGCAGCCATTGGAGGGTGATCCAACGGCAAGGGAAGACCTTTCTCTCTGTCTCTCTCACTGTCCACTCTGCCTGTCAAATAAATAAATAAACAAACAAATAAATAAATAATTAAAAAAGGTATGAAGAGAAAAATAAAAGCAATGTATTCATTCCCTTACTAATATTTGAGTGAATACTCATGCATTTTGCCTGGTATTTTCAATCTGAAGTAGTGAGGATAATTTGTTCCTCAAAATATGTGTACAGTTAAATTTGAAAGGTCCTCTTTCACATTAATGAAAAGGTAAAGGCACAAAAGAGGGTTCTGAGTAAATATGATATTTACATAGCTTCTTGCAAATTATCATTGACTCTTTAGGTGATTCTACTTTAAGTAACATTTTTTTTGTTGCCAACATAAATTTAAATTCATTATTATTAAAGTACCAATAGAGTTACACATGGTACTGAAGTTAAATTGTGTGCAACGCCTTGATTACCACAGTAAATTGTCTGTATATGGGAATTTGGAGCTTAAAAGATTCACTTGTATTTATAGATGAGATAAAATTCCTCTTAGCATCGCACGCTTAATAGCCTACTTTGTGCAAAGACATAAAATATGCATTTTGTGAAGTGCCTAAAATGGTGTGTGGAAGTGACAACTCATGCTTTTAGCTTCATTTGTTTTTCCCCATGTTACCTATAATTTCACCTAGCAAACAGCAAAAATAAATACTATGTTATAACTATTAAATCTGACCCTGTCTTCCTTCTCCATTTGGAAGCCCTAAAAGATAAATTGCTGTATAATGAGCAGACCTATAAACAATGGTTGTCTAAAGTAAGGGATGAAAAGATCAAACCTTTTCTAACATTCATTTCAAATTGAAGTAGCACTTGCCTTTTATTTATTTATTTATTTATTTTTGACAGGCAGAGTTAGACAGTGAGAGAGAGACAGACAGAGAGAAAGGTCTTCCTTCCGTTGGTTCACCCCCGAAGTTGGCCGCTACAGCCAGCACATTGTGGCTGGTGCTCTGCGCCGATCCAAAGCCAGGAGCCAGGTGCTTCCTCCTGGTCTCCCATGCGAGTGCAGAGCCCAAGGACCTGGGCCATCCTCCACTGCACTCCTGGGCCACAGCAGAGAACTGGACTGGAAGAGGAGCAACGGGGACAGAATCTGGCACCCCGACCGGGACTAGAACCCAGGGTGCAGACGCTGCAGGTGAAGGATTAGCTTAGTAAGCTGCTGCGCCGGCCGTAGCACTTGCTTTTTAAAAAAAACATTTATTTATTTGAAGGGCAGAGTGACAGAGAGAGAGAGGGGTAGAGAGAGAAATGAAATCTTCCATCTGCTGGTTCACTCCCCAAATGGCCTCAATGATTGGGGCTGGGCCAGGCCAAAGCCCAGAGCCTTGAACTCCATTTGGGTCTCCCTACATGTGTGACAGGGGCTCAAGCATTTGGGCCATCCTTACAGCTTTCCCAGGTGCAGTAGCAGTGAGTTGAATCATAAGTGGTGGAGCCGGAGCTTGAACAGGCACTGATATGGGATGCAGCTTTGCAAGTGGTGGCTTGACATGCTGCACCACATCTTCCTACTAGCACTTGCTTTTTGACCACATACTAGATACTCATGGTTGTATTCTTAGCTGTGGGAAAACACAATAAAATCACACATGTAGCCTCTAAACTCAGAGGCCAAACATCTACTTTGTACTGGAAGATAATCCATATTATATGTATTTGTGTTTGTATATTACATATGTTTATATCTTAAAGTTCCTTATGCTTATGTACCATAATTTGCAGCAAACCATTGACCTGGTATGTGTGGCTACACCATGAATGTGTTCTCTTTGTATGTTCCAACTGTAAAATGGATGGGTTATTGTCCATTTGTTCCATCAACACACTTAATTGAGAACATACTAAGTCAGAATTTCTGTTAGGTTTTAGAGTTTAAGCAATAATAAAAAGTTTCTCATAGTTTGTGCAGACGGACACAGATCACTCAAGGCACCATGATAGTGATTGGGAATGTGTAGATGAGACTCTGGCAGGCTGCGGGAACATCCAAGAGGAACTAGTCCTGTCCAGGGATTCTTCCAAGGCTTTCAATGCATTCTGTTTAAGATTTCAGGAAAGATTTGGTGTTACTAGCTTTCCTTGTAAGTGACTAGCTTGGATTATGTCATCACTAAACCAGTAAGCATCACAACAAAGCAACCACAGTTGTGTGATTCTTTGGGCACCACCTGGAGCAGCTGTCCATCTGGAGAGCAGCTCCATCTGCAGCAAAGGCAATGGGGGGGGGGTCCTCCTCTTTTTTGTGGCAATGAGGACTTGACTATCACCTTGCCCATTCAGATGGCAGTCAGTGTCTAAACTGGCCTTTGAACCACCGTCAGTATGTCTCTATATTGCAACCTGTGAGGTGAAAGGATGGCTAGGGCGCCTCCTACTGGACTGACTGCCTTGCACCTTCCTTCTTGAATTTTAGAACATCTGAAAAAGGTATGGCTCAATATTAACCCAAAGTCCATGGTTCCGAAACACCTTTCTATGAATTGCTTTCCTCTCAGGAGGGAGCCTTCTTAACCAACATTGTCCCCATACTGCTCCTGATGTTTTGAGTTTACTCCCCAAAGGCCTACCACAACCAGAGTTAGGCCACAGTCTCCCACATGGGAGGCAGGGACCTGATTACTTGAGCCATCACTGCTGCATCCCAGGATTTACTTTCTGACATCACAGCCAACTGTCCTGTATTGAATGCAGGTGTCTCCTTAACTGGTATCTTAACAGGTAGACAAAATAGCTACTCTTTCTGTTTTGTTTTGATTCCCTGGATGGAAACACTTTCATCGCAGCAGACTGCTTTGCTTCATCCTCCAACCTAAGTTACCAATGACTTAATCTAACCCCACAAATGCTTCCCAGCCTCTCCTCTGTGCAACATGTAACATGCTAACGGTGTGGAGAAAATAAAAAGTCGTGCTAAGCAGGGGTTTTGCTCATTTCATTTGCTTCATGGTGTTTACCCTAGCATTAGTGTCTGTTGAATCACTTCAGTAAATCTCTGGTGAGTGAAAAGATAAAAGACACGAGTACTATTACTTTATTTATTTATTTTCGCTTAAACATCTCTCAGATTTATGTTCATTTTTTGTCTCTTTCTCACAATTTGATTCTATTTCAGGTTTTTCAAATACTGAGTGATGATTTTTGTAACAATTTTTTTTCAGTTGATTTACAACAAGGCTGTATTTTCCCATTAAACCAATTTTTTCAAATCCTTTCAACATGTTTCCTTTCTTTTTTTTTTTTACAGGCAGAGTTAGTGAGAGAGACAGACAGAGAGAAAGGTCTTCCTTCCGTTGGTTCACCCCCTAAATGGCCTCTTCGCTGCACCAATCCGAAGCCAGGAGCCAGGAGCGACCTCCTGGTCTCCCAGGCGAGTGTAGGGCCCAAGGACCTGGGCCATCCTCCACTGCACTCCCGGGCTACAGCAGAGAGCTGGACTGGAAGAGGAGCAATGGGGACAGAATCCGGCACCCCAACTGGAACTAGAACCTGGGGTGCCAGCACCGCAGGTGGAGGATTAGCCAAGTGAGCCATGGCGCTGGCCAACATGTTTTCTTCAAAAAGACCTACTAAGTATACCTCCTTAATCTTGGCTTGCAGAGATGGCTTGGTGAAAATGAAGTAGCAAAGATGGACATGCTTGTATATATTAGGCCCAGCTAAGTACAACTCAGGGTGTCATTTCAGGTGCTGCAGGATGATTAAAGAGAAAAAAATGAGGCCTAAGGGCCACCATTGTGGCACAATAGGGTTAACCCTCCACCTATGATGCCAGTTTCCTATAAGGGTGCTGGTTCAAGACCCGGCTGCTTCATGTCTGATCCAGCCCCCTGATAATGGCCTGGGAAAAGCAGCAGAAGAAAAGCCCCTGCCATCCACATGGGAGTCCCAGATGAGGCTCCTAGTTCCTGGCTTCAGCTGGCCCAGATCCAGCCATTGTGACCTCTCGGGAGTGAATCAGCAGGTGGAAGATCTCTCTCTCTCCCTACCTCTCTGTAACTCTGCCTTTCAAATAAATAAAATAAATGCCCCTCCCTCCCAAAAACTAGGCATAGCAGACAAAGGTTAGGGCCAGGGACATGCTGTGGGGATCGGTTTTTGTTAGAAGGCTGAGAGGACTGTATTTCTAGGAGCATCACTCTACAGGGGTTTAAGCCCAAACATGGTGGACCATCAACCCTTTAGGACTACGAATGGTGCTCTCAGATTAGATAGAGAACATGAAAACCTGTATTACAGGAGATGGAAAATATGAGTCATAGATGAATGGGATCAGAAATTTCTGCAGTAGGAGAAGCTAGAAGTGTTAGGTATATTACTTTGGGGTGTTTTAAAAAGACTCAAAAGATGTGGCTGTTGTTGCCCTGCAGTGAGTAATGTTGCCGCCTGCAATACTGGCACCTCATATCAGAGGCTGGTTCAAGTCCTGGCTGTTCCACTCCCCACCGAACGTGCCACTAATAAGAGAGACCAGGATGGAGACCAGGATGGAGACCAGGCTTCTAGCTTTGGCCTGGACCACTCCTGGATTTTATGAACAATTGGAGAGCAGTAATTGAAAGATCTCTCCCTCTCTCCCTCTCCCCCCCCCCCCCTCTCACAGATGGAAGATTCTCTCTCACCCTCACTCTTGCTCTCACTCTCACTCTCACAGTTGCTCTCTCTTTGTCACTCCCCCCTACAATTAAATAAACAAGAAAGACTGAATAGAAAATGGCAAATCTTTGAAAAAATAAAATCTTACCTCCTTCACACCCTTGTGCCCATCATGCCTCCCTATCTGTACAACACACACACACACACACACAAAATCATTACAATGTATAGTACTAATCAGGTTCAAAATTAATTGGAATTCTAAGCAGAGCTAAATAAATTAAAGAGTGGGATGGTATAGAATAAGATCAGAATAAAGAAAAATGTGGAAGAGAAAAGTTTTAAAATTGTAAGTAGAGATGACATTCTTTTACTTTAAAAAGCTCATTGTCCAAATGACTATGCATCAAGTATGAAAATGAAGGAAAGGAGACAGCTGATGTATTGTAAGGGTCTTGTTCCTGTCAATTCAGGCCTCATCAGAGTTGACAATTTCACTTCTAGAGCTATGTCTTTCTCAGGAGATTTCCATTCTCTTTTGAATACAATGGGGGCAAAACTCCCAGTAGCTAATCACATTCGTACACTGAGTGATTCTAAATTATACTGAAAATCCTGGTTACTCTGGAAACCATGATCTTTAAGTACAGCTCAATCAATCCCTACACATTCACAAAACCCTCCTCATCTGGCCTGAGTCTAGGCATAGGGTTCCTAAAAGAAACACTAAAATATCTGCTTCATCAATCTGCTCATTGGAATTTAGAAAAATGCCCGATTAAAAAGCTAAGTTCCACTTGAGGACTGCCTTGCTCGCTGATAGTAAAAGCAGGGTAGTCAGCAACAACCACCTCGGAGGATGGGAGAAATCCATGCTGATTATTTGAACAAATATTGACCATTACTGGCCTTCGTAGATGAGAAAATAATGAGAGTTCAGCAATGGAAGGGTTGGTCCTTCAGGATTATAATCGAGCTTCACGTGTGTATGTATGTGTGTGTACACACGTATGCATGTATGTGTATGATGCAAACTGTAATATGACATTGGAATCCAGCCTAGCCTGAATTTAAATGCTGACTCTGTAACTCACTAATTACATATCCTTTGGGAAAAGTTATTTAATCTCAGTTTTACCTATGTGTAGTGGGGATAATAATTATAGATAGCCTTCTTGTAGGAATGAAAAGAGAAATGATGTAAATTATCTAAGTGTTTGTCACATAACGTGACACATGCCCATGGACTTTATTTTCTGTTCTGTAAATTTAAATTCATCATTTGTAGCCGTTGTCTTTGAAAAATGAAACTCCTTCTACCCTCTACTATCTTTTAGAATTTGCCCATACAGATTTTAACACTTTATCCTCTTTACAGAATCATAGCTATCACTCTCTACCAAGAGTTATTCTGTGCATGCATCATTTTTGCTCTAAGACCAAACACAGTATACTCCCTAAGTGTTATCATACTTTTTTTTATATACTCAACAAATACTTCTTCAGCACAGTGTTCCAGGCACTGTGCTACCTGGCACATAGTCTATTAAATCATATAAGGAAGTGTAAGTGTGGCTCTTATATAAAATCACAAGAGATGAGGAATAAGGGGACAGCAGGCTGTAGAAAATGTTAAGTTGCCAGTGCTGTGGCATGGCAGGTAAAATCGTCTGCAGTGCCAGCATCCCGTATGGGCACTGGATCGAGACCTGGTTGCTCCACTTCCGATCCAGCTCTCTGCTATGGCCTGAGAAAGTAGTGGAGGATGGCCATAGTCTTTGAGACCCTGCAACCACGTGGGAAACCTGGAGGAAGCTTCTGTCTCCTGGCTTTGGATCAGTGAAGCCGCGGCTATTGCAGCTATTTGAGGAGTGAACCAGAGGATGGAAGATCTCTTTCTCTCTCTCTCTCTCCGCTTTTGCCTCTCTGTAACTCTGCCTTTCAAATTAATAAATAAATCTTTTAAAAAAACAGAAAATGTTAAGATTTCTGTTCTTACATGATTTTTCCTTAAATCTTAGACATTAAAATAGAGCATAGCTTATTTGTGCTTTTAGATAATAAACTTAAAATTCAAGGGAGCACTGGTTAGGTCAGGACAGTCACACCAATTTACATTTTGCAAAGTTTCCTCTGATTGTCCTGTGAAGAAAAGAATATGCATTATGGTATCTTGAAAACGCTTGTGAGAAATGCATATAATAAAAAAACTACCCATGGATTTAAAGACAAATATATATTTTCTCTGATATGTGACAGTTCATACAGGCTACCAAAAATGTATAGGAATGAAATGGTCACTTGCAATATGATTGTCATTTTTAGCGCTTGTTTATACTCTCTATGGAATTGTGGTTTTCTTACTTATCACTTGTTGAATATTATGGTTAGTGGTGAATTTAATCTGTGAATATAGAGTGGATTACAATATGTGTTTCCAAAAACTGATGATGAGAGCAGATGGGGGAGGTGGATTTAGTGGGAAGGAGGAGTGAGGGAAATGTTGTCTTCTTGGAACTGTTCCTATGGAATGCATTAAATATACCCTCTTTATATTAGTAAGTAAATAAATAAAAATAGCTTACACCACAAAAAATTTATCTTTTACTTCTATTTTTCATGAACTTTTGAGATGTCCTCATGTGTATGTATCTGTTTGCATGTGTATCTGGGATGAGAATGGTGATGGGGTGGTGAGGTATAAAATACTGGTGATAAGAAGACCCAATGGAAACATACAGAAATAATAAAGGCTTGAACTAAAAATATGACAATTGGAATTCAGAAAATAAAAGGGCATTTTGCCATACTGTACCAGAATCATCATGACCTGGTGAATTGAAAGAAAGATAAGAGTGGAGAATTATTTTAAGATTGCTTGTTTCATTGACTATTTTGTCATCCTTTAAAACTGGGGAGCTCACAGATCAATTGCTAAAATTAACAAATTTAAATCAAAACAGAGGTGATAAATGACCATACATTTGAATGATTTCTGAATCATCATTATAGCTCCTTGTTTATAGAAATATAGTAAGTAATGTCATGGGACTAAATGTAATATAATAAAAAGCCACAAAGTGTTATAAGGTGATCAATCTCTTTGTCCAAAGACAGATAATGCAATAAGTTTTGTATTCAGAGGAAAAAAAATCACTGACGCCAGATCTGTAGCTCCTTGTGCCTTTGGAATAAAACTCTGACTCCTTGCTTCTGTATGTCTGTTTATGATAATTCTTGGTCACATTTTATGTCCTGACCCCCCTTATTTCTCATTCAATGCTCAAACTTTTTTTTTATATTTATATATAGCTATGCTTTTTTATTTTGCTTTGTTTCTTTTTTTTTAACTTTTATTTAATGAATATGAATTTCCAAAGTACGATTTATGGATTACAATGGCTTCCCCCCCCATACCGTCCCTCCCACCCACAACCCTCCCCTTTCCCACTCCCTCTCCCCTTCCATTCACATCAAGATTCATTTTCGATTATCTTAATATACAGAAGATCAGCTTAGTATACATTAAGTAAGGATTTCAACAGTTTGCTCCCACAGGAAACATAAAGTGAAAAATAATAGATGATTTTTTAAATGATGATGAAATCAGATCAGACCTATTGTCATGTTTAATCCCAGTGAGAGTCAAGTTGGGAATTGATAATTTCTTTCTTTTTTTTTTTTTTTTTACAGAAGATCAGTTTAGTATGCATTAAGTAAAGATTTCAACAGTTTGCAACCCCATAGAAACACTAAGTGAAATATACTGTTTGAGTACTCGTTATAGCATTAAGCCTCAATGTACAGCACATTAAGGACAGAGATCCTACATGAGGAATAAGTGCACCATGACTCCTGTTGTTGACTTTACAAATTGACACTCCTGTTTATGGCATCAGTAATCTCCCTATGCACCAGTCATGAGTTTCCAAGGCTATGGAAGCCCCTTGAGTTCTCCGACTCTTATCTTGTTTAGACAAGGTCATAGTCAAAGTGGAGGTTCTCTCCTCCCTTCAGAGAAAGGTACCTCCTTCTTTGAAGACCTGTTCTTTCCACTGGGATCTCACTCACAGAGATCTTTTTGCCAGAGTGTCTTGGCTTTCCATGCCTAAAATACTCTCATGGGCTTTTCAGCCAGATCCGAATGCCTTTAGGGCTGATTCTGAGGCCAGAGTGCTATTTAGGACATCTGCCATTCTATGAGTCTGCTGAGTATCTCACTTCCCATGTTGGATCACTCTCCCCTTTATTTATTCCATCGGTTAGTGTTAGCAGGTACTAGACTTGTTTATGTGCTCCCTTTGACTCTTAGTCCTTTCATTATGATCAATTGTGAACTGAAGTTGATCACTTGGAATAGTGAGATGGCATTGGTACATGCCACCTTGATGGGATTGAATTGGAATCCCCTGGTATGTTTCTAACTCTACCATTTGGGGCAAGTCAGCTTGAGCATGTCCCAAATTATACATCTCTTCCCTCTCTTATTCCCACTCTTATGTTTAACAGAGATCACATTTCAGTTAATTTTCAACTCTTAAGAATAACTGTGTGATAATTACAGAATTAAACCAGTCATAGTAAGTAGAACAGACAAACAAAATACTAAAAGGGATAATGTATTAAGTTGTTCATTAACAGTCAGGGCTATGCTGATCAAGTCACCGTTTCTCATAGTGTCCATTTCACTTCAGGAGGTTTCCTTTTTGGTGTTCAGTCAGTTGTCACCGATCAGGGAGAACATATGGTGTTTGTCCCTTTGGGACTGGCTTACTTCACTCAGCATGATGTGTTCCAGATTCCTCCATTTTGTTGCAAATGACTGGATTTCGTTGTTTGTTACTGCGGTATAGTATTCTAAAGAATACATATCCCATAATTTCTTTATCCAGTCTACCGTTGATGGGCATTTAGGTTGGTTCCAGGTCTTGGCTATTGTGAATTGTGCTGCGATAAACATTAGGGTGCAGACCGCTTTTTTGTTTGTTAATTTAAACTCCTTTGGGTAAATTCCAAGGAGTGGGATGGCTGGGTCGAATGGTAGGGTTATATTCAGGTTTCTGAGGAATCTCCAGACTGACTTCCATAGTGGCTTGACCAGTTTGCATTCCCACCAACAGTGGGTTAGTGTCCCTTTTTCCCCACATCCTCGCCAGCATCTGTTGTTGGTAGATTTCTGAATGTGAGCCATTCTAACCGGGGTGAGGTGAAACCTCATTGTGGTTTTGATTTGCATTTCCCTGATTGCTAGCAACCTTGAACATTTTTTCATGTGCCTGTTGGCCATTTGGATTTCCTCTTTTGAAAAATGTCTATTGAGGTCCTTGGCCCATCTCTTAAGTGGGTTGTTGGTTTTGTTGTTGTGGAGTTTCTTGATCTCTTTGTAGATTCTGGTTATTAACCCTTTATCTGTTGCATAGTTTGCAAATATTTTTTCCCATTCTGTCGGTTGTCTCTTCACTCTCCTGACTGTTTCTTTTGCAATACAGAAACTTCTCAATTTGATGCAATCCCAATAGTTGATTTTGGCTTTGACTGCCTGTGCCTCCCGGGTCTTTTCCAGAAATTCTTTGCCTGTGCCAATATCTTGAAGGGTTTCTCCAATGTTCTCTAATAACTTGATGGTGTCAGGTCGTAGATTTAGGTCTTTAATCCACGTTGAGTGGATTTTTGTGTAAGATGTAAGGTAGGGGTCTTGCTTCATGCTTCTGCACGTGGAAATCCAGTTTTCCCAGCACCATTTATTGAATAGACTGTCCTTGCTCCAGGAATTGGTTTTAGATCCTTGGTCAAATATAAGTTGGCTGTAGATGTTTGGGTTGATTTCTGGTGTTTCAATTCTGTTCCATTGGTCTATCCATCTGTTTCTGTACCAGCACCATGCTGTTTTTATTACAACTGCCCTGTAGTATGTCCTGAAATCTGGAATTGTGATGCCTCCGGCTTTGTTTTTGTTGTACAAGATTGCTTTAGCTATTCGAGGTCTCTTGTGCCTCCATATAAATTTCAGCATCATTTTTTCTAGATCTGAGAAGAATGTCTTTGGTATCTTGATTGGGATTGCAATGCTCAAACTTGCCAATATGTTGTCAGTGCTGTGGGCATGCTGTACTATACCACTGTGCTTCTCCAAATTTGACTCCCATCAGTTCCCCTCTGTCACCTTTACTTTACACATCCATCACTCACACTCACTGCACAGGTGCACATACTCTCAGAAGCATGCTTCAATCTCTCCAGGCAAGAGAACCCCATCCTCCTTTGGAGCTTGTCTATCTGGACTCCACCACTAACAGGAAGACCAACACAGTGATGGCCACTTTTTGGAAGATAATGTCATGTGAGAGTTAGAGCTCTTTTGAATGGGGACTCTGTCTAATTCATTTTCCTATTTCACGCCAATGAACATAGAGTACTTGCTCAATAATTATCTGTCAAATAGAACTTTTAGATAAGTGGAATACAGCCTGAAATAGGAACTAAAAATCTGGGAGGGAACTGGGCAGTTTTCTAAAATGGGAATTATCTGGGAAACAGTGAAGTGACTGATTAAAACCTGCAATGAAAACTCTGGAAGAGAATATTGATAAGACCATTGCTACCATTCTTTATATATGTATGATATCCAGTGCACTCTTTATTTCATCTTTACAAAGATAACTCAGGAAGGTAGGACACATAGGACAGCCATGATGGTATCCGTATGAAAGATGAGGAGGCACAGATATCAAGGTCAGACATTATCTAGGAAGGCAAGGACTTCATCTCTCCAAAGTACTTGTACTAGCCACCTGTACCCTCTCATTTATCAGTTGAAGAAATCAAAGCCCTGAGATACCTGAGAATGCCCCAGGAAATAGGGAGGGGAGGACCTTGAAGTTCTATGAGCATGCAAGCAGCTATGGTAGGTGTGAACCTGTAAAGTTGAATGAAAACTTTATAACAATGGGTTCTACCACCCTGCTTGTGCATTGAGATGTTCTACTGATGGGCTTGGTAAATCTAGGCCAGTCCATTCCCTTTCCTGTGGTGCAGCATCCCATCCTACAAAGTAAAGTTGACAGTGCCAGTATGACATGGAGGTGGGGGGGCGGTGGTGAGAGCGAGAATGGGTCACAACAAGTGAGGAATGGGACAACCAACCAGCTTAGAGAACACAGCTTGGCACATAGAAAAGGCTTGGTTAGTGGCAACTATAACAATGTGTTTTTGCTTCATTAAAAATTTTGGATCCTAAAGTTGTGAAGTGAAAGAGTTTTTCCAGTATTCAATAATTACCCACCTCTGCTTCCCTCCCCTCCCCTCAATTTATTACTAGTCTTCTCTTGATCTAAATTCCTGCATTTTAGAAACAGAGGTTATTTGTTGAACAGGGGTGGGTAGCAAATAAATTGGCATGAGTGTTCTACATTCACCATCTGGTTCTCTGAAGCCCACAGTGGATGGTTCTTTTGATGTATTCATTCTCTTATGAAACGATCTTTTATCACCAAAAGAGCAGGGACTGGGCAGAGCTCAAGGTTAAAATCTAAGTCCAGCCCTTCTGTTTATGTCATTCTTTCACATGTTAGTATTCCCTAAAAATATATTCAAGCTAAGACACTAGAGAGAAGACTATGTATTATGTGGAGATAAAAATAAGCTATTCAATGATCCTCAGATGATTAGATTTCAGTTTTGGAAATTCTACTTTTTATAATAAAACTCAATAAAATCACTGGGTGTAATTTAGTGGGCCAAATCATGGTGTGCCATTTGTTGAAATTCCATCTGCTGGAGGAAGTTTGCCCATGGAGAGACAAAGGAATAGAGTAGGTTCCAACAGACAATCTATTCCATCTACTGCTCTGCGGTCCAGAGAGCACACACAGCAGATATCAAGTAGGATCCTGTAGACCTCTGTGAAATGACCTACCAGGCACTCAAATATAATGATTTTTTGAGACATTTCAGGCCTCTAGATAACGATTTTTTGGGGACAAGCTAAAAATAAAAGCTTATTCCAGGCAAAATGCTCCAGCACGTTCTACTTTGCCTTGTAAAATGTTCTTCTTGTTCAGCCTGAATTACATCTGAATTCTTAAGCAAACATTGGCAGTAGCTATGAAGACATAAAACGGTGTCAACATTATATGGACATGTCCAGGTATTGGGTACTGTAATTTAAAAGCACCAATAAAGTTTAAGATGTATTTAGAGTTTGAGAATCTGTCACTGTCAGATGTGTTAAGTTGTCATTTTTTTCCTCATCCAACCCTTCAAATTATGTATGAAAAAATTAAAAATAGCAGGAAAATATATTGCATTGTGTTCACTAAATATCTCCCATTTTGGAGAAAAATTTTAGCAGTGAAATCACATAAGAAAAGACACACTGGAAAGCAATTATAACCCCAGGAAAGTTACATTTCATTGCTGAATACAGAAAGCGGTGTATTTTAAAACTGTGAACGAAGACTCATGGGGATGAAGGGAGTGGTAAGTGACCGTGAACCAAGACATTTAACTTTAATGTCACTGCAAAACATGAGAAGTCACCGTTTTAAGTCTCAACAACCTCAAAATGAAACATATTCTCTGCTATATTTTCTTCCTTTTTTTCCCCCAAACATTGTGCTTTGCAAGCTGAACTGTCCTGACAAGGAGTTGGTCTGGACATTCAGGGCTTTTTTTTTTTTTTTTCCTGAACAAGGTTAAGTTTAGCTTTGATGACAGCGTAACTTGGAAATCTCCTGCCAAGCATTTCCTCCGGGCAAGAAGGCAGAGGATTTTCATTTTGTCTGTCAGCTTTAGCTCTATCTCAAGTGGTTAGGAGTCAAGCTTTGGAAGAGAAAAGACAGAATGTGGAAAATAAAGACTTGAATGCATAGCATTGGTCTAAGAGTTCCAGATAGAATTTTTCTAGTAGGTTTTGATGAACTGGGTCAAAATCTAGTTCCTTCGAAACTAGATACATTAGGAAGGGACTGTGGTTTCCTTAAATGAAGTTTTAATTTGGGAGAAAACTTAGCATGCTATGAAAGTGTGAAGGCCTTACCATTTTGTGTTAAACATATTTACCTCACAGACTCGGACTTGGATTGAAGCTAAAGGAAAACAGAAAAATTTTTAAGAATCCAATCATTTGGTCATTTTGTGTATCTACTGATAACTGAACTAGATGGTTTTCTTTATTTTTGTTTTTGGCTGCTTGTCATCTGTGCCTGCAAGAGGGAAAGGCCCTGATGGAATTCGTGACATGGTCATACTCCTGTGGTACCCTATCCCATTCAGTATCCTCCTGCCTTTTGTTACCTGCTACTGACTTGATGCATGCATCCAGTGTCCTATAGTGCTCCCTAGGACAGGGCTCCTCAGAATTTATGGGGAAAATGAATTACCTTGATCCAATGCAGATGCCAATTCAAGGTTAAACTCCAGGTGCTCCTGGTGCTTCTGGTGCATGAGCCACACTTGGGCCAGGTAAACCAGGGTCCAGGGACTCTACTCTAACTTGCCCTCATTTCATCACTTCACAGAACTTCCCCACACTGACCTACACAGACCGCTGGAATAGACCTAACCCACACAGAGAGAACAAGCATGCCCGAGCCCCATGGTAGAAGGAAAAGGTGTAAAAGATTAGAGAAAAGAAAGCATTACCCCAATGGGCATTACAGGGATGAAGTTCCTCTATAACAAAATGTCCTACCATGCAGACCAGTTGCCATTACCACCATCATTGTTACCGAACACACCACTCATAAGGCTGGCGTGACAGATGACTTACACAAATTAACACAAGTCAGATTTTATTGTGCTGATTTTATAAAGAGATTGTGTTTCAGAGCATTTAAATAAATGGATCAAGTTCACAGACTGGAGGTGGGCACTAGACCTGTACAAAGTCCATTAACATGAGCTACCCAGTTAACATGCTGCAGAATTAACCCAATAAACTTGACTGGTCCATTCTATTGAACTGATTTCAACCTTGAGACCAATTTTGAAATGCTAAGAAAAAAAAATACAAGTAATTTCTATGTACACTTTACGAAGCATTATTACGGGATCTACGAAAGTATGCTCAAACCAAATTTTAAAGCACCTAGTAGGGGCAAATGGTCCCTGTTACAGTTTCCAAAGGGAGACTTTATCTGAGTTCTTTCTTGAGATCTTTCATCAGCAGTTGTAAAATATCAAGAATATATACATGAGTACACATACACACACACACATACACACACAGGGTCTGTTGGAGCCAGCAAGACATGCAGAAGAAATGAAGGAGAGTGACCTTCAACTTGTAGTTGGGTCCAGTCTACTACCCTCTGCTTTCAAGATGACTAGACTTGCCAGCACTGCTAATTGTTTTCAGCTTCTTGAGTATGGGAAGCTAGTCTCCCCAGCCACAAGAGTTGTGGTTAGACCTCCAAGTCCTAGTGAACTTTGTGATATTAGTAAGGGTTTACTCTGTTCTTCAAGAGACATCCTAGAAAACATGGCTGTGGAACCTCAGATGCTGTCTTCTAGCCTAGCTGGAGCACTGAGGAGCAGAACCTGCCCCTGAGATTGGCCCTGATGGCTCTACCACTGCCCAGTCCTCCCCGATCCATTGAGTATACTCACAAACCTCATGCTGGCTTTTGATTTTTAGTTTAAGATTACCTAAGAGGTACCAATAGGAAGTCAGCATTTAAAAAATCAAAATTTTCCTTTGACAGCTCTCAGACTGGTCACAGAATCACTTTTATGAGCTGCTTTGACACACTGATAACTCACATTCATTATAGTTCTAATGGCAATTTTGAGGGATCACAGAAACAATTGGTTTCAGGACAGGATATTGGGAGAGAACTCAGAACTACACAGGTCATAATTATTTTATTTCAGATTTTTTAAAAACAACTATGCTGATATTTTTTCATATTCATTCTCTCCAGAAATTAAGATGATGCACAATAATAATACTAATATTTTAATTGACAGCAGACTGCTTTATAATTTAACATATATAATTAAAACATGGTTTAAGAGCTGTAAAGACACATATATCCACACACTGATTTATAAATGGCTCAGATCACAAGTATGCAAGCACTGTCTTGGGGAGCAATGGAAAACAAAAGTCAAATGTGTTAACAATGAGGCTCATGGACAGAGTCTGTGACTCTTTGCCAATTTTGGTACCTAAGATGGACCAGTATTACAGAATGGGCAATGTGTCTTGAAAAATGGCTTCTGTATGCTTCTATAAGAAACATTTGGGAACACATGTAAATATGCAAAATCCTAATCCTCCGGATCAATTTCAAATGCTACTTCTCTCTTTCAACCATTCTGGATCTCTTGATCTCTTGTCACTTTTTGCCTTACAGATAGCTACTATCTCTCCCCAACAGGATTACGAGGTTCTGCTGTCCAACCCAGAATGCTGAGCCCTCTCTGAAGTGTTTACTTTGTCATTAAATAAGATAATTACACTTTCTTAGTATGACTGCTGTGTGGAAGATTGACTATATTAAAATCAAAATATAAGAAATTTAACTTACTTTAAATATTCCATCATTTATGTCATTCATCCTCTTTCTTTGCCAACTGTGTGATGGCCAACTGTATCCTGATTAGCTGATTGACATGATTTTCGTATTTATTAGAAACTGTTTTGCCCAAGTGTTATATTTTTCCTTTCTTGGCTACGTTTATTTGCATGTGTGTGACTAAGAGTGGCCTAGTCTGCAAGGGAAGCAGGAAGTAGGGTGGCCTGCATGTAGGACAAGCATGAGACTTCCTTGCCTGTTACTAGACATATGAGTTAGCCACAGAAATAAAGATCAACTGGCTGTTACTTACAATCCATGAGAGCTATCTTTCAATACTGAGGAGCCAGTCCAGGTAAGGGAGGAAATGAAATATAACAAGACACTGCCTGTCCCTTAGGATGAATCGGATGCTGAGAATGCTTGATTCAACATGGGCTGACTCCAGGGGACCCATGGATCTATGAGGTGACCTGATATCTGGCCCAGAAGATGGATGAGGGAGCTTGGCAGGGAAGACTGGCAGGGGAGGGGAGACTGGCAGGGAAACTCAGCATCAGCTCTGTGTCAGAGAAGAAGGAGGAAGAGGCCAGGGTATGGACAATGTGTGCATCCAGACCAGGAGTTCAGGATCCAGACAGAGGATTAAGAAATGAAAAGTCAGACAGAAGTTCTTGTGGCCTCCGAAGGAGACTAGAGACAACATAGATTGATGCTCTTCATAGGATATCAAATTTTTCAGTGATGCTAGATGCATATCTCTGAAAGTCTGCCATATAACACTGCACCTGCAGTTAATGACACTGTACAGTGACCTGGGAAATCTGCTAAAAGGGTAAATGTCATGTCAACTATTCTTACCACATTTTTCAAAAAAGCATATTGCCAAAAACAAATAATTAAAATGATGTGTAACTTCAGATAAAGGATTTAAAAGTTGTTAGGAAGAGAATCTTAACAGTGTGTGTTAATTAATTAGAAAAAATACACAAATGAGAAATGTTTTGTGAAAAATGTATCCAATCATTGATGTCTTGAGAATATATAAAAAAGAGAGCTCAGAAATTTATCAAAGGAATAAATCCTAAAGAGAATTAAGCATTAGTCAATACGACATGAATGGCTTTGCATTAGAAAATGATTAATATCGATTACAGAATTAAAAGAAAAAAATGTGATGAATATGATCAGTTCAGTAGATAAAAATTAATTATCTAACAAAATATCTCAATATCTATTCTTGACAAAAACTTTTGGTGAATTAAAAACAGAAAGATATTTGTGCTAACCTTGAGCAAACATCATCCTTAGTAATAAGTGCTGAAAGCATTCTCACAGAATTACAAAAAGACAAATAAGCCCACCGTGAATACCTCATGCTCCACATGGCATGGAGGGCCCAGCTAGCAATGTGTGCAGAATAAAGAAGATTTCTGACCATTAGTGTCAGGGCTGAGAACAGAATCCCCCAAAGCACCATACTCCAGTGATGATTAGTTCTTTCAACTATAGGACATTGGAGGGCCCCAGAAGCAAGATCTCTCTCTTGTCAGGGAGTCAGAGGAGCCAGAATTCCTCCCTTCCAGGACTGCCTTAGAAATGAGAACCCCACCCCTCCCCAAATCAGCCATCCAACCTTGAAAAGTCACTCTTATTTCCCTTGAAACTTTTCATTGCAAAAGGGTCATGCCCAAATCTGGAGGAAGGAATGCTACACAGAGGGACCAAGAAGAATCTAACACACAGATGTTCCTCAGTCCAATCATATGTCAGCATTCTTAAACCTTAAACCCAAGTATGAACACAGACAGTTGCACCATCATCTCTGAGTCCTTATTTCTGGAAGCTTCTGTTGTCACTTAAAATAAACACGTTATGCTTTTCTCTTGTTAACCTATCTCTTATTATTGGTATCTGTTCCAACTGACAACCACTGAGTGCTGATTCCTAGCATCAGAAATCAGGAAGCATAACTCTCATTATTAGCAGATGATATGATTGTGTATTTAGAAAACCCCAAGCAATCCTCATAGAGATCATTCCAATTAATGAAAATGTTCATCAATTTACTCCACATAAAGTCAATGTGCAAAAATCAATTGTGTTTACACACATCAGTTGCAAATAATTGAAAATAGGGTTTTAAAAACAGAAAGTTCACAGCGGCTTCAAGAAACATGGAATAAATCTAATAAATTATGTGAGAGGAGCCAGCAACTCTGGCATAGAGGGTAAAACCACCACCTGCAGTGCTGGCATCCCCTATGGGCACTAGTTCAAGTCCCTGCAGCTCCACTTCTGATCCAGCTCTCTGATACGCTCTGGGAACACAGTAAAAGATGGGCCAAGTTCTTGAGCCCCTGCACCCACGTGGGAGACCTAGAAGAAACTCTTGGCTCCTGGCTTTGGATAGGCACAGCTCCAGCCATTGCGGCCATCTGATGGAAGACCTCTCTCTCTGCCTCTAACTCTCTGTAACTCTGCCTTTCAAATAAATGAATAAATCTTTAAAAACTACATGTGAGAAAACTCTGAATCATTTTGATAACAACTTTTAAAAGTTCTGAATAAATGGAGAGAAATTCGTTGTTCTTGTGGAGAAGTTTGGAATCATAACTCTTCCTAAAAGGATCTATAAATTCACCGAAATGTCAATTCAAAGGCCACATCTGAATTCTTTATCTTCCTTTTCTCCCTCCCTTCCTTCCTGTCTGACTCCTTTTTTTAATTTTTAACTCTGTTGACACTAAAGTTTATTTTGAGGAGTAAATACTTAATGCAAGTTATTACTGAAGAATAAGAAAACAGTGAATGGAAATCCCTTCATATTTATAAACAATCATAAAATGACTTATAATAACTAAAGCATTCAACAGAATATTACCAACACATAATACGTAAACAAACACAGCTCTAGAAATATTAGGAACTTCCCAAGAGAACATGGAAAATGGGTATTTAAAAAAAAACTGCATAGGTCTCAAAGTTTTTTTTTTTTTCATTTCATTCCATTCCATTTCATACATGAACTTTTCAAAACACATTAATATGTGGAAATTCAATTTATAACAGAATTAGTCCTGTGGATTAATATACAAAGACTGGACTTTACAATTAATTGTGTTAAAAATAGCTTTGTGAAAATACACGAAATTTGATGTCACTCCACACACACACATAAATATATTTCAGATAAAGAATAAATGAAAAAAGCTAAACTGCATAATTTTTAGAAAATAATATGATAGTACATTTATGACTTTAGGCTTGTAACTTATTTCTGAAACAAAGTACAGAGAATTAAGTTGTCAAAGAAATGATAGATTAATTCTCCTACATAAAAATTAAGGTCTTCTGCTCATTAAAAATGCATAAAAAGAGAATAAAAATCCTAGCTACAGACTGGAAAAAATTCTGGCAACCAAATAACTGGCAAAATATTAGAATTCAGAATGTATACATAATTTCTACAAATCAATTATAAAAAGGCAGATGGTCTAGTAGAAAAATATTCAAAATATCTGAAGAGAAACATGAAGAAAATAGAGAAACTCAAATGGTTCACAACATTAAAAAAAACCTCATTAGTATTTTGGAGATGAAAATTAAAATGGTGATGAAATTACTGCTTCAAACTACACATGTTGACAAAATACAAGATTTCTGACAACAGGAACTCTCAATGAGATTAAATACCAACTTTTGAAATGTGACTTTGGATAATGATTTGATAATAATAAAGTTAAGGATATGCACACCTTATGACCAAGAAATCTCATTGCTAGGCATATTGTAGACCAGTGATGTGCCCACATAAACTAGGATATGTGCAAAATTATTCACAATTGCCTTTCTGGTTATAACAGAAAAGTGCAAGTAATGTAAGTATCCATTAGCTGTAGAATGGATAAGTAAGCAGCTGCATATTATTATCAAGGAAAACCATTCAACTGTTGGTGTCGTTACCAAGGTCTCTCTCTCTCTCTCTTTCTCTTCCTCTCTCTTTCTCCCTCACACTCTTTGGATAAACCTCTGACCCAGTCATAACAGGTATATCTCTATGTGGGGTGGCCCACACTCATGGGTGAATATATGTTTTTTTCTCTCACTGTTAAAGAAATCCTGTTCCTATTAGTGTACCCTACTATATCTCCACTTAGAAATCTGATCTGTGTGTGAAACAGAATCCTGCAATAGAAATTAGAATACACCTTTGCCTACAACTCTATTGCTAACTGATCAAAGGAAGATCTCATGAACTGTGGACCAAAAAGAGGCCTCCCACATGAGCTGGCCATTGCTGCTCACCTCCTGTTTTGAGCTATAAGATTCTCTGCCTTTGATCCCTCAGGGAGCTTGGGAACTGAGCAACAGCTGCTTGCACATTGCTTGCAACGTCCAGCTCTGCACACTGCAAGTGAACTCCTACTTTTCTCCAGCACTCTGGTATCAGGAATTGGCATGCTGAACACTGGGCAAGTGGACCGGATTTGGGGTTCCTACAGCAATTCTTCCAGCCAATCACTTTTGGAATGTTCTAAACCAGTTGTGGAAGTAGCACTCTGTCAATGATTTATATGGGTTAATAAGCATGATAGGAATGGGGAAAGCAATAGAAATTAGGAATTGCTAATCATTAGAGCAATTAAGAAGAATATCATTGGTGCTATTCCTGGGTACTCACCCTGTATTTTAAGAACTGAGTCCTTAATCCTCAGCACTTCCCTTTCAGGTAGATATTAGCATCCTATGGCAACATAAGGACACCCAGGCTGACAAAATTAAGGGATTTAGCTTCAAAGTGGAAGAGCCAGGATGTGACCCCAAATCCACTGCAATCCACTGCTGTGAACAGTAGCATGGTTACCCCTGCTCCTTCTTCTCTAGAAACAGAGTTTGCTTGTAAGACAAAACTCTGTTTCTTTTTTATCATACGTAACACCTGGAACAATTTAAGCTATTGTACATGCAACTTGACTTTTTTTCTTTCCTTGCACATTTTTCAAATCATTATTATCTTTCTGATATGGGGGAAAAAGCTTTTTTTAAAAAAAAAATCTGGTACCATTGATTTGAAAACCCCAAAAAAGAATGCTAAGGAAGATATTGCACAAAGTACCATGATTCCCAAACACAGCAATGTGTATCATCACACCACAGACCCACACTTCGTGCTAATATCAAGCCATTTGTTTGTGCTCTATGTAGAACCTTCATTCTTGGAAAGCTATGAACAAACTAAAGTTCCTACCCTGAATCATGACTTTTGCACCCTTGTTTATAAATTGAGAATCGGATTCATTTACAGAACATTAATTTAATTATACTTTGTTTTTCTAGGTCCATTTTCATCATTCTCTCCCTCTACCATCTCTCATTGTCCTTTTTTTTTGAGATTTATTTTATTTATTTGAAATGCAGAGTAAGAGTGTGTGTGTGTGTGTGTGAGAGAGAGAGAGAGACAGAGAGACAGAGAGAGAGAGAGAAATCTTCCATCTGTGGATTCATTTCCCAAATGTCCAGAAGATCTGGGGCTAGTACAGGCTGAAGCCAGGAGCCAGGAACTCCATGTGGGTCTCCCACATGGGTGGTAGTGGCACAGGACTTGAGACATTTTCCACTACCTTCCCAGGGGCAATAGCTGGGAGCTGGAACAGGAGTAGAGCATCTAGGACTCCAACTGGCACTCTAATATGTGATGTTGGGGTTACAGATAGCAGCTTAATCCACTGGACCCTTGTCCAGTGACCCCTGTTTTTTTTTAAAGATTTATTTATTTATTTGAAATTCAGAGTTACACAGAAAGAGGAGATGCAGAAAGAATGAGAGAGAGAGAGAGAGAGAGAGAGGTCTTCCATCCGATGGTTCACTCCCCAGAGTGCCTATGCTGTCTTTTATATCATCTTTGTTACCTTTCTATTCTCAATAAATAATTCATATATAATTAATATGCATTTTATATTTAATCTTATGCATGCACATGCATGTGCACATATTTATTATGTCTGCAGCAATGTTCTTCAGTTTTTGTGGGTTATAAAGGAATGGATAAACAACAAACAGTAGTCCAGGCTAGGTCAAGTTTGCTGCATGTTTGTGTAAAAGGCATTTGATTGGGTTCCAGCCTCTTCTGTACATTTGCATCAGGTTTATGGAGCTGCTTTCACTGGGGCCACACGAAGTTCATGTAAGAGAGACTCTGGCTCACAGAGTTGATGTTTAGAGCTGAAGTTGACTTCATGGGCCGTTAGGACCCCCTGTGCTTGGGCGTTCACAACCATGCCTGCTGTCTGCCACATGATCCCCAGCACGCCCAGTCACTCTAAAATGAAGACTCCCAGGAGTGCTTTCCCAGCACAGTGAGTGGCAAAATAATTAAAGTGATCCCTGTTAGATATAAGAGTGTGAATAAGAGAGGGAGGAGATGTACAATTTGGGACATGCTCAATCGGACTTGCCCCAAATGGTGGAGTTAGAAATGTGCCAGGGGATTCCAATACAATCCCATCAAGGTGGCATGTACCAATGCCATCGCACTAGTCCCAGTGATCAACTTCAGTTCACAACTGATCACACTGATAGGTCTAAGAGTCAAAGGGATCACACAAACAAGACTAGTGTCTGCTAATACTAACTGATAGAATCAAAAAGGGAGAGAACGATCCAACATGGAAAGCAGGATACACAGCAGACTCATAGAATGGCAGATGTCCTAAATAGCACTCTGGCCTCAGAATCAGCCCTTAAGGCATTCAGATCTGGCTGAAGAGCCCATGAGAGTATTTTAGGCATGGAAAACCAAGACACTCTGGGAAAAAAAAAAAAAAAAACCTAAATGAAAGATCTCTGTGAGTGAGATCCCAGTGGAAAGAACGGGCCATCAACGAAGGAAGTACCTTTCTCTGAAGGGAGGAGAGAACTTCCACTTTGAATATGTCCCTGTCGGAATAAGATCAGAGTTGGCAAACTCAAAAGGCTTCCATCACCTTGGCAACTCATGACTACAGCCTAGGGAGATTACTGACGCCATAAACAAGAGTGTCAAATTAAGTCAACAACAGGAGTCACTGTGTACTTACTTCTCATGTGGGATCTGTCCTTAATGTGTTGTCCAATGTGAAGTAATGCTATAACTAGTACTGAAACAGTAGTTTATACTTTGTGTTTCTGTGTGGGTGCAAACTGTTGAAATATTTACTTAATATATACTGAATCGATCTTCTGTATATAAAGATAATTGAAAATGAATCTTGATGTGAATGGAATGGGAGAGGGAGCGGAAGATGGGAGGGGTGCGAGTGGGAGGGTAATTATGGGGGGGAGCCAATGTAATACATAAACTGTACTTTGGAAATTTATATTTACTAAATAAATAAAAAAAACAGATGCAAAGTGAAATCTCATAATTGTTAAATTTGCTTTATTGAGTTTTCATCAGTGGAGGTCTTCACATATTTTTTTATACTTCCCAACATTTTTGCCTCTGAAAGTACCTGTGATTTCTTTTGTCATTTTGTTTATTTATGAAGTTGCCCCTTTAGTTGTGATTTAAAAAATATAATAGTAATGCATGCATTTGAGAGGAAGAGAGACAGAGAGAGCTCCAGTCCCTCTGACACTCTTCAAATGCCTACAATGGCCAGACCTGAAGCCTCAATCCAGGTATCTCACCTGGCTTCCAGGAACTCACTACTTGAGCCATCACTCCTTCCTCCCAGGGTTTGCCTTGGCACAAAGGTAAAGTCAAGAGCAAAAATGAGCATAAAATCTAGCACCCTGATGATTGGGCATGGATGTCTTAACTGTGAGGTCAAATGTCTGAACCCTGTTGGTGATGATTTTTAGTTTAAAGGATTGCTTACATATTCGAGCAGCAATCCCTTACCATACTGGGACACAGAAGTTACCTGCTTGTATCCTGTAATGCTTCTATGAATTTAGCCATTATATTCAATAATGAAAGGAAGTTCTTTTTATTGGAGGATTCATGCTGAATTAGTAGAGCTATTACATTTTTATTAGTAGTATTAATTATTTGTAAACATATGTTATTGTATCATGCATAACTATAAATAATTTTATATAATGTGCAATATTACATATAATGTATTATTTTACATATAAGTCATATTATTATATAATTATTATAATGTACAAATTAAAAGCAATAAAGTTTTTCTAAATAAAATGGTTTTCATGAAAACAGTTTTATTTTCAGATAATATAGATCAATAAGTGATTTGTTTGGGAATAAATTACTTTCAAATATGTGTAACTATTTGACAGCCTCTATTTACAGGGGTGGTGAAACTGTTTTCTACCAAGTGCCAAATGGATATTTAGAAAGATCATTCTGGGGCCATACACAGTTACCAACTTAAACATTAACTTGCTATAGATTTGTTGAATTTTGAGTCCCACCTGTGGCTGCCTTGGCAGAGCCAGACCAGATAATTTCACTAAGCTTATATGGCCTGTAGGCAGGGCATTCCCCATTATTGCAAGGATGTACATCCAGTGGATGTACCCTTGTCCAGTGACCCCTGTTCTTTTTTTTTTTTTTAGAAGATTTATTTATTTATTTGAAAGTCAGAGTTACACAGAAAGAGGAGATGCAGAGAGAAAGAGAGAGAGAGAGAGAGAGAGGTCTTCCATCTGATGGTTCACTCCCCAGATGGCCGCAATAGCTGGAGCTGTGCTGATCCAAAGCCAGGAGCCAGGAACCTCTTCCCGGTCTCCCACATGGGTGCAGGGGCCCAAGGACTTGAGCCATCTTCTACTGCTTTCCTGGGCCATAGCAAAGAGCTGGACAGGAAGTGGAGCAGCCGGGTCTCGAACTGGCACCCATATGGGATGCCTGCGCTTCAGGCCAGGGCTTTAACCCACTGCACCACAGCACCAGCCCCCAGTGACCCCTGTTCTAAAGAAGAGAAACCAGGCTGCATCAGGTCATCCCACCACATAGCACATATTTGTTGGGAAATGGTTCATGTCTGTACTTGGTACAGTTTAACATTTATTAATAAACATGACAGATGGTTGCTTCCCAGCTGTGGCTCTTCATAAGTAGCCTTCCCTGATGTGAATGCCACAGAGTCCCTTGGGGACAGGGCAAGGGCTCACACACTCAGTGCTGGAAAGACTCTGCACAACTGAGGAGAGAATACTGATGCATTTCCAAACATTTGTGGGAAAACGGAGTGAGAAGATAATGCACATTGTCCTTAAACTTCACAGATCAAAGGAGAGGGGTGAGGAGGTATTTTGAAATGAAGGCATATAGGGGCTGGTGTTTTGACACAGTGAACTGAGCTGTTGACATTAATAGCACCAACTCCTATCAATACGTTGGAGTCTCATCTGCTCTATTTCTGAGCTAGCTTCCTTTTAATATGCTTGGGAAGCAGTGGATGATAATTCAAGTACTTGGGCCCCTGCTACCCATATGGGAGACCCAGATGGAGTTCCTGCCTTTGGTCTAGCCCAGTACCAGCTGTTGTGGCCACATGCGGAGTGAAACAGTAGATGGAAAATCTCTCCCTTCTCTCTCTCTCTCTCTCTCTCTCTCTCTCTCTCTCTCTCTCTCTTTCCCTCTTCTTCTCACTCTTGCTCACTCTCTCTATCTCTGCCTTTCAAATAAAAAAGTTTGAAAAGAAGGGAAGAAATTAAGGGATGCTACAGCACCTGTGGCCCAGAGTCCACTAAAGGATCCTGACATGTCCATCAAGGCCTGGGCCATGTTCAGTGAGCAAAGCAATTGGCAGAAACATGCTAGTTAAGCTGGCTCAGTCTTCCTATGACCCAGAGCCATTGGATAGCAGTAAAGCCGGCACCAGTGGGTCCCGCTGTGGCTCACTTGCATCTACTTTCTGGCGTCTTTTCAGGGTTAAGATTTGGCAGCCTCTGTTCATCTCTCTCTCTACCCTCTCTTCCTCCCCAAGGAACACCACAACCATCTGCTGAAGAGTCAAGCCCCAAGTCTGAAATGCAGGAGACTTAGCAGACATGAAGTTAAAAATAAATGCTTCAAATCCTGCACACATGAAGTTAAAAATAAATGTTTCAATGAGCAGGCTGCGGAATAGAAAAAGGAATCATTAGAGTAAAATGTGGCTTTCCACATGCCCAGTGAGGTATTGTTTTCTAAGTGAAAGGTTAGTAGTTGGGTGTCTTTTTAAATCATCACAAAATGTTTGCTTTTCAAAACCAAGAATATCCAAGCTGAACTTCAAAGACATTTTTCCCACGCTGCATAAAGTTCCATGTCACATTAATCCCTAAAACAGCCTCTTATTCAGACTTTCCCTCCATTCAACAAATATCTATTGAACAACCATTTCTTGCTACACAACCTTGGATGCTCAGGGTAGATACATCATTGAACAAAAGAGACAAAGTTCCATCCCCTAAACAATCCTAACTCAGCCAGTGGAGATAGACAATAAACAGTGGATATAACAAATAGGCCAGCCGTATATTTGAAGTTGAATTGTGTTCTCCTCCAGAAAAGATATAGTGAAATCTGAAGTCCTACTACCATGCACTTGTGACCAATAGGAAATAGGGTATTTGCAGATTAAATCAAGTTGAGGTGAGATCATCAGGCAGGGTGGACCTCTATATAGTAGGATCAGGGTCCTTATAGGAAATGGGAAATTTGAACTATGGGAAATGGAAGATTCAAATTAATATACACAGACACACAGGGAAAGCATCATGTGATGACATGCAGAGAGGAGGCAAGGTGAAGATGAAGCAAAGATCAAAGTAGAACTTTCACAGGCCAAGGCGTGCCAGGGGTCATGAAAATGACAAGGAGGGCCCTGCTAATACCTTGATTTTGTGCTTCTTGCCTCCAGAACTGTGAGACAAATACCTTTTCTATGGTTTTATGCCACTCAGATTTTGGTAATTTGTTATGGTATTTGAGAGAACTAGTTCTCCTTGCGTCCTTGAAAGTGACAAATGCTAGGATACAAAGGAAAAAAAATAGAGATAGACAGAGTGGAGAAACAATCTTGGAGGAAGCAGGGATAGAGAGACAATAGCAAATATGGCGGTCAGGGTAGGAGTCCTGAGGTCATAGCATCCAACCAAGAGTTGAGGACTGTAGGCCAAGGATATCTTAGAGAAGGATATGAGGCATGAGATCTGCTATACAAAAGTCCAGCACACAGTAGCTGATGGGACTAGGTGGCAGTGAGGCAAGGTTGAGTGGTAAAGAAGTCCATGAAGTCACAGGCCAGAGCATGGGGCTTCTCCATCACTGTAGGGTCCTGAGTTCTTGAAATGGAAGCCAGTGCTTGGAGCTTTTGACGAATGGCATGAGCTGCTTCATATTTTCATGCAGTCACATAAGTGGTGTATTGGAGATATGGTACCAGGGCTAAGGGAACCATTTGAGGCATCACTGCACTCATCAGGACATGGAATAAGAATAGCTGCACCTGAGTGAGCTGCTGGTGAGAAGACACAAGGTGCTGATGGATTTGGAAGGTGGAGGCAATATAATGTCTTATCAGACTGCAGAGAGAGAAGTCAGGGAAGGCTCCAAGGTTTTAGGTTTGACAATGAGCAGGATGGCACTACCACCACAGAAGTATGAAGAAACTTAAAGATATGAGTGTTGTGGAGTTCAATGTTGACATATCGAGTCTCAAATGTCTACCAGACATCAATATCACTGGATTCCTGCAGGAAGCAACCGGGACTTCCTAACCCACAGAAGAGGAGAGAATAAAGGAACTCTTCCTGGGATGTTGGTAAGGTGAAGGGAAGCCTGACCTGAGTCAGCCACCATATGTCCCTGAATGGGATCCAAGGCTACGAAGGGTAACTGGAGTGATGGACAGATAGCAGTGATGGCATTCTTTAGGGACAAACAGCCAAGTGCAGAGTCAGAAGCAAGAGTGAAACATACAGCAAATATTCTGACTCACTCTCTTCCTGACCTTGTTATTTCCTCCTTGTGCCTCCCATGGAGAGGAGCCAGAAAGAAGGAAAGCTAGCTGTTGAAGTCTAGCCCTCCCAGTCCTGAGCAGGGGAGTCAAGCAGAATGGATAATCAAGGCCAACTAAAAGTATCCTGCTTAACCCTGAAGCAATATCATGGGATGTTTTTGTGCCAGTGAGAAATCTCTGCAGGGCTGACATCACCAGAACATCTACCAGATCCTGGAAACATCCCAGACTGAAAAGACAAGAAGACTGGAGCTTTTACACCATGCCAGGGGAGGGCGTTTATAAGCTGCCTAAGAGGATGGGGCTCATCTTGAAGTTCATCAGTGGTCCCTTCTAGCTTAAATAAAAAGCTCAACAGTTTACCACAACAACTGCGGCCCTACTTTCCCCACTGGTCAGGTCTCTCATGTTCTCTCCTGTGGTAGATCAGTCACGGCAAATAATATTCAGTTTTCTAAAGGCGCCAGTTCCCCCAAACCATCTTGGCCTTGGAATTGTGCTGTGTTCCTTCCATGAAACACTTATGATGTTCTCTGCCTGACTATCTCCTCGATATCTGTACTGTTTACTCAGTCTCTGTGACAACCATTGTTTCCAGGGGAGAAGCTCAGGAGCAGGAGAGGGCAGTAGAAGGGAAGACAAGAATAGGTGGTATTAGTAATGCATTTGAAAAATAAAATAAAAGTCTATGTCTAGGCAGTGTTACTAAGTCCAGAAAGAGGAGATCTGAGTTAGCATGCTCTGAAACACACATCAAGGCAGTTCATGGAATCCCCATGCTTTGTGGTCTTCCTTCCACACACCAACAGTGTGTTGCATAACCAGGTCTCTGCCATATACATTTGCTGCCATGAGGAAAAGGAGAGAATAAAATGGCCACTTAAATTGCTTTTCAGGCTTTAATCAGAAAGTACAGAGGCATTTTCATGTTTGCTCTTGAACACATTATTTCTTCAAAGACATCAGCAAGAATAAAATGCACACCACAGAAATACCAGTACAAAGGCACTCAAAAAGTTCATGGAAACAGGATTAATTGAAATTTATTATAAGGCTAAAATTTTTAAATCTATTCATTCAAGTGCTCTTTGAAAATTCATGAAAACTGTATAATATGAAAAATACAATATGATCTCAAAATTATTTTACACCAAAATAAATTTATCCTTTAACTTCTCATTTCTGGGAATTTTTGAAGTACATTTTTATGCATTTAATGCTTGGATTTCCAATAAAATATGTCACAAAAAGTCAGGCTTGGGTCACTCTCATGCAGTGGACATAGTCTGCTTTGCAGGGCAAACAATAAACACACTGAAAGGTGTTACCTCAGAGAACAAGAGGAATTGAGAAGTCCACGATAGGGAAAAAAATCTAGTCAATAGTTTATTGGTTTTTTTTGAGAGTTTCTACCTATATATATATATAGATATATATAGTTACATATATATCTATATATATAGATATAACTTTTATTTAATAAATAGAAATTTCCAAAGTACAGCTTTTGGATTACAGTGGCTCCCCCCCCCATAACTTTCCTCCCACCCACACCCCTCCCATCTCCCACTCCCTCTCCCATTCCATTCACATCAAGATTCATTTTCAATTATCTTTATATACAGAAGATAGATTCAGTACATATTAAGTAAAGATTTCAACAGTTTGCACCCACACAGAAACACGAAGTGTAAAGTACTGTTTGAGTACTAGCTATAGCATTAATTCACATTGGACAACACATTAAGGACAGAGATCCTACATGGGGAGTAAGTGCACAGTGACTCCTATTGTTGAATTAACAAATTGACACTCTTGTTTATGGCGTAAGTAATCACCCTAGGCTCTAGTCATGAGTTGCCAAGGTTATGGAAGCCTTTTGAGTTTGCCAACTCTGATCTTTTTTAGATAAAGCCATAGTCAAAGTGGAAGTTCTCTCCTCCCTTCAGAGAAAGGTACCTCCTTCTTTGATGGTCCGTTCTTTCTACTGGGATCTCACTAGCATAGATCTTTCATTTAGGTCCTTTTTTTTTGCCAGAGTGTCTTGGCTTTCCATTTCTAAAATACTCTCATGGGCTCTTCAGCCAGATCCGAATGCCTTCAGGGCTGATTCTGAGGCCAGAGTGCTGTTTAGGACACCTGCCATTCTATGAGTCTGCTGTGTATCCTGCTTCCCATGTTGGATCGTTCTCTCCTTTTTAATTCTATCAGTATTAGCAGACACTAGTCTTGTTTATGTGATCCCTTTAGTCAATAGTTTATATGAATAAACAAATGTGGGGAAATGCTTATCAAACAGCTATCTATAATGATAGAATTTAGCTATCTATATTTATGGTACAAATTTATATTTATATGATATGTAGTTAATGACTCTATTACTTATTAGGTATCATGTGATCATGTTGGTGACATGCACTTTTTTTTTGCAACACCTTTATTTCTGTTCTAATAAAGAAGAGGCAGCTTTAAAGAGAAGTGGATATTGAGTGCTTTTTCACAGCTCTTTTCTAGCATTGTGAGTCCCTTGATTGAGTTTTATTTCTCTTCTTGCATACATTTTTGATTATTTGATAGAGTAGGAAGTAGCTGTTTGCAAAGTCGGGATAAGTCTGATTTTAAGATAGGGCCCACAGGATAAAATCTCTCTGTCAATTAAGCCCTCAAGTCATGGGTGGGGAAAGCATTATTGGAAGCTGTACTCATCCCTTTTCCCCAAATAGAGACTTTACCATTGGTTACTACTTATTATAGTGTGTAACTCATAAAACAGTTACCTACTGATGAATTTCTTCTCTAACTACCCTTGAAGTTTGCTCATAAAGAATGCTACTACCAATTGTTAGTGTAATAGTAGCTTACATTGTATCCCACTTCAGACTTTTAAAGCAATAATTTTTTAAATAACATACACATTATAGAAGAAGAGAAGTAAAGCTCAGCCTTAGGAGTTCTTAGTAAAAATGTTTTAGCAAAAAAGTGACAATTGAAATTTTTAATTCAAGCATGAGTGCTTTGTATCTTCCTTTCCCTCTAGAGAGAAGATTCAATACTCAGCCTCCACATAGAGCCAGGTAAGCTGATGTATTTTCCAATTTTCTAGAGGCAAAGATGTTCAACGAGGTTGAAGCCTTGTTTAAAACTGTGAGGAAAGCAGATGAAAAGGCAAACAGAGGCATTGCCTGATCTACTCTGAAGTGCAAGTGCTAAGTACAACTCAGCCCCCTTCACCTGCATCCCTATGTCCTCTACGTGAATGTGTCATCACTTATATTCAGAAGAGCCTTACAAGGTGTTTTGGAATTTATTAGCAATTTAGTGGCAAAAGTTCTGCCAATTCTAAAATGTACAAGGGCTCTTTTAAAAGTTCATGGAAAAACAGAATCAAAAGATCAGTTTATTTTATTGCCAAAAAATTGAAATCCACAAGCAATTTTTCCGTAACACAAGTTTTCCATCAACTTTTTGAAAATTTGTGTATGCATTTGTGTTAAAATAATTTCTTTTAATTTAGTTTTCCATGAATCTTTGAAGTTCTCTCATAGACCTGTGTTCTGCCTATTAAGCAAACAAATGAAACAAAAGTCTCCCCATATAGAAGAGATTTTGCTCCCTAGTTAATCTGAGTTAATTATGTTGATCTAGCAGGTGAAGCTAGAGCAGCCAAGCCTCTCTTCATTAATAGGTACATCTACACCCTTTCACATACAGGATAATCAGTGGGAAATGCTTATATTGATTACTGTGTGTGTTTCCCTGTAGGAGACTATAGGCTTCACAAGGTCAAGGACTTCTGTTTTATTTGCCAAATATCTCCAACATCTACAAAAGTGCCTGACACCAGTGTTTGACAAATATTTATTGTCTGAATAATAAGAATTTAAACTGAACCTTTCTGTTGCTTATTATTTAGAGGATGGACCCTGAAGTGAACTATCATAGAGACTTCCAAATGTGCATAGTCTCCCAGCCCAAATCATCCCCTGCTTCCACTGCGTTGAAGATCTGCACAGAAGGCCAGGATACCACTGAATCTGTACATTCTGTCTGATTCTAACAGATTCTGTCGTCCTGGGAATCCCCACTTCTGATAAGTTCTTAATGACCTTCTCCACCTTTTGAGTAAACTACAATCTCAGAAGATGATTCACTATTAATTATTCATAGTTTCTGAGTCAATGTGTTTTCTCTTTTTCTCATTATTTGCATTGAACCTTATCTCAGATTATTAAATAGAATTTTTATTAATAGAATTATTAGCTAATTCTTCTCACAGATAATTTTAGGAAAACATTGACTTCAGTTCCTGAATCAAAGTATTGGAATCAGATCTTAGCTCAAATTCTGGTTGTCATGCTTTTAGCTGAGAATCCTTAAATGTGCTGCTAAAAGACTCCGGGTCTCATGTGAGATGGGGACAGTATGTATTACATATGATACTAGGGATACCAAAGTAAGCATGGTTACACCTGAGAAACACTGGGGCTAGAAATGCATGCCCATTTATTTTCCCCACTTTTCTTTGCCAGATTCCACATTTCATTCTCCCATTGTGTTTTAAGACCTAGAGAGCAAGAAGAGCGATGGTGGAGGGGAGAGGGAAGCTGCTGTTAGATACTGAGTGTCCCATGACCTGAAATCAACCTGAGCTTTCATTTCATTTGCATTTCTCTCTCTCTTCCTGCATGTCAGGCCCTGAACTCATGGTTCACATTCTTTCCTACTCTAAACACAAAGCTTGCCTTTGAAGACAACAGAAACTTTGGGTGGTGGGAGATGATATGTCCTAGAAGCATGTAACATGTTGAGTTTGTAACTGATTTTTAATTACTTTACCAGTGAAGTGCCAGAAGAATCACACAGGTTCTTAGAGAAGAAGGTAAAGAAGTTGACTATAGGAGGATTCTGGTAGTTAAATGGTGGACTCCATTTAACTTGGCACCCCATTTGTTAGATAAGCCAAACATACAAGAGACTATGAAAACAGAAAAGATCGTCCTACTAATAAAGTTCAACAGGGCCAGCAGTAAGATACCCATGCCCTCAGGTTGGAGCACTTAACCACTGTTTTTGATATTTGAGTTTAGCATACCCATGGATTTTGACATCAGAGTTAATATGATTTTGTTGTCAAAAGTAAAGACGTTGGTGATATATACATACATGTTCACGGTATTAGCTAGAAATGTAATTATATCTCTATACACAACATTGCATATAAAAAGCATGTTCAAAAAGTTTGGAGAACATATGTTTAGAAAAATACACATTTTATACGTATTTAAAATTTTTGCATCAAAATTAACCTATCTTTTTTCTTTTTTTGGACAGACAGAGTGGATAGTGAGAGAGAGAGACAGAGGAAAAAGGTATTCCTTTGCCATTAGTTCACCCTCCAATGGCCGCCGCGGCCGGCGCGCTGCAGCTGGCGCACCGTGCTGATCCGATGGCAGGAGCCAGGTGCTTCTCCTGGTCTCCCATGCGGGTGCAGGGCCCAAGTACTTGGGTCATCTTCCACTGCACTCCTGGGCCACAGCAGAGAGATGGCCTGGAAGAGGGGCAACTGGGACAGAATTTGGCGCCCCGACCGGGACTAGAACCCGGTGTGCCGGCACCGCTAGGCGGAGGATTAGCCTGTTGAGCCGCGGT
Source organism: Oryctolagus cuniculus (assembly GCF_964237555.1). Classification (NCBI taxonomy): domain Eukaryota; kingdom Metazoa; phylum Chordata; class Mammalia; order Lagomorpha; family Leporidae; genus Oryctolagus; species Oryctolagus cuniculus. The sequence continues at coordinate 125,646,573 of NC_091434.1, forward strand.
GCCGGCCTTAACTTGTCTTTTAATTCCACTTTCCATGAACTTTTTAAAGTTCACTTGTTAGTATATATGCACATATAATTCTATATTTGGATTTATAACCTGTCTTAAAATATACTTACATTTATAATCATATATGAACAACTTTCATGAATAAGCATATTAGTTATGTATTATGTATATGTCAATATATACTTAAGCATATTTATAATAATATATTTCCAAATATAACACGCAGCCACAGAATAGATGTGTACACATATAAACTAGTGTGTGCATGACACATATGCAGAAAAATATAAGACTTTTTCAAATCATGATTTCAAAGTGTGGTTTTTGGATTAGTGCAACACCATCACATGGAAACTTGTGAAATGCAAATTCTCAGTCCAACTCAAGTCCAAAATATTTAGTTCATTTACATATATGGAGAAAAGATCAAAAGATTCAGCATGCAGTCTTAATGGTATTTACCACCAGAGGGTGAGATTATGGGTTACTTAAACATACAATATAATTTTCGTGTTTTTTTTCCAGATTTTAAAACATTGTAAGTATGGTTTAGTTGTGAATTAAAGAACTAAAGATTCATTATATTGAAAATAAACTCACAGATATTGCAAAAAAGAAAGAAAGAAAACAAGAAAGTGAAAGAAAGAGATTCTGACGCCCACTAAACTATATTTTAACAAGTGCTCTGATTGATATGTTGGCATGATTATATGAGGGTTTTTGTATGCAATCATAGGGAATGCACTTGGCATATATTTTATTCGCCCCACAGGTGAGTTCTATTCTTTGACTTGCAGAAAGACTCTGCTCACAGTCTCCTCTTCAGCATTGAACCCAGGCAGTGGTAGCAGCAGACTGAACTCCTAGCTCCAGATTAGGTAAGCGAGAGGCAAAGATCAGAACAGGGCATCTGCTTTGTCTGGGATCAGACCCTTTACTTCATCACACTGTTAACCTGCCCCACTGCAGTCCGTGTAGATGCTATCACTTCAGTGTAGCATCTATTCAATCCCACACTAAGTTTGGGGAAGGAATAACACATTCTCTGAATAGCACTGCACCTGCGATCGTGTTTGCTCTGCTTGCAAATGGATGTCTGCGTGGTTCCAGGAGGAATGAACTAAAAAAGGGCTGTTAGGAAAACCTAAAGAGCGGAAAGTTGCATATCAAGTTGTTAGATACTGGGACTGCTGGTTTGGCACAGCAGTTTAAACTGCCACCTGCGACAATGGCATCTTGTATCAGAGTGTTGGTTCAAGTTCCAGTTCTGCTTCCGATCCAGCTCCCTGCTAATATGCCTGGGAGAGCAGTGGAAGATGGCCCAAGTACTTGGGCCCCTGCCACCCATGTGGGAAACCCAGATGGAATTCCTTGTTCCTGGTTTTGGAAAGTAAACCAACAGATGGAATATTTCTCTCTTTCTCTCCCTCTCTTTCTCCATCACTCTGCCTGTAGAATAAGGAGTTAAAGGAAAAGATACTAGATCCATCTATGTATATCTGGCTCTGCCACTGCTAGTCTGATAATCAAGTATTTACAGCAGACTTGTAGATGCTCATAACTCACTGATACTATGGAATTTTGCAGAAAAAAAAATGTAAGAATCCACCCTTGTGCTTGGCATTCCTCTTGTCCAGTGAGTGGCAAGATGAATGAAGAAGACAAAACCAAACACGGTTTCAGACATGACTTTGTCTTGAGCTGAATAATGCTGACATCATAAGTGGCAATGGGCATAAATTGAGGAAAGTGAAAATGCTGGTAAGAAACATGAAATTTCAGAGAAGTTGAATGGCAAGGAGTATTTAACAGGAGAACTAAGGTAAAGTACTTCCTTATGTACAGATTTTCTTATATGTTGATTTGGGTTCATGATAACTGTCCCCTGCCTGCAGAGAGGATACCTTGGGTATGAGGAAAAATTGAAAAGTTCATATTACAATGTAAATAAACAACAACACATGCATACTTGAGATCCAGGATAAATGCATTGGATTTGTAGGTCTTCAGTTGTATTATTCTAATACCTGTCTTCCTTTGCAGTCTCCATGGCTGACATGAACACACCCATCTGTTTCTCATATTGTCATATATTTCTGTGATGGGCCTCCATCTAAATGAGTACTGGGGCACTAAAATCACCTACTCACTCCAAAATATCCACAGGCCTCCAACTAAGACCCACAATAGACATTCTCTTCTGGCTGTGCCTCAGCTGTGGTGACAAAGTGGTCCATGCCCTCAACCTAGCACTGCTGCTATGATTCTCATAGCGAATCTAGATTTTCATAACTTGTCCCCCCAAGTTGGTCTTCTCTGCCTGTGTTCCGTTCTCCAATTCATTCACACTGCCACCAATTAAGGTTGACAGATTTGACACATGGAAATGCAAGATACCCAATTAAAGTTAAATTGCAAGATGGCAAGGAATAATATTTTTTGGTGTAAATATGTCCAATGCAAGATTTGGAACATTCTTCAATTTTTAAGAAGTCTTCATTATTTATTTGAAATTTAACTGTATTTTATCTGACAACCTTATACCCAAGTGCAGTTTCTGGAGACTAATCTGATCATAAGGATGCTTCATTTAAATCCCCCCTCCCCAAGGCAAGAGTAGGTATGTATGGCCTTTCTAAAGTAATTTCTGCATTTATTTTCAGCTTTACCTCCTCTTCTCTCAGATATGCAAACACAATGCTCTATAATCCAGCCACAGCATGTCCACCCCAAAACATTTCTCTGCCAGTGTTGTGAATGTGTCCTTGCACATGGGACTCATCCTCAGATTCCGCCACAGGACTCTTCTCTATCAACAACTCCTGTACCCTTAACAATTGTATAACTTCCTCTGGAATCCTCCAAATGCCCTATTCAGAGTAACAGTCCCTCTAGCTCTTTGTCAGAAACCCCAGGTATCTGTCTGAGAGCTATTAACATAATCTGTTATAATTGTCTACTACTCTGCCTCCCCAACTTGATAGGAAACACCTTGAAGGGGGTGGATGCCATCTTTCATCTGTTTGTCCCCAGCCTTTGAGATATCCCTTGCATTTTACACTTGAAAAAATTCGTTTTCAGTGAATGTATGAATAAATTGTCAAGTTTATTATAACCTTTCTTAGAGTAAACATTAGAAAAAGAACACATGGGGGCTGCAATGAAATATATTAGCTGTTTTATCTGAGAAGGAATCAACTGTGGTTTTCTCTTTGGCTGGATTGATTAATATATGGAAGATGATTTCAGAAAGGAAGCTATTCAACCTAGCATAAGCACAATGACATAAATTCAATATCAATTGATGCCACAGATTATAACACATTGAAAGTACATTTCATTTTCAGGGTTTTAAAAGAGTTGAAAATATTTCAAAGGAAAATAGACATTTTTACTATATGTTGAAAATAGTTAAGAAGAAAATCCATTTAAGGTTTACAGGGTTACTTTCAAATAATTAGCACAGAATGTGTTTATTTTGGGATATGATATTGTGACATGGATTAGAGGAACAGAATTTTTAAGCAATCCCTCATTTTTGGACATGCAAGTCATTTATTCATTAAATTACTCACTTTATCATTTTGTTAATTGAATGTTTACAAAATGACAATCACCAAGCCCAATATATTCAAAAATATTTCAAAATCAGTGGCCACAGAGAAGTAGAATCTAAACCCTCCTGATGTATCAGATAGAATTCCTGATAAAAATGATGTCTCCAGCAAATATTTAAGGGCTGATACAGGTTACAAAAATGAATAGCAAAATGCAGGCCATCTTCCATTCTGAGAGATTTATTTGCTTCTTATGATAATGAAGCACAAAACTCCTACACATCTGATGTTGAATTTCCATGGCAAAACAAAATTTAATCATGAGTGATTTGGAACTGTCAAAGTGAAAGAGCTTGGATTGGCTTGGTACAAAATGAAAGAAGGCTTCTCACTGAAAGGAGAGAAGATGGTAGAACCAAGATGGCTCTATTTGTACTAAAGACACAACCAAAAGATGAGTGTGGAGAAAATGTGACATCATAGAAACACAGAATGGCTTAATGACAAGGATGTGAATGTCATTTTGTGGAAGAGATATTTGGTATTTTTAAACACATCAAAGAATTTTGGTGGACACTCTTTTAAGTAATTGACAAATACTTAAGTAGAAACATGTGGTTGCATAAGAAGAGAAAGGAGAAGGAGGATTGAGTATTGGGTTTGATGAAGCAGCTTTCAAAGGTCCTTGTACCCAGGTCAGTATACTTGACTTGACTGACAGAAATATTGAGTTCTCAAGGCACAATGGAGAATGATGTGCATGGATTATGCAGTCAAGGAACTCTGATGTCAAACTTCAATTTCCTGACTGTTGTGTGAGCTTTGGAAAAGATCTCACCTTCCCAGGGCTCTATAATAATTTGATGGTATTGGGTTCTAGATTTAGGCCTTTGATCCATTTTGAGTGCATTTTTGTCTAAGATGTAAGGAGAGGGTCTTGTTTAATACTTCTGATTGCAGAAATCAAGTTTTCCGAGCACCATTTGTTGAAGAGACTATCCTTGCTCCAGAGATTGATTTTAGCTCCATTGTCAAAGATAAGTTGGTCGTAGATGAATGGGTTGATTTCTGGAATTTCTATTCTGTCCCATTGGTGTCTCCAGCTGTTTTTGTGCCAGTACCAGAGTGTTTCAATTATAATTGCCCTGTAGTGGCCTGTAGTATGTCTTGAAGTCTGATATTGTGGTGCCTCCAACTTTGTTTTTGTTGCATAAGATTGCTATAACTATTTGAGGTCTCCTGTGTTTCCATATGAATTTTAGCATTTTTTTTTTATATCTGAGAAGAATGTCCTTGGTATTTTGATTGGCATCACATTGAATCTGTAAACAGCTTTTGCTAGTATGGACATTTTGATAAGTATTAGTTCCTCCAATCCATGAACATGGAATATTTTTCCATTTTTTTGTGTCTTCTATTTCTTTCTGTAATGTTTTATAATTCTCATCAGAGAGATCTTTGATGTTCTTGATTAAAGTTATTCCAAGGTATTTAATATTTTTCTCAATATTGTGACTGGTATTTATCTTAGAAGTTCTTTCTCAGCCATGGCATTTTCTGTATATGAAGGTTATTGATTTTTGTATGTTGATTTTATATCCTGCCACATAACCAAACTCTTCTATGTGTTCCAATAGCCTTTTAGTGGAGTCTTTTGGATCCACTATATATAGAATCATCATGTCATCTGCAACTAAGGATAGTTTGACTTCCACCTTCCTAATTTGTATCCCTTTGATCTCTTTTTCTTGCCTAATGACTCTGGCTAAAACTTCCAGGACTATATTGAATAGCAATGGTGGGAGTGGGCATACTTGTCTGGTTCCAGATCTTAATGGGAATGCTTCCAATTTTTCTCCTTTCAATAGGATGCTCCCTTTGGGTTTGTCACTAATTGCCTTGATTGTATTAAGAATGTTCATTTTATACATAATTTGCTTAAAGTTTTCATTATGAAAGGATTTTGTATTTTAACAAGTGCTTTCCTTGCATCTTTTGAGATAATCATACAGTTTTTGTTTCTTCAGTTTGTCAATTTGATATATTCCATTTATTGATTTACGAACGTTGAACCCTATGGGCATACTGACTTTCAAATGTCAGATAATGAAAGCAAATGTAAAAAAAAGTGCCTGGGGCTGGCACTGTGACATAATGAGCTAAGCTTCTGCCCGCAATGCTGGAATCCTATATGGGCACCGGTTCTAGTCCTGGCTGCTCCTCTTCCTATCCAGCTCTCTGCTATGGCCTGGGAAAGCAGTAGAAGTTGGCCCAAGTCCTTGTACCCTTAGGGGAGGCCTGGAAGAAGCTTCTGGCTCCTGGCTTTAGACTGGCTCAGCTGCAGCTATTGTGGCCATTTGGAGAGTGAACCAGTGGATAGAAGACCTTTCTCTCTGTTTCTCCCTCTCTCTGTAACTCTATCTCTCAGATAAATGAATAAAATATTAAAAAAAAGAAGTGACTGGCCCAAGTACACATACACGAGGTAGGAAAGACAGCCCTTCTCACTTGGTCTAGGGTGATTTTCATATAATTCCCAGAGACATTTTCTCACTTGACCTGTTTGCTAGATCATACAGCTTCATTAGGTGAAGAAAAATACCTTATGAGATAGGTAGTTGGGCAGGTAGCAAGAATTTTAAAAAAGAAAGAAAAGAGGCAATTTTGGATATAGGTTTATTTGCGTACAAATAATACATATTCCAAGAATATCTTCATGATGTTTGATACACTAAATTGAATTGTATTGTGCCACAGCTTGATTATATATCAAGGGAGAAAATCCTACCCAATAAAATAACTGCTATATTGACCAGGAAACATAATATAATCACTCTTGGGAATACTTGATATCTTACATACCTTATCCTAATTCATTCCACTATAATTCAGTGAACCCCAAAACTAATGGCTATGGCTACTAATTAAATATCAAAGGTTTTATGAAAGATAAAGTGTTAAGTAAAAAACATAATATAAATATAAGATTAATATTTAGATGAATTAAAATATATTAATACATTAAGATGGGTAAAAAGAAGATCTGTTCTCTTTTCTGATTTTGTACCATTCTAAATGAGTATTCCAGACTAGACAAAACATTCCAGCTTCTGTCAAACTTCTGTTCACATTCTCATTTAGAGGGGGAATTCCTGGTGCCCATGGGTGTCTCTGGCCCAGCTCTTTTCCTCTGGAAGCCGTTGGAGCTTAGCAGGTTCAGTGAATCTTTTGGGGGATGGAGGCACAAAAATGTAGCTGTGAGGCTCATTCAAAGGTAACAGTTAGAGAAAATGAGCTGGCAAGGGAGGGCATTTCCTGTCACTTACATAGCAGAGCTTGAATTATCAGGGGGGCAGGCTTCATTTCCTGAACTACAGAACTAAGGAAACACAAACATTTCCTAATTCTAAATTTTCATGGTACATATTACTTCTATCAATTGCTGAAACTAAATATCCCTAACCTTAATCAATTTTTGTTTCAACTTGTATGTATTCAGACATTGGTTTCTGCCAACCAGAAGGCTAGAAGGGAGTAATGAGAACTTATTACTGAAACTTTATCTTTTCTTCATCTCTCACCAGCATTTAAATTCAGATTACAAACAAGGCACAGCCATTGTTCAATTTTAAAATTATACAGAATGCATTATTGGATCAAAACTGAACCTAAAACTATTCATAAATTATTAACTTTGATGTCATTGATGATGATGGAAATAAAGAGGAATTAAATGATGGGGCAAAATATCTATTTCAAATTTCCATCAAGCATTTCCAGAAAAGAAGCAGAAAATAGACTCCCGAGAATCACATCTGATGTTGGCCTAAAATCTTTGCTTCTTCACCACTTACAGGAAATTGATTTTCTGCGATGGAAATCATCTCAGTCCTGCAGACCTCTGAAGTCCTGTCAAAGACCATTGCACATTTTCATGCATTGTTTGTAAGCTACCAGAATACTCTTTCATGAAATTAATTGTTGGATAAGAGTCGAAGCCAAACATTTTTTTATCCATATTTACAGTTGTAATCTTTCTCAAATCATGTCTTTTCATCTTTTTCATTCACTGTGCAACCACCCAAATCATGCTGGTAGGGACTAAAATGAAAAAGTATTGTAGGTTGATTTTTCAGTTTCCCTTCCTGGTGTTGATGGAAATACAAAATGTGTGTTCTGAAATAGCCTTGTCCTTGGGGAGCAGACAAGAGCAGATGAGTAGCGTCAAGCACAGGCATGGGGCCAGATTCAAAAATCAAAAAGTCAAACCTATCAGGAATGCATTGAAATCCTGTTAATCCTGCTAAAGCCAATGGGTTTGGATTTTAATAGTTGGATAAGCAAAACACATTTGTATTCGGGTGAATTGGAATAATTCCATTTCATGTAACTTGCAAATTGACATTTCATATAATTAAAGAAAGCATCTTTAGCTCAAATGCAGATAACTCCTGGTTTTGTGGAATGTACCATCCATCTGACAACAATGTAATCACTCTAAGAAATGCTTTCATTTCACTCTTTTGTGATTTGAAAAAAAGAACGAAAAGCACACATTTCTCAAGGTGAAATTGATCTTGTATAAATTGTACCAATATCTGTTTGAAGTTAGAGAGTGAGTAGGTACATGTCAGGGTCTGGGGTAAATTTGGAAGTGGGTGTTGTGTGGGCAGAAGTCTAATTTCTACACAAGCTTTCTTGGAAGAGCTTTGAAATTCACAGAGCTTTATCACAAGTACTTTCCTCTTATTCAAACTACTGCTGTTGACATTGATTTAAAGGTTCTATGAATCCTATGATACTATGCAAACTACCAAGAGTTTAAAAAGCAAAAACATAAGAGTCTTTAAAAGTCAGTCTTATTCTAAGGAGATAAATATAACTCTGATAACAACAAATCAACTACCACCACCAGCATCATAACAAGCAAAACATTTCAGATCCAAGGTGGATGATGAGACCAATATAGACCTAATAGTCTTGGTGGGACATCAGCAAAACAGTAGCTTCCAAGAGCATATGGCAGCTATATGCTGCCATAAATAAGATGTTGAGATCACTAAAGGAGATTTCAGCATGCAGGGACTACAAGTAGTTCCCAAATTTTGGTCAGATTTGCTCAGTCCAGTTGTAGTTCTAACAACTGAATCATACTGTTATGAAAGTGGATAGACTCTAGTGGAAAGCAAAGTTCATGCTTAAAAGACAAAGAAATTAGATAGTGAGGAACAGTAAAGGAACTGCTTTTGCAGTCTGGCAGATCCCTGGCTTGGGTGAGGTTGTTAATTTTTACAAGTATAATGAGTTCAATTAAAAGAAAAACATTGCAAAGAAAGTTCATTTCCTTAGTGTGTCAGAGGAAATCAAATAGTCAACTATGATTACAGAGTGGATTGAAATTATGATTTTTGCAAAATTAAAAAAAGGAAGGAAGGGAAATATGATTGTCTCCTTAGAATGGTGTCTATTAAATATATTAAGTCTGTTACTTTAATATTAACAAAAATCTCTGAAAAGTGCAAATTTTTTCAACATATAAATTTATCTTTTATTTCATTTTTTCCACAGACATGTTGAAGTCCCCTTCATATACAAGAAGCCATGTAATGACAGGACTAGGTACTGAGATCATGAGTAAGAAAGGGAAAATAAACTGTAAACAAAACAAAATAAACATACCAAAAAAAATCTATTGTAGAAAGTAGTGGCTGGCTTCCCTGTTCACTTGGCTAATCCTCTGTCTGCGGCGCCGGCACACCCGGTTCTGGTCCCGGTTGGGGCGCTGGATTCTGTCCCAGTTGCCCCTCTTCCAGGCCAGTTCTCTGCTGTGGCCCGGGAGGGCAGTGGAGGATGGCCCAGGTCCTTGGGCCCTGCACCCGTATGGGAGACCAGGAGAAGCACCTGGCTTCTGGCTTCGGATCAGCGCAGCACGCCAGCCGCAACAGGCCGGCCATAGCGGCCATTTGGGGGGTGAACCAACGGAAAGGAAGACCTTTCTCTTTGTCTCTCTCTCTCTCTCTCTCTCTGACTGTCTAAATCTGTCTGTCAAAAAAAAAAATGTAGTACAATTGCAAGCACTGGGGTAACACTACTAACTTCACTCCAGATAGCTCCTTGTTGCTTCTAAGGAGGCCTTTGTGCATTTGTGTGTGTGTGTGTGTGTGTGTGTGTGTGTGTTGGGGGTGGGGATTGCCAGCATACAGAATGAACACTGAGTACAAATTATCCACCTCATGCCAAACACTGCTCATAGCACTGTGCATCATTTCCTCCCAAATACCAACATTAACAGGGCATCTTGCCATTTTTTACAAAGCAGAAAATGACCCAGAGAAAAGGAAGGAATGACACACCTAGATAACTACTCCAGCAGCTGGTCCCCTCTGAGTGATCAGTTGTTACTTTCTTAAGGGAATGGATACCTAGGCGAGGGAATGTGGGCAAGTGCAATCACTTCTTTAGATCAGGGTTGTGAGAGAGAAAAGAAAACATTGGGAAGGAGGAGAGAGATTCTGGAAATGGAGACAGGAAAAAAACAGACATCTCTCCTATAGTGTCTTTTCAATCTTAAGGACTGTCAATCTAGGGTGAGCTTTCATTATGGCAATATGTCAAGTTTTTTTTTTTTTTTTTTTTTTTGATAGGCAGAGTGGACAGTGAGAGAGAGAGAGACAGAGAGAAAGGTCTTCCTTTTCCATTGGTTTACCTTCCAATGGCCGCTGCGGCCGGCGCGCTGCAGCCGGCACACCGCGCTGATCCGATGGCAGGAGCCAGGAGCCAGGTGCTTCTCCTGGTCTCCCATGGGGTGCAGGGCCCAAGCACCTGGGCCATCCTCCACTGCACTCCCGGGCCACAGCAGAGAGCTGGCCTGGAAGAGGGGCAACCAGGACAGAATCCCGTGTGCTGGCAGCAGCGCTGCAGGTAGAGGATTAGCCTATTGATATTTTAATATGTATTGTTGAGGGTCATTTGCATATGACAGTTTAAGTTAAAGTTTGAAAAATCAAGATGAAACAGATGGGGCACCAGCATCCTAAATATGAGAACCTGAGTTTGACTCCTGATTCCAGCTTTCTGCTAATGTGGACTCTAGGGAACAGTGGTGATGGCTCAAGAGATCAGATCCCTGCCACTCATGTGGGAGATTGTATTGTTTTTTTGTTTGTTTTGTTTTGTTTTTGTTTTGTTTTTTTGACAGGCAGAGTGGACAGTGAGAGAGAGAGACAGAGAGAGAGGTCTTCATTTTGCCATTGGTTCACCCTCCAATGGCCTCCGAGGCTGGCGCGCTGTGGCCGGTGCACCGCACTGATCCGAAGGCAGGAGCCAGGTGCTTCGCCTGGTCTCCCATGGGGTACAGGGCCCAAGCACTTGGGCCATCCTCCACTGCACTCCCTGGCCACAGCAGAGAGCTGGCCTGGAAGAGGAGCAACCAGGACAGAATCCGGTGCCCCGACCAGGACTAGAACCCGGTGTGCCAGCGCCACAAGGTGGAGGATTAGCCTAGTGAGCCATGGCACCGGCCATAATTTTTGTTTTTAATATATGGGCAATAGAGACATGAAATCTTACAAATTTAAAAGAAATATGAACCATTCTGAATCAAATCATGATGGAGAATAGCCGTACCGAGGACTTAAAGCACTGATCTCTCAATCAAGAAGCACTCATGTGTCATTCATGGGTAAATTCTCTGGTGGGTTTGTTTTTAATTTTACATCTACTTATTTTTTATTTATATAAGATGACAGTTTTCAATTATTTCATATATACAATTTTAATTCCATATTGATACTTCCCACCTCCCTCCTTCTTCCTTTCTTTTTTCTCTTGAATTTTTGTAATAATGTACTTTAAATTTGCTTTACATTCATAGGTTAAATCCTCCACTGAACAAGAAATTCAAAAAGTAGAAGCTAGAAAGACCATTGTTCCACAAGAGTATAGACAAGGGCTGTAAATAATGATAAAATCTCAAGATATTAATTTCACTCATATACATTACATTTCTGCTACTCTATATATTAGCTACATATAATATTTGTCTCCTGGGGCAAAGCTTATTTCACTAAGCATTATTTTCTCCAGTTGCATCTTATTTTGTTGCAAAAGACAGGATTTCATTCATTTTTATGGATGAGCGGTATTCTATCATGTATATATACTACATTTTCTTTATCCAGCCACCAGTTGAAGGTTTTAAGAACAGAGTGGCTAGGCCGGCGCCGCGACTCAACAGGCTAATCCTCCGCCTTCTGGCACCGGCACACTGGGTTCTAGTCCTGGTCGGGGCACCAGATTCTGTCCCGGTTGCCCCTCTTCCAGGCCAGCTCTCTGCTGTGGCCAGGGAGTGCAGTGGAGGATGGCCCAGGTACTTGGGCCCTGCACCTGGGAGACCAGGAGAAGCACCTGACTCCTGCCATCGGATCAGCGCGGTGTGCCGGCTGCAGCGCGCCGGCCTTGGCGGCCATTGGAGGGTGAACCAACAAAAAGGAAGACCTTTCTCTCTGTCTCTCTCTCTCACTGTCCACTCTGCCTGCCCCCCCCCCAAAAAAAAAGAACAGAGTGGCAGAGGAATGCAGCCTCTGGATGGGTAGGTTGGACAAGTGGCTTTCACCTATGTGAGGGAAAGTCTACAGTATTAACAGGATGTAAGATATAATTATATTTGGCTGACAGAAAAGCTTTCTGAACTGTTTTCCTCAGAGAACTCTTTCAGTATTTACCATGTGTAACCAAAAAAAAAAAAAAAAAGAGAGAGAGAGAGAGTTTTGCCCTTTAATGAATGTCAGGTGTGGCAAGGACACGTCCCTTTGCTCTTAGGCAGGGCTTGATTCTAAGGAAATAGTAAATTTCCATCCCCAGATACAGAGGAGGTCGAGAGAGTGGAATGTGGCTTCTAAGGACCTCCCAAGCCAGTGGGATGAGCCCAAGGACTCTGAAAAGAGCTGCCAGCCAATCCTAACTTTCCTCTGCCCCCGTGACACTTGGAGTTCATCCGGGAATTGTCGTCACAAGCCGTTCTTTTCCCTGATATCTAGGGAACAGCTCCGATTAGCTCCATGCCGAAGGTTCATGCAAATCTTGTGATGTTACCCTCCTCCCTTGATCAAGAACTATGGGAGGAAATTCTGCAGCTAGCCAATCGGGGTGCCATGATTTGTGTGTTCAATAACCTGCAGAGATGATGCTTCAGCTTCTTTAGCTGACCTTGCTCAAGGATGCAAGGCAGCTCCAGGCCAGCGGGCAGAGAAAGAGCATTTGCAGAGGGCAAAAGAGCCAACAGGACATCTGAAATTACTCTATGGGAGCCAACATTTTATATCCCTGCTGTAACTCTATCCTGCTTTGAAAAAGCAATAACCTTCTCTCTATCAGAGTGACAGCCATATGGAGTTGTTGCTATAGTTCTCAGCAACTTAGAAATGGAAAGAAATCAACCTCCATGGCAGGCTGGAGGAGGCACAAAAGGAAGTAAGGGGCTTTTTAAATGGCTAATGGATGGGAGTACGGCCACAAGAGCCTGTTGGGTTTCCTATATGGCAGTGATGAGACCAGCTTGGGGAAGGCAAGGTAACTGATACAAAGCCATGCAGCTGGAAGGCACATACTAAGGGGTCTGTGAGCACTTTCACTGCATCTATTTGCTCCTCCGTGGTTTACCTGTCTCAGAGGGAATTTCCTGCCCTGTTTCCTATTCCTGCACTTTTCTTGCTGATCATCTGTCTACTCTGACCCACAGTTATCCTTCGCTACAGAGGCAGGTAACCAGCCCCGTGCTGTGGGAAGGTCAACATAACCCACTGTGGCCCAGGACTGCCACTCCAGCTCTACTGTGCTCCCACCCCATAATACCTCACTGCCCCGGAAGCTGACCCAGAGCCTCCTAGGGCAAGCTCAGAGGAGGGCATCCAGAAGCTGCAGTAGCCGTTGGTCGCCTTTCGTAGAATGACAGAGGACACTGCTGTGTGATTTAATGGCAACATCTCCGCTGATGTCCCAGGGAGCCACTCATTTGAGAAGCGTCTGCACACAATGCTAATATTGGCAAGATTTCTGAAAAGCTAACTCAGGTACTAAATCATGCCAAATGAACAAGTCAAATCCATATTGGGCTTCTCCCAAGGTAACTCTCCTCAGAGAGAAAAGTAAAGGTCATGTCGGTGATTGAAACAGAAGTCAACCCAATGCTCTTTCAGGAAAAGAAAAATAGTAACATTTAAGTGTACAGTCTGAAAGTGGATTTCTTCATAACCATGTCCATATGTTGTCTGCCTCTCTTTATTCTTGCCGCTCCCATCCTCTGACCCTGCGTCACCTTTTAATGTCCCTGTCCTGGTTTGCTATCTGGCTCTTTGTCTTCCTGCCTCCTCTCTCTCCCTATGAATGCGATTTCCATCTCTCAAACTGCACAGCTGTCAGTCTGGCCCTGGCTGTGGATGTATTGCACAGGGACACTTTTCCAGAGCAGGATTCTGCCCATTATCTCTTCCTACATGAGGAAATTAACAAGAGATTTGTGTGATACGGCAACTGCTGATAGACCTTAACTCAAGTTAACCCAAGTCAAGTGATACAGGCATTTAGAACCAGGGGCTATGACGTTGACCTCACTTCCCTTTATATGAATTGCAGACTCACATGGAGCCTAAGCTAGAGTAATAACCATGGATGATCAGTTTGTGCAACACCATAAACAAACAGGATGTAGGAGTGGGCATCTGGTACAGCAGTTAAGTCATGCTCTTGACACCCATAGTCCCATAGCTGAGTGCCCGGATTCAAGTCCTAGCTCCGTTTCCTGTTCCAGCTTCCTGCAGATGCACACTCCAGGAAAGAGCAGCTGATGGCTAAAGTATTTGGGTCCCTGCAACTCGCATGGGAGATCCAGATCCTGGCTTCAGGGTGGTCCAACTCTGGCTGTTGCAGGCATTTGGAGAGTAAATCAATGGATGGGAAATCTCTTTACCTCTCTGTCTCTGTACCTCTATCTCGTCCTGTCTTTGCCTTTAAAATAAAATGAAAAAATAAAGTGGAACTGGTATTGTGGTGCTGGCAGTTGAGCCACTGCCTGACGCTGGTATCCCATGTTGGACAACTTGGTGGAGTTCTGGCTTTACCATATTTATTCCAGCTTTTGGCTAATGTGCCTGAGAAAGCATTTGATGATGGCCCAAGTACATAGGCCCCTGTCACTCATGTGGGAGACCAGGATGGAGTTCCTAGATCCTAGCTACAGCCTGGCCCAGCTCCAGCTGTTTTGGCCATTTGGTAGAGTGAAGTAGTGGACAGAAGTGCTCTCTTTCCCTCTCTCTTTCTGTCATTCTACCTTTTAAATAAATAGATCTTTTCAAAACCCAATATTAGTAATTAGACTTTAACTTTATTATGTTGAAGCATCAGAAATCTAACAGGCTAGAGTTAGAAATAGTGTTTTCCACTATTGGAAATGGTGCTAGAAGTGCACCATTGCTTTACCAGTCAGTATTTGTCTAAAAATAAATCACTAAGTTTTGTCCAGTATTCCTTAAAAGTTCACAACAAATGTCAAGTCTTTGTGGTTTCTATTCACAACTCAAGACTCTTTACAGAAACCTTACCCGTATTGAACTTTTCTTTCAGAAAGTAGCCCATTTTTCCTTTTATTGTGTGTTTCTGTCATCTCCACAGTTAATTTTCCCTTATGGATGGATTGGATCCTTCTTTTTGAAAGTGTCCATTTGTTCTTTGTGTGAGTGTATGGCAGCTTGGTGCATCATCAGAGTCTGTATGAACTTGGCCCAGTTAGAATCCCAAGACCACCACAATCCATGGGAAAGAAAGGGCAGCCCCCAGTCCCTCCTCACGTTGTCTGCATGCTGTCTTCTCATTATGCAGAGTCCCCTCTGCAAACAGAGAGGGTACTCTGCAGAAAAGATTGATGACCTGTGCCCTCAAGGTTTACAGTCCCGTAGGGAAGAACACATGTCCGTGAATCAAACAGAGGAGAAAAGCAAGAATAAACAAGCAAGAGAAGCAATGTTGAGTACAGAAACAGCCTCTTGACTCCCAAGTGAGTGTCAAGATTGGAGGAGGATGGCGGATGTGTGGTTCCAGATTCAGAACATAGTGGTTGTTAGGCATGCTGTGGGGTGGTAAGGGAAGTCAGATGCAGCGCCCTTGTAAAGTTTGCATCCACTTTAGAGTTTGCCTTCAAGGTCTATATTAATACATAAATGCTTATGTTGGGTTTTGGATGAGATACATGCTTCAATAAACGGTAAATAATAACCATTGCTATTTTTGTCTGTTTACACTCCATCTTTTGATACAGAGAACTTGAGACATCTGATGATAAATGTTAATGTTTCTGCAACATCCTTAGTGCTAAACAATTCTAATTGCTTTTTTTTGTTCTTCTTTCTATCTGGGCTGAAAGTGACATATTTGAAATTAGTCAAGATCATATTTCCTAACTTATCCCTTTCTTCCTCCAATGTCATCTTGGCAAGTTTGCTCTAATTTGTCTCTCAAAATTCATCTGGATTTTTTTTTGCCCAAATAGTAGTCATTTGAGTGAGAGGACATGGGATTACATTTTCTGCAGTTATTGCCATAGGTGCAAAGAAAATCCTGAAAATTAGAAATACATGTTAGCAGTTGAGGTCTTTTCTGTTCTCCAGGAGCCCAAGGCCTATTCAAAGTCTTCCCCTTTCTTGTGCACCCACTTGCTGTAAACTCTTAGGGAGCTATCAGAAAGTGCTGTCTACACTGTGGTGTAAGCTCTACACACAAGGCTGCAGTTTTCTGTTTGCTAGTAGGATTGATACTCTATCTTGGGAAAACACAGTCAGGAAGAGGTGAAGGGAAGTGATTATCATGAGACCCAGTGTGTAGATGTACTCAATGCAGCAAGACCAGGGAATGAGGCCCCTGCTTCCTGCCCCTTTGCAGAAGGGAAATGCCCTTTCTAGGACATCATCCAGAAAAGAGAAACAACACAAACTAAGAAGATGAGAATGAGGACTTTTCTCCTCCTTCCTGGCTCTCTTTCTTCTCTTCTCCCCTACATGTCCTTCCTTCCTCATTGTTCCTTCCTGGCTTTATTCTTGCCACAAATGTATGTAACTCCCTGTTTGGGCCTTGTACGACTTCTGATCTCCCTGGAGTTTCTGCAACAAATTTCAGGCACCATGAATCATCTCAAAGAAGGGAAAGCGGTTCTTTGTATACATGGCCTTTACTGGACTCTTGAAATCACACAGGGCTGGACCTTGCACACTATAGAAGACCTCTGACCACGAAGAAAGCAGCGGGTGCATCCTTCAGACTCTGCTCTGCATGGACACTTTGCAGCTATCCAGGAGGAAAGGTGAATCTGCAGTCTGTTCTTGGGGCCCACGGTTATTTACAGAAGCCTCAGAGAGCCCAAGATACTGAAATCTGCTTCTTCACTTAAAACATGCTAACTTGTGTGGATATTTTTAAAAAAAAAGCGAGAAAAAAATTTTTTGCAGACACTTTTATACAGTATTAAGAAAAGGGAGAATTAAAAATGATTTTTTTTCTTTTTACTTGAAATTTTCTGGTGATAAATAGATTTGAAATTATCAAGTATGGCCGGCGCCGCAGCTACTAGGCTAATCCTCTGCCTGTGGCGCCAGCACTATGGGTTCTAGTCCCGGTTGGGGCGCCGGTACTGTCCTGGTTGCAGCCCAGCTCTCTGCTGTGGCCCAGGAAGGCAGTGGAGGATGGCCCAGGTGTTTGGGCCCTGCACCCACAAGGGAGACCGGGAGAAATCACCTGTCTCCTGGCTTCGGATCGGCTGTGGCAACCATTTGGGGGTGAACCAATGGAAGGAAGACCTTTCCTTCTGTCTCTCTCACTGTCTAACTCAGCCTGTCCAAAAAAAAAAAAAAGAAATTTTCAAGTAAAAATGGACATTGGAATGTAAAAGAAACTTTTCCAATCTCTTATGGATTTTAGCTCAACATTCACAGGTGGAAATATATTTAGTTTTAGTTTATATATTTTGTTCTTTCTAATTGTGGAGAGAGAGGTGGAGTGAGGAGGGTGGGAGGGAAACACAGAGAGAGAGAGAGACTGATAAACAGAGAGAGCTCCCATCAGCTGATTCATGCCCAAATGCCTGCAGCAGTCTTGGCTGGGCTAGAGATGAGATCAGAAGCCCAGAACTGAACCCAGGTCTCCCACAAGGGTGGCAGAAGCTCAGTCAGTTGAGCCATCACTGCTGCCTTCCAACACGTGCATTAGCAGGGAGCCTGAGTCAGGAACTGGAGCCAGAATTGGAACCCAGATACTCTGATGTGAGATGCAAGTATATTAACTGGCATTATAACTCTAGGCTAATCACTTGCCCCATAATTATTTTAAATTAATTAAATTTGTTTTAAAATATTAACTTTTAAAGTGTTGTTTATATTCATTTGAAAGGTAGAGTTACAGAGAGAGAGAAAGACAGAGAGAGAGATCTTCTATCCATTGATTCACTTCCCTAATGGATGTGATGGCCAGGGCTTAGCCAGGCCAAAGCCAGGAGCCAGCAGCTTCATCCACATTTCCAAGCGGGTGCAGGGGCCCAAGCACTTGGGCCATCTTCTGTTGCTTTCCCAAGCACACTGAAATGGAGCTGGATTGGAAGTGGAGCAGCTGGGACTAGAATCTGTATCCATATGGGATGCTGGCATCCCAGGTGGGGGCTTAACCCACTACACCAAAACAATAGCCCCTAAAACATCAATGTTATGCTAAATAACAAAAATCACCCTTCAAACTTGTGGTGAGGAGCAGATGCATCATTTTAAAAATTGAATTAAATGTATGATTTTCCTAAATTTTAGAACATCACTTACAAGTGAAGTCCTTGGTAAGGAAAATAAAGCTGCTGGCAAGCTGCAATGACCCCTTAAGCACCCTAGCAATGCTTCAGAAGCCAATGTCATGCTTCCCGTAGGTGAGAGAAAATGATACTCAATTTGAATCATTTTTATTCTTTATATAATGAGTGACAGGTGATCTCCTTTTTCTTACTCTTACTCACCTGCATTATAAAGTGTTTTACTTAAGGCCCTAGAGACCATCTCTCTAGCTTTTCACATCATTTCCTGAATATTTGGGAACGCCACTATGATTTCTACAGTGAACTAGCATGCAGCTCGCAGACTTGTTTATGCTATCAGACAAATATTATGTTATAGTCAATGTTACTAAAACCTTTGGCACTTTGTTTTGAAATAGGTCAACTGTGACCAACTGGGAAAGCTGTAGGAGTACAAAAAAAAAAAACCAAGAAAGTCTTTTGGTGGGAGGTAAAAATCAAAAGTATTTGGTATTAGTTAGATGGCATTATCTTTAAAGAGAAAGATACACGAAACATAGTTTATAGAATTAAGAGTTAGGTTTGAGTATATAGGGAAGATAACAGGACAAAGACTAATAGTTAAAAGAAGAATAAAGAGGTTTTTTTTTTTTTTTTAAAAAAAAAACATGTTTATTTTATTTATTTGCAAGGCAGAGTGATAGCAAAGAGGGGCAGAGACAGTAAAAAGTCTCCCACTTGTTGATTCACTCTCTAAATTGCCACATAGGTTGGGCCTGGGCCAGGCCAAAGCCAGGAGTCTGGAACTGCATCTGGTCTCCCATTTGTATTTGGGTCATCGTCCACTACATTCCCAGGCACATGACAAGGGAGCTGAATCAGAAGTGGAGCAGTCAGGACTTGAATGGCTGTTCCAATAAGGGATAATGGTGTGACAAGTGGCCACTTAACTGTGCCATATTGCTGCTCCTCAAAGAGTTTTTACCTTCATAAATATGAGGCAAGGTGAGTTAAAAAAGGAAAAAAAAACATAGACTGAAACTTCCAGTGGTCACTGTCCTGCTCCCTGAGCTATGTAGATTGCCTCCACAAGCCAGTGATATTACAAGAAGAAATACACATTACAAAACACATAAAACAACAGGGCAATGAACAGAACTTGACCTGTTGGCTTCATGTTTATGGGAAGTCTTGGGAAAGGATTTTAGAAAATTTGATCAATGGACAAAAGGAGTGGGCTGAGTTCTCACCTTGGGGAGTTTTTAGATTCTGTAGACCCCTAATTCATCCCAATAACATTACATTTGTTGTCTTTACAAATATTGCAATTGTTATTTGCTCCTCCTAGTGGCTGTTGCTGTATGGAAGACAGTGCAGGAACTGGAAATGTGAGTTTTTTTTTTTTTTTTTTTCCTTTTCATGGCTTCTGCTAATTAGCTTGAGTTATTGGCATAGTAATGGAGTAAATGAAAGTGGAAGCCAATAAGACAGCAAGGGACAATGGAAAACTAGTGATAACTAGCTGAATGTCTACCAGATAAAGCTTCAATACCAAATGGTCTAAATTCATCTACCTGTGAGATGTAGATTTAAAACTTGAGGGCAGCAATGCCCATTTCCTCATTTTGTACTTAAATCCTGATGTGAGTGTAACTCGTTCCAATCTTAGATTATTCAATGTGATTTAGGCTCTTTCTAGCACTAATGAGCACTGCATATAATTATTATTATAAAATCTCCCACATGGTGCTTTAATCAGGATTATGGCACATCCTTTTAAACAAAACAACAGTCCGTGTAATTCAATCCATGTCCTGTTTACAAACACACAGATGCTAAGCTGTAGGAACGATGATGATGAAGCAAATCAGGCAGATCAGAGACCAAACAATTGGCTGTTGCAAGATTTTTGTCTGGATCATTAACATTCATGTTTCAACTGAAAAAAAATAAACAAATGCTGGGATCTGGAAATTTGGAGTTTCTCCATGTCTAGGTCATAGTCTTTATCTTAGAGTCAACCAGGATCTCACACTTATAATCCTCTGTACACCAATTAGGTAACAAAGATGAACAGGCTGACATGAAGGCAACAGAGATTCTGGGGGTTGTGTGTAAATGAAGAGTAATAAAGGGTGCATGCCTCATGGGGAGAGCCAACCACTACATGGATCCAGAAAGTTGTCAAATATTCAGATTTTTACCAAAAGAAAAAAGTCAACAATCTGGAGTTCTTATTTAGAAAATCTCTGATTTTAAAGATATAAATAATAATATGTTCCATTCCTTGACTATCCATGAGCCACCCAAAAGCCACCATTTGGGGTCAGTGTAAGCATCCTCCCTCTTTTACTGTTCTTGATATTTTTTTTTCAAAGTTCAATTCACTGAAGCATAATGGGCCTTTGCATGTGTGTGGAATGAGCCAGTGGGAGACACCAATGGGTGAAGTGGTACCAGACGGAACGAGACCCTAGCCCAAACAGATAGTGAGCGATAGAGGCAGGGACAGCTCCCTTCAGATTCTGTTTTGTGTCCTTTGCCCTATAACATTCTCAGCCTCTGGGTTCTGGCAATGCAAAGACAGGGAAGGATGGCTTCCCACATTCACTCAGATGAACACTACAAGCTCCCAGATGCCAGACTTTTAAAGTGAAAATTTGTTTCACATGCATAGGGCAGGGCAGGGCAGGTGGGAGAAAAATATTGCTGCTGATTGTTGTATTATCTTCTCTATTTTTTAAACTCCATGTTATAGAGGAGACTAAGGGAAGCAGTCCAAAATCATGCAGCTACTAAATGGCATCATCTGCATCTTAAGTGCTTCCACACAAGGTTCTCATTCTGGAAACAAATATGTGAGACAGACCTCAGGATAGAAATGTTGCAGAGGGGAGGAAAGGACCTCAGAGAAGGTTTGCCAAATGCACAAAATCACACACCAAAATCACACACACTAGGTAATATGGGATTCAAATACTGATTGGATGCAAGAGATCGTGCCTTTTATTATAAAGGCAGTAGTTGGAGCTGGACACTCTTTCTGTGTGGTGTGTTATCTCATGGTGGCTGCTAACACCCCAGCAGGGAAAGCAATCGTGCCCACACATGGCATCTGAGACTCAGCTCCTTATCCACTTGCACACAGACTTTAAGGCAGCCCAAGTGAAGTTTACAGCCAGAGCACTGAGCCCAGTTCTGTTTGAGTCCATGCTGTGTTCTGCCTGTTCCACCACACACTGTGTTGTGAAGCCGACTAGACCTACTATTGCCCCTTGTCCTTGTGCACATACCTACCCATCCACCTGCCCAGTAGGTCGGATAAAACCTGATCTTCCCTCTCTGCCATCCGAGATCTAACTTCTAAAGCTGAAGTTAGTATGATCAAAAACATAAAAACTCTACTCAAATCCCCCTCAGTAGCTTCTAATCATACTTAGAATGAAATTCAAAGGTCCGGGGTCGGCGCCATGGCTCACTTGGTTAATCCTCCGCCTGCAGCACCGGCATCCCATATGGGCGTTGGTTTTAGTCCCGGTTGCTCCTCTTCCAATCCAGCACTCTGCTGTGGCCTGGGAGGGCAGTGGAGGATGGCCCAAGTGCTTGGGCCCTGCACCCGCATGGGAGACCAGGAGGAAGCACCTAGCTCCTGGTTTCGGATCGGCGCAGCACTGGTCGTGGCGGCCATTTGGGGAGTGAACCAATGGAAGGAAGACCTTTCTCTCTGTCTCTCTCTCTCTCACTAACTCTGTCAAATAAAATTAAAAAAAAAAAAAGAAAGGAAAAAAAAAGAAATTCAAAGGCCCTCATACAATTTACATGACCCTCTCTCTCTCCGATTTCATTCAGATATCTGTCCCAAAATCACTTCCAGAAAGAGATATTTGAAAATCTATCAATTGATTGATCAATCTATCTCTATCCTGTCATCTATTTATGTATCCCTATCTATTGTTTATCTCTATCATTTCATTGTATCTATTGTTTATTTCTCTCTCTCCTCTGTCTACCATCCATTTATCTATTATTTATCTCTATCATCTTTCTGCCATCTGTCTATACCTCTCTATCATCTCTCTATTGTCTCTCTATATCTATATCTAAAATCTATCTCTATCTATTATCACTATCATCTATCTGTCTATCTAAAATAGAGCCCCTCCATTTACCTGGGTCTAATTCATTTTATTACTTAAGGCTAATTGAAATTCCATTCCAATATTGCCTGCATTCTAGTGCTGGCTGATTTCTTTCGTGGACTGGAAGCTCTGGAAAGTCAAGTTCACGGCCGTGTTATCTAGAGAGATGTCTGAATAAGTCAGAAACTGAACACATGCCTGCACGAGTGGCTACGTTGCTTCAGTGGTGCAGGTACACTTGCTAACCCGTGGCATGCATTTCAATGTCTTCAGAGCCAAAACTACAAGAATAGTCATGTTTTGAATTCCACTAAAAACAAATACAGAGATACACACAGGTACAAGAAAAGGAACGTTTTGGATGGATTCCAGGTAATAAGTGAAATGAAGGACAGAGTCATAGACCTTGGAACAAGGACTGAACACGATTAAGCTGTGCATGTTAGGAAGCAAGTTTTAATTCTGTCAAAAAAAAATGCATGCAGAGATCACAACTTGAATTTAAAAGCAAGCAGAGATTTGTTCTTCATGGAAGAAGAGTAAATGTTACTTTCCCCCTTCTTCTCCTTAACTTGGGAAAATGAGATGAAAGACAGAGGAGACATCAAGGTGAGGATAGGGGAGGCACACAGTCTGAAGGGCTGTCACACAAGGCAGGAGCCGTTTTGTAGTGCAGATGCAAGGAGGAAACCACACTGCTTTCAAGATGGGAGCTTGCAGCAAAGTCAGGGTTGCTTGTATTAACCTTTAAGGAAGGTGGTTAGCATTCGCTTGTTTAATTTCACGTGGAAGGACAAGCTCTGAAAGCCAGTGGTCAGTCCTGGAGCATCTCCACATACATCAGATTCATCCCCCCAGGCCTCGATCCTCAAAGCACGGTTAATCTCATCTTGACATTTGCAGTAAATGGAAAATCTCCCTCAGTGGGCAGATAAGAAGCTTTCTTTTGGAGGGTCTCCAATGAGGATAATGTGACTCCCCTAGCCCCACTCTCTTAGGCTGCAGGCAGCATGTCAGCATCCCCATTGTAACCTATGGGCAGTGTGTTGGAGGAAAATTAGCCAGCATCAGAATAAGGATAAATGAGTTCCAATCTGGTTCTGCCAATAGTTCCTCATGATCTCATTTCTAGGCATCCCCTCTTACAAAATGAGAGAATGAATAAATCTAAATAAGTCATATGGTCTGTTCTCAAATTTAAAATTCCATAATTCCAGGGTGGGCATTTGGCATTGTTGTAAACATGCCACATGGGACACTTGCATTGTACATTGGGGTGTCTGGGTTCAGTTACTGGCTCTGCGCTTATTTCCAGCATCCTTGCTAATGCAGATCCTGGGAGGCAGTGGACGACAGCTCAAGTACTTGGGCTCCTGTCATCCACATAAGAGACCTGGATTGAATTCCTTGCTCCTGACGTGAGCCTGGTCCAGCTGCAGTTGTTGCAGGCATTTGGGGAGTGAAGCTTTTCAAATGAATAGTAACTATCTAACTAACTAGCTAAATAAATAAATAAGTTTTCAAAAATACACAATCCTACATTAATAGTGGTTTTGAGGGGAGTATTTCCAGACCACAGCAGTTAAATAATATTTTGGAGCCACATTATCACCAATCTTTTCAGACCATCCCCCAAACCCCAACTGGGTAAACTTTGAAGGACAGCATATACTTCAGAGAAAGTTTGGTTTCAACATACTCTGGGAATTCTACCTGGTCAGTGATTTGCGAGAATGAGAGGAGATGCAGAGGGTTTGCATGCTTAGAAAAGGTGCCTAAAAACAAGTCCTGTGCTATGTTTGCATTATGATTATTATAGCTACTAAGTCACATAGACTTAGTCGCTAAACAGCTCATAAATTGCTTTTCTCTTCTATTAACATTTTCTTCTTTCCTTAACTGTATATGAAAGCCTAATTAAAAAAACAATGCCCCTTCTCTTGATATCTCCTTTTTGAGCTTCAATTCGGACTATGGATGGGGGTAGAATAGTAATAAAGAAAAATTGTGTTTCTTTAATGCTAACAATGGCTCTTACATCCAAATCAATGAAAAGAGCTAATCTGTACAACCACAGAGAAATTAAAGCAGTAGTTGGGACCTGCTGACACCGGACTGTTTAGAGCTTAAAACTTCACTCTGCTTTCTTTTTATCTCATGTCACCCATTGTTTCTTGATTTACCATTTCCCAAATGCAAATGATAAAAGGCTCTACCTCATAATTTTTTCACCAAGACTAAATGAAGAAAGACAAGTGATGTACGTACTATAATACCTGGCACAAAGTAAATCTGCAAAATGGTCCAACCACACTAAG
The DNA here is from genome assembly GCF_964237555.1 of Oryctolagus cuniculus. Lineage (NCBI taxonomy): Eukaryota > Metazoa > Chordata > Mammalia > Lagomorpha > Leporidae > Oryctolagus > Oryctolagus cuniculus. The sequence goes on from NC_091434.1 coordinate 125,671,411, forward strand.
TGTACGACTACATATTTTTTTTAATTTTTATTTATTTATTTTTTTGACAGGCAGAGTGGACAGTGAGAGAGAGAGAGAGAGAGAGAGAGAGACAGAGAGAAAGGTCTTCCTTTGCCGTTGGTTCACCCTCCAATGGCCGCCGCGGCTGGCACGCTGCGGCTGGCGCACCGTGCTGATCCGATGGCAGGAGCCAGGTACTTATCCTGGTCTCCCATGGGGTGCAGAGCCCAAGCACTTGGGCCATCCTCCACTGCACTCCCGGGGCCACAGCAGAGAGCTGGCCTGGAAGAGGGGCAACCGGGACAGAATCCGGCGCCCTGACCAGGACTAGAACCCGGTGTACCGGCGCCGCAAGGCAGAGGATTAGCCTAGTGAGCCGCGGCGCCGGCCACGACTACATATTTTTATGTTGTTCAAATAATAATCCCTTTACAATGAAAGGGATTGAAAGCCACTAACATGGTATCTGCAAAGTTATCTTCTCAACTGTCCATGTGAACCTACCCTTTACTTCATCAATAATTACAGTTAAAATAACCAACATTTATTGAGTACTTCTTGTGTGTTAAGCTGAGTGCCATGAACTTAAACTGCAGGACACTGTTTAGTCTTTGCTTTGTAGGAATTTTACAGTTGGGAATATGTATGGAAATTCAGTAAATCACCTGCCTGAAGCAGGGCAGTGGTATAGAACTCAAGTCAAGTGAATTTGGCCACTAGAGTGACCACACAGACTGTGCATGCATTGCTTTTACAAATGTTTTTTTACTAAGCATAATGGTCTCCAGTTATATACCTTGATATAAATTTTTTAAAAAATTAAAAAAATGAGAGGGTGAGCCAGCATAGTGGTGCAACAGGTTAAGCCACAACTTGTGATGCCAGCATCACTTATGGGTTCCCATTTGAGTCCTAGCTGCTCCACTTCTGATCTAGTTTCCTGCTAGTGCACCTGAGAGGGCAGAAGAGGATGGTCTGAGTGCTTAGATCCCTGTGGGAGACCCAGATGAAATTCAAAGCTCCTGACTTCAGTCTAGCCCAGCCGTGGTCATGGCAGCCATTTGGTTTGTAAAAGATCTCTCGCACATGCTCTGTCTCTCCTCAGCCCTCCCTCCCCCATAAATCTGCCTTTGAAATAATAAAATAAATTTTTAAAAAACTTTTTTGAAGATTTGTGTAAAAGGTAAAGTGACAGAGAGATGGAGACAGACAGAGGAACATCTTCCATTCACTGGTTCACTCCCTTAATGCTTGCAACAGCTGGGGCTTGGCCAAAAGTAAGCCAAGAGTCCAGACCTCAATCCAGGTTTCCACATGAATGATAGAAACTCATGTAGACGAGCTATCATCAAAAAGCTGGAATTGGAAGCAGAGTAACTTGGGACTGAGATGTAAGCAAGCAAAGTAGCTGCTTAACCACTGTGCCAAACATCTACTTTGTTGTCTTTTATCATTTCTCTTTGTCACTTTGTTTTCTTAGCTCTTTAAATTCTGGCACAATGAAAAATGTATTTCAAATATTTACCCATGATGTATCTTTCTATCACCCCATCATCATCTATGGCATTCACAGATTAATTTTGAGAAGATTTCTGTGGTGGAATGAGAAGGCTATGCCAAGATGGCCACTGGCAAGGGAGCATCAGTTACTCAGGAATGGCTTTGAAACCCACCTGGCAGGCCGTGCCACGGCTCACTAGGCTAATCCTCCGCCTGCAGCACTGGCACCCCGGGTTCTAGTCCTGGTCAGGGCACCGGATTCTGTCCCGGTTGCCCCTCTTCCAGGCCAGCTCTCTGCTGTGGCCCGGGAGTGCAGAGAAGGATGGCCCAAGTGCTTGGGCCCTGCACCCCATGGGAGACCAGGATAAGCACCTGGCTCCTGCCTTTGGATCAGCGTGGTGCGCCGGCCACAGCACGCCGGCTGCAGTGGCCATTGGAGGGTGAACCAACGGCAAAAAAAGGAAGACCTTTCTCTCTGTCTCTCTCTCTCACTGTCCACTCTGCCTCTCAAAAAAAAAAAAAAAAAAGAAAAAAAAAGAAAAAAAAAGAAAAAAGAAAAAAAGAAAAGAAACCCACCTGGCAATGGATCCTGCCTGGCAACAGGCTGCGATTGGATGGCTTTGGAAACCACATGGCAAACAGAGACTGCCTGGAAACAGGCTGCGATTGGATGGCTTTGGAAACCACATGGCAAACAGAGACTGCCTGGCAACAGGCTGTGATTGGTTAGGGCATAAACCGCCCCTTGACCGGACTGGCTGTCTTGGCTATACAAGCTGTTTACCAACTGAAATAAATGAGTCTGTGGGCTGCTCGCCTCTGGCCTGCTTTCACCCAGCTCCCAGGGTCTGTGTGGTGACTCTGTGTCTCTTGCCCCCACCATGCTCCTCATCTCAGAAACGAATCAACTGCAACAGATTTCTAATGCTTAATTATCAATATCTGTTAAACAATTTTCATATTTAATTGTGAGGGTGTAAATGGTAGGTCATTAAACCATTACTTCTTTTTGGTTTAGTTAACAAATGTGTGTGCCTCTGTGTGTGTGTGTGTGTGTGTGTTGGCCTGCGTTTGCAGTGAGGACAAGAGTCATCTTCTTTCAAGAATATTTTTCTTTATCTTCTTTAAAGATTATTTTTCTTTAAAGTGAAGAAGCGGTCCATCCCCAAAGGAAAACAGGATAATGTCAGTATATTGACACCCATATTTTTTGCACATGTTTGAATCATCTCCTATCGGTCAATCATTAACTAAATGCTGAGTGCTTGCTAAGGGCTAGTAGTCTCTGAAGGGTGGTCTTGGTGTGGTTTCTGTTATGGAGTAGGTCTGTCTGGGCCATGGGAGGCTACCAACTTCTCCTGTCCTTCCTGTACCTCACCTCTGCTTCATAGAGATTCTTTCCAAGTTCCAGATCCGGAATCTTCCTCTTCACCTCATTCCAAGCCCTCTCCAATCCAGTGTAGTAGATTATGAGGTCATAGTCACACAAGTGAAATTTTATCTCAGCTCTGTTTATTTATTAGCTGAATCAATTCAGTCAGCATAGGGCCATCTCTGATTTTATCTATAAAATGGGACTTAGAAGATCTGATTTTCAGGATTGTTAAAGTAATAAGAAATAAATTGATATTAAGCCCCTTTTATTGTTTAACCGACAAACCTCAGCACTGCCCTAACCTTATTGCTTTTCCCTCCTCTCAATGGTATTTTTTCTAATCCTGTTGTTTGGTTACTCATTGTGTGTATTTAATACATCTACTTTAATATATATAAGCAGTCTATATTTACAATGTACATATTAGTAGTATATATAAATAAGCAGTATTTGTGTAGCCTTATATATAATATAAGCAGCATGTGAGTACATGTAATATATATAATATATATTCACAGTGTATATATATACAATAGCTCTCTGCTGTGGCCCGGGAGTGCAGTGGAGGATGGCCCAAGTCCTTGGGCCCTGCACCCCATGGGAGACCAGGAAAAGCACTGTCGGGGAATAGTCCGCAGTGGCATCGCTAGGCGGAGGTTTTTACTTTCGGTTTTGACCGGGGGGGGGGGGGGGGGGGGGGGGGCTTTCCTACAGGCGGGGCTCTCCGGAGGCGGAGGGATTGAGGTCGCAGTAAACAAGATGGCGCCAGGACCCCCGCAGTGAGTCTGCCTGCCTGCCTGCTGCGTGACACCTCACCTGATTGGCTGAAGGACGCATGCCCTTCACCTGAACAGAGACCGGATTGGTGTGCCTGATGCATGGACTCTAGCTTGCTCCTGATTGGTCGCATTTTGTATATTAGCCGCAGGTGTAAGGAGGAAGCTCTCTTTCTCTCCTCTCCTTTCCTCCTTCCTCTCTACGTCTGTCACGTTTACTTTCTCTAATAAAAAGTCTACTGAAGACCGAGAAACGTCGTTCGTTCTTTTCTCGCCCAAGAAACCGTGGTCGCGGGCCCTGGGTTGAGTCTGCTGGCCAGACTCCCCGAGACGCTCCCGGCAAAGCACCTGGCTCCTGGCTTTGGATCAGCATGGTGCGCTGGCCGCAGTGGCCATTGTGGGGTGAACCAACGGAAAAGGAAGACCTTTCTCTCTGTCTCTCTCTCTCACTGTCCACTCTGCCTGTCAAAAAAAAAATATATAGGCAGTATTTGTGTATATATTATGTATAAACAGTGTGTATATGCGTATGATACATAATGTATAGCACATAATATAAAACAATATATATTAACAGCATGTGTATGACACATATATATTTTAACAAGTTATCAATGTGTGTATACATGTATACATGTAAGCAGTGCTTGTGTATATATTATAGATAAGCAGTGCATAGATATGTATAATATAATATGTATAATATACAATATGTGATATGTATATATGTATTTGCAGTGTGTGTACACAATACGCATATTAGCAGTGTATAGATATATTATATGTAGATATATTTGTGTATATATTATGCATAAGCAGTGCACATATATGATGTATAGTATATAATCTATATTATATATTAAATATAATGTATATTAGTAGTGTTTGTGTATGTTGTCGCTCCCCCTCTTCGTGGAGGAATGACACAGGACCCTGCGCTGTTCTTTCGTCTGCTCGGCCCTCCCCGGGTTTGCTGCTGGTTCTTCCCGGGTTGGCTACTGTCCCTTCCACCTCCGTGGAAGGGCGGTTCCCCCTGGCCACTTTCCCCACTTCCGCAGGGGAGCGGCACACCGCCGGCCGGCTCTCTCGGGGGCTGCACAGGTGTTCCTTCAGATAGATGTTCCCCTTTAGATGTTCCTGGTGCATGCCATCTCTCTCCTCCTTTACAGTCCTCTTCCACCAATCCCAACTCTGCTGCCCACACGCCGAGTACGCTGCTCTCCTCCAATCAGGAGCAGGTCCTGCTGTTTATTGGTTGAACTGGAGGCAGCTGTGTAGAAGCTGTTTCTCCCTTCTCAGTGCCATATTGTGGGAGAGCAGATGCATAGAATAAGTCTTAATTCCAGTAACTTAGTCTAGTCCGGGTTGCTCCCCACATATGTATTATGCATAGGCAGTGTGTATGTATATATAATATATAATGTGTTGCATATAATATATTAGCAGTGTGCATATATATCATACATAAGCAGAATGTATGTATATGTAATATACAAAATATACAATGGGTGATATATAATACATATATCAGCAGTGTGTTCTTACTATATTGTAAATGGTCTTTGCAATCCCCAGTACCCTTGAGAAATTGGCAGAATACAAGGCAAACAAACAATATAAGCACCTATATAAAATTAAATAAATAAAGGTGGCCTTTTGGCCTTGATTTTTCAAAGTCTTGTGTTCTCCAGTTATAAAATCTGTCAACAAATGATGATTATTTATAAATCCCAAAGAACTCACAGTGATAAAAGTAATATTTAACACAGAGCTTTCCTGTACAGAAGCAATACTAATTGCAGTCATTTATGTCAGCGACTCACCATTTATACCTAATTATCATGCCTCAGAACTGCATTATGGAGATCAATAAATACATGTCATGTTAATATTGTTTAAGTATTATTGGATTATTTCTCTATTCTCTACACCTTCATGCTCAGTTTTTATAGTTTGCTTCCTTAAATGCCATGGTCAATTGTTCTTAACTTAAAAAAAGACCCCTAAATATATTATATACACACAATGAGAAACTAACTCCTGGGAAGAAGAAAATTAAAGTGTATGGTATGTAAAGAACTTCCTGTCAGGAAGGAGGAGGGACCTAACTTGCTAATTTAATGATTGACTAATTTCTTCCCACAAAATTCCAATAGTGAAAAACATTAGTCTTTTTCTCATCTTAAGAAAGTCTAACATGGCAAAACCAAAGAGACTTTGAGAAGTAGTTGATGTGGATTCAGAGCTCTGCCATTTACTGAATATTGTCTGGTCGCAATTCCTTAATTTCTCTCAATTTGAGTTCCCTCAAATAGGAAGACTGGTATCTATTTGTAGTGGTTAATTTCATGTGTCAACCAGACAGAGCCTTGGGGAATCAAGATATTTTCTGAAACACCTTCCAGTGCATCCCTTAGGGTGTCTCTGGATGAGATTAACATTGAATCACTAGACTAATCAATGCAGATGGCCCTCTCCAATGTGGGCATGCCTCATCCAATACAGGAAGCCCTGAATGGAACTAAAGACATAAAGGGTGTATATACTCTGGTGAACACTATGGTGTAGGCTATTTGTAAGGATACACATGATCTGTATAATATATGAATATTCCTTACTATTTGGAAGATGCTTTATTTACTTATTTATTTGAAATTGTGTGTGTGCGTGTGTATGTATGTGTGTGTATGTGAGAAAGAGAGAGAGAGAGAGAAAGAGAAAGAGAGAAAGATCTTTTATTGTGCCTGGATCAGTCTGAAGTCAGGAACCAGTAATTCCATCCAGGTCTCCCACCCATGCTCTGCCTCCTCCCAAGAGGTATGTTTGCAGGAAACTGGATCTAAAGCAGGGTAGCCAAGACTTGAACCAGGAAGAGTAGCCGGGACTTGAACCAGAAGGTCCATCCCTGGATGATTGTTGGTAAGTAGTATGCCTTCTCATCCTCCTCCTCCAAATGTATTCATCCTTGAAGTTCTTCAAAACTGAGTGAATATTTTTCTCTCTTCTGTATTATCTAGAGTCTCTGACTCTTTCATACAACTGGACATGTTACTGATCCTTGATCGTACGTTCAGAGGTGCATGTTTGCATTCCAAACAAGCAGTAAAATTTTTGTTTATCCTTCCTCAGTGTGTAGTGTACCCTTGACACTTCCAAATGGAACCACACAATATCCTATATTAGCTGTAGAAGGAAACCTAGGGAACACCACCTGGTGCTTTTGTTTTCCAGATTAAGAAAACCAGGACCTGGTAAGAGGAAATGAGTTAACCATGGCTACATACTTGGTTAGCAACAAAACTGGGGCAAAGTGTTCAAACTGATCTTACCGATTAAACACAAGGACTGGCAAACTATGGTGTGCAGTCCAACTCTGGCCTATTACCTATTTTTTGTCAATAGGGTCTTATTAGAACACCATCATACATTCATAAATTTATATATTGTATGACTTTTATGATATATAAGCAAAGCTGGGTAGTTGTGAGAGACCATTTTGTCTGCCGAGTCAAAAATCTTTATACTGGGCCCTCAATAGAAAAAAAGTTTGCCATCTCTAAGAAAAAGAGCAATTCTAAAACACCAAGGCACTAAGTGAATAGCACTCAAACTTCCTTTTTTCCTGAGTGAATGAAATCAACCAACCAACAATGTTGTAAATTTTTACAAGTGAGTTTCATATCCCAAGAGACACACACTACCACAAATGCAATGTCAACAACAAAGATATCTCAAAGACAGGTCCTGTGTGGGGAATGTAAGTGTCTCTTAAAGCCATTTCACACAGACTCTCTCCTGTTTGCCTTGAGCATGAAGAATTTATTACTCAAGGGGGTTACACAGGACTCCAGGATTCTATGAGTATGGAGGGCAGCTCATGATTCCATTTATCAGTGGACAAGTAGTCTATTCTGCACAATCTCCATACCTCTGCATGCCTGCGCTTTATCTGCAAGGGCCTATTTACATTCACTTTATTAAGGCAAAGAGTTACCAAATAGCTAGCTTAATGGTATACCTTGATACGATTCACTCTACCTGGCAGTCTAACAAGAAAATGAGCAATTTATGTCTGGAGCAGGCAAAGAACTACTAAGTAAGCCAGAAACTACTGAAATGTCCTCTCAAGAAGAAAATCAAAACCTTTCAGAGAGCTGCCCAGATTTGGAGAACATGTTACCTACCATGCCTGGCATAAATAAGTGAACACTAGGGGCCAGTGTTGTGATATGTTGGGCTAAGCTGCCACTTGTAACGTTGGCAACCCATATCAGAGCACTGGTTTGAGCCCTAGCTACTCTGCTCCCAAACCATTTTCATATTAATGTGCCTCGGGCAGCAGCAGAAGATGGCCCAAGTGCTTGGGCCCCTACTACCCACATGGGAGACCAGGGTGGTGTTCCTGGCTTCTGGTTTTGGCCTAGCCCAGACCTGGTTGTTGTGATCATTTGGGCAAGTGAATCAGCAGATGAAATCTCTCTCTCTTCTTCCTTCCCTTCCTCCCTCTCTCACCCTGTGTGTGTCCTTTCTCTATGATGTTCTGCATTTCAATTTAATAAATAAATCTTTGGAAACTAAATTATATGCATTACACATTATATCATGTGCTCCTTCAGTCACTCTATGGTATGGATTATGCTTCCCAAAACACTCAAAAGGCCACATTGACTGGCTTCAACAGAGAGGGAAATCCATCATCTCCTGCAATAAGAAAAGACACAATGGCTCCAGAATGGCTCGCTTCAGTGGCTCAGAAATGTCATCAAGAACCCATGTTCTTCCTGTATTTCCCCTTGATTATTTTTGGGATGGCATTTTCATTTACAAAATTGCCAAAACAAATGCAGTTATGACAACAACCATGAAGACAATGAGCCATTTATTCCCGAGCATCCCCTTTCAGATCACGGAGCACCTTCATTTGGTTCCAGTTTTGTCACGTGTCTGTACCAGAGGCAGAAATGCCATGACTTCTATGACTGTCTCAGACTTTGGAGCCAGATTTGGATGGGGTCTCTGGATCCTTCAGTACCCAGCTGGGTGGAAGAGTTTGAATTTCCAGACACTGTTGGAATTTAGGGAAGAAGGAACCATGGGTAGAAAGAGATTTTGGGGTAAGTCAGTAGAGGCACAACTAAAGGACCCATTTAGATCATGACTCATGAGGCTCAGAGAAGTCACACAATTTATTCCAAATCAAAAGCTGGAATTTTCTTTCACCTTTCACTGTTTATATCAATTTTTATCAGAGAGATGGGGAGAGAGAGACAGAGAGAGAGAGAAAGAGAGAGAAAGAGAGAGAGAGAGAGAGAGAGAGAGAGAGAGAGAGAGAGAGAGGTTTTCTCTCCAAATGGTCACAATGGCCAGGGATAGGCCAAGCTGAAGCCAGGATTCAGGAGCTTCATCTGAGTCTCCCACACAGGTGGCAGAGGCCCAAAGACCTAAAGACCTAAATCATCTTCCACTGCTTCCCCAGCTACATTAGCAGTGAGCTGTATTGGCAGTGGAACAGCCAGGACCCAAATTGGTACCCACATGGGATACTGGTGTTGCAGACAATGGCTTAGCCCACTATGCCACAATGCTGGATCATTCTTTCTTATAAAAGGATTCTTGCAATGTGTGTTAGAATTTTACCTATGACTGAACAAAATAAAAAGTAATGTGGAAATTTCAATAAAGCAACCATGAAGATGGAATATTGGGAAAGAAGAGTATGGAAAAGCAGGAAATGGAAGAGTCAGAATTTTCCTCTCATTTTCTAGTGCTAGAGGGGCTAATGCAGGTCCCTCTCCACATCACAGTAGAGAAGCCTCACCCCAGGGCACAGGGACAGGTGTTCCTGAACTGGCATATGCATTACTTCACTCATTCATTCAAAGATACCTACCAAATACAATCTAAGAGGAAGACACTGGAAAATAAAGACCCAGACCATGCTCAAGAGAGGAGGGCGGCTGTGAAGGAGACAAGTATGCAAACAGACACAGGGCTGCTTGGTCACTCTGCAAGAGAATCACTGAGAAGACTCAGAACATTCAGCAAATCTGTTCTTACCCTTCCATTTTACACTTGAACACACTGGGTCAAAAGCTTTTAGACCTAGTAAGAAACAATTAGCAGAGAGCTTTTTATATTAGCTCCCTCTGCATGGTTTTTGGGTACCAGTTCTATGTGCTATTCACAGACATCATACAATTTGATCTTCATAATAACTCCACATAATCGATGTCCTTGTGACCTCTATTTTTTCAGAAGAAGAAACTCAAGGGCAGAGATGATATGTGACATCCTGACATGTTACTCGGTGTTCAGGGAGGATGGTGTTTACCAATGATGCTCCATCTCTAATAACTCTTCACCATTGGGTAGACTGCTCACACTTAACTCTGTCAGAAGTCTGACTTTGTGCAGGCATGGGTTCATGCCATTTCTTTTTTTTTTTTTTAAGATTTATTTATTTATTTAAGAGTCAGCGTTACACAGAGAGAGAAAGAGAGGCAGAGAGAGACAGAGGTCTCCCATCTGCTGATTCACTCCTCAATTGTCCACAGCAGCCAGAGCTGTGCTCATCTGAAGCCAGGAGCCAGGAGCCTCCTCCTAGTCTCCCACATGGGTGCAGGGGCCCAAGCACTTGGGCCATCTTCTAATGCTTTCCCACGCCATAGCAGAGAGCTGGATCAGAAGTGGAGCAGCCAGGACTTGAACCAGCTCCCACAGGGAATGCTGACACTGCAGGCAGCAGCTTTACCCACTACCCCACAGCACTGGCCCCAGTTCAGGCCATTTCTAGAGCACATCTGTCATTGGACATTGACCTTATGGGGCTGACTTCTCTTCGTTTCACAGATAGATAATCCCAAGCTAGGAAAGGAGAACTCAGCACTTAAATGTCAGGCTGATGATCTTGGTGGAGCTGGGGTCACACTGATCTCCTTCTCATTCAAACCTTTTGTCTTGTCCCCAAGCTGTACCTAATGTCTACCCTGCTACCTCATCTTGTCCTCACATGTTTCTCTATGGTGATTGCAGATCACCATGAGAGTCTCAGAGTCTTTATCCTTTCTCAAGATCAAGATTGCCAATTCTAGCCACCTGTCAACTGTTTGTCTGCATTTTCCAGATCATGTTACATTAGCTGGAACAAATCTACCTTCTCCTTATTCCTCTTAGGAGCACCATGGAAAGCCAGCTGGTGTCCTATTCTGTGCTGGGTGTCTTTAGAGGAACAAATTTGAGCCCTGCAACTTACCCACAATGGACCAATTACCCCTTACCAAATCTGTAACAGAGTTAGTCATTGAGACAAGATTCGCTTTCCCTGAAGCGTGGAAGACACCTACACTGTTTCTCTCAAATATAAATTTGTTGGGTTTTGCTTGTTTAATTTTTTTTGTTTGTGAATTTTATGGCTTAGCATTCATAAAAGGGATGGGTGACAAATGTCAAATGTGAATCTTCTCCAGCCCACTCCTTGTCACGCATATTAAAAATACATCTTCATTGCCCTGCCAAACAATACAAGGATTGAGGAGTTCAAGCAAATTAACCAATACAGGAAAATATGGTTTAAAAAGACCAATTCTTAGACATGGAGAAAATAAATAGTAAAAATTCTATGCTTTTCCCAGTGAGCCAAATCAAGCAGGTGCAATTTAAGGACTAACAATATTTTACACAAACACATATGCACAAAGATCCTACTTCAAGCACATAGCCCTCTGTATATTTCCACATGTAGGCCCAGACCATGGGTTCAGTTGAGAATTTCACAGGATAAAAGTGGCATTGGCAAACGCAAATATGATTAGAGAATGTTGAGCAACAGTGGATGAAGGAGCTCAGAGTGTTGAGAGCATAAAAAGGAAGGTCAAGTTGAGACATTATAACTATCTTTGAGTATCTAAAGGGTAGTCATGTAGAAAATGAAATAGACTCATTCTGCATTGTTCCAAAGCACAGAGCTAGGATGACTGATAGAAGGTACAGAGGCGGGATTTGGCTCAGCACAAGGAAAATAAATAGGAGCAATTAGTGCTTTCAAAAAAAAAGGGAATGGTTTTCTTCTGAGAATAGCAAAGTCTCCCCATGAAGAGTTTCAAAATGAGGCTCCTATGTCCATCTGTCAAGGATTTTGTAGAAAGAATGCAGGCATTTGTTGAACAAGAGCGATGATTCTCAATCCTGGAATCATGTGGGGAGTTCTCAAAGATTTTGTTATTGGGGTTCCTCCAGGAGACTCTGATTTGATTGATCTAGAGTGGAGCTTGGACATTAGGAAACTTGAAAACTCCCCATTTAATTGTCATGCTCAACATGACAGGTCAAGTCACAGGACTTGAGGGTGCATCTGTTTGTAGTGACTATCCACTGGCTGCATATACATGAAACACATTCTGGAGGCCAGATCCTCTGCTCTGAAATAGGAAACAAGAAGCAGCCTCGGGAGTTGCCCACCATAACCTCCATGTCAGTGTTTCCGCACATCTGCCTTCCAGAGCAGTTCCTGCCTTTCCTTGTCCGAGACTTTTCTTTGCCTATTTGTCCATCACACAGCAGGTGAGTACAGGAGAATTATTGCTCCCTGGCAGTACCCTGCCACCCAGCAGTGATGACAACGGCTTCACCCTGCAGGTGCATGACCCCAAGGAGACTAAAAGAAAGTGGTTCCCATATATTCAGGTAAAAATACTGAGGGTTGAAGAATTCATGCATTTGCTTACTTTATACTGAATACTTGTGTCCAGCTAAAATTCATAGGTTGGAGCCTAACACCCAATGTGATGTTATTTGGAGGTGAGTGGGACCTTTGGGAAGTGTTCAGGTCATGAAGGCAGAGTTCTTATAAAGAGTTACCATCATCATATAAAAAGACGTCAGAGAGCTCCCTTAACCCTTCCTCCATGTGAACACACACAACTGGTTATGAGCTAGGAGGTGGGCCCTCAGCAGACACAGAATCAGATCTTGACTTGGTCTTGGACCAAGCATCCAGAGCTGTGAAGGATAAATGCCCATTGTTTTACGCCACACAATCTATGATTTTTTTTTTTTTTTTTTTTTTTGCTATAGCAAACTGAGCAGATTAAGCTGCTATCACAGAGCACACAATTCTCACGCAAACAAATCTGGAGGTGAACCTAGCAGGGATTGGTTTCAGAGGTCACGTAACTAAAGCAACATTTTGTGTACCCAGAAGCTACTACTTTAAATACTTATTAAGCATTATTAATTGTGCATGTCCTTCTCACATTTGGTCTCTGTTTTCTACCCCTAGTTTTGAATGCCTCCCTATTTTTGGCTAAAGGTCACTATCCTTTCTCCTTTCTCCAGAAAATCAATGGGTGATATGAATTATTTAATTCACGTCATTGTATTTTGAAGGGTTAAGTTTTTGTAAATCTCCTGCCAGTAGTCTTGACCTCAATTTTCAGCCTTACCTTAATGGTAGTTTTAGGTTGGATAATCACTCCTGGAATAGTCTAAACAACAGCATTCATCCTAGGGGTGTGCCAGATGACCTTGATTCCAGGATTCTGTATGGAGCCTCACCAGTAGTTTCCATAGTAACCAACATTGATGAATGAGGATGATTTTAATTTGTCTGTATCTCAGTTTCAACATTCCTTTAATAGGAAACTAGATGAGAATTATGATTGCCAAACAGAGAAGTATAAGTATACAGACAGCCTTTCAAAACTGAAAGTTAGATTCTGGCTTGCCCATTCTCTCCAAGGTCCCTCAAGTTTATCATATTCCTTTCCAACACCCTCTTTTACAAAGTTACATTGCTTGAAAGGATCTCCTGTCTACACTTCACATTTCTGAATTGTTTCTAAATACTGATCCCCATATCTACTGCTTTCTCCCTCCACAAAACCTACAAGAATCCTCATAAACTGATTAAACTCTGCATAATATATTAATTTTCTCATCACACAGCTTACAGATTGGTTACATGATCGTGCATATGTGCAATATGCAATATGACAAAAGGTGCGGGCAAAAGCCAGATATGAGACTCCAGCTCTCCCACTTAATAACTCTGAGGTCTTAGACTATTTGCCAAACCTACTGAAGTATAGTTTTCTTATTTACAAAATTTGGATAATAATAGAATCGACCAATGAAATAATAGATACAATGCACTTAGAACTGTTCCTGGCATCTAAATTGCATTCAGTAAATATACTTGTGTCATTATCAACAACTACTTCCGTGCCACTTCCTAGGGGGAGAGGGAATATTCATGTTAGCTGCATAGTTGGCAAAGTTGGACAAGCCCTGCTCTACAACCCGCCCATAGTTGCAATGGAATATGTGGTACCTTCAAAAAAATCATGAAAAATGTATATTTTAAGATAACTCTGCATGGATTTCATAAGGTTTCTTGCACCAAAATAAAAATAAACTTCTCTCTTAATTCAATTTCCCACAAACTTATTGAAATGCATTCATCTATGAACTAGACCACATCCAGCAGTTGTTTTACCTCTCTCAGGTTCTACTTCCTCGTGTATAAAATGCATTTGCGACCATCTGTTTTGCATAATTTTGGTCAAGCTTAATTAAATGAGTCACTGTATAGAAAGTGTTGTTAATGTATTTTTCGTGAGTGCTCAGTAAACTCATTTACCTTGTTCCACTTATCCTCTTACCTGCCCTTAAGAAGTTGTAATTTTTGAGGCCAGTAATGTGGCACAGCAGCCACCACACACAACACAGGCATCCCATATGGGCAGCTATTTTGAATGCCTGCTACTCCCTTCCTATCTTCCTATCCAACTCCATGGTAATATGCAGCAAGGTATGACCTTGCTTGGCCCCTGAACCAACTTTGGGGACCCAGATGGAGGTCCAGGCTCCTGGCTTTTTCCTGTCTCAGCCTCATCATTGTGACCATTTTGGGGTGAACTAGCAGATACAAGATCTCTCACTTTTTGTGTAACTCTGCCTTTCAAATAAATAAATAAATCTCTTTTTTAAAAAAAAACAATGTAATTTAAATAAGTGCCTGGTGTTCACCAGATAATTAACGCATTTTGTATCTGAGGATACACATATGTTTGGTACAAAGACAAACAACATTTAAGAACTAAACTACTAGTGGTTGCTATTGATTTCTGAGTCTGAAGTCTTGACTCATCTTGGAAGACAGATAAATAGGGATTACAGAGGCTAAGGAGACAAAGGTGCATTTTCATCTACTAACGCAAATCTACAGTACAGCTCCTGTGTTCTTTCCCAGACACAGCAGCCTTGAAATATATGTGTTTATTTTTTTAAATGAATTCATCTTGGAAATCCACCAGTGAGTTAAGACAATTAATTGAAATTCATATGACAATGACAAAGGAAGAGAACATTTTTTAAATGTAGAAACATAGAGTTAATTCGTAGCCCATTAGGAGACCTGATTAAGGAAGAACATCTCAGCAACATAATGCCTAAAATCACAGTAGGAAAGTGGCAGGGCTGATCTTTGAAGCTAGTTCACCAGACTTCCAAGTCCTCTGGACAAGGTTAGCAGCATTACCAAGTCCTGAAAGAAGCTCTTGAGGATGTTCAGAGAAGGGACAGTCACAGGATGAGCCAAGAGAGTGAGATGTGTCAGGTGGACCAGGGGAAGGGCATGCTCTTCAGAAAGCTCCCCTCCCTTCGGAAACTCTCCAAGGCTCAGCAGGCTCTCCATCATAAACTCCAGCCCATTTCACCTCAGATCATCCACATCCTGGGCTGCTTCTCCTTTGGCATCAATGACCCAGGTATCTGGAGTATCTTTCAATGGCAGGCACCGTCTCTCTCCCTAGGGCTCATGCATGTGCTCAACCTACTTTCTGGAAACTTCCTTTCTGTTCCCCTCTCTGTGATCTCAGCATGGAAGTCACATCCTAGACCATATGTGATCCTCCAAATAGAACTCTTTGTGTACCTCTTCTGGAAACAGTCAGTACCGTAACACTCTGTCGCTCACAAATGTACCTCTTGCACGGAGCTTCATACCTGAGTGGCAGGCAATGAGGTGTTAAACAGTCTTTTTTTAAAAAAAAAATGACTAAATATAGTTTAGTATGTTGAAAGATGTACAGAAATGGGATACGTTGCTATTCACAGGGCAGGGATGGGTTGGAGAGCAATGACCCTCCAATAGCTATTTTATGAACTGGATGCATATATTGAAATTTTAATTCCCAATGTGGTATATGTGGAGTCATGACCTTTAACAAGTAAGTAGGTTATATAGGTAAAGCCTCCATGTTGAGATTAATACACTTATAAGAGGCATAAGAGAACTTTCTCCTCTCTTACCCCTTCACACACACTTACTCATACACACACACACACACACACACTTCCCTCATGTGAAGACACAAGGCACAAGGAAAAGACAACTAGCTACAAACCAGAAAAAGACTCTTACCGAACATTGAAACTGTTGGCATTCTGGTTTCAAATTCCAAGTCTCAACAGCTGTGAGAAATAAATGTCCGTTGTTTAAGTCACTGAGTCATTAGAATTTTTGTTATGTCAGCCAAACTATCAGAAGCAATCCATGGTCCACTATTTCGAGGTTATTTTCTCTCGTTATTCATATCTGTAGTCAGTTTATAAATTACTGGCTGAGACTTTAGTTTATAACTACAACCTCCACAGCATTAGTGAGTAATAAATAAATGCACATGATTATAAACAGAAGGTGAAATGCTTATACCTTAAGCATGTTTAGATCTATGTGTGTCACTGCATTTCATGTCTCAACTGTTTAATATACTGATTTAAATACATAAGTAGATGCCAACAAACTTAAAGATTCTGATATAACAGCAAACATATACTTTATAGCATTGTTCCTTTTTAATCATAAATATATTTCACAGGAACTTATAGAAGAAGATACTCTTATCGTGAGTTGATTCCTTTATTTCAATAGTTTTTTTTTTTTGTAAGATGTCATTCAAGTCGTTTTCTGATTTGAAGAATTGTCTTGCATATTGAATTAAAATAATTCTTGAGATATTTTGCACATCGATTATTGTATACTTGGTTTGCAAATATTTTGTCATAGTTTGTGGCTTTTCTTTTTGGTTTCCTTGTGTGTGTGTGTGTGTGTGTGTGTGTTTAAATTATTACTTTAATTTTACTTATTATAGGGTATTTTTGAAAACAAAAAATTAAGGGCTTTCCGCCATTACCAAAGACAGAGTTTTTTTTATTTGTTTGTTTGTTTGTTTGTTTGATACAGAGATAGCCTAAGAGACAGAAGCCTGGATTTTCAACTCCAAAGACAGGAGATTGTAAAAAAGCGAACGCGGTGAACCTGCAGGTAAAAAGCTGGGACCTCCTCTACCCTGTCATATATGGCCTAGTGGCATCAAGAAGCTGCTTCTAGACCGCTTACAGGTGCTATGGGGATTATTTTGGAAGCAACCAAGGAAGCACAGGTGGCCTGGACAGGTGTGAGTTGTTTAGCATTTGTTGACTCTGTAAAATCTCTAGGACATGATGCCACAGGCTTTTAGCTTAGTATTTAAGTTGCCTGTGTCCCACATAGTTGTACCTGGGTTCAAGTCCTGGCTCTACTCAAGACTCCCGTTCCTGCTAATGCAGACTCTGGAAGCAGTAGTGATGGATCAAGTGAGGAGGTTCTTGCCACTCATGTGAGAGACCTGGATTGCATTGTTGGCTCCTGCCTGGTGATGGAGAATATTTGGGGAGTGAATCAACAAATGGGAGCTCATACTTTATCTGCCTCCCAATTAAAGACAAATAAATAAATAAATAAACAAAACACACACACACACAACCTCAAAGATCAGTTATTTTGCTTTTTTCTTTCTGTTTGCAGAAACTTTCTTAGCCAAGAAAAAGCAATGCAGAGAATCAGGCTAGTTACTGTTTTCGCATATTAAAGGACGTTCTGAATGCAGACAACACAAATGCTAGGCCAGCTTGTTTGTGATTTCCCAGACTCCCAGCTGATTTTCCTGGCTCTTTTTCCCTGTAATAAATAGCATTTTGGGTCAAGTGGTAACGAACTTGCATTTCCTCTACTTCCTTCATCTCATTCTTCTTTGTAATGAAAAGCATCAAGATTTAATGTCTCAATAAGACACATTCTCTTTGTATTCATTTATCAAAATTAAATGTGAAATACCTGGTCCCAAAATGAGATGATGGCATGATTGGTGAGTGGGGTGGGGGATGTGGACAAGATTGATTGGCTATGAGTGGGCCAGTTGGAAATGGACACAAATTGAATGGAACATTCACAATCTTGAAGAGTTCCAAGGACAGTTGTAATGAATGCAATTAACATGGAGTACACACAATTTAGACAGCATATTTGCCCTCAATTTTATGGGAATTCCATACTACTGATAATATTCACTAATTTCATACAACACACATGCACACACAAATATTTAGATACCTTACTTTCCATTGGGGATTGATTCCAGAATAATCCAGAATACCAAGGTGTCCAGGTGTGCAAATGGTATAGTACGTGCACATAACCTGCACACATCATTTTATGTACTTTATTAAAATTTTTAATTTATTTAAAAAGCAGAAATTCAGAGAGACTGATGTACAACAATCATCCCTTTGCTAGTTCACCCTCTAAATGCCAGCTGGAACAGAATCAGACTGAAACCAGGGTCAGGAATTCAGTTCAGGTCTCCCACTTAGGGGGCACAAACCCAAATACTCAAGGCACCACTGTTGTCACCCAAGGTGCACATTAACATGAAGCTGGATTGGGGACCAGAACAGCGACTCAAACACAGTCACCTTGATATGAGACATGAGCATACAAGCAGTGTCTTAACAGCTGCACCAAACACTCACTCTCCTCCCATATACTTTAAGTAATGTCTAGACTACTTCAATAGGTAATGAAATTTAAATGATATAAAAATGACTGTGGGGGCCAGCACTGTGGCCTAGCCAGTAAAGCTGCTGCCTGTGGTGCAGGCATCCTATATGGGCGCCAGTTCTAGTGCCAGCTGCTCCACTTCTGATCTAGCTCTCTGCTAATCTACCTGGAAAAGCGGTGGAAGATGGCCCAAATCCCTGGACCCCTGCTTCAACATGGAAGACCTGGAAGAAGCCCTGGCTCCTGGGTTTGGATTGGTTCAGCTCTGGCTATTGTGGCCATTTGGGAAGTGAACCAGCAGATGGAAGACCTCTCTCTCTCTGTCTCTACTTCTTATTCTCTCTCTGTAACTCTGTCTTTTAAATAAATAAACCTAAAAAAAGCATAAGAAAGAATGAACATGTTCAGTACAGATGCAATTTACTGTTTTAAAGTATATTTATCCACTGCTGGTTGAATCCTGGGATACAAAAGGAAAGGCTAGGGAGGATCAATTGTATATCTAAAGGTACTTCAAAAAGTATATGGGAAATGCATATTATGAAACATACTGTGGAATTCAAACATTTTTTGCACCAAAACAAATTTTTCTCTTATTCCACTTTGTGTGAATTTTTTAAATATCTTGATACATGTATATGATATGTACATTCATGTGCATGGTGTGTATGTTTATGGATAGATCCATAAGTATATATGCAGTACCTGGTTTATTACAGACACAATTCAGGGACCCGAAACTGTAGCAAGGAATAAAACACCAGCAGACCCTGTTGTACCACATTCTACATTTTCATCATAAACATTTTCTGAGTTAGCTTTAGGGAAATGTAAACCAATAAATGAGAATATTTAAAATCATGCCATGGTCTAGAATTTCTGCAAATTATGTTCACTAGAGTGATTTTGCTAAGAAAATCATATAATCAAGCAGTTTATAACCCTTAAAAGCAGGACACAGTCACCCTGGGAGTGAGGTGAGGCACAAGCAGTGTGGGTGAGTGTGCACACAGCCAGGTGCTTTTGGGCATTCGACCTCGCCCTCCACACACACTGACTGAATCCCTACATGGATCAGCATCATGATCACAGTGCAAACAACCGGACTTCCCAACACTATACATCTGTGCTTATGCTCTTTGGAAGATGCTGTAAGGTACTAAGTCCATCATTGAGAAGCTTCTGTCTTACATTTATGCACTGATAGACTTGCCATACCTCATAAGGCAGGAGCATTGAGGGGCTACCTGTCCAGGCCTCTTTAAAATGTGGGAATTCCATCTGATAGGAAGCTTGGGACATCCATCCCTTGGGAGCAAGTAAGCTGGCCAGCACAGCCAGAGGAGCCCGTCCATCAAACAGCGTCTAGTCTACTGCAAGCCTGCCCCAGGGGCTGCTAGGCTGTCAGAAGCATGTGTAGTACAAGCTGAGCAAATCCTGATGGCCATATATGCAAAGGGTTATTTCCACTGGCATCATTTCATTATATGAATCTATGTCTTACAATTTTGCAACACGTCTCCATGCCTGAAATCCAAAAATCTGAAATCAATTTTCCCCATAATTTATTTGATGGAGTAACCTAACCCAAAAGAATCCAGGCTAGTATACGCTTTATTCATTCCACTTTGTGTTAATATTCGTATGTTTTCCTACTGAAATCTTAGTGAGTTTGATTAAGGGCACTGTCAAAGACCTCAAGCATGTTAACAAACATGCAAGCCATGCAGCAAACTACTTATTTAAATTTTGAAAATATTCTGAAAACAAACTTGGCTCTAATGTTTCCAATCAAGACTTGCATCCCAGCTGAGGCTCTAGTCTCTTTCAAGTCTTATTCCAACACCATCCTCTTGATGAGTCTATTCTGATCACCTTTGAAACTACAGCTCCTTCCTCCTTCATGCTCTGTTTTGATTTGGTTTCCACATCTCCTTCTAATTACTTAGGGTTGCACCTGGAACACGGAAATATTATTAAGTGTTTGTTACATAAAGAAGCACTATGTTTTCTCATTGATTGTTTAGTGTTGCTTGTCTTGTGCCTCTCCCTTCAGGCTCCAAGCCACCCACCCACCCTTCACTTTCTCATTCCTCAAATACCCCTAAGAGTCAGGGCTGAGCTAGGCCAATGCTAGTAACTAGGAACTCTATCCAGATATCTGACATGAGTGGCAGGGGCCAAGCCCTTGGGCCATAATCTGCTGCGTATCCAGGCACATTAGCAGGGAGCTGGATCAGAAGCAGAGCAGCCAGGACTTGAACAGTACTTCGATATGGGATACCAGCATCATCCTGCCAGAATCCCCACCACAATTCTGAGGATATTCTTTACTTATTTGAAGGTAAAATCACAAGCTTTCCCCACCTGCTAAAACTGTCTCTATGATTTCTAGCAGCTTCGTAAAATTCTGGCATATGGACACAATATAAAATATTTAAGTATTCTTAAGATGTTGGAGAATTATATCATTTTCAAATGTTTGTGTTCATGATTTTGAGATGAGCATGTTTACTCAAAATAAATCTATGCACAGCCTGTTTATTTCCTAGGATAGGTTCCCAGATATAGGACTCCCAGGTGAAAGGATTGGAGTGTTACAGTGTTTAGTATTAAAGGAAATTGGATGTGAATAGAAAATTTCTAATATTCCTGCAACCTGCCACTCGTCTTTTATGAGTGGTGCTTTTTGGAACAAAATGTAGCAGTCTGGGTGATTTCTGGCACACTTGGGGAATCTGAGCATTTATCAACTTGGAACCTAACTGAAATGGCAGCTTCTAGGGGTTAGTGCATCTGTCTGGAGTTGAGGTTCAGGCACCAGCTTCTTGGTATCCAATCCCTGTCTCTCCTCTCTGCCTCCACTTCTCATCCTCCTTGGGGAGAGACAAAGCCCAGATGGACTGTTCTGAAGATAAAACAAATGAAATGTTCATGAAAGGCCTTAGAAAGTAAAAACTGCTGCACAGATCAAGGTGTTATTCATTCAGCACCTCAGCAATGAAACCTTTTGTCAGTTTCATACTATTTACAGTCACTATCAACACGCAGCAAATTTCAATCCTTCCCATGAAATTCAAAGTGCAAAATCCCATTAAGTGTACTTTAAAATATTAAATCTCCCCTGTAATTAAAAACAATGATTGGGCACAGAATTTTCAAAGACAGGCTTATCTCTATTCAGCAACAACGCGCAGTAATGAGAGACCAGAGGAAGTGGGTAATTATAGAGTAGAACCGCCTTTGCCATTCTCAAGAATGCTGAACACTAAGCCTAGCTCAAGCGACAGTGCTGTATCTCTGAGTGTTAACCACCAGATTCCTGCTGTCATCCTCTGGGAAGTGGAAGGTTGTGGGGAGAAGGCTACACGAAGAGAGGGCCGTCATAATGCAAACCACCAGTGCTTTTTCAGGAGCTGGATTCCCCCCAGGAGGCCGCATTTAACATCCTTGCCTTTAGTAGCCTTCAAATAGGAGTCAATCTTTTTTTTTTAAAGATTTACTTATTTATTTGGCCAGCACCATGGCCTACTTGACTAATCCTCTACCTGCGGCGCTGGCACCCCAGGTTCTAGTCCCGGTTGGGGTGCCGGGTACTAGTCCCAGTTGCTCCTCTTCCAGTCCAGCTCTCTGCTGTGGCCCGGGAGGGCAGCGGAGGATGGCCCAAGTGCTTGGGTTCCTGCACCCGCATGGGAGACCGGGAGGAAGTACCCAGCTCTTGGCTTCGGGATGGGGCAGCACCGGCCATAGTGGCCATTAGGGGAGTGAGCCAAAGGAAGGAAGACCTTTCTCTCTTCTCTTTTCTCACTGTCTATAACTCTCTCTCTGTCTCTCTCTCTCTCACTGTCTAACTCTGCCAGGCAAAAAAAAAAAAAAAAAAAAAGAGAGAGAGAGAGAGATTTACTTATTTATTTGAAAGTCAGAGTTACACAGAGAGAGGAGAGGCGAAGAGAGAGGTCTTCCATCCGCTGGTTCACTCCCCAATTGGTCACAATGGTTGGAGCTGTGCCAATCTGAAGCCAGGAGTCAGGAGCTTCTTCCAGGTCTCCCACATGGATGCAAGGGCCCAAGGACTTGGGCCATGTTCTACTGCTTTCCCAGGCCATAGCAGAGAGCTGCATCAGAAGTGGAGCAGCTGGAACTCGAACCAGCACCCATATGGGATGCCAGCACCTCAGGTAGAGGCTTTACCCACTTCGCCACAGCGCCAGGCTCAGGAGTCAGTCTTTGTCTAATGCGATATTAGTGATCAGATGGTTTCTTGGGAAGTTTTTCAGCTTTTGCAACAATGTGTATGTATTCGTGTGTGTATGCATATTATATATTTATTATTATTATATAACATATATAATATTATTATATAATATATATTATAGTATGCATATACAGTGGGAATAGGAGGGTCATGTATGAAATATTTCATGCTGTGTCATTTGTATTGCTGGGGACAGACTAGGGTTTCTTGATTAAAGACAAAGGTCAAGCCTTTGCCTTTGAGTATTTCGTGGTCTTATAGAAAACAGAATGAAAAGCAAAAGTCAATAGGAATTTCTGCCTCAGTCCACGTCCAGGATGAAAGGAAATCCAGACAGCTGCAGGAATAGTTCAGAAGGGGACCTATTCCAGTCTCAGGATTAATAGCCCCCAAGTGGAGGCTGATTGGTTAATAATAGTTAGACCAAGAGTGTAGTGAAGATGTGGTGGAGGCAGAATATAGAATATTCTAGAGTTGAGAGAAAATACAGAGAGCATACACATAAGGGTGCATGTATGAGAGAGACAGAGAGAGAGAGCGGAGGGGAAGCAGCCGGAGAAGCCCCGATCGTGTGGCTTTGTGAAGGCCTTATTAAAGAGATTAGATAGTTGTAATAGAGCCACTTATTCTTCTGTCAATAGTCAAATTAAATAGGTTTCCTTCCAACCTCAGGGACTCATTCTTCAATCTGAACTTGAGTGCAGAGCACAGCTTTCCTGCAGCCACAAGTGCTCTGCCCACACCAGTACAGTTGAAATCTCAATGTATAACCTTCGAGGGACAAAAGAGTGAATCAAAAAAACACCCAGGTGGACAAAAAAAATGGAGCTTAAGGTCTTCCAGCAAAGACATGCATACTTATTCAGAATGTCACCATCACTCAACAGGTGCGAATGACACACCCAGTCAATACCACTGCACTAAGAATGTAGGGTCTAACACAGTCAATGCTGGAGTCCTAAGTGAAAACAAAAATCACAAGGTGTTCCATAGGGAATCATAACACAGTGGTTTTATTTTTAAACCAGTGGACGTCAGCATCAGCTTTCCTTCTCCTCTGCTCTGCTTCTTGTACTGAGAAGGGAGTGTCTCCACCTTACCCAGCTTTGATAACACAGTCTATAATACACTGGTGGTGAGGAGGGGACCCTGAGGATCTGGCTTCAACTCCACCAGCCTTCTGCCCTAAATTTCCATGTCTACACAGGACCACCTCCAACTTTTCTCTTTGGAGTAACTTTTTTTTTTTTTTCATTTTCTGTGGAAGAAAATTCAGTTTGGTGAGATATGATTACTGCTGAAATCTTCCATGAAGTCCAGAAAAATTTAGTTGCTTCCAATATGTATCTTGCAAGATGGAGAAAACATGGTCAGGACAATTCCTAAGTACACCTTCAGGATGTACAGCCCAGCACAGTACTCTACCAGGTAGTTAAGGCCGGTCAAGAGAGTCTGCAAAGCCAGAGGCTCCTGCATGCAGGATCTTCCCATGTCTCCACCTGGGGGCATCTTGCCACCTCTCCAATGGCAGGTACCAATCCACCCCTTTCTCTGCATGTTCTGACACTGACACTGAAATTTGCAAGGCACTTAAAATACACACTGTCACACACTCCTTACTTGACTGTGTACTCTTCAAAGCTAAAGACTGCTTTTATTCCATGTTTTATTTTCTTAAAGCATCTAAAATAGCAGTATCTTGTGTGTGTTCAATACATAAGTATTGACAAATGAAAATAATTCTCTAGAATTGGACTTTTCTCTTGCACTTTGTGTCTATGTTATTAAATGTCAGTGAATGGGCTCGGAGATTATTTCACATTACTGTTCAAACTTTCTCTACAGCAAGTCCTAATTGGATATGTTACAATGGATATTTTCCATTTTCTTCATTTATATACACATAAAGCTGGGTTAAAATTAACAAATTAATATAGAGGTCAATTTTTTAAAAATGGAAAAAAGAAAAGAAAATCACAAAATATATCTTGCAAATTTGTTTCATTCATTCACTGGGTCACACATTCATAGAAAACGTGGAAGGAATGTGAATGATGAGTCAGCCATGTTTCTTTTGATGGGAGATGGAGATGGAAAGGACCATCTAGGCCTGAGTAACTGATGGAGAATGTATACAGGGAATTCAGCACAATATGAGTCCGTCTAAAGGAAAGAATAAAGCAGGAAAACTCAGGGCAAGGGCGTCTCGCCCAGAATAGATCAAAAAGAGTCACCTCCATCAAGGATGTCATACCTAAGTCTCCAGAGAATTTGAGACAGGACAGCTCAAAACAAAACAGCATATAGGAGCAGTCTTCAGAAAGTTCGCGCAAATGTTTATTATAAAAAGACTATATACATTTTAATTTACTTGTGCCAAAACACTTACTTTTTAACTCTATTTTTCCCACAAACTTTTTGAAATGCTATCATGTAGTGGCAAAAGAGTGTGGCATATTGCTACAGTTTGAATTAGTCCCTCTCCATTTGCGTTTTGGAAACTTGATTGCCAGTGGAGCAGTGTTGTGAGGGAGGGTGGGGCCTGAGAGGAGGTTTAAGTAGTGAAGGCTCCCTCCTCAGGAACACTGAATGCCATTGTTGCAGGAGGGATTCATTATAAAAGACTGAGTTTGACCTCTTACCCTGCTCCCTCCTATCTTTCCCCTCCTCCTCTCTCCCCTTCTCCTCCTTACCCTCCTCCTGTTCTCCCTTCCTCTTCCTCCTCCTCCCTTTCCTCTTCCACCTCACTCTCCACCTCCTCCCTTCCTGCTCTTCACCCTCCTCCTCCTCTCCCTTCCTCTTCCTTCTCAATCTTCACCTCCTCTTTCTTTCCTCCTCTTCCTCCTCCTCAACCTCTTCTCCCTCCTCCTTCTCCTCCTCATTCTCTTATTCTTTCCTCTCACCCTCCCTCTCTCTGAATCTTTCCTGCCCATTCACATTTCACTGCTGGATGATGCAGCAAGAAGATCCTTGCCAGATGCCTGCCCCTTGATCCTGGACTTTCCAGTCTCTAAAACTGCAAGTCAACACATTTCTATTCATTATACATACTTTGATTCTATTAGAGCAGCACACAACAGACTAACACAACGGTGTTAAAGAAGAGAATGTTGTTTGCAACAGCCAGAGCTTTCCCAGAGAAGGGGCACTTCCTAGATGTCAAGACAATTCATCTAAGCCATCTAGCAGTATCAACTCAATTTAGTGTGCTTCACATACATGTTCAAACCCACAAAGCACAAATGGACTCCTTAGTCTTGCATTTAGCACTATTTGTTTCACTTTTTATCCTTTCTTTTCATTCCTCCTCTCATTCTTGTCATTCTATGGCCTCAGCAGTGAGAAAGCTCAATACATGAAGGTCAGGAGCATTTCTCAGGCTTGTTCTGATTCAGTTACAGCTCTAGAGATTTATACATTGGAAAAGACATGGCCCCTAAACTTGGGTTACCAGATAAGATTATCCCCTTAGGAAAAAAAATGGGCAAATATATTTAATTAAAAATGGAACATCAGTCTTTGAGTATGAAAGCCACATGCCCTAGATTATCTGTATGACACAACTTCAACACTTGATATCTACTATTCTATTGTGCATCTAGATTTAGAGTTCATTGTCACTGCAATACTCCATTGTGCAAGAGTTCAGAGAACAGCATGATGAATAAAGTTCAAGGTCATCAATAAGTCTTTATGGAGGATGCTGTGATTGCCTAGCTTTGGAGGATGGAAAGGAATAAATGACATTTATATGGCAAAGAACACCATGAATTAAGAGACACGGACACATAGTCCAGCCTGTGTAAACGCAGTAGAAATAAAACCAAACCAAAAAAAAAAAAATGAGTAAACAGAATCTAGGTCTGCATAGTGAGCTTTTGGCAGAGAGAAGGATGTTGATGTGGATATGGCTGTGTGCAGAGTAGAGACCTAGATGTAGATGTTGGTGTCTGGTAGCTATAGAGAAAGGAAAGAGTGGGGGAAGAGCTAGAAGGCCAGACAAGCTTAAAATCTCATAGGAAGAAACAGAAGTTTTGCTGCTTCAAAGGGAAATGGGCCCAGCTTTGATAAATCTGAGTTCTAATAAGCACATGAATTGATGTTAATTTTTTTTCTAATCTCTCTTCAAGTGCATTCTTAATAATAGAGTGCAGACACACATGATAGAAACACAGAGGAAATGAAGTCATCGAGCTTTCATACCCCTTCCATATCTGTATGTGAGAAGAGGAACACGGCAGCCCAGGGTTCCTCTTCCCTGGGGTTGAGCACTGGTGGGAGTGGATTGCAGAGCCCACATTGCTTTCTCGATGTACATCTGGATCTCAACAAGATCTGGCTCAGAAAACATCCTGCTCGCTGCAGAAATAAATTCTCAGAAATGTGGCAAATGTTAACGCTTCATGAGAGGTGACAGGCATGGGCATTCATCAGCTTACCCAGGGAGCCATGGAACAATTTCTGAGTTACTCAGACTCTCTTGCTTCTTGTCCTCGAATCTTTCCATGCATTTCTTAGGAAAGGAGTGTGACTTAATAGGGAGCCATTCTGACCACATTAGCATACCTAGTCCCTTTCATTTTAATGTAATTTCCCCAACAATCTGTATAATAGATATTTTAAAATGTCAGTTACACAAAAGAGGAAACCAAAAGGCTGGCATAAAATCTCAGGTCACACAACCAGGAAGAGGTAGAAGTCACAATTTGAAAACTAGTTTGTCTAACTAGAGACCTCCATGATGCTTTTAAGATGCAACTTTTCTCCTGGTAAGATAAAGTCTTGAGTGTTAAGAAATGGTGGCTGTTCGGAAAGGGGAACAGTTCAGATCAATGCAGGGATACCTAAAAAGCTAGGTGGGAGAGGCACTTAAGACTATTGACTGCAGCCAATTATTTGTATTTCTGTGTCTTTCATTTCAATTACCTACATGATTTCTGGGCCCTAGGACCATGTATAATTGGGTTTTATAAGATAGTGGGTTTTATTGACTAGAAGTAGATGATATGGATTTTATGATGTAGAAAATAGCACTGTGCCAGACCCCTTGCTGGGGGTATTTTACTAATAGCAAGCTTTCTGAAAAAGATATTGCCATATAGTAGAACCCACTGCATGGTCGTTTCCAAAGTAATTTTTATTAATAGTTCCTACAGTTCTGTCTGGAACTTAAGTTCATTAATGTAATTGGCAAGAAAAGCTTCATCCATTTTTTTTTTCTTTCCATTGGATAATTAGTCTGGGGCATATTCCTTAATTGTATCAAACATCTTTGTCTTTAATGGAGACAGTCTCTTCATCCTAGTTTTTTTTTTTTTTTTTTCCTCTTGTACTCCAGGAAGAGAACAAGGGTCGGATTAGGCAACTAATGGCCCCATGGAATGAGCTTCTGAGAAACCCACTGGTGCACAGAGGTGCGACTTTGACAATGTCTCAACTTTGGCCTTTACAAATGAGTAAACCCAGAATTAGGCTCCACACACATTTGCAAAATGTGTCTGGGTGACGTGTAGGAAGAATTAGCACATTACACTGGTAATGTTGCAGGAAAGAACAGCAATTAAGGACCCAGGAACAAAGAGGCAGCTACTGCAGCCACTTCAGCTTCCATCAGAGCACAGCTGCTTTATAGCCGCCCTGCACACTCTGCCCTTTAACAGATGCAGCAGGAGGTATTTTTTTTCTGTAATTGTTCACTTATTCAAAATTGTGCTCTGGATTTATTCTTTGCTACGATATGTGCTACGATATGAACACACAAATGGAACCCAAAGTGTGGTTCTGGCTCTCTGAGATTCCCAGTTTGCCATCTGGCAGCATCTGTGACTGTATGGGGATAAGAAGCATGGCAGGCTCTTCGTGGAATGGCAGCGCTCCATATAGGAGGGACACAGAGAAAGCAATGTTTCAGGAAGGGTGTTGGCAAAGGTTTCATGGGAAACGAGATCCTGGAAATGAAACTTCTATTACTCGAGCAAGATGAGCAAGAGCATTTCCCATAGACAGAACAACATGTGCTCTGGGCTCCAACTGCGTGCCCAGGTCCTC
Source organism: Oryctolagus cuniculus (assembly GCF_964237555.1). Lineage (NCBI taxonomy): Eukaryota > Metazoa > Chordata > Mammalia > Lagomorpha > Leporidae > Oryctolagus > Oryctolagus cuniculus. The sequence goes on from NC_091434.1 coordinate 125,700,243, forward strand.
CAAAGACAGCAGAGCTGGAGGTGATGAGGTGATAGTAGCAGGAGAAATTCTTCAGCCTGGGCGGGAACTCAGATCACCTGAGGGCAGCAACCACCCTGCACAGGCTACTGATGGAAGAAACTTTGAAGAAGGTGGAGGAGCAATTTTTAAGAACAAAAGGATCTTAAGGCCGGTGCTGTGGCTCACTAGGCTAATCCTCCGCCTTGCGGCACCGGCACACCAGGTCCTTGGGCCCTGCACCCCATTGGAGACCAGAAGAAGCACCTGGCTCCTGCCATCGGATCAGCGTGGTGCGCCGGCCGCAGCACGCCAGCCACGGCAGCCATTGGAGGGTGAACCAACGGCAAAGGAAGACCTTTCTCTCTGTCTCTCTCTTACTGTCCACTCTGCCTGTAAAAAAAAAAAAAAAAGGGGGGGGGTCTTGAAAGAGACGGAAGCCCTCCTTTGAACCAGAGGCAGCTCTGGAGGGGAAGGGAACAATCCAAGAATGTGTTTCACTCTGCCATTGGGGTATGAATGAAAATTCCGTCTATCTGAATTTCAGCTGTCTTTTCTGAACAATGAGAATCATGATACCCAATTTATCTTCTTCACGGGGGTAGTCTACTAAGCCAGGTGGGTTTTCACCATGGAAGAAACACTTGTGTTACCATTCTTACTATTATTGCAGTTATTCATATTATTATTATTATTATTATTATTAAGGAACTAAAGAGGGAAATGTAAGTGGGGATGTATAAGAACAGTAGAATAGAAAAGGATGCCAGAAGTGGGTGGTTTAGTGTGCTATAGACAGGAATCAATTTGTCCAGCTGACAAAGTGATAAATAAAGACTTACTATAGCATAACGTTTCACATGTCAAGGCGCTGCTTTACACACTACTGTATCTAGTTTGGCACAGTCCCCTGATGAGAATGGAACAGTAACCATAGCTCCAATTTATAGGTGACAAAATTGAAAAGGTTCTTAGCTAGGTGCCTAACATGTAAAGGGCACTATTAAATGTTAACTATTGCCATGTTAGCATTATTGACATTGTATTCAAATTATTGAATGTTCATAAGGCTTCAATATTTGGATAGCCACAGAAGCAAAATAACAATATTGTTTTTGTTTATCATATGGCTAATATGTTTGATTTTATTTACCTCACTGATTGATGACTCCTGCAGAAATATATTATGTCATATGGCCAGATAAAAGCAAGTTGCAGTAAGACAATGTCTTCATAGGTAGTTGTTGATTTATATAAGCAAATCTGAGCCCTAACAGTGCAGCCTAACACACCTCACTCAAGAATCTAAATTCAATAATACAGGTGAATAACTATTCACTTTATGACAACAACAAATGGATTTGTTGAGAATGGCTGTGCCCATCCACCATGTGAGGACAGTATGCAATGCTATGTATTCCTACAGTTAACAAATCATTGTCAAGAAGTGACGGCTCCATATCCCCAGGCCTGTCCACCCAGGAACAAATGACAACTGTTACCATTCCGAGCAAGGTACACTTAATTCTGTGCCTGGGGTCTCTTCTGCACTAAGACACATGGTCCTTTCTCTGGGCCCTGATTGCTGATCAGTTCTTCTTGGCTGAGCCCAGGAAGGGCTGCTACTGTTGCTTCTACTACTACTACTGATTTGGGTCTCTTTAGCATCATGTTCCTCTCCCTGTGTTCCCTGAGCCTCCAGGTCTGTAGCAGTGTCTCTTCTGACCCTCACCATGGGAGAGAGGCTTGAGTGCTCCTTTGGGATGCAGACGTCCATCCTGCTCAGGAGGGATCTGAAAATGAGCCCCCTTCAAACCTAATGTGCAGTCCTTGTGAACAGTCTCCTTTCTCCCTGACAAGGTAGAATGGGAACCTCTCTGTGTGGCCCTTTTTCTCAAAAGAGCATGAATATATTAACTAGACTAAATTGGTATTCCTCTTTTCATTTCTCTTTGATGGCCTTGCCTGGAAAGAGGAAGCCTTGGTTGTTATCCACTTTTCACAAACACCTGTTTAGGTGTGTTGCCCAAGGCTAAGGCACAAAGCTACCTGAATTATTGTGGTAGCCTCACTAACCTAAAAGACACAGTTCATAAGAGGAGTCCATTTCTTTCTAAATCTTGTGTAATCAGAAGGAGAAGTATATATACAAAAGGACATTAATACCTGTGGGCCTTTTTCTTTTCCCAGTAATTGTCTTTCACTTTTCTCACATGGAAACCACCAACTTCCCTCAACAGAGAAATAACAGGAATGTCTAACAGCTGCACTATTAAAACCCATTTGGATGGAGACTGCACAGAGCTAACAAAGCAAAAGGATTCCTGAGATCAACTCCCAATCTGGTCCCTCCCAATCGCTTACCTGTAGGGAGATCATTGAATTCTCTGAAGCAGCAACACAATTTAATCCCACCTTGAGATTGAATCCAAGCCCTGGCAGTTACTAACTTGGTCAAGTGATTTAGCCTTTCACTATCTCCTGCTCCCCATCTGCAAATGAAGTTAGTAGTACTTCGGATACATTATTTCTGGGAAGTCTTTCTGGTCCTGGGGGGAAGTACCTTGTCACATTTCTTCATAGGATAAACAATAAGGTACCTCTCTTACAGAATGCGATCTTAGTGAGGTTATGGTTGTCACATCTGTCATCTTAGGTTGCCTACCACTTGGACAAAAATATGTTTTATTAACCCAAGTTATACATCAGAAAAATGGGGCTCCATCAACTTTAAATAATACATTTAAGACCGCACAGCTAGTCCACCAACAAAGCTGACTATAACTCAACACAACTAATGTTCCTAGGCCAATGCTTTTGCCACTAAACCACAGCCGCTCATGTGGTTTAGTATGGTTATCTTCTGAGAATTATACCTATGAAATACATGAAATTTGCTCTCCTTATAGTAATAAAAATTTTAAAATATCCCTGGGTAACTGGACACCCTGATTTTTAGATTTGTCTAAAAAAACAATCTTCAAAAATGGTTTTTTCTACTAATGTTTACGGGAATATTATTCTTGAAATCTATACTTTTGATAATTGTGACTATAATATTATAACATCATCACCCTTCCTTCTTTCTCATTTATAGAAGTGAGGTAAATCATATTTTTTTTAGTTGATGCATAGAATAACACATCCCTAAACAATAAAGGAACAGTTTCTATGACAATGTTCAGAGCCTACTTAGTGAGATAAAGCATGTATTAAAGGTATATAAATCATGCTAAAAAAGAAAAATATATATATCAAAAGAATCTGGGCTTAATGTTAGTGTCAGAGGACCTTACAGGAACTGGAGGCACCAGCAAAGAATTCTTGAAGCACTCCCTGGCTGCACCCTAAAAGAGGGTAGATTTCTATAGATACAGAGACCAGATTCCTACTTGGTCTAGCTCAGTCTCATTATATGCATCTTGTTGAGTCATCATAAATCATATTTTTTTCACTCTGAAAAGTTACACTGGCACTCCACATATAGGCCAAAAAGTAGTCATTACAAATGAAAGATTCAGCTTGCAAGAGGCAAGAGACAGATGTGGCTGCCAGAAGCTTGCACAGCAGTGCAGTGGAAATTTAGGCTGGAGTCTGGTGAGCCAAGGGATTACTCTGCAGTGTTGATCTTGCAGGGACCCTTGTGGTTCCAGGGACAGAGGAGTCTGCAATTCCTTCTTATTCCTCTTGTCACTTACATCACAGTTAGCACTTTGAGGCCACTCAAATTCTCCACTGAAAACAGAGGCAATGTCTTGGAGCTTAGGAATGAAATAGAAGGTGACCAGATGCAGAGTCTGATGATATATTCACAATTTGTAATTTTAAGTAGTAAATCCTCCTTGAAAGAAAAAGAGAAGTTAGAAAAAGTATTCAAACTCTAATTACAACAGTAGCTTGTGGTCCTGAATTTGGCAAGTTGATAGGAAGGAAGGAAGGAATGAGCTTCCAGACTGGGATTTCATGCCAGAAGGCCTTTCTATTCCTCTATGCATGTAATTTACTGTGATTAGTACAGGGCTCTCAGGATTAAGGACAGTATCAGTTTACTCATTTGCTAAAGTGACAGAAAGCCTTTTAGAATGCAAGGTAGGTCAGCTGGGGGCACCCTTCCCTCTGTGATCAGACTGCAGAACAACAAACCAAGATAAAGAGATTTTAAAGCAATCATTTTGGAGCTCCAATTAAGGCTTCCTTAATACTACTGAATATGACTTCCAGGCTTTTCATCTTAAACCTCAATTTTATTGCACTCATTCTAATACCTCATTTTGGGCAAGATGTGTTTGTTATGCTTGTAAAAAGATATACAATAGCATTAGGAAAGGCTACCTTCAAGCAGGGAATAAGCGAGGACTCAGGTGGATGCAATTTGGGAAATATTGGGAAGTCCTACCATTGCCCTCTCCCCATTTTCTCTTTGACTTTTTGTAGATATCTGAAAATTTTCTCCATTCAATCTTTTTACAAACAAGTGAAGAAACCGATGTTTAGTGTTTAAGATGCTGCATTCCATATCAGAGCACATGGGTTCTACACCTGACTCTGGGTCCTAACTCAGCTTCCTGCTCATGTAGATGCTGGGAGGCAGCAGAGATGGTTCAACTGGGTGGGATCTTGCTGCCCACGCAGGAAACCTGGACTGAGCTTTTAGCTCCCAGTTTTGGCTCTGTCCAACTCTGTGGGCATTTGGTGAGTAAACCAGCAGATTGGTGCTCTGTCTCTCTCTGAAATAAATAAAAAATAATTTAAAGAAGCACAAGTCAAGTGGGCATCCCTATTTTATTGCTCTGACAGGGAGGAAAATGCTCATGGTCACACAGTGCTTTGCACCACCTGGCAGTGGGACAGATCTGCTGGACCCCAAGCCAGATTTGTTGTCACTCTCCACCAGCTTTACAGAGTTATCCCTTGAGAGAATTTAACTCACAAATGTGAACACCTCTGGAAAAGACCCGAGACTTCATCTGCTCCTTCATGTGAGAAAATTTTTCTTAGCCTTCCTTCTCATCAGACTGAAGTGTTTTAACAGATATAAAAGTGGAGACACTGGGAAGAAAAGATAACCCAGAGAAAGCAAAATCTGACTCGTAGAAGAAGCAATGGCGTCTCAATCAGTGAGCCCCTGTTGTCTCTTGGGCAACCACGGAGTAGGTCATCTGTGCTTGTGCACGTGTTTTCACCTGTAAAGGGGGCTGATAAGGTTCATAACCCAAAGACAGAATGAATCTGGCACAAGACAGGCATTCAGTGGATGGAAGCTGTTATTTCTGCCTTTTCCTGCTATTTCACCTCACTATATGCTTTTGCTTCTAGAAGTCGTAAAGTCTAGAATCAGTGAGTTCCAAAATCGAGTATAGCTCTTATTCACAGAAGGGTTACAGAAAAGGAGAGAGTAAGAGGAGGAGACATTGTTCTCTGGGGCCTGGATTTATCTCAGATTAGCTTTTGTGCTTGTAGATATCATGGAGATGAACACTTTATAGTTAGCCTGATAAATAGAAACAATTTTACCAGAATCATTCAATATGCAAACAGTTTAAAAATAAGCAAGGGCCGTTATGGCTTTAAATATATCTGGGCTTGACAGCCAGCCTAATGTTTCACAACTTAATTAGCAATATCATTTCTCTGGACTTAGGTTATCCATCACATTGCAGTTATTTCATTTCTGGCTGTCTAAATATAGCTGGATAGGGTGCTGGCATTGTTCCCTTCACAAAGACACATGAGAGTTTTCAAGGAGAAAATGGCGGAAGGAAGAAATAAGACCGCTGTGCATAAGGAGCCCTGAGTCTGGCCAGCCAAGTCCTTCCATTGCTAATAAATCCACAGCTATTTAGAATCTCCTCTCTTCCCATCATGAATTAGCCGACATGGAACCTCCAGTAGAAAGCTTGCAAAAGAGCTGAGGAGGAAAAATGAACATACAAAAGTCAATTAATCTAATTAATGGTGGTAATAGTACCATGCATCTGTCTCATACAGTTCACAGCAGGCACTTCTGCAGAAGTGATTTTATTTAACCTCATTTAATTAGCGTTAAGTGCTAAATTGTTTGGTACACACTATAAAACTCAGCTGATGTTCAGATAAGGGGAAGCGCAGAGTGGTTTGCAGTAAATGGGGAAGCTTCAGGTCTTGGTGTGGGCTGAAAATTGGGTGCATCCGATGGTTCATGGGGGCTGGGAAATGGGGCTATGACTTCCTCCGTTCATTTCCTATGGTACAGCTCAGACCTCAAAGCACCTCATCATTTCCCCATCTGTAGACTCCTTTAAATCCTAGTTCAGCAGCTGACCACAGAGACAACATGATTTAGTTTTGCTTCTCTCCTCAATGATGATGAAAGTCCAGGAAGCCAGACATAAGCAATAATTGTGTTGACGATGCAGAAGGACCAATCACACGCAGCTTTCTCTCCTGCAGCTCCATTGCCTTGACTGCGCTAACTTCAGTGAAACCAAAATACAGAAACAGGAGAAAGCCTCTGAAATATTCCAGGAAGGAAAATCAGTGCGGAAAACAGGGAAGGAAAATATAAACACGTGTGCAGCAGAGCAGCTGGGGAGGAAGCATCGTGCTTTCTGGTCAGTGGTTTGCATTGATGAGGCCTGATTTCAAGGGTTAGTCTGTTCCTACTGAGACTGAGTTAAGGTGCTCAGAGCAGGCGTATGAAAGGTTTTCACTTAATTAATGCGGAAGAAAGTCCTGCGTATGTGTCTCTGTGTGTGTGTGCATAGTGCAACAATTCTAAATGCTTCTATTATTTCATGATTTAGAACTGCTGCCAATAAGACAGAAGTTGCTAAGGCAAGGCAAACACAGAGCCTCCTGAATGATCCAAATCTGTTGCGTGGTTAAACAACTATGGTGACACTATCTTTAATGCCCACACCTTTCTTTCTTTTTTTTTTTTCAAAGAAACCTTTTATTTAGGGTATATGAACTTCATGCATTTCATAAATACAACTTTAGGAATATAGTGATTCTTCCCACCATAACTTATTCAAAAACGTAGCCTCAAACAGCACCAAGACAGGAAATCCAATGGTGAATTCCACATACCATTATCTTATTTTTTAAAGATTTATTTATTTGAAAGACAGAGTTACAGAGAGAGAGGGTAGAAACAGAGGAAGAGAGATCTTCCATCTGCTGGTTCACTCTCCAAATGGCAGCAACTGCTGGAGCTGGTCTGGTCCAAAGCCAGGAGCCAAGAGTTTCTTCCAGGTCTCCACATGGTGCAGGATCCAAGGACTTGGGCCATCTTCCACTGCTTTCCCAGGTTCATTAACAGGGAGCTGGATGGGCAAACGTATGGGATGCTGGCGCTGCAGGCAATGGCTTAAACCACTACTCCACATAGCCAGGGCCTCACATACCTTCATCTTGAAAAGCACTTTTGAAAGAAAGATTGCATGATGGCATGATCAGGGACAAGATAAACTGCATGCATGTCCATGTTTCTCTCAAGCCAGATAAGTATGTTGACTCTTTCAAGCATCATTCTCTTGGTTTCCACTGATGTCATTTATCCTACCTGCCCTGAAGTAGCCAAAAGCTCCAGGTTGAGAGCATCACTTGCATTCTCATTTCGCAAAGTTGAGAAAATGTTCTGCATGCCAGTGTCTTCATCTATTATGTTCACTAGTTAGACCAGTTTCTAACTCTTTCTTTAGAACTCTAATTATCCCTAAGAATGTCCTCTTGCTCTCTATGTATCTTCATATTCTAACCATCTTTTTTTATTTTATTTATTTATTTATTTTTTGACAGGCGGAGTGGACAGTGAGAGAGAGAGACAGGGAGAAAGGTCTTCCTTTGCCGTTGGTTCACCCTCCAATGGCCGCTGCGGCCAGCGCTCTGCGCTGATCCGATGGCAGGAGCCAGGTGCTTCTCCTGGTCTCCCATGGGGTGCAGGGCCCAAGCACTTGGGCCATCCTCCACTGCATTCCCTGGCGACAACAGAGAGCTGGCCTGGAAGAGGGGCAACTGGGACAGAATCCGGTGCCCCGACCGGGACTAGAACCCAGTGTGCCGGCACCGTAAGGCGGAGGATTAGCCTAGTGAGCCGCGGCACCGGCCCTAACCATCTTTTAAGATAGTTCTAAGATAAGGGCTTATGTCTTCAGTCTTACAAGGAGACTTGTCGAACCGTTTTTTTTCCTTTTCCTTCCTTGCCAATTTTTCATGCACCAAAAATACTAAGTTCTTTCTAGTTCACCTTTGTTCCTTCCCTTTTGATGTCTTCCTTGCTTCTGCTTCAAACACCCTTTTCCTCTGTCTTCTGTCTCTCTGTCCTTTATAGCTCCGGTTAAGCTCTGGGTGGTAATGAACAGCCTGGTTGAGAAGTTCCGTGCTCCCATAGTACGTCCAGCCACAGTTATCATTAGATGAGTTCTAGTCTTATGTCGTAATTGTGGTGTCACTCTCTTACGTCAGACTCTCACATCCACAATGGCTGGTGCTCTGTCCCCAGAGTGGTGGTACTCAAACCTGCCTTCAGAGTAGAGTGACCTGGGAAGCCCTTAAATACGCCAATGCCCAGGGCACTCCACAGAACAATTAAATCAATTATTAGAGGGTAGAACACAACCAGTAACAATTTTAAGCTTCTCCAAGTGGTTTCAGATTTGAGAACTAGCCAGTTAAGCTGTCCTCTGGGACACCAGCATCTCATATCACAGTAATGCTTCAAGTCCAAGCTGCTGCACTTTTGCTCCAACTATCTGCTAATGTACCTGGGAAATCAGTGGAGTATGGCCCTAGGTACTCGGTCCCTGCTACACACATGAGAGACCTGGATGGAGTTCCAAATACCAGGCTAGAGCCTGATGGAGCCTGAGTATTTGTGGCTATCTGGGGAGTGGATCTGTGAATGGAAGACCTCTTTCTTTCTCTGTCTATCCTTCTCTTTCTGTCATTCTTCCTTTCAAATAAATAAATCATTAAAGAACCAAAATCTCAATACTGTCCAGAACTGAAGTATTCAATAATTACTTGAATGAATAAATTACTCCCTGGAGAAACAATCCTACAATAGTTTCTTCCCTTTCTTTTTGTCCACTGCAGTTCTTGCTCATTGACTTTGAGGTTTTTCACCTTATTAAATGAAACAGTATACTATAGTCTATCTTAAATTATTATTGCACATGGCATGACACCATCCATGTAGAATCTAACTCATAAACTTGTTTCGAATAAAATTTGCAATCAGTCAATATAATGAATAAATGTTATAGGCAAAATTTTTAAAACTTAGGGGTGTTTTGGGGTCAGCATCGTGGCACAGTGGGTTAAGTCACTACCTATGAAGCTGGTGTCCCAATATGAACAGCAATTCAAATCCCAAATGCTTTGTTTTGAATCCACTTCCTGGGTAAGGTGCCTGGAAAAGTAGTGGAAGATGGCCCAAGTCTCTGGGTCCCTGCCATGCATATTGGAAAACAGGATGGGGTTCTAGGCTCTTGGCTGCAACTTAGCCTGCCCTTGGCTATTGCAGTAATTTGGGGAGTGAGCCAGCAGATGGAAAATCTCTTTCTCTTCGTTTCTTCCTCTGTCACACTATTTCTCAAGTAAATAAATATTTATATAAAAATTAGAAGTGCTTTGTCATCCTCTCAATGTAAGCATCCCACACTGAGTACATAGTAATGATCATGGATTACTCCTTTTCTCTAGCTAATCAGGAAGCTCTTTAGATAGACGACACAGGAGCTGGCACAAAAACAGAGATAAACACCTGTCTCATGAAGACTGGAAGCGTGCTCCAAGAACAGAGACCATTAAATGCAAAGGCCATAATGAGCCTGGGCTACTGCACAAGCGGAAAGAAGGCTAGTGTCATTCCACAGTATCCATGGGTAAAGTGGAAGTAATCCTCATGCTTTGCTTTATCCCTGGTCCTAGATAACACTCTCTGCAGCAGAGTGTTTGGAGTCAGGTACACCTGAACCAAATCTTTTCAACCCTTGTGGGGAGCAACTGGGAGCAACTCGGACTAGACTAAGTTACTGGAATTAAGACTTATTCTATGCATCTGCTCTCCCACAATATGGTGCTGGGAGAGAAGTAAACAGCTTCTACGCAGCTGCCTCTTGCCAACTTGAGTGATGACCTCCAGGAGCTGATCCTGCTCCTGATTGGAGGAGAGCAGCGTACTCGGCGTGTGGGCCGCCAAGTTGGGATTGGTGGAAGAGGACTATAAAGGAGGAGAGAGACAACATGCACCAGGAACATCTAAGGGGAACATCTATCTGAAGGAACACCTGTGCAGCCCCCGAGAGAGCCGGCCGGCGGTGTGCCGCTCCCCCGCGGAAGTGGGGAAAGTGGCCAGGGGGAACCGCCCTTCCACGGAGGTGGAAGGGACAGTAGCCAACCCGGGAAGAACCAGCAGCAAACCCGGGGAGGGCCGAGCAGACGAAAGAACAGCGCAGGGTCCTGTGTCGTTCCTCCACGAAGACGGGGAGCGACATAATGGTGCCGTGACTCGGATATGAAGCCTAGGCAGGGTTTAGTGTCGTTCCTCCACGAGGAGGGGGAGCGACAAACCCTATTTTCTAGGTAAATGATGTTGGGCAAGTAATATGGACTCACGGACTCATCATCATCATGGCATTGTGGGTTAGGCCACACCTGTGATGCCAGTATCCCTGCCCCAAAGCACCAGTTCCAGTCCCAGATGCTCTGCTTCTGATCCAGCTCCCTACTAATAGGCCTGGGAAAGCAGCAGAAGACAGTCCAAGTTCCTGGGCCCCTGTACCCAGATGGGAGACCTGGGTGGAGTTCCAGACTCTTGCTTCTGTGTGTTCCAGCCCTGGCCATTGTGGGCTGAACCAAGAGATGGAAGATATCCCCCATCTCTCTCTCTCTCTCTCTCTCTCTCTCTCTCTCTTTCTGCAACTCTGCCTTTCAAACAAATAAAATAAATCTTTAAAAAATCACAAGGACCTTTTGAATGTCACTTCCCTTCTCTAAAATATGTATACATATATACATATATATATTATTTGACAGGTGGAGTTATAGACAGAGAGAGAGAGAGGTCTTCCTTCCATTGGTTCACCTCCCAAATGGCTGCTACATCCGGTGCTGCGCCGATCCGAAGCCAGGAGCCAAGTGCTTCTTCCTGCTCTCCCAAGCAGGTGCAGGGGCCCAAGCACTTGGGCCATTCTCCACTGCGCTCCTTGGCCATAGTAGAGAGCTGGACTGGAAGAGGAGCAACCGGGACTAGAACCTGGCACCAATATGGGATGCCAGTGCTGCAGGCAGAGGATTGACCAAGTGAGCCATGGCGCCAGCCAGATGTATTTTTTAACACATGGGTTATTATTAAGACTAAATAAGATACACAGGAAATTCCCAGCCCATAGAGAGCACCTGTCAGATGCTGGATCCCCCTCCTCTCCCTGATCTCCACCAGCTGCCCCATGCAAGTCCTGAAACATGCAGCTTAGATCAAGAATCACAAGTTGCAGCCGCTGCCGTGGCTCACTAGGCTAATCCTCTGCCTGCGGCGCTGTCACCCCGGGTTCTAGTCCCGGTCGGGGCGCTGGATTCTGTCCCGGTTGCCCCTCTTCCAGTCCAGCTCTCTGCTGTGGCCCGGGAGTGCAGTGGAGGATGGCCTAAGTGCTTGGGCCCTGCACCCGCATGGGAGACCAGGAGAAGCACCTGGCTCCTGGCTTTGGATCAGCTCAGCGCAGTGCGCTGGCCGCAGCGGCCATTGGGGGGTGAACCAACGGATAAAGGAAGACCTTTCTCTCTGTCTCTCTCTCTCACTGTCCACTCTGCCTGTCAAAAAAAAAAAAAAATCACAAGTTGCTATCAGAGTGCTTTGGTTCCTCTGAACTTCCACTCACCTTTTCTCCTCCAAAATGCTGTCCCCAGGTCCAGAATCCCTACATAATGGGTCATAATGGCTTACTAAGTGAGCTGGCTTGCTATCAGGTTACTTTTTTACTGCAAAACAAGGCTTATTCCTTGTGACTCCTCCACACAGTCCCGCCCAGTGATAGAGGTGTCCTCTGGAAGGGATGGGTCTCAGAATGACTTATCAACTCTTCTGAACTGAATGCCAGACAGGCATTCAAATCATAATCTGAGACAGGTGATGGAGTTTCAAGGGCTTTTGGTGATCAAAACATTGAAAGACACACATTTGGTCTTTACACGCTTTTTCTGTATTTGAGTGTATGTGCATATATTCTTGCACATTACAGGTATACAAATATTTTACATGTAAATATATACATGTATATGTATGTACAGTGAGAGAGAGATGCATTATACAGTTCACCTGCTGTGTTCATAGATTCTGCATTCTTGTATTCAAAGTTACATGAATTGAAACGAATTGGAAAAAAAATATTTTCATTACTGAACATGCACAGATGCTTTTTCTTGCCATTATTTCAGAAACAGTATAATCAGCCACAATTTACATAGATTTCACATTTTATCAGATATAAATAATTTAGTGATCATTAGTTGATATGGGAGTCTGTGCATGGATTATATACATATATTATGCTATTTTATATGAGGGACCTGAATATCCACAGACTTGGGTATGGGAGAAGGGGAGCAAGAAGGGTGTCCTGGAACCAGTCCCTCACAGACACCAAGGGACAACTTGTATTCCAAATTACTTGTTGCCTGATCCTATTATTCAATGTTTTTAAAAAGATTTATTGATTTATTTGAAAGGCAGACTTATGGAAAGGGGGGAGAGAGAGAGAGAGAGATCTTTCATCCACTGGTTCACTACCCAGAGGGCTGCAATGGCCAGTGCTGAGCCAGACCGAAGCTAGGAGCCAGGAGCTCCATCTGGGTCTCCCATGTGGGTGGAGGTATCCAAGCACTTGGGCCATCTACTGCTTTTACAGGCCATTGTCAGGGAGCTGGATCAGAAATTGAGCAGCCAGGACTCGAACTGGTGGCTATATGGGATGCAGTCATGGCAGGTGATGGCTTTATCCACTATGCCACAATAATGGCCCTTTCAATTTTCATATTATCTCAGAACAAAAAGAGAAATGATTTAAATTTAAAACTTTTCTCTTTTTAAAATGATTATGTGGACCAAATGAGACCACATATTAGCAACTCTTGCAGTTCACTGCACACACCAAAGCTGCTGGTTTAATCAGCCTGGGTTTGGGGCGCAGAACTTGAATTTAAGAACCACTGTTGTACGTGACTTAGTTAGGTTTGTGTTTGAGTACAGAACAGGAGTGTATGTCAGCAACTGTTCGTGAAGGAGTAAAAATTATGGAAAGGAATTTATTTCTTCTGAACAAGATCTTTTTGATATGATTACCATTTGAGTAGAAAATACATAATGCTAACCTAAACATCACTCTGACCTTAGAATCAGCCCTAAGGCATTTGGTTATGGCTAAAAAGCTCAAGAGGGTATTTCAGGCATGGAAAGCCAAGACACTGTGGCAAAAAATGACCTAAATCAAAGATCTCTGTGAGATTCTGGTGGAAAGAAGGAGCCATCAAAGAAGGAGGTACCTTTCTCTGAAGGGAGCAGAGAACTTCCACTTTGACTATGGCCCTGTATAAATAAGGTCAGAGTTTGTGATCTCAAGAGGCTTCCATAGCGTTGGCACTTCATGACAAGAGCCTCAGTTGATTAATGACGTCATAAATAGGGGTGTCAGTTGTTAAATCAACAACGGGAGTCACTGTGCAACTACTCCCCATGTAGGATCTCTGTTCTTAATGTGTTGTACTATGAGAATTAATGGTAAAACTAGTCTTCAAAAAGTACTTTATACTTTCTATGTCTGTGTGGTTGCAAACTGTTAAAATCTTTACTTAGTATAGAGTTGATCTTCTGTATATAAAGATCATTAAAAATGAAACTTAATGAAGACTGTGATGGGAGAGGGAGTAGGAGGTGGGATGATTTGTGTGTTGGAGGGTGGTTATGGGGCAAAGAATCGCTATAATCCAAAAGTTGTACTTTCAAAATTTATATTTATTAAATAAAAGTTTTCTATAAAAAAAGAAAACCAATGTATAGTTCAAAAAAAGAATGCGTAATGGTAAAATTAACCAAATTAGTGTACTTCATAACAGATTCTTTGAATATATTTTCCATTACCATCCAATTTAACTTTTTGCCCCAAATAAGCCTGAATAATTCAGAATTCAGTACCCCTTTTATAAATTGAGACAATGAATTTCACAACAAAAATGTGTTGAGCACAGACTACATGCTGTACACCACTCTGGGCACTAAAAGTACACATAGTAAGCCCTTTGCTTCCATGGAGTTTATATCCTAGTAAAGCAGCCAATAAGAGACAAGTTAGTCAAATAAAGTTTATAGTGTGCCCAGGAGGAGTAGAAAAATATAGGATGGGAAAGTGGGATGAGGAAGTATGAAGACAAGGGAAGACTTAGGTGAAGTGGTCAGAGTGAGCCTCAGATTCCTGCAGCAGGACGTGGTAAATGCTTGATTCGGTTTTTGTCCTCTGCAAGTTGAACCAAGAAATCTAACAGAAGTAAAAAAAAATGTAAGTTGAAATAACTCTTTTGAGTGTAGTATTAACACTGTTAGTTTGTATCACTCTTGGGAAGTGGGATAGGGAGAGTGTTTCACCAAACCTCATTTTTCATGAGCAGCAAAATATGAAAGCTTTGGCAAAATATGGCAAAGACCACCTCAAAGATCTATTCATAAAACTGTAACCATATTTCATTTGCTTAAAAAGTCCTGGCTTGCCTTCTTTTTCATTGGCAGGAAGCTCTTTTGGAATGAAGGGACAGTGAAGCATACGCAATTCTGAAACCAGTGGCTCAAGATGTTGTAGGAGGAACATCATAGAGGACGTTGCCAGGAATGCTGTCCATTTCTTTAATGTCACCTTCACAGAAGCTCTGGTATGTGAAAACTGTTAACAGATCAAGAATGCTCAGTAGAAATGGTGCCTAAAATGTCCAGAAGATCTAGGCTGCACATTTAAATTCATGTAGAAATAGGACAGTTCTAAGAAAAGTCGAGTCTCTGTGATGTAATGCAGATTGGCTGTGAGGCTTCATGAACACACTATGTGCCAGCACTGAGTCCCCAAGAGGAGGAAAAACCCGGAGCTCATCTCCAGGCACTGAGAGCATGCCCAAAATGGCTTGACACAACGGGCACAGAACTGTTCATTGTCGCCACCCTCTCTCTTGTCTTCAATTCCTTTGTGTCAAAAATTTGTCAGAAAAGAACTTCAATCTGTACTGCTTTACTCCCCACAGAGTAACAGATCTGCTCCAGCTGAGGGGACTCTGACTGAAGGGTTTACAACCTGGTGCCCACTTCATCCCCACACTGAATGGAAAGGAGACATAGCCAGAGCTACTATTTAGTAGAGATTTTCCTTCTGAGAAATCTATTGCTATGTTTACCTCCTTGTGAGTTCTCTGTCTGCCCATAAAGCAAAATGACAAAAAGTGGCCCTGTATTTACAGAAGACAAATAGAGAGAAAAAGAAGTGAGCATTGGTGGAGCATAGACTATGTGTTCAGCATTGTGTTTTCCCAACATGCACAGTTGCAGAGTAAGTTAATACCAACATCAAATAAAGTTTAGCAGAAAGAAATAGATCATTGAATTAGAGAATTATTGATACCTAGGTCTAACATTGTTGTGAATCTGATGCTATTCAATATTACATGATGAACCAAAAAAACTAAAAAAAGAAAAACAAAACTAAACAAAAAACGATCTCATGAGGAAGGCAATGACTGCTTGACCGATGAGGGATCTGAACTCTGGGTAAGTCACATGTCCCTCGGTTAGAAAAGATCATCAGTGTTAGACAACTCCAGGCCTATCTGACTTCAGAGTCCTTGATAGTCTCCTACCTTGAAGACTGCCTGTGGCTCTGCCAGGATCCCACCCCATTTTATTTTCAAAATGTAATATTCTTGACAATCTCTTCCTAAATTTGAGGGTCTGATTAAAATGCCAATAACCTTTGTGTCCAATGTATTTACCCCCACTCAGTCCCAGATGTCTAAGTAGGGTGATATGAAAAAAATCATTGAACTCTTAACATGTTCACAGTTTATGCCAGTGCTATTAACCTAATAAAACCTGAAGCAAATGTAATTACATGTGGGTGATCATCTGGTGATTGGTCATTGATATGTAAATCTGTATTTTTTACATTTTTCTATATCTGTGTTGGGCTTCCATAAAATATCAAAATATAGTAATCTACCAAATCTTGTAATCTTTGAAAATAAATGTGCATGCTCTGATTTTATATCTAATTGCATAATGCTATGTCAATCATGTGATGTGCTTTTATCATAATATCATTATAATATGTATATATATCTACAAATAGCTCAGTATATAGTTAGGAAGTGATTTGGGCTCATTTTTAAAATGCTGAGAAGGTTGGCTGAAGACATTTGACAATATTAATCTTCAATATGATAATTATATATGTGTATATGTAAATATATAGGGATATTACAGTATAAAGAAAATTGTTTAATAAATTGTTAGTAAATGGGGCCTACAATGTATCTAAAGATATATTTATTTTTTATTTTTTTAAATTTGTTTGACAATGAGTTATAGACAGTGAGAGAGAGAGACAGAGAGAAAGGTCTTCCTTTTGTTGCTTCACTCCCTAAATGGCCACCACGGCCAGCGCTGCACTGATTCAAAGCCAGGAGCCAGGTGTTTCTCCTGGTCTCCCATGTGGGTGCAGGGGCCCAAGCACTTGGGCCCTCTTCCACTGCCCTCCCGGGCCACAACAGAGCTGGACTGGAAGAGGAGTAACCAGGACTAGAACCGGTGCCCATATGGGATGCTGGTGCCGCAGGTGGAAGATTAACCAAATGAACCATGGTGCCGGCCCCTAAAGATATATTTATTAATGAAAGTTTGAAACTTTTGTTTTGGGGTCAAGAAGGAAAATGGCTAAGGACAATTCTCAGTCGACTGCATGCTGGACTGTTTTAAGGTTAGAGAATGATTTAAACATTAGGATTAGAAAGGAAAATATATAAATGCCATTAATCATGGATGGTATGATTATACACATAGAAAATCTGATAAAGTCCATAAATAAATTATTAGGATTCATGAGGTTAGCAAGGCTGGTAGACTCAAGGTCAATGTACTACAATAAATTTACTTTTGTGTTCTAGCAACAAGCGATTAGAAGATTATATTTGAAAATAAGGTACAATTTATAATATACCATAACAATGTAAGATATTTAAAAATAAATCTAACTAAAAGTGTACAGTTTTTTATTCTGGAAATTCTAAACTATTATTGAGTGAAATATAGAAGAGCATTTAAACAGTGTGCAAGATAGATCAGCATCTTTGGTCATTTAATGTTAGAAAAATGCCAGTTACTCCCATGGAGCTCAGTGAAGTCCCTATCAAAATCCCAACACATTTTGTTGTGGAATTAGACAAGCTCATTCTAAAATTTATATGCACAGTTTTTAAGAAGGAGCAGTTAATGGTGCTCTTGAATAAGGAGATTTACTCTGCCAAGAATCACAACTACAGAAATCGGCACCATACAATATGGCTTAAGGTTATGCAACAGACAAGTGGAATGGAATAGGAAACCTACAGATCGAATCAGATAGAGACACTGGATGTATAGCAAAATTGGCACTGCCATGCAATGATAAAATGACCTTTTCATTGGCATTGGGACAACTGGAAAAATATAATAAAATATGACCTTAGTCCACACTACCCAGAAAAATCCCAAAAGGATTACAGATACAAATATGCAAGGTAAAACAAAAATACTCCTACATGATAAGAGACTGTCTTATGATGTTTTAAACAAGACACAAGATACTTAAGAGAAATATTCCTGAATTAGATCATTAAGGTTAATTCTTTTAATCTAAGAGAGTAAAGAAATACTCAATAGGATGGGAAAAGATATTTGTTAACACATGATAGATCAAGGGCCCCAATTCAGAATATAAAAAGAATTTGCACAAATATAAACATATGTATATGTATAAATATATATGTGTATATATATATATTCCTATGCATATAGGAGATACTTTTCTCTGAAGGGAGGAGAGAACTTCCACTTTGACTATGACCTTGTCAAAATAAGATCAGAGTTGGCGAACTCAAGAGGCTTCCATAGCCTTGGCAGCTCATGACAAGAGACTTGGGTGATTACTGACGTCATAAATAAGAGTGTGAATTGTTAAATCAACAACAGGAGTCACTGTGCACTTACTCCCCATATAGGATCTCTGTCCTTAATGTGTTGTACTATGTGAATTAATGCTATAACTAGTACTGAAACAGTATTTTACACTTTATGCTCTGTGTGGGTGCAAACTGTTGAAGTCTTTACTTAGTATATACTAAAATGACCTTCTGTATATAAAGATAATTGAAAATGAATCTTGATGTGAATAGGATGGGAGAGGGAGTGGGAGATGGGAAGGTTGCAGGTGGGAGGAAATTAATGGGGGTGGGGAGGAAGCCACTGTAATCCAAAAGCTGTACTTTGGAAATTTATATTCATTAAATAAAGGTTAAAAAAATGAGAGAAAAAAAAAAAAACGAAAAATGAGCTAAAGTCTTAAACACATCTAGTGTTTAATTTACCAAGAATGGAGGTTTAAAAGATTTTTCTAATTAAATTGCTAAACACAGGATTTTCTAAAACTTCTGAATGAGTAATGCACATACAGAAAAGTTCACAACAAACTTTAAAAATCAAAGATTGATCATATAGCATAATTCACTGTGTGAATATGGAATAACTTATCAATTGACTTGATATTAATTTGAAGTATTGCCACTTTTCAGCTACTGTGAATAAGTCTGGTAGAATTATATGCATGCATTTTAGAGGTACCCATATCTAGGAGTTGAATTCCTGAGTCACAAGACATGATTATGCATATTTTAAATGTTAGTAAGTAATGAAAAACTGTTCTCCAAAGAGTCTCTGTCTACTTAACACTCCTGTAGCAATGCATCAGCTTTTGTCAACTCTTGATGTAGTCAGGGTTGGTTGGTTTCTTTTAATTTTAGGCATTGTCTGTTGTATGTATAAACTTATTTTGGTTAGAGTAGGTTTTTCTGATTACTGATAGAAATAATGGACTTTTGCCATAGACAACAACTTGAAAGAATCTCAAAGGCACATCAATTGAGAAATAGAAGCTAATCAAAAAGCAAATCAGTGCACTTATAAACTAAAAACATATGGTGTTTACCGATATTTGCTGCAAAGGTAAAATTATAAAGGACAACATACAAATGGTTCCTGTAACCAAAAGGTTGTGTTTCTCATTTAGGGGAAGGAGGTTATGATGACTTGGACAGAGGTCTCTGGGGTGTTTTTTTTTCAATATGAAGCATACCTACACAGTCAGTTTATAATCACTCATTAAGCTAAATGCTTTTTTGCTTTGTTGATCCATGTGTAAGTGTACGAAATGTAATCAAAATTAAAAAAAGAAAAAAGAAACCTTCTCAATAAATGTGCTCTGTTGATACACTCTGGGAAGGCTATGTCTAACTGTGCTTACGTTTACTAACCATGAGAGAAACCGAACTATAACAGCTGCCATCCTCTCTCAGGGAGTGTCACAAGCTGGATCCATTAACCCGATTCCTCTGTGCAACACACGTGGCCAGAACAACTCTTAGATGAATGGATGGGACTTCTTTTTAAAAAAAAAAAATACTGAGTTTTTTTCTTTATTTGAAAGGAAAAGTCATAGAGAAGGAGAGGCAGAGGCAAAGAGAGGTGGGGAGAGAGGGGAGATGGAGAGGGGGAGAGAGAGAGATAGAGAGAGAGAGAGAGAGAGAATCTTCCATCTGCTGGTTCAGTCCCCAAATGACCAAAATGGCTGTGGCTAGGCAAGGCTGATGCAAGGAGCCCAGGGTCCTGAGTCTCCCATGTGGGTGCAGGGGCCCAAGCACTTGGACCATCTTGTGCTGCATTTCCAGGTACATCAGCAGGGAGCTGGATTACAAGTGGAGCAACTGAGTCTTGAACCAACACACTGGTGCAACAGGTGGAGGCTTAACCTGCTATGCCACAATGCCAGCCCCAAATGCATGGGACTGCTAAACAAGGGGACAACTATGTATGATGTCTGAGCCAGAATTCTGGACATCCATGTCCAAAAGGCCAACTCAAAGAGAATGTGAGGTAGGAATTAGGAACTAGAGTCAGAAAGTAATGTCGTTGAGAACTAAAGACTGAGATATCAAGGAATAACAAGCCAGAATTAATAGCCAAGAAGTTAATCCCCATGCATATTTAAGAAGTCAGCTAGTGAAGGGCATTGCTTTGATCCTTCATCTTGGCAATTGGTCAAGACAGACTTATGTGTAAGCCTGAATAGAACAGAAATCTTCTCTATGTTTGCTTTTAGGAGTTTAAAATCTGCTGGGGAGGACACACAAGATTGCTATTGAATTTAGAGTGGCAGCACACTCTCATCAAGTGACATGGCCCAGCCTAGCTAGGGAGGAGTCAGTATAGGTATTCCTATGAGTCAATGATGTCTAATGGGATGGGGTGGGAGAGACTGGACCAGCACCATGGCAGTGTGTATGCAGAACTATAGAGTGATGACAAAGCATGAATATTCTGATGACTCAGAGCTTGGTGATTGGGAAAATTGTGGTCAGGAATTAAAGCTATTATTGGGAAGTGAGACCAGGGCCACTATATGATGAAAGCAAAGAAGGGCTGGGAAGAAGACAACGTGGTGCCATCCTCAGTGCATCATCTGTCTTTGGCCTTGTAGTTTTGATTGCTTGGTATTTCTTCTTGTGGCTGCCCTCTGGATTTGTTGCAATTATGTTATAGCTTCCTTGTGAGGGCTGGGTTCTAGGAGAGATCAATGATTTTATGACCCTTAAATTGGCAAATAAACATGGCAACAGGCCCATATGCATCACTGCACAAGTGATGGTAAGCACATTAACAATGTCAGCCACTATCAGGACAGGCTGGAAATGAATGAGAAACCCACCCACCATATTACAACCATGAAGGAGACTCAGTTTTCCATAATATAGTTATTACCCAGTGTTTCACTCTAAAGTAGGCAGCTCCATTTCAGCCTGTTTCCATAATGGGCTTCCAGCAGTTTCAGAAATACAAATTCACTCTAAATTCTCAAGATTTCCCCCTTTTTTGTGTGTGTTCTTCCTTTGCTCTCTCTGTGTATGGAATTTGCCCAAATTTCATTTCAGTTTTTGATTGTCTGCCAGCCAGATAATAACAGGCGCCTGATCAAGGGTTTAGTTAAGAGCTCCATCCAGCAGTATTTATGCTATATAAATTATTCATACAGCACCACCCTGGACAAATCACACTTTGATTATACAGTCACTTTTCAGTCCATTCGTTTACCAGACCAGTGGAGATCACGGGAGATCAGAGGAGCCACCCTCGTGAATCTGTAATGAACTTGGGCGCTTCCCCCACTCTGTGTCCTCAGCACCCTCTCTGGTGGTATGCTATCAAGGGCCTTTGTGAAGATCAAATGAGGCAATAGATGTGAAGGTTCTTTGAATGGCAAATGCGCTGAATAGATGGAGACCATTATTCTTGGGAAGTTCGTTCTTACAGTAGAATGTGTCTGGGTCATACAGCCCTGCCTTTGAATGCCAGCAAATCGTGTAACCTAAGAGAACAATCTAACCCATCTGAGCCTCAATTTTACTGACTGTGAAAGGAGGTGGCTAACTCTCACTCAGAAGGATGGAAGGAAGAACAGAAATCAGGTATGTGAAGGCAAGTATTCAATAAAGTCAGTCTTCTCTCTCCTATGGCTCTTTGATGGCCTTGTTCATTTGACAGCCATCATGAATATCATTATTTGTTGTCTTTTTTTTCTTTAGAGGGAATGTGTACATGGCTGCCAACGTGATTTTAGATCTGGAAAGACAAACTTTCTTTATTTTAACTTCCCTTTCTCCCAGGGCCTAATGTGATGTTTCATGAGTACACATGAACTCATCGCCTGTGGAAGTCCAAAGATAAACTTGAAAGTGGAATCTCCTTTGAGCAATTTGCTTTTTCTTTGTATGTACTTCCCTGCTCCTAAGCAGAACTTCCTGTGCTCAGTACAAAGGAGGCAGACCACGCATGTGCAAAGATGACCTCGATGGAAGATGGCACAGACAGGTTTACAGATGCTGCCCTTAGTTGGCAGCAATAAATTCAAACCTAGTAAGGTTTGAAAATTAGTGGAACTACAATAGCAAGCAACACAAGTCCCTTACTAAACACTTCACGTGTTCAGCTGAGAATAACTCATGACACTCACTGTATTTTGGAGCAAGTGTTTATAATTTCAGGAAATGATACATACTGGTTAGAGTCATCATTGTTAATGATTGGCTTGTCCCTAAGGACCAACTACAAAATTTCAAGAACCCAATACAAATTAAAATCTGAGTTCCTTGTTCAAGAACCAGGAAAAACTCCATTAAGTCTGCCTTATGATTCCTGAGACCCCATGCTTTCTGCCAGTACTTTCCTTCCCAGTTCTCATGTGATGCATTCAGTTTTATGGCTGTGTGGTAACCACTTGATTTGTTAGAATTGTGGGAAGGTAGGGGATACAAACCTGAGTAAAAGCCAAAAGATCGCTCCCGTAAGGAACTCACAACCACAGTTAGCGAGAAAAAGTGCGATTACTATTTTGGCTCCTGAAATGTATTAAGGAAATTGTTGTCATGTCCGTACTGAAGAAGTGGTTCTCAGAGTATGTCCCACAAACTTGCATGTGACTAAAACAACATGCTATGTGGCAAATAAACTGTTTTTAATATCACCAAATGGACTAAATTTGGGGATTATTTACTTTGAACATATGAAAAAGTGATGCATACTTCTCATGCACGTGGGAGAGAGTGAAGCAGGCATTTGATCCTTCTTTTCTGAGAAATGAAGCAGAGCTAAGGAGCAACAGTATCAAATTTGCAAACTCTAGCAATTTAGAAATGAAATAGAAGGGAAACAGTGAGAGAGAAAAGGGGTTAGAAGCTATGAGGAGGTATCTTACAAGCACCTCATTTTGCCATGGTCTGTCATTCAATACTAACTGTTGAAGTAACAGAGAAATAAATGTGTAATGTTATAAATATAAACTCTAAGGATGAGAACATAAAAATATTCAGTGACAGGTAGGGACAAAGCAAAGCAACAATATCAGTTTAATCATTGCTTATAGCCATCAGTCAATTCACAATGCCTAAAGAAAGAGAGGATTGAGCACATAATATAAAGTTACAACTCTAAGGTAACTACAAGAATAAAAATATTAGCCTTCCAATTTGAAATAAATAAATACCCAAACATTCACACATACATATACATCATTAAAATAAATCAAGAAAATACAGACTATAAGCAAAAATATTTTTACAGAGCCATAAGAGAATAATTTATAACAAAATAGTATAATATATAAGAACAAACATTTCTACCACATATCACATCATTATAGACAAACTCACCTATTGAAGGAGATCATCCAAGATTAGTCAAAAACAAACCCTAACTCTACCTTACATGTAATAGTCACATCTATAACAAATGACCCAAAAAATTTGGAAATAGGATGATGAACAAAAGGAGTTATATGATACTTAGTCAACTTAAATTCAGAAAATACATTTTCCAGATTTCCATTTTCTATATGGCCCAGGGGAACAAGAGGTTGCTTGGGGAAAATTGAAGAATGGTCTGGAGTCTTCCAGAAGGGCTTCCTGGTCAGGTACACAGACAGGTGCAGATAATTCCAATGCAGCTCATTACCTTCCTCCCCACTTTCTTTCTCACTGATAGCCCAGTTAGCTGACAGTGGCCCCCTAGCCTCTCCCCAGAAACCATTACAGACCACAAGCTGATCATTAACAAAGGCACCAGCTCCCTTCTCTCTGACCATGGATTTTGCACTTGGCTTCTCAGAGGAGTCATAAAGCTATTGTGGGGAGCAACTCGGACTAGACTGTTACTGGAATTAAGACTTATTATATGCATCTGCTCTCCCACAATATGGTGCTGAGAAGGGAGTAAACAGCTTCTACACAGCTGCCTTTCACCAACTTGACAAGCTGCAGGACCTGCTCCTGATTGGAGGAGAGCAGCGTGCTCGGCATGTGGGTAGCAGAGTTGGGATTGGTGGAAGAGGACTATAAAGGAGGAGAGAGACAACATGCACCGGGAACACCTGAGGAACATCTGAGCAGCCGGCCGGTGGTGTGCCGCTCCCCCGCGGAAGTGGGGAAAGTGGCAGGGGGAACTGCCCTTCCACGGAGGTGGAAGGGACGGTAGCCAACCCGGGAAGAACCAGCAGCAAACCCGGGGAGGGCCGAGCAGACAAAAGAACAGCACAGGGTCCTGTGTCGTTCCTCCGTGAAGAGGGGGCGCGACATAATGGTGCCGTGACTCGGATAGGAAGCCTAGGAGGCATAATGGTGCCGTGACTCGGATAGGAAACCTAGGCAGGGTTTAGTGTCGTTCCTCCACGAAGAGGGGGAGTGACATAATGGTGCCATGACTCGGATAGAAAACCTAGGTGGGAAGAAGCAGGAAGAAATGGGAAAATACTGGAGAGAGATTAGAGAGAGCCTAGGGAAAAGCCGGACGGAAGAAGTGCCGGAAGAAGTTAGGATTGAAAGCGAAAGTGAAAGCTGGAGGAAACATAGACTCGGATGCGGATTATGGCGGGGAAGCTAGGAGATTGAAAGCGAAAGTGAAACCTAGAAGAAACTTAGACTCGGATACGGACTGTGGGGAGAAGCCAGGAGAAATGAGAGGGGAATATTGTTGGAAGAAAAGTTAGGAAACATACTGGGTAGAGAAAAATGTTAGGGAGGATGAAGCCGTGGGGGCAGGCTGAGGCGGAGACGTAAGCCAGGTTGGAATTCTTCAAGTCAACCCGGGGAACAAAAGGCGAAAAGCTAAAACCAGAGGCGGAGACATAAGCCAGGTTGGAATCCGTCAGATTAGCCCGGGGAGCAAAAGACCGGAAGCCAAACTGGGAGCGGAGACGTAAGCTATAGGTTGCATTTCGTCAGGTTAGCCCGGGGAACTTAGACTGAAAACTAAACCAACCCGTGGCGGAAACGTGAGCTAGGCTGTGTGATTCGCGGAAGCCGCCGCGTGCAGAGAGCGCGCGGGGCATGAACAGGGAGAGCGCATGGGACGCAAGTAGATAGAACACGGGGCTGGCGTGGGGCCGTGGTGCGGGCGCGAAGGGCGCAGAGACCGCAGAGTGCGCATGAAGCCGGGAAGCCGCGCAGAGCTGGGAAGCCGCCGCGGGGCGGGCACTGGGAAACCGCGGGGATAAGAGAAACAGAAGTTTAGAAGTAAAATGAGAGAAATAGGAATGCTGGCAGATAGAAGTAAAATAGGAGAGATAGGAATGCCCGGAGATAGAGAAATAGAGAAATAGAAAGGCCTCCCCACAACACGGCAATGAGAGAGCTTGGATTCGGTCTGCCTGATTAGTAAGACGATAAGCACCTGCTGGCGGCTAGCAGCTTACCCGCTGCAGGTCACCAAAGACAGGCACGTTATCAACACCAATAAGTCTCCCCACAATACGGCAATGAGAAGGCTTGGATTCGTTTGCCTGATTGGTAGGGCTTGTAAGCACCTGCAGGCAGTTCTAGCAGAGCAGAGCATGCGCTGCAGGGCACTGAACACAGGCACGCATCAGCGCCTAAAAACCTCCTCACAACATGGCGAAGAGAGGACCCGGATTCGGTTTGCCTGATTGGTAGGGCTTGTAAGCACCTGTGGGCAACTCTAGCAAGCAGAGCAGAGTGTGTGCCACGGGGCACCGAAGACAGGTGCGTATCAACGCCAAAAAATAAAAAGAAAGGGGGAATTGTGGGGAGCGACAGCTATCACTTGGTCACCACATTGGTGCTTCCAGAGGGCCAGCCTCAACTTTTGGCACTTCTAGTGGAAATTTTCTTCACACCAACGAATTTTCCAGCTTTTCAGCCCACAGCTGGGTATCCTTGAAGTCAATTAAACTCTAACAACTACTTCTGAAACTTAGTACAAAGCCCTCATGCAGGTTGATGGCTCCATTCCACAACATTGTCCCCCTTCAGATGCCAGTCTCAAGTCTCAATTCACCTGGTATTCTGACTGCTGATCCACATGTTTGGGGTTTCCTATAATCTCCTCCTTTATCTCAACACTTTATTAAAACTACTTGCAGAACTCAGATAGGCACTTTCCCTCAGCTGCCCCTCAACTCACAATGGAATAATGTCCTGATTTTATATATATATATATATATATATACACATATATATAGTATTTTTATTTATTTGTTAAGTAATCTGAAAATTTATTTATTTAAACAATTGTTAATTTTATTAATTTGAGAGATGGACAAAAAGAGAGGCAATGCACCATAGCAAATTGAAAATGTAGTTAAATTGAAAACCCATTCAGTGCAGCTCAGCAACACAGCATTCTGTTGATGGCCAGTTGTTTCCTTTGTGACCTGGGAGCTGTGCTCATTGACACTGCCGAACATTGCAAAACAGGACTGGACCTCAAATCACTAGCCCAGGGAAACACCCAAACCCTAAACCCCAAGTATGGTTTCTATGGAATGTGTATGGCTTTCACACCATTATAAAATTGGAAAATTATTTAGTGAAAAATTCCAAGTTGGGGATGGCCTTTGTGATCAGAGTATGAAGGGTACAATTAAGAAACAGCCAATGAAAAGAGAAGCACGGGGTAAAGTACAAGGAAGTGGCCTGGGGCTCCCATGACTGGTCAGGGGGTGCCACTTCTCAGCACTTTGATATGTTCACCTACTCACAATCTGTCTGAATGGAAGCATCCTTAAACATGCATGACTGATTAAATCATCAATCAACTTGCTCTCCAACCCCTCATCTCACCCTAGAGGTTGGACTTAGGGGTGAAAATTCCAAGACTCTAACCATGATCTTTGGTCTTTCAGCTTCCTACCCCCTTTCCTACAACTATCAAGGAGTACTGGGTACGTAATCTCATTAGCAAAGATGAGATAATGTATCCAGTGTGCAAGGAACTGGGGACAAAGAATATATATATATATATATATATATGCATGTGTGTATGTATTTTATATATAACATGTACATAACTGATTAAATCATCAATCAATAACACATGCACACACATATATACACTATTATTATATCAATTGATGAGTAAGACACCTCTTCTGTACCTCATTCCCTCTTTTTAGCCAATCATGACCTCAGATCATCCAATGTTGATAAGACCTAACTCTTATAATGAGAGCATGTAGAAAGAAGGCAAAAAGAAACATATGGAAAAATACACAGAAACAAAATAAGAATAGACTTTTAATTCCTTTTTGTTGTTTGTTCCATGAAAGACCAAGTGGACAAAAAATGTGTAGGCAATTTAAGTAATAAAATTTAAAAATTAGATCAATCAGTATATTTCATCCCATGTGACCAGATAGCTGAGAGAAAACATTTTTCAGATGATTCATAGAACATTTCTCAAAACATGACTAGTAGGGAAGCATCAGTATGTTCTTAAGCATAGAAGCAATGCAGACTATGTAAAAGCCAGTAAAGAAATTGATTCACCATCTGGGAATTAAATAACAATAACAAAACACACCTATGACAACAACATGTAAAACTACTCAAGTTTGAAGAACCAGTGGTAAATATAAAAAATTCAATCTATTTATAAACAACAATGAGGAACACAAACCATCTAATGATTAAAAGGATTCAGATAAAACAATATTGATAGAAAATGCTATTTAATCAGAGCAAGTTCATTTTTCATTAATGAGACTTGAATAAATCAGAAAGATGAACAAAGCAGTATTTTTGTATGAGTATTGGGAAAAATCATATTTTAAATTGCTGATTGGAGTATGGGTAAGAATTCTCTAGAAAACAATTTGACATGATCTAAGTGTTCATATGTTTTCAATAAGCCATCATAGTAATTTCTAATACATATACTCTGACATTTGCATATAAGGTGCAGGAAGTTATTTACTGCAACATAGTTTTTAATAGAAGTGATTTACCACAATCTAAATATCCATTGGTGGAAGATAAATTTAAATAAAATAGGTACACCAACACAAATTAAAATTGAATATCTTGACTTTTTTAATTTACTGATCTGAAAGTATCACCAAGATATATTGTTAAGTGAAGAAATGTAAGGTGCATAACAAGTCATTTTGTTTTTTTTTTAAATTTTTTAAACATTTTATTTAATTTATTTTAAAGGCAGAGTTAGAAAGAGAGAAAGAGAGAGAGAGAAAGAGAAACAGAGGGAGAGACAGAGACAGAAACAGGAAGATCTTCCAACTGCTGGTTCACTCCTCAAATGACTTCAATGACTGGGGGTAGATCAGGCCAAAGCCAGGAACCAGGAGCTTCATCTAGATCTCCCACATCGGTGCAATGGGCCCAACACTTGGGCCATCCTCTGCTGCTCTCCCAGGTGTGTTAGTGCAACAGCTGGACTCTAATTGGCGCCAGACAGTATACTGTCGTATCACATGCAGCAGCTTTACCCACTACACCACAACAGCCTCTCATTCACGTTCTCATATGTGGGTCCTGAAGAGGACTAGGGAACCTACGTAAGTTTGTGTTATGTATTGGACATTTCTGGAGGACACACAGCAACTCGGAAAGTGGAATCTCCAAGGAAGGGGACCTGGTTTTCTAGAAAAAAATGACATCAGGAAACTAACTACATTCTTGCATGCACATTTTCTGACTGTAAACTCTGTAAATGCGTTAACATTTACATTTAAAATAATAAGAAGGAAAAGGGAAGGAGAAGGAAAAGAGGAAGAAAAGGAAGAGGAAGAAGAAGAAGGAGAAGGAGGAGGAGGAAGAGAACAACCACACTCTACTACCCACTACTAAAGCTACCATTATGGTAAATTCCATGGCATTTTTTGTGAATGAGAAAGTAATGGAGTGCAAAGGGCTTTGGCCTGGGGAGTTGTGCATTAGTTGTAAAGCCATTTTTTTTGACAGGCAGAGTAGACAGTGAGAGAGAAAGACAGAGAGAAAGGTCTTCCTTTGCCGTTGGTTCACGCTCCAATGGCCACCACGGCTGGCGCACTGCGCTGATCCGAAGCCAGGAGCCAGGTGCCTCTCCTGGTCTCCCATGGGGTGCAGGGCCCAAGCACTTGGGCCATCCTCCACTGCACTCCCAGGCCATAGCAGAGAGCTGGCCTGGAAGAGGGGCAACCGGGACAGAATCCGGTGCCCCGACCGGGACTAGAACCCGGTGTGCCAGCGCCGCAGGCGGAGGATTAGCCTGTTGAGCCGTGGCGCTGGCCTAAAGCCACTTTTAATTGCATCAACTGTCAGTCTACATAGAGCTGTCTGTTTTGCCTGTTTAGACGATGGGGATGGAAAAATTAAAAAAAAAAATCTTAGAAAACTGCTGTACCTTTGAATAGATGTGCCTACACACTGTATAGTAAATAATTCTAATATTTACAACTTGCTTAATCTAACAAATCATTGATACCTTTTTATATTTGCGCGCGCGCACACACACACACACACACTTTCAGCACATCTCTCCTGCCCAAATGTGATACTGATATTCCATCATATTCTAAGCTCCATGGACCTCACCTGTTACTCAAGACCACCCGCAGCCTTGCAGGTGCATTTAGACTCAACTTCCATCGCATTCCACATGTACCTAACATTTCTGTTTCACAGAAATATTCACCTCGTGTCAAATAACCTTTGCTGTCTTTAATCCCTGATTTCACACGCTGTTGCCCATACATTGATTTTACCATTTCTAGCCACCTTTGCTGTCTCTGCCAGTTTCCTGCCCAACACTGCAGGCCAGGACACACATACTCTGTGGAACCACCCCTAATTCCTGCAGCTCATAACTGCTGCATCCCTAGAAATTCCTGTCACAATTGATTTTCTATTGTGGAAATGTTTCATTGACTATAGAACATAGAAAACTTGTCAAATTTTTGTGTTAAGAGAGTGCAGACACTTTGACACTGAGTCTGTCACAGGGAACAAGTTTCAGACATTCTTGCACAGAATGTTTTCATCCCTGGATCTCACTGCTCCAAGTAAATGCCAGGGTTTCAAGCCATATCCGGAGCCGTTCTGTCTGTGGTACAGCAGGCTAATGCAGTGAATGAGCTGGCACCTCACATGGTTCTCATCTTTCACAGACATTCTTTTGCTCGCAAGGAGACAAAAGTAGTTGAAGGAGGTGGATTCCAGGTTCATGCCTTCCAGTTTCTGAAGTCTGTGCTTAGAATTATGTTGATATTTGCACACATTCTTGGTTTCACCTCGTTTTTTCACTCTTTTTAAAAATGCTATTTTGTTTACATAAGATTTAGGAACACAGTGGAACTTCCCATCCTACCCTCCCTCCCTCTTCTTATTTTTTTTATTAATTTTTACAGTGACATACTTTAAGGTTACTTTATAATAATAAGCTCAACTCTCCATTAAGCAAAAAATTCAACAAATAGTAAGAAGAAAAATAATGGTGCTGGCACTGTGGTGTAGTAGGTTAAGCCTCCATCTTTAGTGCTAGTATCCTATGTGGGCCCAGGTTTGTGTCCTGGTTTCTACTCTTCCCATCCCACTCTGGTCATTGTGGTCATTCGGGGAGTGAATCAGCGGATGGAAGACCTCGCTCTCTCTCTCTGGCTCTACCTCTCTCTGTAACTTGTATTTCAAATAAATAAAATAAATCTTAAAAAAAAGTGTCTGCACAGATAAAACTACTTACTTCTTTAATTATTCATAAAATGTAGTTATTAGATTTCTACTTTGCATAGGAAAACCCTTTAATTGCTATGAAAATTATTAATAAAATTCTCTTTGATGTGAAAAGACTTGGAGGAGAATTGAGATGCGTGAAAAGTGTCCTGAGTTATGTATCTGAGCATGATTTACATTTTGAGATTTGATTATTGTCTGGAGCCTTTGTCTCTACTGTTTTTAAAGATTTATTTCACTTATTGCAAAGGCAGAGTTACAGACAGAGAAGGATAGAGAGAGAGAGATCTTCGCTGATTCATTCCGAAAATGGCTGATCTGAAGCCAGGAGCCATGAGCTTCTTCGGGGTTGCTCATGCTGGTGCAGGGGCTCAAGGACTTGGGCCATCTTCTACTGATATCCCAGGCCATAGCAGAAAGCTGGATCAGAAGTAGAGCAGCTGGGATGCGAACCAGTGCCCATATGTGATGCTGGCGCTGCAGGCTGGGGCTTTAGCCTGCAGCGCCAGAGCACCGGTCCCACAGGCACATTCTCTTACTTCATGGATGTTGTGGTGGTGATGGTAAAGCTGTCTAGAAGGACCAGATAAATACACAGTTTGATAACTGAGCACAAAAGTGCTATGTGTAAGGTGGAGCATTAAAAATGTACCATAGAAGTAGCTAATGTTCTATCAGAAATTCATCAGCAAGAACATTAAAGTAAGATTTATTCTTATTCTCACTCTCAAAACAATTACAAATACTAAAAAACAAGGATCCAGTCTTAACGGCTGAATACATCAAGCTTTATGAGGGCTGTGACTGAGAACAGTGACTTAAGTTCTGATGAGATTCTGGACATGAACAAGGAGAGCCAGCAATATGGAAAGTCAAGTGGAAAACGTTAATGCAACTAATTCTACCTCCACAGTGATTACTGCCAAGAATTATGTTTCATGCTTTCTAATGGTCTCCTTTTAACAAGTTAAAAAACGGAAGATTAACAGGGCTAGGCAACTTAAATGTTAATGTTAATCCAGATATGTCTTACAGTAGTTAGAAAAGCCTCAATAAATCAAGTATGGGAGTTGACAATGTGGCACAGTGGATAAAGTCACTGCCCACAACACTGGCATCCCATATAAGCAAGGGTTCTAGACCCAGCTACTCCACTTCAGATCCAGTTCCCTGCTAATGTGTCTGGGAAAGCAGTAGAAGATGGCTCAATTACTTGGGTCCCTGTCAGCCACATGGGAGACCCAGTTGGAGTTCCAGGCTCCTGGCTTTGGACTGGCCTAGCCCTGGCCATTGTGGCCATTAAGGGAGTGAACTAAAAGAAGGAAGATGTGCGTGCATGTGTGTGTATGTCTCCCTCTCTGTCTCCATAATTCTGCCTTTCAAATGATTATATAGATCTTTAAAAATAAATCAATAAGTAGGGTAATTGGGATTGAAAAGTGCTGTGTGGGTTGATGGTGTGGAGGACAAACTTTGCCTCAAGTGAGGGCAAGTGAGACAGAATAGGACGAGGTGAGGTGAAGATTCAGAGACAGGAGGATGGTGCAGCGCCATCCAGGTAACGGAGAAAGAAGCACCAATCTGCCTGTGTCAGGAAAACACTTTCACTCCCATGTTGAAAAATAAATGGGAATTTTAGAAGTAGGTGCCAAAGCCTGTGCATTATACACACTGAGATTCATTTGATTATTTCAAAAAATAGAGGAAAGATAAATCTGGAGAAGTCGATAAAGCAGGGGTTGACAATTGATGAAAGAGCTAAGAAGGACCTGGGGTTCATTGTATTTTATTTTTTTCCTTTTAAAGAAAGAAAGAAAAGTGAGAATTATAAATGTTGATCATATAGTCAAAAAATTTGACACTTTAGGAAAGTTGAAAGGAAAATTAGCTTACAGCTAGGGAATAGAAGTCAGAAGAGGTTAATATTTGTGCATATACATGTGTATATATACGTGTATGTGGATAGTATACATAAATCTGTATGTACCTATCTGCATTCACACATTTGTCATGTAATCTGGTTGTGTAGCAGGCCATCCATCTAAGTTTGTGTATGTATTCTGTAACATTTACACAACGGCGATGACACGTTTCTTAGATTGTATCATCATCATTAGTGAGACGTGACTCTAGTCTGCTCTCTCACTGCTTTCGCGTGCACCTTGGTGATTTCTACCATTATTATAATTTCCCAGCAACAGAGACCCACAAGAAGATTGAGTGGCTCCCCCAAGGTAAGGCCACAAAGCCAGTGAATGGCAAAGTTGGGATGAAGACCCTGGCCACTTAACTGCTGGCCCTCTGCTCCCTTCCTCCGCAGAGTCAGCCAGAGTCCAGGATGTAATTATCCCCGGAGGAAGATTCACTTTTCTTTATTTTATTATTCAGCAATGTAAGCTGCTAGTTTCTTCATTTATTTCATGCAGAGGTTTACATATTTTCTCTTATTTCTTTGAAAAGGGGCCCCAGGGACTTAGATTAGTTCCAGTGCCTGTGGCATTGCTTTTAATATTTGAAAAAAAAAAAAAAAAACCTCAGAGGTCACTTCATTTTTTCTTATAGATGATGTTGTTTTGATTCCTTGATAATTATTTCTGGTTTAGGGAGAGGTAGAGGAGGGGGCCTGGAGGCTTGACTTTGGAAAGAGCTCCTTTTATGGGGGTCATGGTTGTCTTTAACATCAGCACTGGGGCCTGGGAGCCTTGCAGGTGAGTGTCTCGGGAGCTGACAGTGGCTGGCAAGGGACACGTTGTCTGAGACCAAACAGTCCATGAGAGAAACAAGCTAGGCACAAGAGAGCTATGGTTTATAGGAGCCAGAAATACAGATCCACATTTAAAAGAGTGCTAGTCTAATACAATCAACCTCTTCTGTTTGTAGAAAGGCCTGCAATAAGTGATCAATGTGGAGTGGCCATTTAGGTACCTGGTGTTGCTAATATTGACTTGTTTCTCTCTGTCCGAACATCAGGAGGGTATTGGCACAGTTTCCAGACATTCTGGGCTAAAGTGAGTGAACAGTAGAATTAAATAACCTTTCAAACTAAACTTGGGGAGTTTGTGTAGGCAGGGAAAAACACCCTTATCTGGAGTTGCTGTTTGCCATTTAGCCTTGAGGCAAGTCACTTACTAAACAGAGACCTCAAGGGATTCTGAGACCCATGGTGTAAATAACTGAAGAGCCACCCAGTACCCCCAGCACAGTCTTTGTGCATTACACTTTGCCAACCCTTTCCTGGGATTCTTTTGCTCCTTTCCAGCTTTGGGCCTACAGGCTGATGTACCTGCAAATCAGTACCTCATTGGAGGTCAACATTAGTGAGACAGTGAAGGATTCTTTTTGGAGCATGAGATCTACAATCAGAGAGTCTGGGTTGGAGTCTGAAATTTGCTTCACTAAGTGAGAATCTGGACAACTTATTTAATTTCTCTGAGTATTCTCATCTAGTAACTTAAGGATAGTACATACCCTGGCACAGAGGGTTAAGCCTCCATCTGCAGTGCTCAGACTCCATATGGGCCTTGGTTTGAGTCCTGGCTGCTCCACTTCCTATTTGGTTTCCTGCTAATGAGCCTGGGAAAGCAGCCAAGCATGACCTTGTTCCTTGGGTCTCTGCATCCATGTGAGAGGCCTAGAAAAATCTCCTGCCTCCTGGCTTCAGCCTGGCCCAGCTCTGGCTGTTGAGGCCATTTAGGAAGTGAAGCAGAGGATGGATGATCTCTCTCTATTTCTCCCCTTCGCTCTGTAATTCTGACTTTGAAATAATTAATTAATTAAATCTTAAGCAAAAAAAAAAAAAAAAAAGATGGTGCACACTGCTCTGAGGACAAAATAACATGCAGCAAAGAAGTTAAAACGAGCAGTCTTGAAGCAAGAGATCAAAAACATTAACTGTTGGGGTGGGTGTTTGGCGTAGCAGTGAAGACGCAGTCTGGGCCTCCTGCATACTGTATCCAAATGCCTGGATTCCAGTTGTGGCTCCTCTTGCCATTCCAGCCTCCTGTTAATGCACAGCCAGGAAGGCAGCAGGTGATGGCCCAGGTACTTGAATCACTTTGAGTTTCCAATTTGTGGCATTGGTCTGGTCCAGTCTGGGCTGTTGTGGGCATTTGGGGGAGTAAACAAGGTGAAGGGTGATTTTTCTCTTCTGTGTTTCTCCTCTATCTTTGTCTCTTTCTGTTTGTCTTTCAAAAAAATACAGAAATAATTTAAAAAATCAAAAGCTGACCCTGATCTTTCTTTTTTTTCTCTTGTTTTTGTTGTTGTTTTTTAAAAGATTTATTTATTTATTTGGAAGGCAGGGTTACAGAGAAGCAGAGGCAGAGGCAGAGAAAGAGAGAGGTCTTCCATCTGCTGGTTCACTCCCCAGATAGTCACAATGGCCAGAGCTGTGCTGATTTAAAGCCAGGATCCAGGATCATACTCTGGGTCTCCCATGAAAGTGCAGGTGCCCAAAGACTTGGGACAACTTCTACTGCTTTCCCAGGTTTTAGCAGAGAGCTGGATGGGAAGTGGAGCAACCAGGCCACAAACCTGTGCCCATATGGGATGCTGGCACTGCAGGCAGTGGCCTTACCCACTGCCACAGCACCAACCCCATCTGATCTTTCTTTTGAAAAACGTTACCTATGATTATTTTCATAATATTGAGCAGCATCATAATTGTGGCTCATCCTAGGATTCTTTTATCTCCCATGATAACTTCCAAGCCTTGACTTAGTTCTGTGAGTTGTGTTGATTTCTAGCTAAATAGGCGATAAGAAGGGAATACTTGAGATGTTTCAAATCTGTCTCCTTATTCTGTTTGTTCAGTTCCACTGATTTAAGAATCCTGTATCTTAGATCATGAACCAAAATTCCTAATTCTTGATTCTTCTACTCAGTTTCTAAAATTTTAATTGCATCTAATTCTTGGGAAGAAATTCTGTTTGGTATAATGTACAAACCCAAGAATCAAAGTCAGGCTCTGAGAAATAATGGGTTTGATCCTGAATCTATCACTTACTTCTACTTATTGCTTATTACATGAAACTTTGAACAAGTTATTTTATTTTTTGAAGCTTAAATGTTCTCTTTTGTAAAGTAGACTTGATAATCTCAAACTCATAAAGCTATGTTGAAAATAAAATTGGATTTAAAGAACCATAATCATGGTTTGATATATAATTCAATTTGTAGGTTTTTGACATTCAGCATGTGCCAAGTGTGGTGCTAGACATAAGGTCACAGAGGTGACTATGACACACTCTTCCCTTAAAGATGTCCCTACATGGTGACCCTAAGGAGGCCACCACAGTCAGTGCAAATCAGGCAATTTTTTTTATTTTTTTTTAAAGATTTACTTATTTATTTGACAGTCAGAGTTACACACAGAGAGAAGGAGAGGCAGAGAGAGAGAAGTCTTCCATTCATTGGTTCACTCCC
The DNA here is from genome assembly GCF_964237555.1 of Oryctolagus cuniculus. Classification (NCBI taxonomy): domain Eukaryota; kingdom Metazoa; phylum Chordata; class Mammalia; order Lagomorpha; family Leporidae; genus Oryctolagus; species Oryctolagus cuniculus. The sequence continues at coordinate 125,736,489 of NC_091434.1, forward strand.
TAATTGGCTGCAACGGCCACAGCTGCGCGGATCCAAATCCAGGAGTCAGGAGATTCTTCCAGGTCTCCCACGCGGGTGCAGGGGCCCAACCACTTGGGCCATCTTCTACTGCTTTCCCAGGCCATAGCAGAGAGCTGGATTGGAAGTGGGGCAGCGAGGCCTCAAACCGGTGCCCATATGGGATGCTGGCACTGCAGGTGGTGGCTTTATCCACTACACCACAGCACCGGCCCCAATCCAGGCAATTTTATGTCTTGATGCTCAGCACTTGGAGGAGTGTTGCCTCACACTAGCTGTGAGCAGAGAGGATTCCTCCTGAATTCAGAAAGTGTTGTATTAAGGCTGAAAGACTTGTTCAGGCAGAGAGAGTTTGAAGGACAATTCAGGTGGAACAAATTGTGAGTGAAGCCCTGAAACGGAAGGGTGTAGGAAGACAATGCATGCACTGACAGAATCATAGCTTGCACTGTGAGATGGGATAGGGTAGGATGTGAGTCCAAAGACTTAGGCAAGTGCTGTGTTTTGGCGAGCCTTGGGTGCTGGACCCAGGATCTGGAGCTGTATTCATGTACAATAAAGAGGGACCGGCGCCATGGCTCACTTGATTAATCCTCTGCGTGTGGCACCTGCATCCCATATGGGCGCCGGTTCTATTCCCGGCTGTTCCTCTTCCAGGCCAGCTCTCTGCTATGGCCCGGAGTGCAGTGGAGAATGGCCCAAGTGCTTGGGCCCTGCACCCGCATGGGAGACCAGGAGAAGCACCTGGCTCCTGGCTTCGGATCGGCGCAGTGCTGGCAGTGGCAGCCATTTTGGGGAGTGAACCAATGGAAGGAGGACCTTTCTCTCTGTTTTTCTCTCTCATTGTCTATAACTCTACCTGTCAAATTAAAAAAAAAAAAATAAAGAGACTGAAAGTCACAGCAATGGAGCCAGCGCTATAGCATAGTAGGCTAAGCCTCTGCTTGTGGTGCCAGCATTCTATATAGGCACCGGTTCATGTTCTGGGTGCTCCTCTCTCAGTCTAGCTCTCTGCTAATAGCCTGGGAAAACAGTGGAAGATGACCCAATTGCTTGGGTCCTTGCATTTGCGTGGGAGACCCAAAAGAAGCTCATGGCTCCTGGCTGCAGATGGTCTCAGCCTCGGCCATTGCAGCCATTTGGGGACCGAACCAGCAGATTGAAGACCTTTTCTCTGTCTCCCCCTCTCTCTGTCTGTAACTCTGCCTCTCAAATAAGTAAAAAAAAAAAAAAAATTAAAAAAGCAAAGTCACAGGAATTTGTCACTATGTCACTAAATGAAAGATGCTATTATGTTAATGGACAGTTGAAGCAATGGCTGGTAACTGTTATTGTTGCACAGGCTTGATGCTCTTGTGTGTGATACTGTACCAACAGAGCTCCCAACGTTTTATATCCCTTTCTGATGAGTCCCAGGCAAACCAAGTCAGCTCTTTCAAGGCTTTCAACCATTCATTAAGCTGGCATCTTGCCAGGCTCTCTTCCCAACTCCCTGGTGCGGATGGTTTCATAAAGCACAATCTGGGAGTGAGGATGTCTGGAAACAGATCTCAAATATAACACTAGCTTTGCACCTGGAAAGATATTTTAACATGTACCTCTGTTTCTCCATCTGTAAGGTGGGTACAATAATAATACATTCTTTGGAGATATTTTGAGGATTAGATGACTCATTAGAACAATCTCTTTCATACAGTAGGTATTCATTAAACATAATTGCTGTTAATGCCCTAAGTTGTGTTGATTTTTCCACCCCCATGATTGACATGTATCTCATAAATTTTCTTCTTTGCTTCATGTACAGAACAGAGAAAAACAAGGCAGTGCTTGCTAAGCTCTTCCAGGCCAGTACAGACCATGCAGTCTCTGGTATCTTAAAGGGAGGCTTGATTCTAAGCTGTGGGAGGAGGATGTGGGGGAGGAAGGGACTGTTTTTATCTCTTTTTGAAGAATATGCATGCTGCTTTATTTCACACATTTATTTGGCTATTAATATAATAACAAGGATGAGCATAGTTGCTTTTGGATGTCATCAAAAGATAGAAGAAGGCAGAAGAAAGAATGATAAGAAGTAAAGTTTTCATGGAAGGGGTAGAATTGGGATGAAGCAGTATGGCTAAGCTTTGCAAAGTGGAAGTTAGAATCATAATATTCATAATATTCGGGTCAAAATCCCAACCAGTTTACCTTTTTTTTAATTTAAAAATGTTTTATTTAAAAACATGGAATGCTTCACGAATTTGGGAGTCATTCTTGAATAAGGGTTATGCTAATCTTCTCTGCCTTGTTCCAATTTTAGTATATGTGCTGCTGCCAAAATGAGCACAGATTAGCCAATATTAGTTGAGAATTTTCTCTGAGCTAGACACCTAGCTACTATACCTCTCATGTGAAGATTAGGCACACTTATCCTAGTTTGTGCACAGGGATGTTGTGGAAGTCTGGTTTGATGAGACACATGGGCATGCTTCTTAAACTCTCAAAAACAACTACATTTGAGTTACTATTAGAGATGGGTCATGCTTGGATGGCAGTGAAATAGATGGGCAGTTCAATCAGACAAATACTGTGGATAAATGAAAAGCTCTACCTTATTTGGGACAAAGAGAAGAAAAGGATCTGCTCTGAGCTAGTGAACTAAAATCCCCCAACCGTTCATTGGAATGCATGTGATGTGTTTCCTATCCTTGAAGTGTGTGTGGCTTAAACAGCGAGATAAACAACTGAGGACTAAGTAGGACATTTGTATTGGAAAGTATGAATAAAATATGCTTGGAAATGGATGCTGAGATTCCCAAAGGAATGAATCCAAAGTTGTAAGCAATGACATTGATTAAATCAGTAAGAAGGAGCTATTGGGGGTTTTGGCATGGGAATGATGGAATCAAACTATTTTCACATGTGCATCTCTTGTCCAAGGGATTTCCCCATAATGCTTTCAACAGGACCACATACAAGGCTAGGATTGAGTTTTGATGGGCAGGCATGTAAAGGAAAAATATTAAGGATAATTGCATAGGTTGTCCATCCAAGCCCAAACGGGAACCCCAAAGAGTTACTCACAGGGCAAGGATGCTGGATTTGTTTGGAAGTTTCATGATAAAATAAAGCAAAATGAGATCTAAATATTTCAAGTTTGTGTGTGTCAAGGAAAATGGTAAAACATAAGCATAACTTTTGAGTGCAGGAATGGAGAATGCCCAGGATAGCACTACCAGAGATCCTAAAGAGTAGCGTTTGAGTGTTTTTTGGAAGCAGATAGATTTAGTTTTTATCTCTGCTTTGTTATTTATCAGGATAAAGCATTGAACCAATTATCATTTTCCTTTCTAGGCCTGATTTACTCCTCTGGAAAGAGAGTTCCATCTTGTGTATCTTATGTTTGTTTTAAAGATCAAATGAAGCGGCCGGCGCTGCGGCTCACTAGGCTAATCCTCCACCTAGCAGCGCCAGCACACCGGGTTCTAGTCCCGGTTGCCCCTCTTCCAGGCCAGTTCTCTGCTGTGGCCAGGGAGTGCAGTGGAGGACGGCCCAGGTGCTTGGGCCCTGCACCCCATGGGAGACCAGGAAAAGCACCTGGCTCCTGGCTCCTGCCATCGCATCAGCACGGTGCGCCGGCCGCAGCGTGCTGGCCGCGGCGGCCATTGGAGGGTGAACCAATGGCAAAAGGAAGACCTTTCTCTCTGTCTCTTTCTCTCACTGTCCACTCTGCCTGTCAAAAAAAAAAAAAAATCAAATGAAGAAGGAAATGTGTTTACTACAACAACTGTTGCTCAGTGTGCATTCAATAAATAAATAAGAATAGAGCTCATATGAAAATTTTAAAAAATGACAAGTCAGAAGAACTAATTCTAAAAGTAAGGCACTGATTTCAATGGTAGACAGCAGAAGACTGACTCTTTCAGAAACAATGCACCAAGTGTCACAGGCACCTTCTTGTGTAAACAGAGACAGTACAATTCACTCTCTGCCTTTCAAGAATGTCATACTCAGAGAATGAGCCAGATAAGTAAAGTGACAATTGTAGTGCAGAATTGTAAAGGCAGAATCCTGAAGGGGCATGGACCTGATTATTCTTGTGGCTCCCAATGGGTTAATTTACCCTGTACTCTTCTGTAAATTCACACTAACCTCTGGCAAGGTTGCCCTCCCTTTGCCTTTGGATAACATCCATCCTGAGGCAGTTATTATTGGAGTTTGTGCCCATTTTGTTCCAAAAAAGGTCCCTTACACTAGGCATCTTCTGCCAATGTGAATGACTCAAGCTGCCTTCAGGATCCCCACCAATTCTGATGGTGTCTTTGGAAATTTAGGGGAAAATGGGCACTCTTCTCAACCTATTTTGCTAACATATACTCTTAAACATGCTGATAGGACCGGTGTTGTGGCACAGGGGGTTAAACCACTGCTTGCAACACCACCATCCCATAAGGGAGGGCCAGTTTATTTTCAGTCCCAGCTGCTCTGCTTCTGATCCAGCTCTCTGCTAAGGTGCCTGGGAAGGCAGCAGAAAATGATGCAAGTACTAGAGTCCCTGCCACCCATGTTGGGAGATCAAGACTGTTCTTCACTCCTAACTTCAGTAGGGCCTAGCCCTGACTATTGCAAGCATTTGGGAGTCAACCAAGGGAGGAAAGTGTAATTTTTTGTCTCTCCTCTCTGTGCTACTCTGTCTTTCAAATAAATAATGTTTTTGTAATACACACACCAAAAAAACTTAAAAATTAAAACAGTCATGAAACTTGGGTCAATTGATCAAAAACATTGTTGTAATAAGAAACAAACCTGTGATGTCTCTGATGTGGGTTATATATCCCTTCAGCTCAAGGATCCTTAAGGGGTATTCACCAGGCAACACAGAACCAAGACCCCTGACAAAAATTACTCTTCTCAGTTGCAATTGGAGGAAATACAGTTCAAAGAGTGATCTCTTTGATCACAGAATTGTCCCAAACCATATAACTTTGAAAATTTTCCCAGAAATTAAATGCATGTGGGCCTGACATCAAAGCCCCTGTTTTTTTCTGCTCTCTGAAATGCTGATGACTGGAAAGTGTTGGTTGCTTCTGGTGACCACTTCTGCCTCTCTCTGCAAAGAAGACAAAAATTGATTTTGCACGTTTAGGCCATCCCCTCTAATAACTCACCAATCTTCTGTGATTCATTGTGCTGAAGCACTTCCAATTCATTAGGCATTCCTTCTCTTTAGTCTGAGTTTCAAAACTCATTATTCAACATTTATCTGCACCAAAATGTATGCCATCCATTAGCTCTCTATTAGCCTGAGGTGTCCAAATGAGCAAATTTCTCCATCAGAATGCATTGTGCCTCATTATTTGTTGTTCCCCATAATTTAGTGACATCTGCAAATTTTCAAGCTTGGTTTTGAACACCAAGTCTGCGATATCAGTAACACAAGTCACGCAAGATAATACTGAGTTGAAATAAGCATCTTAATTTTCACTCCCATCAGGCAGGCATGCAGATGCAATGCCATTATTACTGTCCAAATTCCATGATATTTTTCCCTATCTTATAGCCAAGAATGGAGATTAGAGCGCATGTAAAAATAAAAAGTTCAAACCAGAGATTTTGAAAATGAAATATCAGTTGTGGCTTGTGCTTTACCTTAACAATGTCAAAAGTACTTTCATTTTTAAAGTGACTATGGGTTCTCCTAGCATCTCATCATTTAAATACAGATTTTTATAAAGAGTCAACAAACATTCACCTTTCACCATTGCTTCAACAATAATCTCCCCTTCAAACTACATGTTCAAAATCTATATAGACAGTGATCATAATAGGGACTCTTTATTGAACACTGATTACATGCTAGTCCCTATTAGAGACTTCACACGTATTTACAACTCCTCACTAGAAGCCTGTTGATGGCTGTTCTTTTACTTTTAATTATTTATGAGAAAGAAAAGGACATACACACACATACACACGGTGGGGGGGGGGGTGGGGAGAGAAACACTCCATTCCATTGATTACAGCCTCAAATGCCTACAATACCCTGGGCCTGGCTGGGGCCAAAACCAGGAGCCACATGCTCAATCCAGGTCTCCCAAATGGGTGGCCAAGACTCAATCACTTAAGTAATTAATCAGTGCTGTATTCCGGGGTCTGCATTGATGAGAAACTGGAGTCAGGAGCCTGAACATGGTATTAAACCCAGGTACTTCAATGTGGGACACAGACATCTTAATCTGTAGACCAAATGTCCACTCCTGGATGGCTATTATCATTTCCTATTTCACAAAGAAGGGTCAACTCATTTGCCAAAAGCACAGAGCAAGAATGTACCAGAATACGTTTCAACACAAGACTTGTCTACCTCTACAGCATGGTCTAGGCAAAAAAAAAAAAAAATAATAATAAAAAAATAAAAAAATAAAACAAAGAACAAAAGAAAATCCAGCATCCTGTACAAACCTAATAATGAAATAAAAAATCATGAATAAAGTAAAAAAAAAGACCTTATAAAATCCAGCCATTATCAGAACTGGTTTTGTCCCATTCTGAAGGGTTTCATCTCCCTCATTTTTTTCCTAGGTGTTGGCAAGGTTTTCTTATCAAGATACCATGCCTTCCATTCTGTGAGTGGAAATGAACCCATACTGCAGATATTTCTAGGAATACAATAAAAGCCAGATGGTCACAATACCTGTTTAATGGAAACAGGGATGCAAACCACCCCGTGAAGTGAATGTCCATTGTTGACACAATAAGTAAAAGTCACATCTCCATTGTTTCACTACTTTGAGAGGGTGGCTAGTTAAAATTACAGTATAAAAATACCACCATGGATAGCACTATACTATCCATGTGATAAGAAGATCAGTAGTTGTGGTCTTGTGCACTACTGTATTTCCAGGATGCTGAATGTTCTCAATAAATACCCACTAAAGAATGACTAATCTCTGTGTCCACTTCTAGAATATGAACATCACATAATATGAAGTTTGGCTCTGAGAAAAAGCTTGCCAAGATACTCTGATGGGGAAAAATATAAATCATGACCTCTACCAGTGCAACCAAGCCTTACAGGATGAGTTATCTGAGTTAGGACAAGGGATGAACAGGGTTTGTATGCATCGCGGTTAAGGAAGCAGGACAAAGAAGAAAATGGAAAATCTTTCTTTAGGAAGAAGCAGGCCTGGCAAGGAGGAGACTGGGTTGTCAGGATGGAGATACAGAGGTGGAAGAGGAGGCAGGTGTTCCTCATCGTGTGTCTTGGGTCAGGTATCCTGAAGACTAGCTGTGATCTCATCAGTCAGCAGCAAGATGAACTGCCACCTGCTGTGTTCGGGAGCATCAGCAATTCTGACCTCAGCCACTAATTAGGGCAGACTATGGCTCTTAAGTCCTGGAATATTTTCTATGTGACCTTTGCAAAGTTTGTCAACCTCTGATCTAGTTCACAGCATAGACTCTTCAAGATCTAATTGTCCCCCACAGTTCCATAACTGTGGCTTTACTCTAATGTCTGTTGGTCCCGAATCAATCCCTCAACCTTCCTGTGTCTTCGTTTGTTACCCTGCATTTGTATAATAGACACAAACATAATCTGAGATTGTAAGCTCTAAAGTCTGCAAAGAGTAGGGTTGTTAAAAAGGAGGGAGTGCTCAGTAAGCACCTGATGAAAGATGAGGGGACATCACAGGTGGTGCAGGGAACACCATCCATCTGAGTTCACAAGGGCACCAGCTTCAACTGACACCAAGAGGACCCAGAAGCCCAGGGCATTCCACACTCAAAACAGAAGGCTCTGCACTTCCAGGCATTCCCAGGAACTCCAGATAGTGGCACTTGACCTACTTTGGGTATTCAGTTCAGCCAGCTGGCTCGGCAGAAGCTACCTGCAGCACCAGGCACAGTAGCTCTGAGCTGTCTACCTGAGAACCTCAAGGCACAGAGCTTGCTGTCTGATGTAATGGATGAGGGACACCTGCTGTATTTTAGGTCAAAGGTCTTCCTCCAATGTGAGTGAGATTTCTACATGAAAACCTTTAAGGGCTCCCAGGTTAAACTCATCTCACTTCCTTTGAAAGGCATTACCATGCATTCAGGGATAGAAACTCAGTTACTGGAAATCTATTATGGGTCAGATGCTTTTCATATTTTATCTCACTTAATTTTCAAGGTAATCCTGTGGAGTGAGTCATGCATTCCCACCTGCATGATGATGGAACTGATGATCAGAATGGTAAAATAATTCCTCCAGAATACCAAACTACCACACGCCGAGGTCACAATCACAACCTGCTCTCCGCAGTGATGTTCTCCTGTCACAGCAGTCACCCCTGTCTGAGCAATGCAAGTCATTCCCTCCTTGTCTCACGTTCCCCCAGGGTCCAGAGGTAGGAAGCAATCCCTTGTACTTTATCTAAATCCAGGCTTGAGCAAACTACCCAGCCCCACGTCTTTGCTTCATAGAAATCACGGCATAATGCAGGTCCCTTCCTGCTTATCCAAGGTGCAACCTTCTCTTCAATTCCTCACCGTGCCATGCGAAGTTTCTTTTCTCCTTGTGCCTCTGCTGACCACATTGGTCTGCTTGCCATTCTTTGGGCAACTGTGCCTCTGGCCAGGGTCCCATTTCCTCTTCTCTCTACATCCTAACCCTGTACATCTTTGTTTTCTACACTTCCCAAGTAGATTTCCTTTCTATCCTCTCATTTTTATCCTTCTCCTTTTAATTTATAAGACACGTATTAGTTAAGAAACTCTTACTCTTCATTTAGCTCATTGGGCCAAATGTATCGACAGGGCACCCATTTTGCTCCGTTTGAGTCCTATTTCTTTCCATTAGTGTTTAGCATTAAGCAAGCTATTCAGCCTTTTAATGTCTCAGATTTCTTATATGGAAAAAATTGGGGCTAATAGTATCTATTTTAGAAGGTTTTTCTGAAGATGACATATGAAAGTGTCTCCTAGGAATATAATGGTGAATGCAAACTAGACAATCAATGCCTATTTCCTTACTGTCTTATCCAAGCTGCCAATGTGATTATATAACACACACTATGCAAGCCAGCACTCCACTCCCATAGTCTTACATTGTTCCTTATTACTTCTGTGAAAACTGGGTATTTGAAGAGCAATGTAAGTAACTTTAAAAAGACATCACTTATTATGTTTTTTCTTTAGTTATCTTAGACTTTGGGATTTTGTTGGACATACAGGAACTAATAAATGCATATTTGATATTGATTGATTAGAGTTTCATAGATAATGGGCAAAATCAAAGGTTTTACCTTCAACCCCAGTTATAGCAATCAATAGAATCTCATGGAAAAACGTACCCTCAGGCAGTGCTTTTCAAATGCGTTCTACTCATACTTTTATTGAATGAAAACAAATTACCTTCATTGAAAGTAGTTTTTGTTTTAATTGAAAAAAGGTAGAAAAAAGAATGAGAATATGCTGCACTAATAATTTGTAGGATTTTGTAATTCATCTCAAGTTCTTTTTCAATATTGGCAGTATATTTTTATTTAATAAAGGATTATTCAAGCATGAAATACTGTATCACAAATAAAGATGACATTTTTTGCTTATTATGCTTTCTTTTCCTCATTCATACATTTACTTAATATTGTTTATTGAGCCACTGCTATTGAATGGTTGTTACAGGTGTTAAGAAGGAAAAGACAAAAAACTTTAATTCTTTTTTTTCAGTGTCTCCACCCTCAGCTGGAAGACAGACTTGCAGAGAAGGCTTGGTGGTATGACTATATTATCATGAGGACATGTGCGCCTGTGTGTGTGTGTGTGTGTGTTTGTGTGCAGTTAACTCAGGCAATGCTTCACAGCCCAGAGACTGAGATTTGAAGGATGTGCATGAATGCAGTAAGAAGTCTGAGGAAGCTATTGTAATCCACAAGCTGTACTTTGGAAATTTATATTCATTAAATAAAAGTTAAAAAAAATTCCAGCTCTCAGTGCAACTTGCAATTCTCTCTCTTGTTAATTTTGTATTTAAAATTGAAGTTTATGTTTAAAGTCTTATATGTATGTTGGTGTGCATTTGCGTAAATGAAACCTACTCTGAAAAATATTTTGAAAATATCATTCTAAAAGTAATTGTGTTTTTCTACAAGTTACGATTTCTTTCATAAAAAATGGAAATAAAAGATATCCTAAAAAAAAAAAGAAGAAGACTGAAAGAACAGTGGGGTCAGGGCATTCTAGCACCATTGCCTCTAATACTCTGCTCTCATTTCAGAACTGTGGTCAACTAAGTTGTGTTCATTTCAGTATAAAGTGGATTAATTCATGCCCTTTCTTCATTCCAGCATAAAGTGCATCATGGAGCAAGGCGATTTGAATGCACAGGCTTGTATTTCAAGCCCAAATCATTGCTTTTTGGGAGGTAAATAACAGCCATTTTGGTTTTTTATTCTCAAACTCTATAATCATTATAAAAATTCTTCTTCTAACTAACCACACACCGCTGTTTTGACATTTGAAAATTATTTTCCCTCAATTGATTGGAAAAGCTGTTGCTATTCTGGAAATATTAAGCAATATTGAAAGAGGGCAAAGAGCATATTGGGGCAGGTCAGTCAGCCACAGGTGGACCCAAGATTCCAGCTATCTCAGATTTGTGTGTGTGACCTCAGGCATGCTTTCTAAGCTTTCTTGGGCCTGAATACTTCATTTATAATTTTAGGAAAAATAGCAGAGGAGGAATGAAAACATGACATGGATTTTTGTTAGTCAAAAACCTGGGGCTTTGGAGGTCCCACAGAACTGTGTACTTTTTATCCCTAAAACAAGACACAGGCTTTTAGTTCAAGGTGAAGCAGGCATGGTCTTCTCTGTGTTTTTCACTAACCACAACTGGAAATTATAGTGAAAATAAACGTAAGAAAAGACTGAAAATTGAAGAGAGCAAAATAGATTGGCTAGGGAACTTGGAAACGGAGGAAGGACACACTGTGAGTGCCTGGAGTTTTCTTTTGGACTCACATATCTCAAACTCAGTAGAAACTGGGTCTTGGAAATACCAATGAGAGCAGACAAAAATTCCCCACCCTAAGCCTGTATTCTTGGGCAAAGGGAGATGTCAGAAACCTTAAAATAACTACTTTGCCTGTCAAGCATCACAGAAAAAAACTGGCTGCATTTCCACCCTTGCAGAGGCAGAGTGGGGAACCTGGACTTCCAGCCGTGTGAAAGTGATGAAGCCCATGAGTGGTGTCAGAGAAAGCCATAGAGGCAGCCGGGATTTCATACTGGCAGTAGTGTGTCTCCCTTCCTCCCATGCCTGTAAGGCTGCCACAAAACACATCAAACACCAGAGTAAGGGAAAGGTTTTAATGGGGAAACCCAACCAACCAGAGAGAAGGGACGAAGAAGGAAAAAAGCAGGAGAAGGAGAGCATAAGAGAGAAACTGAGAGAAAGAGGGAGAGAGAAAGAGGGAGAGAGAGCCATGTGTTCAGGAACAGGTCCTCTTAAACCATTGCCAGGGGTGGGCAAGGAAGTAGGAGCAGTGACTCCCATCACAGGGAGGGTAGAGCTGACACCAGTAGTTGGGCCATGTGTTCACCTGGCTTCCAGCCATGGTGGTGGGGGATAGAGCCTAGGATGGTGTCCAGGGTGCAGATAGCTCCATAGATAAGACTGCACCATTTTACTAACAATGCCCAGTATCAGTGGAGACTAGGAGTCAGAATCCTTATGTCTACTCAATAACAACGAGTAACACATGAACCAGGGGTCAATGAAAGCTGAGAAGTGACCCTGAGTTCCTACATCTACCTGACAGTTATGAGGTGGTGCTACCTGCTAGGACTCCTACAGCAATATCAAAAAAGTTAATTAAAACAAATTTAGGGGCTGTTGCAGGTTAAGCCTCTGCCTATGACATGTTGCCCTTCAAATAAATAAAAAATAAATTCTAAAAATAACAATACCAACAAAAGTCAATTTAGATAATCTCCAGAACTTCATAACATAACATAAAATTACTTGTTTGAAATTAAAATAAAAAATTATACAGAAACTTTGAAAATCTCAAACAGAATGAAGAAAGGAATAAATTCTGACACCAAATGAGAAGTAGTAGAATTATTTGACAACAGTTTCAAAGCAGCCAGGATGAAAATGCTTTAATTATCAATTGTGAACACTTTTGGGGTGGAAAAATCCTGCAAAGGAGTGGAAGGATGAAGATTATCCAAATGGAAATATCAAACCTGAAGAATATAATCATGAACATATATAAAACTTTCAGAGGATAAGCTTAACAAACAGAGAGAAAAGACAGAGGGGAAAAATAGACAATCAGAACATAGAACAGCAAAGCTTACCTATTCTGAGAAACAAGGAGGCGATAGTCAGGGAAAAGACACAAAAGCTGAAAGAAGCAAAAGAGGGCTAAAAAGAAGCCTAAATAATGGCTGGGAATTTCCCACTTTTGACAAAAGACATAAACCTATCAATGCAAGAAGCTGAATAGACTCCAGACAGGACAGACCCAAAGAAATGCATACCAAGATACTCATAATGAAACCTCTGAAACTAAAGATGGTGAAGCAGTCTTCAAAACAGCCAGAGAGAAATAGCACCTTATCCATAAGAAAACACGTTAAGTGACAGATTTTTCATCAGAAACCATGGAGGTGACAAGGAAAGTGGCAAAATATTTGCAATATGCTTAGCAGAAGAACTGTCAAACACAATCCTTTAGCAAGCAAAAACAACCTTCAAGAATAAAGTGTGCAGATATTCTCAGATGGAGGAAAACTAAGAAAACATGTCACCAGCAGACCTGTCCTAAAATAATAGCTGTACCTGTATTATCTCAACAGAAAGAAATGATAAAAGTAGAAACCTTAGAATATAGAGAAAGGAGAAAGAACATAGTAAGCAAAAATATAGGTAGAATCAACAAGAAGTGTCTCTTCTCCTCTCGGGTTTTTTAAATTATATTTGACACTTGAAGAAAAAGTGACACCATCTAATGTGGTTCTAAATGTGTATGGAGAAAATATTTAAATAATTACATTATGGAGGGGGTAATAAAGGAGCATAGAGGGAAATAAGTTTTAAATGTTTCACTCAAATTGGTAAAACAATGACATTTAGTCCACAGTAGGCTGTGAAAAAACTTATTTATATATAAAATAGAATAGCTAGCAATCAATGTTAAAGCTGTATAAATAAAACTACTCAAAAGCACTATAAATAAAAATGCACTTCTACATGAACGTTCAAGTAATCCACAGAAAAGGAAGAAAAATCACACAAAAGTTGAAAAAAAGGAGCAACACACAAGAAAAAAATATTAAATGCTAATTTCATGTATATCGATACATGTTAACTTCAAGCATATCAATATTGAAATCTAATGTAGATGGCCTTTTAAAAGACAGAAATTATCCAAGTGGATTATAAACTATTACCCAAGCACATGATATTTACAAAAGCTTATTAACAAAATAGGAAGATTGAAAGTTAGAGGAGAGAGAAAGATCTATGCCAGAAGCATTAATCAAAGGAAAACAGGACTAACTACATTAATATGAGACAAAGTAGATTTCAAAGCAAAGAACTTTACCAGAACCAGAGAGGGGCATGATATAATGATTAAAGAGTAAAAGTACAAATAAGACATCACAAAATAACAGCATTTAAACCAAAAAGCAAAGCTACAAGATTTGTGGAATAAATACTGATAGAAGTGAGAAGAAAAATAGACAAATCCACAGTTGTAGTTGGAAACTTCAACATAATTTACAAAATTTATAGAACAACTAAATAGACTATCAACAAGGTGATGGAAAAATTCAAGCACACCACCAACATTCTACCCAATGACAGACAACTGCATGTTCAAGTTCTCATTGAATATATCAGGGGACTTCAAAAAACATATAGAACATTTACAATCTTTTAATCCCATTTTCCACAAACTTTTTACAACTCCCTCATATACTAAGGTGGACCAGGCCTTAAAACAAACTGCAGCAAATCTAAAATAATTGAACACAAATAGTATATGTTCTTTGCTAACAATGGAATGGCATCATTTGTCAATAATAATAGGAAATTCTTCAAATGCTTGGAAACTGAACACTACTAAATAACCCACTGGATCAAAGATTAAGTCTCAAAGTCATAAAAAATAAATTGAGTTGATTGAAAATGAAAATATGACACACCAAAGTTTATGGCACATATCTAAAATAATGGTAAGAATGAAATTTATAGATCTAACTTCACATACCATGAAGACTTCAAGTCAGTCATCTCTGCTTCAGTCCTAAGAACTCAGAGAACAAGAGAATATAAAAGCAGAAGAAAGCAGGGGCAAGGGGAAGAACAAGAATTAATGAATTTGAGAACAAACAATAAAGAAAAAATCAATGGGGCATAGGGCTACTTCTTTGAAAAAAATCAATAAAATTGACAAAACCCTAGTAGAACTGACAAAAGAAAGAGAGAAAAACCAATATCAGGATGAAACATAAGATATTGCTACAGACATCAAAAGGCTAATAAGGGAGTACTACAAATAACTGTACCTTATAAATGTGAAACTTCAATTTCTTAAAAAATAAAAAAAACTACCCAAACCAACAGAAAAGAAATATATCATTTGGATAATCCTAAAGTTACTAAGGAACTTGAATTCATAATTTTTAAAATTCTCCATAAAAAGAAATATCTGGACTCAATTTCCCTGTAGGGTTCTCACAAACAATTTTTGAGTTAATACTAAATCTAAACTATCATTAACAAAAATAGAGATATAGAGGAGGAGCAAATACTTCACAATTCATTTTGTAAATATATATACAATGGTATTTTAAAGAGATTATAGAAAATGAAACTTGAAAATTTATTTGAAATTCAAATGTAATTTTTCTTACTATGTATTTTCTATGAACTTTGGGAGATATGTATGTTTTATCATTTACTTAATTAATGCAGGAGTAAAAATATTTTAAAATGCAATTGCAAGTAGAATTCAGCCATATATTAAAGTAATTACCCACTATTAGAAAGTGTGCATTTTATGAATTCGTCACTTGGGTATAATAAGCTGGTTAAATATTTGAAAACCATTCAAGATATGCCACCATTAACAGGCTAAAGAAGAAATAAGTCTCATAAATAAATCAATCAGCACAGTAAAGACACTGGATAAAATTCAACACCTATTCATAATAAATGAAAAAAATGCTCTCTGACCATTGTCACAAATCCCTCATTTTATGAAGGATGTGAAGGATGGAAGGAAGGTGTTGGCTGAGAAGGAGAAATCAGTGTACCCAATTTCAGGACTTACTACCTGCAGTGATAAAGGTGGTGTGATATTGCTGGAAAGATAGACAGAGAGATCAATGGAACAGAATAGAAACTCAGAAGTAAACCCATACAAACATTCCCAACTGGTTTTTCACAGGGCTTTAAATCAATTCACTGGAGGATAGATAACCTTTTGAAATTATAAAACTTTTAGGGAAAACAAAACAAAGCAAAACAAAAATGGCAGAAAATCTTTGGCTTCTAAGACTAGACAAAGATTGCATAATCCATAAAGATCAACAAGACTTCATCCAAATTTAAAAAGTTTGCTTTAAAAAGACTGCTCATGGAATTGAAAAACAAGCTAGAGGGTGGAGGAGAATATTTCTGAGCTGTGTGTTCAGCAAAGGATTAATATCTAGTGTTAAATAACAGTCAAAACTCACCAGCAAGTAAATAATCCAATCACAATTGGGCAAAATGCATAAAGAGAAATCTCTCCAAACAGGATACTCAGATGGCAAACCCATGAAAGATGTTCAACATCATCAGCCAGTAGGGAAATTGAAATTGAAACCACAGTGATACCTTGCTATCAACACAACTGAAATGAAAAGTAGTGATGGCATCAAATGCTCTCTAGGATGAAGAAAAACCACATATCTCCCATATTGCTTGTGGAAATGTAAAATGGTACAGGCATCAGAAAGGTGCTTTGGTAGTTTTTTTTTTAAATGACTAATGTACTTATTTGAAAGTCAGAGATCTACATCCACTGATTAACTCCCTAAATACCCACAATGACTGGGATTGCACCTGGCCAAAGTCAAGAAACAGGAATTCTATCCATTCTCTTACATGGATGACAGAGACCCAAGTACTTGGGCCATGATCTGCTGCATTCCAAGGCACATAAGCAGGAAACTGGATTAGAAGTAGCCAGGACTCAACTGGTGATCCAATGAGGGATGCAAGATTCCCAACAGGTTACTTACCCTGTTGTGTCATAATGCCTACCACAACACGTTCTTCAGAAAGCATGCATGCTATTGTCACCTAGCCATGCAATTGTACTGCTTGATATTTATTTCAGAGAACTGAAAAAAGGGTGATTGTAAGCGCTAATTTTAGGTGGTGTCAGAACTACCATATTTCTTGTTAATCATAATTATTTTATTTCAACATATATTGAAAAAAATAAAACTTGTGCATCTAATAATGCAAAAATCTTATGTACAATAAGATACATATTATCTATTAAAATATACTTAATTTGTAAAAGACAAATTTGTGAAAGACAAATATAAGTCTATAAAAGTATAAATCATTCATTATTACAATTTTGAAGGCTGTCTGAATATGACAAGCTTTCACTAGTGACCAACACATGTTTATCACCAGAATCCTACAGTCATATCTATTGAAACATATCAGGATGTTGGGAAAACAGCTTTTATCATGGTTAGGAGTCTGAAAAAAGTGATCTTTTAGGTCTTTTCCTGATATTTCAGAGGCTCAGGTACATAATTTTTTGAGACTGCTTTTGAAGGAGCAGTGGAAATCAACTCACAATGTAGCTTCTGCAGATGTACTAAAAATAATTATAATGGAATTATTTAAAGGCAAGAAAAAGCAGTCAGCAAATCCTAGTACAGACATGCTCAAAATTACATGTGTTTGGGTTCACTGTCACTCTCCCAGAGAATTTTTATAGAATAGATTCAGGGGAACTCTCAGTATTTCCTAAACAATTGGCTGCATACAAATAGAAAATGATTTTCAAAGTTCTCCAGAAAAAATTAAAGTATCACCAATTGGGGGATGAGTACTCCAGATTATATAAACAGAACAAAGCCATGGTTATGCAGCAGTTCAAAGTCATTGCCACTGTTACAAAGCCCCAATAACAGTGTTCTTTCTGAGCTAGAATGTATGATCATCCTTAGTTCATGGCAATTTGAGAGTTTTTTGTGTAGCCTGAAAGGCTTTGTGGCATAAAACCATGTAGCCTTGCTTTCCTGCAGTCTGAGTGACTGGGCACTCTCTATTCCCTCCATTCTGAGGGATGCCCTGTCTCTCAGGGAGAGAGAGAGAGAGAGAGAGAGAGAGTTCATTTAGCTTCCAGAGCACTGGAAAAAGTGCATATCTTTGAATGAAATTTGGCTCACATTTGTCAACATTTAACACTAATTTTCCTGAGACATTTGTGATGTAAAATGTTAAATACTGGGTTTACATAGCTAGAACATAGCTAGTAATGGGTGATTGGAAGCTAATACAAAGAAAATTGCAAGGAATTTTTGTCTTAATTCAATCCCCCCCTAATATGTCTTTCCAAATATATGGACAGGTTGGTAATTTCCTTCTCCCTTGTTCCATATTAAAAAGATTATATGTTAGGTTTACACTTTATACATTGATTATACATTAACAATAATATATAACATTTATTGAGTGATCTTAATATGCTGGATACTGTTCTCGATTTGCTATGTGTAGCAATCAATTTATTTTTCCCGAAAGCCCTTGAGGTGAATAATATTTTATTGATAGAAGACTGAAACGTATCTGGATAGTATGTAGTGGAACTGGAATTCAAAAACAGGCATTTGGAATATGATCAAACCTACATTTTCAACCCATGATTCATTTACTTTCAAGTGTTCTTATCCATCACTCATCATATGAAGTTAATTCCCATAGAGACTCAGCATACACACACACACACACATAGATACACACATGAAAAATTTTTCTTCCTTTGGCAGAGTGAGAGAAACCATGCAATGCTGGTGTTGTTTTCTTATCTATTTGATTTTTTAAAGTACTAGTTAGCATTCATTATGCTGATTCATAAGTCATCAATACATCTCAATTCACTGTTTGGAACAAAATGTTTAAATGCACTATTTTTGTGAAGTTGGAAATTAATAGTTGCAAAAGATATAAAAGAAGCAACTACTATGGCCACATACTGAGGTTGCAAGGAATGGAAATTTGACAGAGGTGCGGAACAGAGGAAGACACTATGCTGTTTCCAAGCAGCTGTGGAGGAAGCAAAGTGCCTGGAGCTTCTACACCGGCACAGAGCATGGTGACTTTCTCGGAGGCAGTGTGGGGTGACAGGAAGAACAGGTGTTGGGGAGGCAGAAAGCCAGTCTGAAGACTGGATCTCTAAATTACTGGCTAGTTGTTCTCAGGCAAATTAATCTGAGATCAAATTTCCTGTCTATTGTACTGGAATAACGTGGCAGGTGTTTCTGCTGTGCCAAATCTTATATCTTTGTTCTCCTTATGATTTCAGCCACACGCACAGTGGACAGATTATTTTAAGTCCAGGTACCTATCAAAGGAGTCTCATTTCTATGTCTATCCGTGTGTCTTGTTTGAAGCTATTGGGGTTGCTGATTTCAACCCCACACCTTCAGAGGAGTTATTGCCCAAGGAAACAGTCTACAACCAGTGAGTAAATTGGAGCAGGCAAATCTGGAAATCACTTTCTACCACTCCACATAATCAAGACCCTATTGTCTTAAGAATTTACTGGGTTTGGATTGATTTATCCTTCTTCCCTGCATTATTCTTTTCACATCTTTACTCCAACCCTGGCCATCAACTCAACAATAAACTCTCAGATCCAATGCTGTGTCTTGGTATCTGCCATCAATATTGACACAAATTACAAGGAACAAACTGATGTGACGGGGCGTTGAGGAGTCAGTGACAGCTGTATTTTATTTCTATGCCTAGTATACCAGAGATGGCAAAAAACTGCAAATTCATTCAAGCTAAAGAGTCTATCACAGTGTGAAAATGATCTTTTAGAAGGTAAAACCAATGTTTTTGGGCCAAAACTTAATTTTATTTGTTTTAAAGACTTTTTTTTTTTTTTTTTTTTTGACAGGCAGAGAGGACAGTGAGAGAGAGAGACAGAGAGAAAGGTTTTCCTTTGCGGTTGGTTCACACTCCAATGGCCGCCGTGGCTGGCGCACTGTGGCTGGCGCACCGCGCTCATCCGATGGCAGGAGCCAGGTACTTCTCCTGGTCTCCCATGGGGTGCAGGGCCCAAGCACTTGGGCCATCCTCCACTGCACTCCCGGGCCACAGCAGAGAGCTGGCCTGGAAGAGGGGCAACCCAGACAGAATCCGGTGCCCCGACCGGGACTAGAACCTGGTGTGCCGGCGCCGCAAGGCAGAGGATTAGCCTAGTGAGCCACAGCGCCGGCCAAGACTTTTTAATTATTAATTTAAAAAGCAGAGTGACAGAGAGATACAGAGAGGGAGAGGGAGATATTTTATCCACTGATTCACTCTCCAAATGGCTGCAACAGCAAGATCTGGGTCAGGCTAAAGTCAGAAGTCCAGGAACTCTGTAAAGCTCTCTCACATGGGTAGTAGGGACCCAAGAACTTGGGTCATAATCTGCGGCCTTCCCAGGCACATTAACATACACCTGCTCCCCATGTAGGACCTCTGTCCTTAATGTGTTGAACTATGTGAATTAATGATAAAATTACTACTACCCAAACAGTACTCTATACTTTGTGTGTCTTTGTGGGTGCAGTCTGTTGAAATCTTTACTTAGTATGTACTGAGTAGATTTTCTGTATATAAAGATAATTGAAAATTAATCGTGATGAAGAGTGGGATGGGAGAGGGAGTGGGAGATGGTATGGTTGCGGGTGGGAGGGAGGTTATGTGGGAAAAGCCACTATAATTCAAAAGTAGTACTTTGGAAATTTATATTTATTAAATAAAAGTTGAGAAAAAATGAAACTCGATAGGAAGTAGAGAAGCCAGAACTCAAACTGGCTCTCTCATATGAGATGGAGTCATTGCAAATGGTGGCGTAACTCACTGCACCACAATGCCAGCCCTAAAACATAATTTTAAATTAATATTTAAAATAATAGTGCCAGTAAATGGGGGAATTGGAGTTCAAACCTTAGCCATATGCATCTGCAACTTAAAATACTTTTTATGGATTTTAACCTAGAATTTTTTTCCCTTGCACTTTATATGATCGGTATAATTAAAGAAGTATAAAATAGAAATCAGTGTGCTTATATACAATAAACTGTTACAAACCTATAAAAATATATTTCCAGATGTAGAAAGATGTTCACAACATATTGCTGAATAAAAACAACATATTGCTATTCAATGTTTAGACTATGATTCTATTTGTAAACATATCTTCTCCATGAATAAAAATGCAGTTGTATCATAAGAAAATGCAATTTGGTGGTTACATACTACAATTTGAAGAGTAGTTGCCCTTTCAAGGACAGGATCCTAGGTTTTATTTCTCATTTTCTTACTTATTTTTTTCTCTACACTTTCTAATACTTTATTTTTGGAGTCAGCATATATTGCTTAAGGTGACTCAACAAATAATGTACTTGACTCCATTTCTGTTGCTCCAATTTTGCAGTAGGATCTGAGCTGAGGGGGAGAACCACATCCAAATGCTACCATTGTGTTCTGTGGCCCACACAGCCCTGTAAACCAGCAGAATAGTTGCTAGTTTCAATTGCTTTAGAATAAAGATCAAATTGCTAGCTCTCCAAAGCTGAAGCAAGCCACATGGCTAACACAAGAGAGTGTTGCCTGGTTCTACTTGTTTTCTGTGGAGCTGATATCCTACTCCTGGTTCTCATTTACCCATCTGTATAAACAGAGATGAAGACAATCAGGAAGACCAGTTCAAACCTAAGGCATGAACATTCAGAGAGAAAGCAAAAAAAAAAAAAAAAAAAAAAACAACAACAACAAAAAAAAAAAAACAAAAAAACCTCAGAGAATAAGGGAAAGGGATTTGAGGTCAGAGATTGGGTGATGAAGAGCAGTTCTCCTCTAAATGAATATTTTGGTGGATAAGAGCTGACAATTTTGTCTTTGCCTATGTGCTGAGTTTATCAGACATTTTATGGGGCCGTACGTATATAAGGCATTTTCTTTTGAGGAATCTCAATAATTTTTGAAAACCCGAGCATCAAAGAAGTAAAGCTGGAGTTTAAGTTGGGAGATTATCATAGGTTTGTCACACTTGCTTAGGTGTATAGCCTATTGCCAAGGATCTCTTCCTGAACACAGTGTGCAGTGCTGATTATAGCTCTCTGGTGATACATACTTGGAAGAATGTTCCCCAGGGTGTAGATAATAAGTTGATTGATGGCTTTGCTCATAACCATTATTGGAGCAGATATTGAGGGACACTATAAAAGACTTTTAGATGCAATAAGTAATTTTGTGTATCATTGCACAGGCTAATGTGCAATGTCTCTCTCCTCCAAGTCCTAGTAATAAGACTTGAATTTTGCTGACTCCTGTACATACCAGATCCTCACATTGACTATCTTTTAATCCTCAGTGAGAGTCATGAGAAGTTGAATTTTATTTTAAAAGGAGGATACCGAGATGTGAAGTACTCATCCTTGCCCTCAGCAGAGTTGGAAGACAACAAAACTGGATTTCACTTCACACCTGGGATAGTTTCTTCTGTATATCTCATCATTTCCCTTTGCTCTTCCTTCTAGACATGGCAATGGGAATGGAGAATATAGTGAACAGATTGCTACTACAAGAGGGGTTGAAGCTGGCTGCCTACACAGAAGAAGCAGCTTGGTTCCCATCCAGTCTTCCCTACAGTTGTGCACCAGTCCTGAACACTCTTGTTGATTCCATCCTTTATTTGTAGAATGAGGGTTGGAAAATGCACAAATGCAAAAGGGCTACATGGGATGAGGGGTTGCATATAGCTCTCTTCTGCTGGCAAAGATTAGTGGAGGAAAACCCCAAAGTCATCTAAAGACATTCATGGACAAAACCGAGAGCAGAAGAGGAAGTGAGAGAGGGCTCACGATGATCCAAGGAAATCTTGAAATTTCCAACCAAGGGGCCATATCAGGTGGTAGAAGATGTAAGAAAAAGCTTCAAATATAAACATTTTTGCATGTGGACCACAGTTTCTTCAAGCTGGAGTCTTTAAAAACAATCTCAAAAAAACTTGAGGATCTGCTATGTTTGGTGTCAGCAGAAGGTGGGGTCCTAGCTGGTGTAGAGATGCTGCAGGATCCGTACAGATGACTGAGGTCAGCAAGTATGACCAGACCAAGTGTGAAGCCAAGGTGTCAGGGTGAAGATGTGACACTTGGATTGAGACCGCCTGGATCTTAATTTGGGTGTCACCACTTCACATCCTCAGCAAATCACTTAATCTTGTTCTGTCTCAATTTACTTCTCTATCAAACGGGCAAACTAATAGTCCTTACTTCACAAAACAGGCGCTTTTCACTTTGGCATTTCTAAGATGCACAAATTTTATTTGCTGGGGCAGGCATTGTGACCTAACAAAGTAAGCCAACTCTTGAGAGTCCCACGTTGCATATCAGAGTCCCAGTTCAAGTGCCAGCTGCTTCACTCCCATCCCAGATTCCTACTCATGTTTCTGGAAAGGCAGTGGATGATGTCATAAGTACTTGCATCTCTGCAAACAAAGTGGGAGACCTGCATGTAGTTCTGGGCTCTTAACTTCAGCCAGACACAGGATCGGCTATTACAGGCACTTGTGGAGAGAACCAGTGGATGGAGGATCTCTCTCTCTCTCTCTCTCTCTCACTTTCCCCCTGCCACTTTCTCTGTCACTCTACCTTTCAAATAAAATCTAAAACCAAATTTTCAGTACTATGTTTTAGTTAAGAAAGTCCACTCACATAGTTCAAATTTCAATTGCCATAGTGTATTACCTGAATAACTATATAAAGTAAAACTCTGCTAGTAGCTTTTTTTTTTATTTTATTTTTTGACAGGCAGAGTGGACAGTGAGAGAGAGAGACAGAGAGAAAGGTCTTCCTTTGCCATTGGTTCACACTCCAATGGCCACCGCAGCCGGCGCGCTGCAGCCAGCGCACCGTGCTGATACGATGGCAGGAGCCAGGTACTTCTCTTGGTCTCCCATGGGGTGCAGGGCCCAAGCACTTGGGCCATCCTCCACTGCACTCCCTGGCCACAGCAGAGAGCTGGCCTGGAAGAGGGGCAACCGGGACAGAATCCGGTGCCCCGACCGGGACTAGAACCCGGTGTGCCAGTGCTGCCGCAAGGCGGAGGATTAGCCTAGTGAGCCGCGGCGCCGGCCCTAATAGCTTTTATATTCCTTGAACACCACGTGAATAAATGAGACATGACATAGCCAGTTGCCTCTTTCAATGATTGGTCACAGCACATCTGCTATTCAGTTTCTACACAGATGGCAAACTGTGCAGTTGTATGGCTTCCTTTTCTCCCAGTGGTAAATCTGTGTGACATTTTACAAAATTGATCATCAAGAAAAGGAATTGGGGGCTAGAATTGTGGCATAATGGGTAAAGCTGCCTCTTGCAGTGCTAGCACCCTGTATGAGTGCCAGTTCACATCCTGGCTGCTCCACTTCTGATCTAGCTCCCTTCTAATAGCCTGGGAAAGCAGCAGAAGATGGCCCAAGTGCTTAGGCCCCTGCCACCTACATAGGAACCCTGAAAGAAGCTCTTGGCTCCTGGCTCCTGGCTCCTGGCTCCTGGCTCCTGGCTCCTGGCTCCTGGCTTCTGGTTGGTTCAGCCCTGGCCTTTGCAGCCATCTGGGAAGTGAACCAGAGGACAGAAGATCTCTCTCTCTCCCTAACTTTCAAATAAATGAATAAATCTTTAAAAAAAAAAAGGAACTGGGAAATGAAGTTGAAAGTATAACAAAGAAATGAAAAATGATGACACTGGGAGTGAAATCAAACTGTAGGCAAATAGAGTTATTGAACAAACAGCTGATCTGGGTAAGGTTAACACTGTGTCAATCAAAAGTCTCCTGAAATGCAGCCACAGGAACCTGATGAAGATGAATTTCTCAATACAAACAAGCAAAGTGGTCAAACCTATAGACAGATGCAAAACTGTCCTGATTAAGGGATCCTGAGAGACCCCATAACATTGAAAGTGAAAAAAAAATGTTGGAACTTGAACCCAACTTCAAAAGGAGAATGACAGTTCTTCAAGGCTTAGAACAGACGCTTGTTCTGTATTGCTACACAATGAGAAGGAAAGCATGGTCCAGGCTACTCTAGACAAGTTTTTCTACAAAATACTTTAGCTCTCAGTGTTTCTAATGTGTTCACTAAACAAATAATTGTGTTTTTTTGTTGTTGTTCTCAGTGTTTCTAATATCTTATGAGTTTACTGAATAAAAATATTTTAGAGGTCAGCGCTGCGGCTTAGTAAGTCAAGCCTACGCCTGTGGCACTGGCATCCCATACAGGCACCAGTTTGAGTCCCAGCTGTTCCACTACCAATCTAGCTCCTTGCTAATGGACTGGGAAAGCAGTGGAAGATGGCACACATGTTTGGACCCCAACATTCACTTGGGAGATCCAGAAGCAGCTTGTGGCTCCTGGCTTTGGATTGGCCCAGCGCCAGTGGTTGCAGCCATCTGGGAAGTGAACCTAAATCTGCCTCTCAAATAAATAAATAAATCTTAAAAAAAGTTTTACTATTGTTATATTCCTATACATTTGTGACCATTTTAAGAATGTGGTTAATATTTTACATCAAATTTTAAAATTCCAATTTATTTTTATGTATTTGAAAGGCAGAGAGACAGAAATGGACAAAAATCTTCCATCCACTGATTCACTCCCCAAATGCTCACAATAGCCAATTCTGGGTGACACTGAAGCAGGAGCCAGAAATTCCATCTGGAGTTCACTCATGGGTACCAGGGACTTAAGTACTTGAATCATCACTTGCTGCCTCCCAGGGTATACATAAGCAAGAAGTTGGAATCTAATACTCAGCAAGGACACAAACCCAGGTGTTATCTCACAGGATGCAAGCATCCTAAGCAGCTTCTTAACTGCTGCACCAAACAGCATCCTTACATCAATTTTTAAAATTCAAGGAGCAACTGCATTTTCCCTCAGTAATTACTGTGAGTTTCAACTTGCATGTGCATGTGCACACATATGCACACACACACACACAAAGAGACAGAGAGAGAGAGAAAGAGAGAGAGACAGGGGCCAGCGCTGTGGCGCAGGGGTTAATGCTGTGGCCTCAAGCGTCGGCATCCCATATGGGCGCTGGTTCTAGTCCTGGCAGCTCCTCTTCCGATCCAGCTCTCTGCTATGGACTGGGAAAGCAGTGGAAGATGGCCCAAGTCTATGGGCCCCTGCACCCACGAGGGCGACCCAGAAGAAGCTCCTGGCTCCTGGCTTCTGATCAGCACAGCTCCGGCCATTGCAGCCAATTGGGGAGTGAACCATCGGATGGAAGATCTCTCTCTCTCTCTCTCTCTCTCTCTCTGTGCAACTCTGACTTTCAAATAAATAAACAAATAAATCTTTAAGAGAGAGAGAGAGAAAGAACTGCTGCCTGCATTGACATGAAGATTAAGAGTGTTAAACCAGGTAAAATGGATGTTTGTGTGTGTGCACAGTGAATGAGATTTAGCAATATCAATTAGAGTAATACTAATGATTGTATAAAATAATAATAGCAGTGGCATCAAATGTCATAGTTCTCATGTCAAAGAAATTGTTAGAAATGCTATACATAAAATGATGGGGTTCAAAGATAATTTATTAACTGTCCCCCCATTCCTGATTCTCCACTCAAACACACTGATCATAGTCTAGCAAACCCTATTTAAAAGTCTCCAGGAGGGGCATGCACTTGGCACAGTGGTTAGGACACAAATTGAAAAGCTTGCATCTCATATCCAAGTGCAAACCCCATTTTTTTCTTTTTTTTAAAGATTTTTTTTATTTAAGAGGTAGAATTACAGACAATGAAAGGGAGAGAGAGAGAGAAAGGTCTTCCTTCCATTGGTTCACTCCCCAAATGGCTGCAAAGGGTGGAGTTGCACCGATGTGAAGCCAGGAGTCAGACGCTTCTTCCTGGTCTCCCACGTGGGTGCAGGTGCCCAAGGACTTGGGCCATCTTCCATTGCTTTTACAGGCCATAACAGAGAGCTGGAATGGAAGTGAAGCAGCCAGGACTAGAACCGGCGCCCATATGGGATGCCAGCACAGCAGGCGGAGGATTAACCTACTGCGCCACTGCGCCAGCCGCAGCAAATCTCCACATTCCTCTCCTTGTTACCTTTTTTTCCCCCAACATTTATTTATTTATTTATTTATTTATTTATTTATTTTTTGACAGGCAGAGTGGATAGTGAGAGAGAGACAGAGAGAAAGGTCTTCCTTTTGCCGTTGGTTCACCCTCCAATGGTCGCCGCGGCTGGTGTGCTGCAGCCGGCGCACCGCGCTGATCCGATGGCAGGAGCCAGGTACTTATCCTGGTCTCCCATGGGGTGCAGGGCCCAAGCACTTGGGCCATCCTCCACTGCACTCCCTGGCCACAGCAGAGAGCTGGCCTGGAAGAGGGGCAACCAGGACAGAATCCGGCACCCCGACCGGGACTAGAACCCCGTGTGCCAGTGCTGCTAGGTGGAGGATTAGCCTATTGAGCCATGGCGCTGGCCTTCCAACTTTTATTTAATAAATATAAATTTCCAAAGTACAACTTCTGAATTATAGCGGCTTTCCCTCCATAACCTCCCTCCCACCCACAACCTTCCCATCTCCCACTCCCTCTCCCATTCCATTCTCCATCACGATTCATTTCCAATTATCTTTATATACAGAAGATCAACTTAGTACATACTAAGTAAAGATTTCAACAGTTTCATTCTACTTTGTGTTTCTCTCATTTTCTCCTCTCATATACCACAGGACTATTTGTCCATGCCCAGGCTACAAATTTATTATAGTAAAGTAAATGTAAGGCAGTTATTTCAAATAGCAAAATCAAGAAGATGGATAACACAGAGATATTGAAGCTCTTAAATCAATCTAACTGTAAGGATATTCAAAAGGATACTTTAAATAACAGTCACTACTACGGCTTCATTTTTTTCATTCTTAATTTTTCTAAAAGCAAAATATGCTATGAAAAGATTGAGCTGAATTTTTTGTACTTAATGGCTAACTGAAACTGTTATGCCTCACTTCTTGACCAAAAGATGTCTGTGTTCTAATTTCCGGAAACTATCAATTTAGCTTACATGGTAGAAAGGATCTTGGCTGGTGTCATTAATTTAATAATATTGAGATGAGGAGATAATCCTGGATGATCTGAATTGGATCTGAATGCGGTCACACTTATTCCTATAAAAGGGAGGCAGAGGGACATTTGAAACACTAGAGAGGAGGTAGTAAACTGACCCTGGAGAAGGAGATTTGGAGTAATGTGGCCAAGGAGAAAGAATGCCACCAGCTTCTAGACCCTGGAAGAGGCAAGAAACAGATTCCTCTGGGGAGCCCACAGTGGGAGCCTGTCCTTGCTGAAACCTTGATCTCAACCCAACGGTACTGATTTCAGACTTTTAAATTTGAGAACCATGAAAGCCTACATTTCTGTGGTCTTAGGTCATTAGGTTTTTGATTATTTGTTATAGAAGCCACAAGAAACTAATACACTATCTTCCTAGATTTTGCTTAGTGTCCATATCTTTTTGTTTGTTGAGTTCATCCAAATCCACAAACATTTATGAAAAATTATCTAAGATCAAAGCATCTATGACACAGTTAGATTATGACCAGGCTCCTGTTCTCCATGTGCTCAAAGGATAAACAAGTAAACACAATTATTAAAGGTATATCACCCTTCCATTCTATAATAAATAACAGCATATATGAATAGAGGACCAATATTTACTTATTTAATATAGGGCTATAATCACATATGTTAATGTGAAGATATATTCACACACACACACACACACGCAAAATGAAAAGACAATACCTTTTCCACCATGTTAAAAAATAACTACATGGGGTTGGTGCTGTGGCGTAGTGGGTAAGGCCATGGCCTGCATTGCTGGCATCCATGCGGGCACTTGTTCAAGTCCCACCTGATCCGCTTCCAATCCAGCTCTTTGCTATGGCCTGGGAAGGCAGTGGAAGATAACCTAAGTTTTAGTCCCTTTCACCCACATGGGAGACCTGGAGGAAGCTCCTGGCTCCTGGCTGTGGAAAGGCACAGCTCCAGCCATTGCAGCCAACTGGGGACTGAACCAGTGGATGGAAGACCTTTCTCTCTCTCTCTCTCTCTCTCTCTCTCTCTCCCTCCCTCTCCTTCTCTTTCTGTGTAACTCTGACTTTCAAATAAAAAATAAATCTTTAAAAAAAATAACTAGAAAGCATATGGTCCAAGGCATTACTCATAGTTTTCCTTAGGTGGTAGGTTTGTATTGTTTATTTTAATCTGTGTTTTACAATGTCCTGACTTTTCTTAGCTGAACAGCAATGAGTTGTTTTGTTTGTTTTTAAATTATATGGGTTGAGAACACTTTTACCTAAAATAAGCATTTTTAAGTTATAAAGTGAATACGAAGGAGTGACTTAAGAGCCCTGACAAGGTGAAGTCCTTTCAGTTAGAAAATCCTGAAAATAATAAGAACATTATATCGGGCCAGTGTTGTGGTACAATGTATTAAGCAACACTGCTGTACCATACCAGAGCACAGGTTCCAGTCCACTTCCTATCCAGCTCCTTGCCAATGCCCCTGGGAAGGCAGCAGATGATGGCTCAAGTACTTGGGTCCCTGCCACTCGTGTGGGAGACCTGCATGGAGTTCCTGGCCCCTGGCTTCAGCCTGGTGCAAACAGCTCTGGCTGTTTTGAACATCTGGGGACTGAAACAGTGGATGAAAAGATCTTTCTGTCTTTTAGATAAACAAACAGAATCTATTATATTAATATTAAATAATTTTAAGAAAGATGATAATTATTAAGAATTATATCAAATATAATTTATCATATTAATATATTTATTTGATAAACACAATAAAAATTTATTTTAAATAAATAAATAAAATAAGCTCTTTAGAAAAATGAGTGTTACATTTTCTCCTAAGGGATGGGTGGGTGGGTGGTCTTGGAATGCAAATCACACTTATTGCAGGAATGTAAACCACATTTATTCAATGCTCAGATACTGCCACAGGTTGCATGTGTTG
Organism: Oryctolagus cuniculus; assembly: GCF_964237555.1. Taxonomy (NCBI): domain Eukaryota; kingdom Metazoa; phylum Chordata; class Mammalia; order Lagomorpha; family Leporidae; genus Oryctolagus; species Oryctolagus cuniculus. Next base: position 125,765,821 of record NC_091434.1, read on the forward strand.
TCCCCTGTCTCAGGAGTTTAAACACCAAAGAGTCAAGGTAGTGGTTCTAGGAGAGCAGAAATGTAATGCAATCATGGTGCTCAAGGTGGAGCCTTCAGAAAGTGTTAGCGATGGATTGGGCCATGAGGGCAGTGCTGCTGTCATTGACTAACAGTGGGGCTGCAAGCAGGCGCTGCCTTGTGCAGCCGGGTGATCTGCACTGTGTCAGGATTCTGCTACCTAGAATGCCATCATCACTAGAGGCTGAACCAGCAGGGCCTGCCCTGTCTGGGACTGTGAACTTCCAGAGCTGTAAGCCAAAACAAAAATCTCTCCTTTATAAATTGAGACTGTCTGGTGTATTTCATTACATGATGAAAGCTGACTAATACAGGTTCCAGTGATCTTGTGAGATTACCAGAGGAGAAAAACCCATTCCTGGATTCCATATGCATATTCGAGTATCCAAATATTGCAATGTGAAATGGCATGTCTTTGATTGAAGGCATGAATGCTAACATTCACAAGGTAATCTGAGCTTTGCGTCTGCTCAAGGCTGAGGAGAATTCATTGGGATCACACGGAAGCATCCCAGAGTTTGAATGTAAGTACTCCTAACCTTTTCCAAGGTGGGAGGAAAAAGATCTGCCTCTTCCATGATGTTCCCACCCACCATCCGCCTCCCCACCAGCATGCTGTGTCTGCTGGACCCTACACATGGAGACAGGACGCTAGCAGGGAGCACATGCACCCTTTGCTGCACCAGCTGCTTTGATATTCTACCTCGAGAGCACATCCACTTACTGTGAAGAGCCTGAGAAAGCATTTCTCCGTGTGAAACCCAAACCACACTGTGAGTACACTGTCCTTTTTTAGCTGGATAAAGCAGATGGACTTTAAGCTGATAAATCTCCAGACGGAGACTAACATTAGTATCAACACTGGGAACTAAATTGGATTTTTTTTACTTTTGATTATGAGTCATCTCATTCGTGCATTGTAGCTCCTTCATGATAAACTGAGAGCTGAGGTGGCTACTGTTCAGCCTGTGAATACAGATTCTGTTGGTGCGTACCTCCTCTCCAGTGTTCTAAGTTTGGGTGCTTTGTGATATTATAATAATGACTTTTGCTTTTTTTTTTTTGAGAGTCATAGCTTCTGTCCTGTATTCAGAGTGTGGATTCATACAACTCTTTAAAGAACTAATCCCAATTTTGCTTTAAAAGATATAGAAACAGTAATCCAGGGGGACTGAGAAATTAGATCAATGTAACTGAACTTGAATTTAGGGGAGCTGCCATCTGACCCTCATCTTGTGTGACTCATTCATTTAGCGACCAACATTCTAGCTCGTCGTCGTTAATGGTGTGCAGCTCTGATGCTCTTCATACTCCCATAATCAGGTTCAACAAATTACTTTTTTTAAGATTTTATTTATTTATTTATTTGAGAGGTAGACTTACAGATTGTGAGAGGGAGAGACAGAGAGAAAGGTCTTCCATATGTTGGTTCATTCCCCAAATGGCCGCAATGGCCGGAGCCATGCCGATCCGAAGCCAGGAGCCAGGCGCTTCTTCTGGTCTCCCACAGGGATGCAGGGGCCCAAGGACTTGGGCCATCCTCCACTGCTTTCCCAGGCCACAGCAGAGAGCTGGACTGGAAGAGGAGCAGCTAGGACTAGAACCGGCGCCCAAATGGGATGCTGGTGCCGCAGGCGGAGGATTAACCTACTGTGCCACCACACCGGCCCCATCCATTTTAATTCTTTTTTTTTTTAACTTTTATTTAATGAATATAAATTTCCAAAGTACAGCTTATGGATTACAATGGCTTCCCCCCCATAATGTCCCTCCCACCCGCAACCCTCCCCTTTCCCACTCCCTCTCCCCTTCCATTCACATCAAGATTCATTTTCAATTATCTTTATATACAGAAGATCAGTTTAGCATACATTAAGTAAAGATTTCAACAGTTTGCTCCCACACAGAAACATAAAGTGAAAAATACTGTTTGAGTACTAGTTATAGCATTAAATCTCAATGTACAGCACACTAAGGACAAAGATCCTACATGAGGAGTAAGTGCACAGTGACTCCTGTTGTTGACTTAACAAATTGACACTCTTGTTTATGGCATCAGTAATCAACCTAGGCTCTTGTCATGAGCTGCCAACTGAGTTCACTGACTCTGATAATTTTTAGACAAGGCCATGGTCAAAGTGGAAGTTCTTTCCTCCCTTCAGAGAAAGGTACCTCCTTCTTTCAACAAATTACTTTTGCATCATAATGGGCCAAGCTGGACAAACTGAAATTGGTCAGGATGAGTTGCTCAGTTCAAGGTCTGCATCAGGTGCTGCACCAAAGTTCTATGTGTATTCTCTTAATTCTAGTCTTGCTTATAACCTTTGCCATCTACTTCTATCTCTGGCCATTAATTTGCTAAATCTTAGAATACAACATGCATTAGTTAATTGCTAGCATCAGTGTTGGTACTTGATGTAATCTGCATGTTCAGGATTATCTACCAAATTCTGTATGGTCCCATGTGATTCAGTCCTTCAGCTATATTGGTCAATAATGATAAAAAAAGAAGTGGACAGAAATTAGATTATGGACTTCTTCCTAAGCCATTCTGTACAGTTTTTACCTAGTCAAGGAGCAATGAGCTATCACTGAACATGAGAAGTTGAGACACGTTAAGGTTTTTATGGTGGAGAATAAAATAGAGCAGTGAAAACGGAATGGAGGCAGGGGACCAGTTACAAACATTCAATTATGTAAAGATGGTGGCTCAAACTGGGTTAATGCCAATAGAAATGGAGAGAAATAGGTAAGGTATATGAAGGCCCCAGGTTCAACAGGATTTATTACTGATCATTTTTGGTGAATGATGGAAGGAAAAACCACAAGCACTTACCTGGACTTGATCATCACACCTGAAAAATAAGCCATGGTCACCCTGCAAATATTGACCACCTGGTGATTATGCTCCAGATCCTCAGCCACAAATACATATAGGGACTCATCCCCAGGGTCAGTTTCATTCTTTCTGCTCTGTGCATTAGAAATCCTGATTCAGATAAACTTCGACAACACACAAGGATTTTTATCTCAGATATCAGGAAGCCCAAAGGAAAAACAGATTTTAGGGGTAGTGGATTTAGCTACCACACAACATATATTTCATTTATTTCCACACTTCTCTGCTTTCTCAGCTTTTTTCTCTCTTAGAATGAACTAAATCTCCTCCTGTGTGTGTTCATAAGACAGGTGTTTACAGCAGAGGGAGAAACATATTTTCTTACCATTTTCCAGCAAGAGAAACAGTCTGTCTCCTGACCCATAAACTATGGCAGATTTTGTTTGGTATCTCATTGGCTCCAGTAGGCATAAGCCTGTCTATCCTTGAGCAAATCTCTAACATTAGGTATGGAAATGCCATGCTTGTTTTAAACTAACAACTAGGATGGAATGTCCTATGTCCATATTTACTCCATTGCTTTGATGGCACCATTTCCCTCCTTAGATCTGTATTAGCTCATTTTCCACTGCTGTGTGTGGATGATCCTGTGCCTGGCTGGGAGACTGCCTGCCTAGCCCATTCAGGAGGTTAATAGGGCTTGGCACACCATGCCTCCAGGGAAAGACCCTGGTTGGAGGCTCAGCACACTGAGACCCACATATGACCTGACTTCTGGCAGGCAGCAGTGGCCCCAGGCATATTTCCTTCACCCCCCACTCCCTGTTGAAGGGCCTTGTACAGCTCCTTGGTGTGACCCAGATCCATAAGACCACCTGAAAGGCTATGTAGGCTTCGTGACCTTCAAGTTGATTGGAGAAGCTCAGAGGCGCCAGTATCAGCTTTATCCTATAGAATTAGTGTTGCTACCCTGAACTAGCTACTCCACTTTGCCTGCCCTATAATAGCTTGTACCTGATTGTTAATAAACAGACAAGTTCACTGAAATGGTCTCTGGTACTTCTTGTAGATGGTCATCCCACCATCCCAAGAGCTGTGACTAAATACCTGAAAAGAGGTTATTTAGTTTCTTTAGCTCACCATTTTGGAGCATGGTACAAGCTTCTGCTAGGCTCTGGGGAATATTTTTATGACCAACTATGTTGCAGTGGCAGGAATGGGTGATATGGACTGACAGGAAGCCAGTGAATGGGGAAGAGAAGCAGCCTTGCACTTTTATAACAACCCATGCTTACCAGAAATAACTAGAGCCTCACGAGAACTCGTCAATTTCTCTAGAGGGCAACACCTCCAATGATACAAGTACCTTTCACTAGTTTTCACCACCTCTCCCATCACCATATTGGGCACCAACCTTCCAACCAATGAACCCCTGGAAAATACATTTAAATCATATCCAAATCATAGTGGCATCTGAATCTTACTCCTGTTCCCTTTTCATTATCAAGTCTGGGCTTGGTTTCGTTTTCTAGATCCTAGGCAAAGTTATGGCCTTGTTCTTCTTTGTATAGTCCAACACATGGCAAGAATGGAGGAGTGTTAGTTGAACATAATAATATGTGTTGAGGGCTATATGTCAAATCCAGCCTATAAATTTTCATAATTACTATTTAATGTTTTTTTGTAATGTAAACTTGTCTTTCCCAATAATGACTAAATAACCATAAATAACCATTTAGTTGCCATTTCTTTTTTTTTTTTTTTTGGAGCTCTCCATATTTCTGCATAAACCAACAGTGTGGGAGGGGCACTCCTCACAAACAACAGCTGCCCCTTCACACACATTGGAATTTAAATCTTTTTTTTTTAACTTTTATTTAATGAATATAAATTTCCAAAGTACAGAATGTGGATTACAATGGCTTCCCCCCCATAACGTCCCTCCAACCCGCAACCCTCCCCTTATCCACTCCCTCTCCCCTTCCATTCACATCAAGATTCATTTTCGATTCTCTTTATATACAGAAGATCAGTTTAGCATATATTAAGTACAGATTTCAACAGTTTGCTCCCACACAGAAACATAAAGTGAAAAATACTGTTTGAGTACTAGTTATAGCATTTGCCATTTCTAAGCATAAAAAGTTTTCATGAAGCATGTTGAGAACCATTCAAATCAAAATGGTGGAACTTGGAATTTTATAGAACATCAAAATTGTGAGGAATCTTAGACACTATCTATACCAACATTCCTATTTTAAGTAATAAGAAGAGAGGTTTACTAATTAGTAAGTTGGCATAATGGGATGTGACAGAGCTGAAAATGATAGCTTTATTTTCTAACTTCAAGTTCAGTGTTAAGTGACTCTATGCTGTGTATTGTGATTGTTACCAGTTCACAAATGAGTACATCTGAGTTCATAACTTGGCTGTATCATTTTTCCATGTTCTAAAGAGAATTTTAAAGCAAACATATTATCTCTTCCCCAAATTTTTCAATAGTTTTGCTGCAACAATACAATTCAGAGGTATTAATTCTTCAAATCCACGAACATTGAAAACTTCTCCATTTTTTGTGTCTCCTTTTATTTCCTTCTTAAATGTTTTGCAATTTTCATTGTAGAGATTTTTCACATTTTGGTTAAATTTATTCCAAAATATTTAAATTTTTTGTAACTACTGTGAATGGTGCTGATCTTACAAGTTCTTTCGCAGGTATGGCATTGTTTGTATGTACAAATGCTGTAGATTTTCTGTGTTCATTTTATAAACTTCAACTTTATTAAACTCTCCTACTGGAGTATTTTGATTCCCCTATATATAGTATCATGTTATCTGCAAACACTAATAACTTTATTTCCTCTCCAATTTCTATCCTTGTTGATTTCTTTTTCCTGCCAAATGGCTCTGGCTAAAACTGCCAGAACTACATTGAATTGCAAGTGGGAGTGGACTTCCTTGTCTGGTTCTGGATCTTAGTGGAAATGTTTCCAAGTTTTCTGTATTCAATGTGATGCTGGCTGTGGGTTTGTCATATATTGCTTTGATATTGTTGAGAAATGTCCCTTCTGTACCCATTTTGCTTAAGGTTTTTATCATGAAAGAATGTTGTGTTTTATCAAATGCTTTCTCTGCACCTATTGAGATAATCAATATAATTTTTATTCTTCATTTTGTGAATGTGATATATCACATTTATTGATATGTATTTGTTAAACCATCCTACATAACTACCTATAACTTCTATTACTAAGATTAGAGTACTTTATGGCCATAAATCAGTGGGGTTCTCAGATGAATGAATGCAACACTTCCCTCCAGAGAGTCTGTGAACAATAGAGACACAGAAATGTGATTGCTAGGTCCTCCAAGGGAAAATCCAAATTAACCCTCTCTTACTTTCTAGCTTTCTTTTTAAAAAGCAAACAACAAAATAACAGCAAAAAGGAAATGTAAAAGAGAGGGATCCTATCTTTCTGGCTCCCATTTTTGGGTCTTGATTCAGAGTTAAGATTTTCCCATTTAGGGGTTAATGTTGTAGCTCAGGGGGTTAAGCTGCCACTTGCAAGACCAGCATCCAATTTTGGAGTGCCAGTTCCATTCCTGAATTCCTTGCTTCCAAATCAGCTCCCTGCTACCGTGCCTGGGAAAGCACAAGAACATAGTTCAAGTACTTGGGCCCATGTCTTCCAGTTGGAAGACCTAGATGGAGTCCTTGGCTCTTTACTTCAGTGTGGTCCAGTGCTGCCTCTGGACCAGTGCTGTCACTTGGGGAGTGAATCAGTGGCTAGAAGATTTTCTCTCTTTCTCTCTCTTTCTGTCTCTCTCTCTTCCTCAAATAAACAATTATTTATAATTCCCACAGATATACAATTCCCATAGCTAATTTATGGAATCAACCCAGATTTCCATCAACTGATGACTGTATGAAGAAATTTTGACACATATATACTATGTAATACTACTCAGTGTTAAATATATATATATATATATATATATATATATATATGTTTTCCCTGATCTGTGGTAACTAATAAAGTACCTAAAATGTAATGTGTAGGAGTGAAATTGACATTTTGAGATTTGATGATTATTTGATGACAGCCCATGTCTTTACTGTGGATGAATATTTTTTTTCTTCACACTATTTGTTGAACTCTTTACTTAGTGTAGGGTTAATCTTATGACTATAAAGTAAACTGAAAATAGATCTTCATAAAAATTAAGTGTGGAAATAGAGAAAGAGGAGGAAGAAGTGTGGGAGTGTGGATGGGAGGGAGGGAAGGTGAGAAGAATCACTATGTTCCTAAATCTGTATATAAGAAATGCATGAAATTTTTATACTTAAAATAAACATTTTAAATAAATCTTTTTAAAAAATGTAAACTCTCACCCAAAAAACAAAGATTTTATAAAAAACTTCCCCTCACACAATTAAAAACTTTCTTCTGGTCTAGTTGCAAGTCTGAGGTTAGCATTCTATCCTAGGTGACATCACATGTCATGAGAAGCCTTTCATTGTGTTTGGAAAATATTTGTTGTACTGGAGTCTGCTAAGCAATCCAGTGGAAAAAAGTGATTGAAATGGGGATCTTTGTTTCAGTAAGGTGATGATTTGATGAGGATTCATGTAGAAGTCACATTGCATACACAGTTCTGAGGATGAACAGAGTGGAGGTGGGTAGCGCATAGTGGGGTCAGAGAGAGCTTTCTGGAGGAGAAAAATTTCCAAGTCAAATTTTAAGTAGATCAATAGCAGCAGTTAAGCAAAGATGGAGAAAGGCATTCTAAGTCCAGGGAAATTGTCGAGTAAAGGCACAGAGGAGTAGATTGGAAATGGGGAAAGAGTATACGGCTGCCGGCGCCACGGCTCACTAGGCTAATCCTCCGCCTAGCGGCGCCGGCACACCGGGTTCTAGTCCCGGTTGGGGCGCCGGATTCTGTCCCGGTTGCCCCTCTTCCAGGCCAGCTCTCTGCTGTGGCCAGGGAGTGCAGTGGAGGATGGCCCAGGTGCTTGGGCCCTGCACCCCATGGGAGACCAGGAAAAGCACCTGGCTCCTGGCTCCTGCCATGGGATCAGTGCGGTGCGCCGCCGCGGCGGCCATTGGAGGGTGAACCAATGGCAAAGGAAGACCTTTCTCTCTGTCTCTCTCACTGTCCACTCTGCCTGTCAAAAAAAAAAAAAAAAAAAAAAAAGAGTATACGGAAAGGGAAGATATAATACAAAAGTATGATTAAGTCTGATGAGCATGTCCCAAATTGTACATCTCCTCCTTCTCTTATTCCCACTCTTATATTTAACAGGGATCACTTTTCAGTTAAATTTCAATACCTAAGAATAAATGTGTGTTAATTACAGAGTTCAACCAATAGTATTAACTAGAACAAAAAAAAATACTAAAAGGGATAAAGTATTAAACTGTACATCAACAGTCAGGACAAGGGCTGATCAAGTCACTGTTTCTCATAGTAAATTAGGAAGAATCTTGTGTGTAAGGTGAGGGTCAAGATGTACAAGTTATAAACATGAGACAGAATTATAAATGCTAACCAAAAATGATAATAACAACTCTATGATAAAAAAAAAATTATCGGGCAACGTGATGCATGGATTTACATTATGGGGTAAGCCTAAAGGCAGTATTTCCTTGAAACAGTCATGGGAACAGCCCAAATAAGACACCAAAACAACACCAAAACAGCACAGTGCAGAGCTGTGACAGGTGGGAGAGGTGTTTCACAGATAGGCTCAATCAGACCCATGTTAATTGGATACACAATTGCTAGACTGGAAGGGAAAATGATGACTTTGAGTTTCCATGTGTTTTACCAGGGACAATAATATTAGTAATCAAAACAGAAACCCCGAGAAGAAAGGGCAGGTTTGAAAGAGGAGATAGCTAAATTTGGGCATAGTGGGCAGACTGAAATCTGGGAATCCATTATTATTTATTTGGGTAGCCGTAAGGTAGTTATTGAGATCTGATATTTTATTTCTTATTTGTCAAGTGATGTTTGTCAAATTCCTAATATCTTACACTGCTTTTATTTAATCATCCTCTGGAAGAGGAGGGTGCTTAGGAGGGCATCTTCCCAGAGTCTTCTTTCAATTAAATGCTCAGTGTAGTGCCTGAAAGTCACACACTAACAAGCCTTCCAAGGCCCCCTCATTTTCATTTTCACAGTTTTAGTGTTAGAGAAGCTTCCACCAGAAAAGAGCAAATTGATGAATAGTAGTTAGAGATCAAATATAAACTAAAAGAATTACTGAAACCAGTCATAGCAAAATCAGATTTTGGATGATTTGTGTAGAAAAAAAATATTGAGCAATGCATTAAAGACAATTGTTACTTACCATTTTAGAAAAAGTTTTTGCACATTTAAAGAGAAAAATGCAATAATGAGGCCAATACTACAGCTTTGTTGAGCAGGAGGGTCGGGGAGAACCTAGGATGCATCACTCCTGACATTGGCCTACTCTGGGCTTCCCTAGATTCATTCTTAATGGAAATAGCACATGATTTCAGGAAGAACCTGAAAGGGGGCTGTGCCATGATCTTGGTGAAAACTACAAAACTCAGTAGCACTGGGAGCCCAAAGCTTCTACAGGGCATTTCATTTTCAGGAAGGTTTGAAATGATAGCCACTTAGTGCATCTGCTGTTGGTCAGTTTTATCTGTGAATTTTTCCTAGCATTGGATTCCCTGTGGGAAAAAAACACGCCATGAGGAGGAGCAGGTGTCTAGCTTAGTGGTTAAGATGGCATTTGGGATGACTACACCCCAATTTGGAGTACCTAAGTTTGATACAGGTTCTGGTTTCTGACTCTAGCATTATGCTAATGCACACCCTTAGAGGCAGAGCAGTGGTAAGTCAGGTATTTGGGTCCCTTTGTCCACAAGGAAGACCTGGATTGAATTGCTGCCTCCTAGCTGCAGCCCAGATCTGTATAAGCTATTGCAAGCACCTGGGGAGTGAACTAGCAGATGACAGTTCTGTCTATTGTGTTCAGCTGCCTCTCACCCTGTTTTCCTGTCTCTCAGATAAATGCACATTTTTCAAAAAAAAAAAAAAGCTGGAAAAGTTTCTCTTGGTTGTTACATCAAGCTGTCTGAGGACAGTCTTCAAGTTACAAATCTAGACTGAGATACTGACAGAACTCCTGGGTGACTTGGGAGAATTCAATGGGAAAGCTTCATTTTAGCTGAAGTGTGTTTCTGAATCGACACTGATGAGCATTTTCTTCTGTAGGACATACTTGTCCTCCCAATAATGCAGAGATGTTTAGGAGTGCTCACAGCTGGTCTTGAACATCACTGCTCTCAGAAAGAATCACGTTACATTGGGGGAAGGCCACGTCTGAAGTGAAATCCCTTCAGAATTCCTGCATTCATTCACTTATTCATACATCCAATTGTATTCAAGAGAGTACCTGTGTTGGAATCCAGCAATGATGTACAGATGTGAAACACTGAGTAAGTTTCTTGATTTTTCTGTGTTTCCTCTATTTCATCTGCCAGATGGGGTGATAATGATATGTATGTCATAGGATGGTTGTGTAATAGAAGGGAGAAGTTAACGCATGGACAGTGCTGAAAATAGTGCCTACAAAATGAAAACAGCCCAGTGGATTTCAGCGACTATTAGTTGTGTTACTAGTCTTCTTGTGATTTCACATCCCAGTTCATCCCTAGAAAGCTGCTTTATGTTCTGGAGATTATAGGAGGGACACTTCTGCATTTTTGCATGTAATGCAAAATCTGGATACTCTTACTGAAATAAATGCACATTAATAATAATGAAACTATACTTATTAAGTACTTATTTAATAGGCATTATGCTGAGGCATACACACACACACACACACACATATATATATAAATTTTAACTCATGGATTCAACATATTACGTAGTTCCCTGTGAGCTGAGAATAATAACTTCCCAAATAACACTTCTCAAATCATGGTTATGTTAGGATTCATGGCAAAGGAGAATTATAATGTGGATGAAATTAAGGGTACCAATCAGGTGATTTTGTGATAAGGAGATTATCGTAGGTTATCTGTTGGGTCTGACACAATGGTAAGGGTACATTAAAATGCAAGAGACAAGAGAAATGGTACCAGAGTTTTGGCAATGTAGATAAGACTTAGCACAAGGTTGCTAAGGCTTGAAGTTGGAGACATAGCCATGAGAAAGGGAACACTATCAGCCTCTAGCAGCTGGAAGAGAGAAGGAGACAGATCTTCTTTGGAAAATCTCTGGAGTCTCCAGAAAAATACTAATCCAATGAAATTCACAACATTCTTCCAATCTGTAGAACTTTAAGATAGTAAATTTGTCTTAAGTCACTAAGTTTGTAATAATTGATGCAACAGTAAAAGAAAACTGACACACTGTATGCTCTGTTTATTAACTGTAACCAATCAGGAGTTGCCACCAGACAAGCTGTAACTCATGGACAATGTAACAGCTGTTCCTCTTCATATTTTCTCCTGGTTGAGAAGATGAGAAACTAATGTGCATATGTAATATGGAGAATGAGCCAGGGAGTTGAGAGTTCTGAATATTGAATTACATAGGCACGGCTGGAGTAGCTGTGAGGTGCTGGGGTAACTAGGATTCTGTAGCAGCAGTGTGATTCTTGAGGAGCTGTGGGGTTCTGGAGTAACTGGGATTTTGAAGCAATGACGGGATTCTAGGGTAATGGAATTCTTCAATAATGGAAGCTCTGTGGTAACCGTGGGGTTTCACACTCCAGGAGGAGAGGCACCTTGAGAGCTTCTCAGTCATTTTTAATGTGGAGAATGGTTTTAAAAAGAGGAATAATCTAGATTTATTTTCCACAGCACTTTTTAGAAAAGCGAAACAAAGGTTTGAGGGACACGGAGGAAGACGTTGATTCAAATGATGATCAAAGTTAGCATGCTCCGTGGTCGAATTCTGTGATAGGAAGACATTGAGCTTGTGCTCATCAATCAAGACCACCAATGGATTGTAGACAGTCCATCACATCCAGACTGTGAGTCCTCTAACAGAAAACGGGGGACCAAGCTGCTGGCTGGTCACTTAGGATCATGACGACTTTGTGAAAAGCACTGATGGAGAACACACAGCTTCATGTGCATTGAGGCAAACCATTTCCAGGCATCTCGACTGTTTCAAGACTCAGCAAGAAGAGTTATGGAGTTGAGTTAAACTTTGCCTCATTTATTACCACATGTCAGCACATAGACATTATGTGTTTCCAATCTACTTGGAGAGACAGAGCTGCTGAGTGTGAATCAGTTTGGGAGCAATTATTTAAGAAATGGTATGTGGCTTGAGGCTGGTCAGGTGCAGTGTTTGCTGCCATGGTATAAGGTGGCTACTCCCTGGAAGAACAGAGTTCACTGTGGATAAAAAGGAGTGTGTGACAAGACTGGGCTGGAGGTAGGGGAGGAGGCAACTCCAGACAAAGAAGACCAAGGACAGAGACTCGCTTTGTAGGGACATGTGAACAAGCAGGTGATGTAGACAGCAGGATGACTGAAAAAGAATGTGGCAGATTGTATTTTCCTAAGGAAGGGAGAGATGGATTTAAAAGGCCTTGAATTCCCAGAGGAAAAATCGGACCTTAAGCCCATGGCTTTGACAATAATCTCAGAGGAAACCAGGTTAGAAATGAATCTGAAGAATCTGCTAGTTCCCAGATACAACACTCTTGCTAAAATCTATTATGGTCAGCTGTGATTTTCATTTTCTCAAATAAATAAAGGATCTCTACCAAAACCTCCTTCTACACTAACCATCTCTTGATGGCCTAGTTTAAAAAGCATTTATGAAGAATTTACTTAATACTAGGTCCTTTTCTAGGTGCTGGTAATACATGGGTACATGGGAGAATTTTTTTCCCTGATGAACTCACAATGTGGAGGTGCATAGAGAGCTCCACACACCTGCCATGTACCCCAGTCAGCCCGTCACACTCACAACAGGGCAGGAATACATCTCACTGCTCCCTCTACTGTGGACAATGCATGTTTCCATTCTTTGGGGGGCTCAATTTTCCGAAATAGCATCCAGAGAATCTCCTAAACCTGCCTTTATTTCTTTTTATTTATTTCTTTTTTGTTTTTTGACAGGTAGAGTGGGCAGTGAGAGAGAGAGACAGAGAGAGAGAGAAAGGTCTTCCTTTTTCTGTTGGTTCACCCCCCAATGACCGCTGCGCCCGGCGCGCTGAGGCCGGCACACCATGCTGATCTGAAGCCAGGAGGCAGGTGTTTCTCCTGGTCTCCCACACGGGTACAGGGCCCAAGGACTTGGGCCATCCTCCACTGCACTCCCAGGCCACAGCAGAGAGCTGGACTGGAAGAAGAGCCACCGGGACAGAACTGGCACCCTGACCGGGACTAGAACCCAGTGTGTGCTGGCGCTGCAGGCAGAGGATTAGCCTATTGAGCCACGGCACCAGCCAACCTGCCTTTATTTTTGCCATCATCATATTTTACTTTTTCTGTGGGCAAGCCTTTGAGGAGAGCACACAAATGGATGCTCATTTATATAAACAAAATACAGTACCTCACATCCAAAGGTGACCCGAAAATGTGTATCTGAATTTCATGCTTATATAATATGTCCAACTACAGCCCTCCTAATGCTGAAGGTTTAACAAGGAACATCCTTGCCTTTAATTATAAAGGCAAAATTATCATGGTGAAAAGCTCTGACACTCTGAAAGATAATAGGATCGATAACTTGGTAAAGAACATGTAAACATTTGTTAAATCCTATGACCAAGATACTATCAGTAAGAGGGGAAAGAGGGATGACTTTCCTATTCAGTCGACTACCTATGAGAAAACTATATTTTATAATTCTTTTTTTTTAAATTTTTTTTGACAGGCAGAGTGGACAGTGAGAGAGAGAGAGACAGAGAGAAAGGTCTTCCTTTTTCCTTTGGTTCACCCTCCAATGGCCGCCACGGCCGGCGCATCGCGCTGATCCGAAGCCAGGAGCCAGGTGCTTTTCCTGGTCTCCCATGCGGGTGCAGGGCCCAAGTACTTGGGCCATCCTCCACTGCGCTCCTGGGCCATAGCAAAGAGCTGGCCTGGAAGAGGGGCAACCGGGACAGAATCCGGCGCCCCGACCGGGACTAGAACCCCGGGTGCTGGTGCCGCAAGGCAGAGGACTAGCCTAGTGAGCCACGGCGCCGGCTATTCTATAATTCTTACACTAACTCTGTGAAGCATGGCTTATCATTTCTCCCTATAGCTGAAGAAATTGAGGTAAAGTGAACAGCAGAAGCTCATGTAGTCAGTGAAACGCCTGCTCCAGGATGCAATAAACTCAAGTCTGCACAAGGTGAAATTTCATGCTGTCTATATGTCCACCGAGGCACCTTCCATATCTGTAATGTATAGGCTATGGGCCCACAAAGCAGATATTCACACATAGTGTACCATGAGTAGGCTGCTTGGAATGCACACTTCCTGCTACCTGAAGTTGCAATGTCAGATAGGGATTTTCTGTAACTCAGCTTCTAGGTTGTACTCATAAGTATAGGCTTTCCTGTGAATTACCAGAGGAGTTGCCATGAACATGTGAATAATTTCATAGGGCCCTCAATCTGTTTTCACCTGCTGGGTTGCCACCTCCAGCTGCTTTCCAAATTAATGTGATCAGGGCAGGCCTTGGCAGCAAAACAAACTCACTCATGCTTTCTTTATTGAGAATTGCCTAGCCTGATTAATCATGACAGATGTCTTCATAGTGGATGGATTTCTGATACAGCAAGTGGATCCAAGCACCTCTCAGCTTTTAATTCCATGTTGTGCCTGTTGAGTCATCAATTCCAAAGTAGCAAGTCCTGGAAAGCTACCAGGCCACCCTAGACAGTGAAATGAAATTCTCAATAAACTACTCATACATGTCAAGGCTTGGAGGTTAGGAACAACAGCCAATGACAAAACAGCTCTTACAAATCATATACTATTAGAATCCAGAGGGAATTGAGGCCTTCTTTGTAACTTTTTCATTTTAAGGCAATTGTATTTGTGAAAACGAAAACTATTTTTCCAAGTCTAGTGTTGATTCTCTTATCTAATGCTGTGCCAAGGCTTTAAAGCATCCATCAGCAGACAGTCTTGTTCTTTGAGCACGCACTCTGCATTCGTGTGCATAGGCTCTTGCCCTTAAGGAACATGCCATCTTGTTGAGAAGACTTGAGTCACCCAGATATTGAATCACTTTAAAGGGATGCCAGTCAGAAGGCAATTGAGGCTAACAGAAACATGCCAGAGGAATGAGAACAGTGATTTCTCAGCTCCTTCATGGTTCAAGGAATAACAAATCTGCTTCCCACCACGATATAAAACAGGTTTTCTTAAAAGCCAGGAAAGGTATTTGTTGTCTAACATGTTGCAGGTACCATAATAGTACTTGGGTTATTTTGTGTCTTCCACTACAGCTCTGCAAAGTCCATCATACTCATTTTACAGAGGTAAGTTGAGACCAGGAGTGATGACCTACCATGCACATATAAACTAATCAGTTATAGACCAGAACTCAAACGTGCTTGTCGCAGGACTGGCGTTTGTGGCTCAGAAGGTTAGGCTGCCACCCTAGCACTATCATCCCATATGGGCACGGGTTCATCTCCCAGCTGCTCCAGTTCAGATCCTCCTCCCTGGTGATGCACCTGGAAGTTGGCGGCGAGGCTGGGGGAGGCTATGCTGCCCAGTTACTTGGGTCCCTGCCACCTATGTAGGAGTCCCAGAGGAGATCCCTGGCTTCAGTTTGGCCCAGCCCTGACAATTGTTATTTGGGGAGTGGATCAAAGGATGGAAGATCTCTCTCCCTCTCTCCCTCCCTCTCTATACCTCTGACTTTCAAATAAATCATTTTCTAAAAAATGTTGCTTAGTGAGGTTCATGCTGGGCTCATTCCAGTGTAGCACATGGCCTCCCTTTAGAAAAAAAAAAAAAAAAGTACAACTTTCTGAGTATGTTCAAGTGATTCAATAGTCTTTGGTTATTTTATTCCTTGTCCACAGAAATGTGATGTAAGTACATCAATCCAATCATAGTGAACCTGGTTTATAGTTACAGCTTTAAAATACAAAGAAAGGGGGCCAGCAATGTGGCATAGTAGATAAAGCCACAGCCTATGACACTGGTATCCCATATGGGTGCCTGTTGGTGTCCCAGCTGCTCCTGCCCTGATCCAGCTCCCTGCTAATTGACCTCAGAAAAGCATTGGAGTATGGCCCAAGTACTTGGGCCCTTGCCACCCGTATAGAAGACATGGAGTGAAACTTCTGACTCCTGGCTTTGTCCTGGCCCAGTCCTGGGAAATGAGCCACAGGATGGGAAATCTCTCCCTCTTTCTCTCTCTCTCTCTGCCTCCCCTTCTCCCTCAGTAACTCCGACCTTCAAATAGATAAATAAATCTTTTAAAAATGGAAACAAAATATAAATATAATCAGTCAATTAGGTTTTTAAAAATTAAATAATATTAAAAAGGACAACTTTAGCTGCCTAAGGTGAAATTAAAGAATAAATATAATATAATAAAAATGGACTAACATTATTCAAAATACATTTTATTGCCAGGACTGAAAGTATGTATAAGGAAAAACAAGTATATTAGCTGCTAAAATTTCAATGACTTTGTCATCAATTTCAGTTCTGATAACATTACTTCTATAACTTTAAAAATTAAAAGAAAACCCTGCAAGGTAAGAATTAATTCCATCACCAATATAGGCAGGACAATAATTTCCCTTACAGAACAGCAGGGGAATAGGCACAAGGCCAGTTAAATGTCCCTAGCAGATTGGATTAGCAGGAAGCAGTTTGCAAAAACCCTTGCTTTGAAGTAGCAGGACTGGACATGAGGATTAAAAACCACCTATCCAGGATTGCTAGTTGAATTTCAGAAGTTCATTGATGGATAAGCTCTGACCTATAGGACTGGTAGGGGACAATGAATAGACATAGTGATTTACAGAGAGATAATTCTTCAATTAACAAATAATATTTGAACAAGTAATGTGTATCATGCTCCCTTTTTGACTGCTAGGGGCTCTCAGGCTGGTGAGAAAAACAGGGAAATTAATGAACAATTAAAAACATGAGATACATACAGCAATATACTTGACTTGGAGACAGCAAAGGAAGCAAAAGGACTGTGACCTACTGATGCCTTTGAATTTGGGAAAGCATTGAAGATGGATTCATCTCAGATTGGAGGGATAATGAGTTGAGTTCCAGGGAAGCCTCACCAAGGGATTGGTGATTGATATGAGCTATTACCAGGAGGATGAACAAATGAGATAATGCGTCAAAAGTGGAACAACCCGGACACTGTAAAAATATACGATGGTAAGATGGGCCAGATCCTTCATAGGTTCACAGGGCATGGAAATCACACAGAAGAGAGTTGAATAGGAATCTGTTCAAACTTAGACCTTGAAAGTGTTCAACAACATTCTATGAAATTTGGTATTTGTTATACAATTAGATGTCCCCAAATTCCCATGTGTGTAAGCATCATACAGGAGATTCTGACTTAGGGAGTCTGCATTTGTATCTAGGAAGCAGCACTTTAAATAGTCTCTCAAGGTTGTTTTACTTCTGGTAAGCCCAAGGCCACAATCCTGAAAGATGTTGCCAAGCAGGGACTACAGAAAGTGTTATATCTTGGAGGATACACCATACTGGTCCATTTAAAGGTTCATTCTGGCTCAATAAGTGGTAGGTAGAATACTGAGAAAAGAGGTAGAGTGACTCCTAGGTAAGAAGTGAAAGCTACATGAATTAAGAATGAACTTGGTAATTTATTAGATATACGTGATTCTCAGAAAATGCTGCCTTCATGCAGTGAGAGAATATAGGACAATGAGTGAACTTGATTGAGAAAGAGATGAGGTCAGAATGAGCTTTCTGTGCCTGATCTCCTTCCAAATTGTGACGTCAGCTGGTGAGATCTAGAGCTCAGGAGATCAGTGTTACACATAGAAATCAAGCAATCATCAATCAGCCAATGTTCACTAACACCAGTGTCTTACTAAGTAAAGAGCACACACACAAAGGAAACCAGTACAACAGATTTTTGTAGAGCATAGCTTTTGACAGAGATGTCAATTTGGAAAAAAAAAAAAAAGAAACAGGAAGTAGTAACCAGAAAAGAACAGGTGGAAAACTAGAAGGAGGCATCCCTGAACACAAGAACAAAGTGAACTCCAAGAGACTTATGCACTATAAAAACACTGTTGTGATGACAGATTCACAAAGACTGGAAGCATATAATGGTCTTGATGTTCCACTCAACCTGTGTTATCATTTTGTGTTCTCATCATGACTGCATGGCAGAGAGGGTTACTCCCGCTCTGCAGAAGATGCTAAGACACAAAGGGATTTGTTAAATTTCCCGAGTTCATGTGACTAAGGAGAAGGTCAACTCCAGGCCCACTACTTCCCAATCTGGAATCCTGCACTCCATCTTCTGTTGCAGGCTGCCTTCCTAAAACCTTGACTCTGAAAGCAAATAAAATAGAAAATGAGACATAAAATTGAGAAAAGATAAAAGTAAGCTTCTGCTCAAAGGAGAATAAGCTTGCAGAGAGGTAAGTGACATGCACAGGATTTCCCTTGGGTAGTCACCGGGGCATCAAGGTCACACTCGCAGCAATGGCCATGGGATGATGAAGAAGGAATGGTAGATAGAAATGGGATGTTACTAGGTGGGCAGAGAATGAATGCAAGAAGGTCTCTCCAGACAGATGGCTTCTCTGTTTTTGATGACTTAGGAGACACTTGAACATCATGGGGTCCATTGGTGAAAGAAAGGTTTAATTCGAATTTAATGAAACTGGAAATAACTCCTTATAGGAGATTGGACAGGAAGGTAACCAAAGTCATAAGAAACATGGCCAGGCAACGTAAATGGTCCCATTCAGGACAGAAACTAAGGACATGGATTACCACGAGTTAATCAGAAAACTTCATATAACAATCTCTGATCATCCACCACAAGTTATGAGTCACTGGCCTAGAACATTCTAGGGAGGCTTCATGAAAGACATGAGCTTTGTGGTGAATGAGAGAAGAGGCTGAATAGGATGTGGGCAGGTGGGAAGGAGGGACAGATGGATTTCTGAAAAGGAAGTGCATCCAGAAACATGAAAAAAGCATCATTTGAATGCTGTAACTTAGCACAGGGATATTGAAGGAGATAACGGTGAGGAAAGAATGTTGCGGGGGTGCCAGAAAGCAGAGGTGGCTGATCCTCACTGTCTGCAAGGAACTACAATCTGGTGGCTAAAGAAGTTGGGCGTCTTCTTCTGCCAACTATTTTTTAATTTATATTTATTTATTTTAAACTTTTATTTAATAAATACAAATTTCAAAAGTACAACTTTTGGATTATAGCGGTTTTCCCCCCATAACCTCCCTCCCACCCACAACCATCCCATCTCCCACTCCCTCTCCCATCTCATTCTTTATCCAGGTTCATTTTCAATTATTTTTATATACAGAAGATCAACTTAGTATATATTAAGTAAAGATTTCAACAATTTGCACCATTCTTGACATCATTAAGGATCTGTCCCTAGACTCAGAGATGCTGCTATCCAGCTGTGTCTCTGGAGGTCAAGGATGGGAACACATGTTTGGCTTATTCTCCATGTGGGAAATATTTCCACACACTGGCAATTTGGGCATTTATGCCCATTTTGGCCAAGGTCACTCACAGAGGAAGCAGATGGGTCAGAGTCCACATGCCCACCAATTGGGTTCCACTCCAAGGTGTAACTCATGGAAATACATCAACATAAACTTCCTAGCCAAAATACTTCCATGTACAACAAAAATGGCTCCTCCCTCTGTCCTAATGGAAAGGATAATTTTTGGAAATCAAAAAACAAATTCTGGAGCTATTACAAGCAAGGAAAAAGACAAGGCAAGTATTTCTCTCACCAGGATAGGTGACGATAAGGGATTTAACTAAGGGTTGGCAAGAAAGAGCTGGAGTACTATCTGTTATACAGGGGCCTTCAACAACCCAATGGAAAAATGTGTATTTTGAAAGGTCTATGGTGGAATTTCTGAATTTTTTGCACCAAAATAACTCCCTTTGTGAAGGCCCCTAGAACAATTTTATTAGGCCTCAGTTGTTAAAAGGTCAATCACAGGAAACCAAGCACCTGAGGCCAGCATCTGCCGCAGTAATCCTAGGTTTTAAGCAACAAGAAAGCCCTAAGGAATTTCAATCTCTTCCCTATTTCTGTGCCTCCACTTGCTTCCATCCCCTTCTTTTTTTTTTTTTTTTTTTTTTTTTTTTTGACAGGCAGAGTAGACAGTGAGAGACAGAGAGAGAGGTCTTCCTTTTGCCATTGGTTCACCCTCCAATGGCCGCCACTGCTGGCGTGCTGCGACCGGCGCACTGCGCTGACCCAAAGCCAGGAGCCAGGTGCTTCTCCTGGTCTCCCATGCGGGTGCAGGGCCCAAGCACTTGGGCCATCCTCCACTGCACTCCCGGGCCACAGCAGAGAGCTGGCCTGGAAGAGGAGCAACCGGAACAGAATCCGGCGCCCCGACCGGGACTAGAACCTGGTGTGCCGGCACCGCTAGGTGGAGGATTAGCCTTTTGTAGCTTTTATTTACTTGAGAGACAGCCCATTCTTTGTTTCACTTTCCAAATGTCTACAACAGCTTGGGCTAGGTCAAGGCTGAATCTGGGAGCTGAGAGCTGGGAACACAATCTAGATCCCTCACATGGGTAACAGAAACTCAGTTATTTGATGCATCACTGTTGCCTCCCAGAGTCTGCATTAGCAGGAAGCAGGATTGGAGAAAGAGCCAGGAACCAAACCCAGGAATTCCATTATGGGATGTAGTCATCTTAACTGACAAGCACTAAGCCACATCTCCTCCTGACTCCTGCTCTTTTTTAAGCATGATCTAGGTTTACCTTTAGTATGGGAGTCCAGGAACTATAATGTATCAGCTTTAATGTTTTTTAATACTGCTTAATTGTCCTCATCTTATTCTTGTAAAAACCAAGAGTATTTTCCCATTGCCCAAATGCCCACATTTCTTCTCCCCCTAATGGACAGCTTAAAGGCAACCAACACAAAAATCTGAACCAAAAGCCAAGACCCAATAGCCTCTCACAAGACAGCAGAGGGCACATATCTCTTTAGTGCTCAGGTTGAAGGATTTCTCTGTCCCTCTGCCTTGCTTATCTGATCCTTCTCTAAGTAAGCAGAGGAGCTTCCAGACCTGCAAATATCATAAAGACACCCTTCTATGTCTCGCTGCTCAGGTTGCCAACATGAAGTTGCTTTGCTCCAGTGAGCCATTCTGAGATCTTCTTGTGCCATTATTTAGTTTCTTTCCTGTTTCCTCAGCATGGGTTCTGTGGGGAGCAACTCGGACTAGACTAAGTTACTGGAATTAAGACTTATTCTATGCATCTGCTCTCCCACAATATGGCGCTGGGAGAGGAGGCAACAGCTTCTACCCAGCTGCCTCTCACCAACTTGACAAGCTGCAGGACCTGCTCCTGATTGGAGGAGAGCAGCGTACTCGGCGTGTGGGCAGCCGAGTTGGGATTGGCGGAAGAGGACTATAAAGGAGGAGAGAGACAACATGCACCAGGAACATCTAAGGGGAACATCTATCTGAAGGAACACCTGTGCAGCCCCCGAGAGAGCCGGCCGGCGGTGTGCCACTCCCCTGAGGAAGTGGGGAAAGTGGCCAGGGGGAACTGCCCTTCCACGCCCTTCTTTTATTATCTTTTTTAAAAAAGATAGAAGGGGTGCATACGGAGAGTAGCTGGATTTTGCCTTTCTTGTTTTACTGATGAGCAAATCTGATGATTTTTGGTTCTGCTTTGTCTGAGCCAAATTTACACACAAAAAATTTAGTTTTTGCTTATCAGTATGCAGCTCTATTCTTGAGAGCCTCTCAACACAGCCATGACAGCTAACTCAGTAATGATCAGTTCTCCAATGTTTATTGGGCATTTGCTGATGAATAAGAAATGAGGACAAACAGATGGTTTTGACCAGTTGAGTGGTCAAGGTATGCAGAGGAAAGCACAGGCCCAGAGAGCAGGAATGTGGAGCCCAGTCTGTAGAAAGCAGGGTCAGGAAAGGCTTCCTGAGCTAATTCTTGAAGGATAACTAGAAGTCAGCCAAGCAAGGAGTGGTTGAAACTGTGCCCAGTCAAGAAAATGGCTTGAAGAAAAAAGCAAAACAAAACAAAAAGGCACAAAGGCACAGAAAGGTGAGGTGTACACAGGGAACCAGTAGGAGTTTAGACCAATTAGGACATCAACTGCAAGGCACTTTCAGAGGTAGGAGGGTTCAAGAGTTCAGGCCAAAGAGGGTGTTATATGCTGCACAAAGCAGATGTGGACAGGTGTGCCTTTCACATAGGTCATTCTGGGTGGAGGCTGGATGGAGAGTGAACAGGAGGCAGAAGCTCAGGCTACAAGCCTGGTGAACTTCACCCCTCAAGGAAACAAAAGGATTATTCATAATGCTGAATGGAATTCTAGGAAACAATGAAAGTTCTACACTGCAAAAATATCTACATTAATTTCCACTTCCTCTTTTGTGTGAATACCTGGGTGCTTGGTTGACAGCCACTGAGACACGTTCATGCTCCTCCTCGTTCCTTCACCCCTGGGGCTGTATCTTATTAAATCTCATCTGATTGTTCCCCTGTGCTGCCCTGGAAGCCTGTGTATGTAGGATGATCCTGGTTTTTGTTTTTTTGGTTTTCTTTTTATCATCCTCTACAAATGGTCATTGCACTTTTTGTCCATGTTGGCTTGAAACAAAGGCTCCATTGAAGCAACTCAGTGACTTCTACTCTTAGACTGAATGCCTAGGGCCAATAACACATCAGTCATGCTGCTGCAAGTGTGATTTTCACAGCGGCATGAGCTTGGAGAGGGATCCTTTGCCACTAGCCCAGGATAAGACAGGAGCAGAAATCTGAGGGGAGGCACCTAGAAACCTGCAGCACGATGGCTGTATAATCTTACCTACATTGAATCAAATTGTAAAGTGTTGTCTTGTGTGAGTGTGTGTGTGTATGTGTGTGTATACATGCTTTGTCTTTGGTATTTTCTTTATTCCACATTTCCAGTATGTTGTCATATTTGTCCCTGAAGCATTTGTGATAAAGGACTCCAGAGAGTGAGAGAGAGATTTGGGAGACAGTGCCTTTATCACAGACTGAAAAAACTTTGTTCTAGTTCATGCAAAAGAAAACAAAGCAATCTAGTCCTAGAATTTTTGACTCATTATGATATAGCGATCAGATAAACTAGATTTTGCCTTCTATGTTTATCAAAGCTCTATGATCTGGATATTAGCACAGTCACATGGCCCAGGGAAACACTGAGGCTATGGCAGCATATGCAGCTTACCTGTGCAACTCCCAAATTCATAATCGTTTTAAGGCTGCCTGCTTCTCTGTTACAAAGCATGCAACTATAATTCAATGCTAAAATTACACTTAGCTTCCTCCAGTGGTAGAAAGTTCATTAAGATCACAGTACATATCATATGTCATTTTATTTTAAAATTCATTTGGGAAACAGTGACATAGAGAGAAGGGAAGCAGATAGAATATAGTCAGAGAGAGAAAGAGAGAGAGAGAGAGAGACTTCCATCTGCTGGTTCATTACCTAAAGGACTGTAACAGCCAGAGCTGATTCAGGCTGAAGCCAGCAGCCAGGAACTCCATCTGGGTCTCCCACGTGGGTGGCAGGGGACAAAGTACTGGACACTTTTTTTTCTGTCTTTCCAGGCACATTAATGGAGATGGACCACAAGCAAAGCAACCAGGACTCAAAATGGCACACCCATAGTGGATGCCAGTGTTGTAAGAAGCAGTTTAACCCGCTGCATCTCAACATTCCCTTATATGCTTCTTTAAATGTTCATCGTTTCTAGCCTAGCACCAGAGGCAACCTTAATTCGCAATACTTCTGGAGGCTTTGTGCCATCTCCGGTGACCCTTGCTACTAATAGACTCCATTGGAAGGCAATACTCTGGGATATACAAGCAGGCAATGGTAGCTTTGTTGGGGAGGGGGTCTCCATATCAGATTGTTGTCTAGAGACAGTTAAACCTTACTACCTCCTGATGTTTTGTTTGAATTTTTGAGAACTGTGATTGTGTGTGTTTGTTTTAAGAGAGAAGAGATGGAAGAAAGCTAAACTTTGACATTTTAAGAGTTGACGCTATTGCAGATGTATTCTGAGATTGTGATATCATTGGGGCACATTTTTTCACATCCATTACCCCTCATCCTATCGCCAGCCCTCAGTAATGCTAGACCAACAGGATGACTGAGTTTACTTCTCTGTTGGGTTCTAACGGTGAGCAGCAACTTGCTACAGTTCAGGAGATTGCTCCACATATCTAAGATTAAGCACTGCAGACTTTCTCCTGGTGCCTATTTCATTCACAACTCTCACTTTGAAGACAGCATGTGTCTCTGGGCTGACCCCAGATACAAATTATGTTTCAGGACTTGCCAGTGCCCCCAGGAAGGGTTGCTAAGTGTCACTAAAGCTGCAGGCAGTTTGTGAGGTTGATATCGCAGAGAAATTAAAAGTCAAGGGGAAGTATTTTTCATCCAAGTAAGAGAACTGTGCCCTGGAATCTCAGAGCTTCCAGATACTCAAGCTGTTCAACTCCTCTGTGAGTGTGCACAAAGACCTCCATGAGGACAAAGAGCAGCAGTCACAGGCCAGGAATAAGTGAAGGAGTTCACAAACATTAGAGGATTTGAGATCAAGACAGCTGCAGAAATTATGGAAATATATTACTTATCGTTGTGATAGTCCCACTTCCCTATCTTCTGTTTCGAGATCTCATGAGCACAGCCTAGTTATTTCTATATTAATAATAAGAAATGATTAACGTCAGGCCTGTTAGCTCATTTGGTTAGAGTGTGGTACTAATAAGCAATGATATGAGGAACACCTCACAGTGAATGAGTACCTGGTAGATATTAAGCACTATGCTTTAAGGTATTAAGGCAGAACACCTATAATGTAAAGGCAGGACCCAGCTTCTTGTCTGTCTCCCTTAGACCAAGATGTCCTTGCCTGTCCTTTATCAAAGGGAATTCACTGAGTTGAGGGAGTAATACAGCTGACCCGATAAGGTTCTAATCACTGGAATCAAGAAGTCATTTGCTTCTTCAATAGATAAAACCTTGAAGACAATATTCTCTAGAGGGGTTTGTGTAGGGGAATTCCAGGTATAGGAAGAGAAATTCAAGATCTTGGGAAAAGGTAATGACCACTTAGATGTGACTCCTACCCCAGACTAATCAGAGTCCACCTGGACACTATAAAAATTCTCTAAAGAGCACAGCATCACTGACCAACCAAAGGAAGGTCACAAGCATCCTTGGTCAACCAAGAACTTGAGCATGAGCTGAACACACACTCTTCAGGACCAATTTCAATCTGTAAGAACCCTCATCACTACCACTGTGATGTCAGTGATTGCCTTTCTGTAGCTTGGGCAATCAGACCCAGGTTTGGGGGTTCTATAGCAATGATTCCAAATAGTTTTGGGGAGTCTTTCTGTAATGGTATCACTATGGTCTGAATGTTTGTGCCCTTGCCTACCGAAAATGGTTGGGCATTTGAGAGGTGATTGATCAAGAAGGCAGAGTCCTCCTAAGTGAGATTAGCATCCTTCTTATAAAAGAGACCCAACTGAACCCCAATGCTCCTTCTACCAGGTGAGATTACAGTGAGTAGATTCTGATGGTGACTCAAACACTGGAGCCACATCAGAAGCCGAACATGCTGGTGATTTGATCTAGGGCTCCTAAGGCTCCACAGCTCTGAGAAATAGATGCCTGTTCTGTCTAAGCCAGCCAGTCTGTGGCGTTCTGTTACAGCAACTAAATGGACAGAGTCAGGTTCAAAGTGAACGCCAGCTCCTTTAACATACTCCTCAATTATCTTCTTAAGAAAATTAATTTCAGGACATCACAAGGCTAGCGAATGATAGAGCAGGTATTTATACTCAGATTCAATTGACCTCTCACCTGGTATGTTTTTTAAGTATTCTCTTATTTCCCTCTAATAGGAAGTACAACATGTGCATGCATTGAAAAGCCAAAGTTCTCAGCCAAACTCTTGGCTCTTCAGGTTAGAACTAAACACCCAGAGCCATTCTTTCTGAGAACATCAGCTTTTAGATTCAGGACAGGAATGACCAGCAGGCCTGCCAGACTCCTGGGATGCAGACAAAGCACTGTGCCTTCTTCAGTTTTTGGCACTGTCCAAAGACAGAGTGAAATGAGAGTGACTGGACGGCAGGAAGAGTGTTATGTCTTCTCGTTCCTGTCACCAAAAAAAGTCAAAGGAAAGGCAAAGACAGTGTTGGGGAGTAAAGTAACCATCCCCAAATATAAGTTTCTGCCATAGTTCAAGTCAGTTATGCAAAGACACTGCAAACCTCTGCAGGCACAGGAATGACTGAAAAGTTCTCCTTTTGTAAAATAAATTTCCATCTACTACGTTAGTAAACAGGACTCAGGCACAGGCTTTTCCATCTGAACCCCCCTTTGTAATGATCCTAGAAAGGTTCTTTTCCCTGCAAAAACAGATTGCAGGGGGAGCCGGTTGGCACCTGATCCAGACCAAGATTTACAGGTAGCTGTGCCCCGGGAGATTCATCTGAAGAACAAGGCAGCCTCAGCTGGCAGTCACCTCCTCCCTTTCTCTTCCAAAGTGGATACATAAACCTCCAGCCTACACTGAGTTGTTGAGTATTCACTTTCCTTCATGTGATGCTCCCTTGCAAGATAATATGTATTTATGTTTCCGTCTTCCCTTCATTTGTCTTCTGTCAGTTCATTTCAGAGACTTACTAACCAAGAGGGAGGAGAAGCTCCCTGGGCCCCTACAGCAGATCTAAAGGCTCGTGATATGTCAGAGAAAGGAGGTCATCAGGACAGTAACAGAATCAAAAAGCCTCAATGCCCTGGTTCTCCCAGGGACATCCGCAGAGCAGTGATTCTGGCTAATGAGATGTGTGGCTAAGCAAATGGGGGCAACACTGCTGTATTCTGCTTCAGAGATTCTCCTTTGCTTATAAGTACATCAAAAAGCTGCCATTAAGCAGAAAAAATGTATAATTGATGTAGTTAAAAATCTTAGCTAGGGATCATAAAAGTAAATGTACATAAATGCTTGTGATAGTGAAATTCTTTAAGAAAGTAAGCTCAATTTCTGCCTTAGGCCAATGAGTACACCTGAAAGGATTTAGATTTTTAGGGACCCAACCACCATGGCATCTGTCATTCATCACCAGTTCTCTACCTGCACATTTCTACTGTCAACACTTACGTCTAAGTGAACCAGGTTAAAGGGGAAATTAAAGGCTGGGGGAAGAGGAAACACATATAACTGTTACTCCTTGGAAAGTCTCATGGAGAGCAACAGGATAAAAACAATTTTGCAAACCATTTAAGGAAGTTTTTAGACATGTCCTAGCTGCTGCTTGCTCTCTTCTCCCAACCTAGCTAACAACTCTCTAAAAAGAAATCAGAGTCAAACAAGAGAATTATGACTTTAACTCTCTGATAACACCTTCAGAAGAACAAATAAACTCTTAAGCATGGAGCTGGGCCCCAAAACAGTGCCTTAAATGCAAATTTTGACAACATCAGGCTCCAGCCTCCTAGCACCCTCCCTTGGTTTAACTCACTGAACTGAGGGTGTGGTACAGCCAGCCCTGCAAGATTCTTATCATTGGATTCAAAGGCTCTTTTCTTCTCCAATGGCTGACACACTGGTGGCCAGTATTGTCTCAAGGGGCTCTGTTTAGGGGACTCCCAGGTCTGGGCAGGGGAGTTCCAGGTCTGGGGCGTGCAACCCCCAGACTGACTGGAGGCCACTTGACTGTCACAGCAGCGGAGCATCTTATTGATGTGTCAGGGATGAATAGCTCTTATTCATGTACACCTAAGCTGCACACCACCTTGTTCCTTATCTCAATTTAATTTGCAGACAACCAGAGAAGGAATGTACAAGCCTGGGCACCTGGCCAGAGGCAACATATACCTACCCCTATCCTTCACCCTCTTTAATCCTGATTTCCCTTGCAGCCTCTTGAAAAATCACAAAACACCCTCTTTTAGGGGAGCTGTAGTCCTAGAGGTCTGCTATCCTCTCATCTGTCAACAGATTAAATGTCCTCTGTCCTTCACTCCTAAATCTTGTCCTCATTATTTTCATTTGGCCACATGGACAGGGACCAGGCTTCTGGTAACAAGCACATACTATGCAGAGACAAAGGAATGAAACACCATTAAATGAAATGTGAGTATTTATGTAGCAGGAATGTGTTCGAAATCTGTGGGGAAGAAAAAAATTCACATTTTACAGTTATAAAACACCCACGAAACTGCTCGGAGTAATTGTTACAGAATTCTCAAAACTGGGTCTGCTTGTCTGACTCAGAGCAACCCAATTACTGAGAGTAGGGTGGAAGAAGAAAGCAGGAATTTATTTTGCAATGCACAGAACAGGAAATCAGGCATCTGTCAGTCCAATTTCCTAACTTCCAGAGAGATTAGGTGGTAAATCTTAAAGATCTGGGGTTGAGCTGTGCATGATAAGCTCCTGGTCTTTCTTTGATCAGTCAATGACAGAAACCAGCATGTTTCTTTTGTGGAGGTAAAAGTGGGCTCTGGCTTGTCTGGGATCTGTGAGTAGATTGGACATTATTGTGTTTGATCAAGGCCTGCTGAGTTCCTGCAAAGCTTTCAGACGAGAGCCCAATATTGAGAAGTTAACAATTAAATTTTGAGTCTTTGTGAGTGGATTCTTGTGGGCTTGGGCTTTATCCATGTGCCTCTTTTAATTTAATGAGTTCACTTTTAACAAGGATTTGACTTGTAATCATCAAAGAGAAAACAGAAGAACTGAAAACTATGGGAGAGATAAAATCTACTTCAAGTGGTCAGCATTATAGCATTGCAAATAAAGCTGCTGCCTGATGCCAGTATCCCCAAGTATGCATTGGTTAGAGTCCTGGCTGCTCCACCCTGATATCCAACTCTGTGTGTACGCGAAGGCAGGGTCAAGATGACGCTAGTCCTTGGGCCCTTCCAACCCACGTGGAAGACCCAGAAGAAGCTCTTGGCTCCTGGCTTTGGACTGGCCCAGTTCCAGCCATTGTGGCCATTTGGGGAGTCGACCAGCTGGTGGAAAATCTCTCTCTCTCTCTCTCTCTCTCTCTGTCTCTCTGTCTCTCCTTCTCTCTTTGTAAACTTCGCCTTTCAAGTAAATAAATAAATCATTTTAAAAAATCTACATCAAAAGCATTGGTGGTACTGGCTCTAGTTCACTACCAGAAGCAAAGAGGTTAAGTAGTTTCCCATGATCACCTTCCTAGTGCAGAGCTACTATTGGACTCCACTTCTGTCTGACAATCTAAAACATGCCCTGGATATACCATACTGCCAGGTTATAGAGACAACCAAGATGTGTAAGAAGTGGGTCTAGCTTCAAAATGCAATCTATCAGGGTAAGATTAGAGATAGGCATATGGTAAGAAAACTATAATACAGACACAGAATGTTTTAGTGACATAGAGAGCTAGTACTAAATAAAAGGAATGAGTGTTCTAGTGAATGTCTAGGAATAAGGTTAAAAACCAAACCCGTATCCAAGTGTACCTAAGAACATTGGCATGATATCCCCAGGAGCCAGTCTCCCACCCTCAGCCCAGGGTGTCCTTGCCTTTCCTTTAGGATTGCTAAAGTAATTCACTGAATTGAGGAAGTGGGGCAGCTGGCCCTAGGAAATTCTAATCAGCAGACTCAGGAGCCAAGGGCCAGTGTTGTTCAAAAGAGTCCTTATTAAGGGAATTTTAGGTCCAGATAGGGAGATTTGAGGTCTGGGAAGATGAAAATATTACCTATTTTCAACCTCCACTGACTTACTGAAACCTACTTGGTCACCATAAATGTTCCCTGAGAAGGACAGCATCACTGACCAGAAAGCACTGGCAGAGACCACAGTAGATTTGGTAGAGAATCATTTGAAGACATTGCTTTTTTGAAACTCATTTGTAGTGATTTTTGAGATTTCAGTATCAAAGAAGTATTTTGAAGTTGGAAATTTTAAAGACTATTCCAACCGTAACCTAAAAGAAAGTGTGCTCAAGGCCAGCTCATCTTGGTGTCCTTGTTTCCTGCACACAAGGTACAGGACTCTTCAGGGGGTATGGAGGCACACAATGGAGCCTCTGCCTCTTGTGAAAGGCCTTCCTGTCTGTCTAAACTGTCCCCTTAGCACTGATAATCCAATCTTCTTCTTTTTCCTATGAAAATGACCTCATCCCATAACTTGATCTGGTAGGAGAGTGATTAGTTAATTGCCATGGGAACCTGATAATTGAAGAAAAAGAAAATGGATCCTCAGATATCTTTCTTCTGGTGCAATGGGAAATGATTAAACTTCAGTAGTTTCTCAGTAGGAGGCAGCTGTTCTCTGGTGGATATTCAGAGACTTGCAAATTCTAGACATTAAGCTGTTCTTGTCTTTCTTTTTTGGGTGAGTAGATGAGGACATGCAGGGAGGGGGGTGAGGGAGGACAAAAGGATAGGCTCTGAATACATTTGTTTAAAAATCTCCACTCTTCCTAAGAACATTGTTCATCCTATTGATAACAGATTGTTGGCAAGGTGCTTACAGGGTCACTGGTAAAATTATGAAATCTACAGTTTCCTTTTCCTGTCCTTGTCTTTGATATTCTATAAGACTTTTTCCCTTTTGGCAGGGTTCTTCCTCCCTTCAGCTTCCCAAAAGCTCAATATCCACTACGTCAGGAGCTGAGCAAGGGTAAGCACTGCTCCTGCACAGTCAGGTCAAAATCTCCAGGATCTAGAAGAAGACTTTCCCCCTTCTCCCTCTGGAAGACGTTCAGAGGAAGGAGGTGCAGAGTTTTTCCCTCTTCAATTTTTCTGGACTATAGATGTGTTTGGGAAATTCAGTGAAATATAAAGACATTTATCCACAAAAACTGCACAGATGCACAACACTACATGCACATGTGCAGGGTATTCACAGCACCTCTGAAACACAAAATGGAGATCCTCAAGTGTCCTAGGTAGCAGCCATGCAGGACTCTCTGAGTAGCCTGAGAAGGCAGAGCTGATGGAGGACCTACTGTCCCTATTAGTTCATTTTAATTTCTTCTCCAATATATAAAGCCAGTAATGGAGACTGACTCAAAATTGGCATGAGAATAAAAAGAAAGTTGAGTACTAATATTATTGCCACATAGCACATTTTTAAAAATCAATGTGTGCCAAGAATTAAGATTTATGCATAACTATAATATTTTGTGTTGTAATGTGATTCCACCAGCTCTGCCTTAAAGAAAAATCAAAGTCTGGATGATGATACTGCCAACTGGAAGCCACACCGAAACACTTCTCTCAGTTACATGGAAATCAATTTAGGCCCACCGTACACTCTTCTGAAGTGTTCTTAAGTCAGAAAAGAATAAACTCATTGACTATGAGTTCCTGGGGACAGAATTGGAAATCAGAGACGTATTTGAAGTCGCGTGTTTAATCAGAAAATTCCATGAGATTTTGTATTCTACTCTCTATATCTGCAGTTTCTTTTATACTAAAGTAATGTGTGTTCCTTAAACTTTGAAGGCAATTGATGCTCCAGGAAGATGAGCCTTGTTAACTGATGTGCGTGTGTCTATACGTACATGCTTCCTCACTCATTCCTTCTGTGGTAGAGATGACGGTGCCGAGCTACAATTGAGAAGGCTGAGTTCTGAGATGAGCTCACCCTGGGGGAACACATTTCTTAAAACATTGGGACTGTTTTACTGTACCCAGCATCTTGACAGTTGAGGAGACACAGAAACTACATGGCATTAGGAAACTTTTAAGCAATAGTAAAAGCACCCAGAAGAACCTCAGACAAGAGACTAATATAAACGTTTATCTCCATAAGGATGGCCTTTGGAAGGCAGAACCCCAGACCTGTGTGACTCTGTCTTCCACTGCGAAAAAGAGTCATGGCTTATAATTATTCATTGAATATGTTCCTCTACAAAGCTATGATCAGTTCCTTGTTTAGAACTGGTGCTCTGGGGCCGGTGCTGTGGCTCAGTAGGTTAAAGCCCTGGCCTGAAGCACCAGCATCCAATATGGGTGCTGGTTCTAGTCCTGGATGCTCCTCTTCTGATCCTGCTCTCTGCTATGGCCTGGGATAGCAGTAGAAGATGTCCCAAGTCTTTGGGCCCCTGCACCTACATGGGGGCCTTGGAAGAAGCTCTTGGCTCCTGTCTTTGGGTTGGCACAGCTCTGGCTGTTGGGGTCATCTGGGGAGTGAACCAGCTGATGAAAAACCTCTCTCTCTGTCTCTACCTCTCTCTGTAACTCTATCTTTAAAAAAATAAAATAAAATCTTTAAAAAAAAGACCTGGTGCTTAAAATATATTTCTGAAAGGAATGCAATTTCTTCCAATCAACCAGAATGATATATGGAGACCTTATTGGAGCTCATTTCCTGGATAAGTCATAAAATCCCTTCTTCAATGGAAAAGACACATTGCTTCCGAATCAAAGGCCAGACCAGTCCCCTTTGGGTTTTCCTCTCTTGGAAGCCCCCCTCCAAGCTGCTCTGGCTAGAGGTCCTTAATACTTTTAAATCTTAAAAAAAGAAAAAGAATCAAAGGCCAGGATTGGATGGCAGGCCAACTACTTAAAGCTGAATGGATTTGGGCAAATGACTTAGGCACTCTAACCATAAGATTCTGCATCTAACGAGTAAGAGTGATGACATAAACCACAAAGTGTTTGGGGAAAGATTAGCAGCAATGCATATTAATGATAAGATCAGGCACATAGTATGCAGTATCTAATAGTAGCTCCTATTGCCGTAGACACAGACAATATAAAATGTAATTCTACACATGAAGTTGTAGTTGGACAAATTCTGGATGAGAAAAATACAGGCCAGTGAAAGACAGTATGCAAAGGCCAGCATGAACTGGCCCATGAGGAAGCTGTGTTTAGACAAAAGGAAGGTGAGAGTTCAGATTCTCTCTGTTTAGAAGAAACCACAAACAAGAAGTTTGGCAGATAACCTTGAGCAAAGTTAAGAGAGCTATTTACATCAGTGTAAGGACCAATTAGGTGACAGAGCGAGGAGCAGGTGTTTGTCCCAGAACTTAAGAAACACATGTTCCACATCAGAGTACCAGAGTTGAATACCTGGCTCTGTATCCTGCTTCCTGCTGAAGCAGACCTTGGGAGGTCTGTTGGCTCTTTGCCACCCACACTGGAATACCTAGATGGAGATCCTAACTCCTGGCTCAGCCCATTCCAGCCCCAACCATGTGGGCATTTGGAGAGTAAACCAATAGATGGGAGCATAGAATTCTGCAGCCATCTCTCTATATGTCTATTTCTCTCTCCCTCTCTCCCCAAAAATAAATTTTCAAAAATGAAAGTGTGAGTGGGCCAAAGTAGAGACAAAAATGGTTAATATATTTGACAGCATATTTCTTTGGTGATTTCTAGTTAGATCAGTCTTACATATCAGGGGTTCTATTGTGGTAAACCACCATTCCCATCCTGAATCTCTTCTCCAATACATGGACATCATATAGTGGACATAATAAATTAATAGGAACAAATAAAAGTTGTGTTCTTTTCTAGACCTCACATTTTAAATATAACATTGAGAAAGTAAAGCATGCACAAAGTAAGGGGATGTGAGGATGGAGTGTCAAAA
The DNA here is from genome assembly GCF_964237555.1 of Oryctolagus cuniculus. NCBI lineage: Eukaryota > Metazoa > Chordata > Mammalia > Lagomorpha > Leporidae > Oryctolagus > Oryctolagus cuniculus. The sequence goes on from NC_091434.1 coordinate 125,799,533, forward strand.
TGGAAGGAGCCATGTCACAGGAAAACTTAAGAAAATAAGGAGATAGAATTGAGAGAAACATGGTAGCTGATCTCAGGTATCTGCAGAAGAATTGTGAGGATGGGGGAAGAGAATTGGTTTGACACACTCTAGTGGGCAGAGCTGATGAGAGTACTTTGAAGACAGATATAACTTTTTCCCAGCAAGTGAGCTGTCCTTTGAGGTCATAGTTCTACACCAATGAAATTAAGTAGGACAGATCCATAAAGTGTCAGAAATGTTCTTAGGGAAAGTAGTCACCAACACAGGTTACATATTCATGGCTGGATAACAGAATTGCAAAGGTCTGCCTTCTTACTGTGCATCTTCTGCCTTCTCAATCAATGACCTGCTTTTTCCAAAATCAGACACCCATTAGAGGTCAAGGCCAGCCACTTTGGCCCCACTGGACAGGCAGTCTAAAGCCAGTGTTACTGACTTAATGGATTTCAAATAGTGAAAGTCAGATTGTAGTAGATAAGTGATCAAAGGTAAGATCCCCATCTTACTAAATGTTGAGCTGCTATATGAAGTAGAAAATGTCATCTGAATAGATTGGTTCACAGCCTTTCTGAGATCTGGGGCTACTTTGGTATATTTGGTTTTAGTCATAGTATTTTCATATACATGTGTATACTTCTGCATATGTGTGTGTGTGCAAGAGAAAGGACTATGAAAAGAAAAAATGACAGAAAATTCTTAAACAGATTTTAGCTATGAAATGATAGTACATGATATCTTGACAAAACTATCCTAACACGATGATTTGAAAAAATTGAGCTTCAAGAAGTCTGGAAAAGCTGAACACTGATATAAAAATTTCTTTTGCAGTTCTCATCACACTGTGTCCAATCATTCTCATTACCTAAAACCCAGGATGAGAACACAATCAAGCCACTAGTTTCTCAAATAATAAAAAGTATAACAAATGTCACTATGTCCAAAAATGTTCTTGCACCTTCTCAAGGAAACACTCGTTATATTATTTGTTATTCACAAATAGCAGCTATTTGGGGCAAATATCATTGCCTGTATCTGGAAAAACATGAAATGATGAGAACGAAATCATACAGTCAGCGGTTGATAGTTTAAGATATTTTCTACAGACTAGATGTCAGAAGAAAGCCTCTTTTTGACCTTTAATTAACACATGATGATGTATAAGTGACTGATAAATCTAACTAGTTTCTGAAATCTTGGCTATGTTGACATTTCAGCGAAATAAACATGTGTTGTGAAGGGAAGTCCTGTGCATTGTAGGATATTGCTTTCCAATAACCTCAGTCTCCACCCGCTGGATGCCAGTAGCTAGCCCCCAGTTACAGCAACCAAAAATGTCTCCAGACATTTCCATCTGTCTTCTCAGGGCAAAACCACTGGTCTAACACTATCCTGTTTAGTTCCTTTTTTTTTTTTTTTTTTTTTTTTGGACAGGCAGAGTTAGACAGTGAGAGAGAGAGAGAAAGATCTTCCTTTTTCCGTTGGTTCACCCCGCAAGTGGCCGCTATGGCCAGTGCACTGAGGCCAGTGCGCTGCGCTGATCCAAAGCCAGGAACCAGGTGCTTCCTCCTGGTCTCCCATGCAGGTGCAGGGCCCAAGGACCTGAGCCATCCTCCACTGCACTCCCAGGTCACAGTAGAGAGCTGGACTGAAAGAGGAGCAACCGGGACAGAATCCGGCGCCCCAACCGGGACTAGAACCCAGGATGCCGGCGCCGCAGGAGGAGGATTAGCCTAGTGATCCACGGCACCGGCTCTGTTTAGTTCCTTTTAAAAGAGAAACCAAACTAAATGAATTAACAGTGAGTGCATGGGCAATATCTATATGCGTGTGCATACACACACATGAAAATGATGGTCAAGGAAACATCCCAGTGTCTTTGGCTGTTTCAGAGAATCAAAGTATCCTAGCCCAGAAAAGTAGAGGTTCCATCCTGGCATTAGATTCTAATGTGGAATAGCATGGATGGTGTGTAAAATGTGACTCTCATTGGCCATCCAGTTAGATATTCTGATTTCCCCATAAACAAAATGATATCATTTCCCAAGGAAGCCACAAAACACTATGCTATAGAAACTCAATAAGTCAAATCGAATTTGCCAACAAAAATTGATATCTACACAGAAAACACAGAAATCTTTACCCTAAACAATGTATCAATGAGGGTGAGAACATCATTAAAGTTACACATTCTTGCTTTGAATTGATTTTGTTTCACTTGCTTAGATGTTAGTTTAATTAATTTTACTAATGAATTGTCACAATGTTTATTCCTATGACTTAAAAACCATGGTCTATACTTAATTATGATATTCTTTCTTATGTCCAGGTCTTTTATCAGACCATTAGTGACTGGATAAGATTTGCTGAGACAACGGTTAGATTAATACATCTTGTTTGTAAAGGAAATTGCCAATAATGGAATGTAACTGAAAATTTGCACAGAAAAACATGTATGTCTTCAATACAGATATAAGAACATACAGAAATTGTCACCAATATACCTTTAGTTCATGTTTTATCAGTTCCTTTTAACCTGATGCATTATTTAGCATATACAGAGAGAGTGAATCAGTCCCAAAATTGATACAGCAATGATGACAAGAATACCAGGACAAACTTCTATGCCAGGCTCATAATTTCAGAAGAAATTTCACCTTGGTTGAAAGATAGCTACCAAATATTTCTGCTAAAAACATGTGGTGCTGACTTTTGTGAATAAAGAAGTACACATTCTTACAGATACATAGACAGAAGTACACACTCAGTCACATACATCATACTTCCAAGCCACAAAACTCATATTATTGCTTTCTCAAAACAAGGAATCAAAACCACAGGAACTGCTTTGTAATTGCATCTCCTTTCCTGTATTCTTGATCTAATTATCTCATGGTTGAAGGAGCATTGTGTTTCTCAGGTAACAGTATATTGGCTTAAATAAGTTTCAAGACCAAGGTGCTCATTAATCCAACATATATTTATTATTAATGTGTTCAAGGATCACTATCTCTTGATTATGGCACTGGAATTTCAAGTTGGATATATGTGAAGTTCACATTCTGTCCGTAAGATAACAGAGCTCTGAGAAGGAACAATAGAAATAACCACATAAGTAGGACTGCAAAGTACATGTATGGAATACCACCCTGAAACAGAGCAGCCCCAGTAGCACATGCCTTTGTATTTCTAAGAGCATTTATCCATCCTCTTGGAAAAACACATTTTACTTCAGAAAATAAGTAGATATTAATTTCCATCCAATTGTCCATTTCAACTCATTATCTAGAGAGATAAATATTCACTCAGATCGATATTGACCTTGGGGAATAATAAATCTTGATGGTCACTGAAATAAATGCTTTACATAGAGGATATACATATATACAATCTTACCAGGTATAGTGGTCATGAAAAAACACTAATAATAACTCATCAAAAACTGTGTGTATGCATTATATACTACATATATTTTAATTATAAAATTAATTTATATGGTTTATTAAATAGATTATATACTGTGTTATTTATTAAATTCTATTAAATCAAGCAACAGGAACATTTGGATTTCACTTGTGGCAGTTGTGAACACAAGGAGGATCTTAATGAAAAGATTTTCTATGGATGGTGTTCCAAGCAAATACTCAGGAATGTTACCAACAAGAATCAGAAACCAAGATACTTTCCCCACTTCTATTAATACTAATTCATATTACAGAGTACTAAGAGGGACAACTGATGGAGGTCAAGGGTGTATTTCTCTGATGAAAGTTAGGAAACAGAAGGCCCGTGCTGTGGCATAGCATGTAAATCCCCTGCCCACAGTGTCGGCATCCTGTATGGGTGCGGGGTTCAAATCCCAGCTTCTCTACTTCTGATCCTCCTTTTTGCTATGGCCTGGGAAATCAGTGGAAAATGGCCCAAGTGCTTGGGCTCCTGCACCCGAGTAGGAGGCCTGGAAGAAGCTCCTGGCTCCTAGCTTTGGATTTGCCCAGCTCTGGCTATTGCAGCCATTTGGGAAGTGAACCAGTGGATGGAAGACCTCTGTCTCTACCTCTGCCTCTCTGTAACTCTGCCTTTCAAATAAATAAATAAATCTTTAAAAAAAGAAAGAGAAAAAAAGGGAGAAAGAAAGAAAGAACAAAAGAACGAAAGAACAAAAGAAAGAAAGAAAGAAAGACAGGCACAAGTTGATAGAGGGAACTGGAATGTGTGCCAACATTCAGTAACTTGCCCCTACACTGCTCCGAATTCAGGCTTGCTGTGTGTGCATGGGTTTCACTTGATCTGCCTGTGCTTCAATTTTTTAGTTTAATTATTTTGCCATTAACTGTGCTGTACATGGACAATTTAATCACAGCTAACATGGGGTCCCTTCTTTTGAGGAGATCCCAAGGGAGAAGTCTGGGATGGAGGTACATAATTTAAAGCACTTTATAAGTTAAATCCTTAGCATAAAAATAACTATTGACTACAAACTAAGGAGATCAAGATGAAGAGGCAATTTTTTGGCAAGCTACCATCTTTTCAAATCAGTAGCTATCAATGAGATTGTCTTGCCCTGACACTCATGAAATAACAGCAAGTAAAGTCAGATTAACAATGGGTTAAAAACAGGCACCTCTTCTAACAACTGAAAATATACACTGCACTGTTGTTAACTTTAGCCAAGCTACTGTGCAACAGAACACAAAACTTATTCTTCCTATCTGAGCTGCACAAGTATTTTATGTCAATATCAAATCAATATGCATTCAATGTCAAATCAATACAATATTCTTCCTATTTAACCTGTACAAATATTTTGTGTCAATATCAATACCTTTAAAATATTTATCTGCTTATTCAGTGTGGTTTAAGACAGAGCTAATACATAAGCTATTGAATAAACTGGGCATCAGCTCACTGACCAATGCAAACAGACACAGGTGGTACTCACCCAGCACAGCCTTGTTGTTGCATGCCAGCCAGGCACTGGCCATGGCTGAGGAAGGATGCCATCCTCACTCTTCCTCAACACCTTCTTGCGTCTATCACTTTTTCATGAATCTATAAATATGGATATTCTTGCAATGAACAATAAGGCAGAAGTCTACACACGGAACCTCCATGAAGAACCAGAGGAAGAAGAATAGAGGGGCTGAGGAATGAGGGTTCTGGGGTTCCTCTCTTCAAATTCCCCAACACTGCTCTCCTTGTCATTCATGTCACATACTAGAATTCTATGTAAGACTACATTTACCAAATGCAACGTTTCTGTTTCTAAAATAAAGGTTAAATAATGAAGGACTTCTTTTTTGTAACACTAATTCTTTTTGGGAGCTATGCCAGAGTTCAGTAAATGCCTGAGTGTGAATTATTTCAGGATACTCTATGTGCTTCTTGATAACAGATATGGTGAGGAAAAGAGAAAACTGTAGGGCCCTGGACATTGAACAAATCACTTAGCCTCTCTAAACCTAAGCAAGATAGTCCACTGCATGAAGATAATATCTGAGAAAGAAGATATAGGAAATACACATACAGACTTCACAGCTAAACCAAGAATGCACCCAGGATGAAGGCAGAGGCAGAAATTTAGGAGATTAAGAATCAAGCAAAGAATTTACTAGTCTGGCTTTCCAACAGTTGTTAATGAAAATAAGTTGGTACAACTGCTAATCTTTCTCTATCAGGCAGGTTCCCCAAGGCTGGTAGAGCTGGCAGGGCAGTGTCTGATGTTGTACCAAGTCCATGGTAAACAACAATGGTATTGAAAGCACACTGGTCAAGCCTAACCTCCCATCCACCCTGACTGGGTGAAAGAAGGCTTTGTACTGGGTTTGAGGGTGAACATTGTAACTCCAGAGAAGAGATTTGAATCCAAACTTGATTTTAAGGACCACAACTGAAGTCTTTCTCACAAGTACAAAATTTGTTTGACAAATATAAATAATTGCATATATTTATGGTGTAGAATGTGACATTTTTAAAGATTTATTATTTTATTTATTTGAAAGAATTACAGAGAGATGTAGAGCCAAAGAGAGAGAGAGAGAGAGATTTTCCATCCACTGATTCACTCCCCAAATGACCACAATGGCCAGAGCTGAGCTGTTCTGAAACCAGGAGCCAGATACTTCTTCCAGGTCTCCCACACAGGTGCAGGGACCCAAGGACATGGGCCATCTTCTACTGCTTTCCCAGGTCATAGCAGGAGCTGGACCAGAAGTGGAGCAACTGGGACTCTAACCAGCACATGTATGGGATGACGACACTGCAGGTTGGGGCTTTTACCCACTGCACCACAGTGCCAGCCCCAGAATGTGACATTTTTGTACATGTGAAACATAAAATGTGTACATTTTATGAAATGATTAAATCAAGTTGGATAACAAAAGCATCACTTTACATAGTTATCATTCTTTTAGGTATGATGAGAACAATTAACACTTAATCTTTTAGAAATTCAGAATTCTCCCTAAGTGAATCTTCCTAAATCTTTGGCCAACATTTTCCCATTTCTTCCTACACTTACAGCTACTTGCAACATCTGTTCTCATTTCTGCTTCTAGGAGTTCGATCTTTTTAGGTTCTATATTTAAGTGAGATTAGGCAGTATTTGTCTTTCTGACTCCAGGTTATTCACTTTCCATAATGCTCTCCATGTCCATCTATGTTGTTGCAAATGACAGAGTTTCCTTCTTTTTTGAGACTGGACAGTATTTTATTATGTGTATATACCACATACTCTTTATCCATTTATCTGCTGATGAACCCTTAAGATGGCTCCAAAAGTTGGCCACTGTAAATAATGCTGCAATGAATAGGAAGTATGCAATTAAAAAATAAAGTATGCAATTAAAAAAGAATATATATCTATCAAATTCTAGGGATGGAGCAAGGTGACATAGTGATTAAGTATATGAGCGCAGAATAGGTAGACACACACTTGTAGTGGGTCTTGATTGTGGGGTCTACAGACTGTTAGTGATAGGATATCACAATAAGCTGATGAAGGACATTATTGAGAAATAAAATCCCCTTTTTAAACTTAGAGCTTCAGAACATGGTTGCTGTAGTGACTTCTAGTTTTGGGGCAGCGATCATCTGCAAGTTTAGAATAAGTTGACGTGCACACTGGAGCAAAATGTGGGTATGGACTCAGGCTTTTCTCATCCTGTGTTAGGAGAAGGACCAGCTTAGTCTTAGCATGCAGCTCATTACAACAGCAGAGTGAAACACAGCATGAGCTTTGCAGTCAGTGAAGATGGGCTAACATTCCAGTGTAAGCACTGACCCTGCTATTTGACCTTGGGTCAATTATCTAACCACCCTAGGCAGTACCTCCTCACTGGAGATAGGGAGAAAATTGTTCCATCGTGCTGTGGTAAGGAACAGAATGAAGCCTCAAGGACCACCCTTGGCAATGTGTGCAGGTGTGAAACCCTGCTGAGGAAGAAGCGTATTAATGCTCTCTCTAATCTCTAATGTTCCAACATTCCAATCTGTTGGTTTCTCTTCTTTTGACTGTGTCAAAAGCTTCCTGATTATTGCAGAATAGGAGGCATTAATTGTTCTTTTACTATCCTGGCAGTTTCTACCTGTCCCCAGTGTGAAAGAATCTGCCCTGGTGGACATTAGTCCAAAGGTAGACGTGGATGAATATAGCCACACACACACAGATGGTAAGAGCAGGGGCAGCACAGACTAAGGACAGAACAAGGGATTCCTCTTGTCCACAGCCATTCCAAAAATCTCCATTACTCTTCACTAAGCCAGCCTGTGAGTTTCGTTCCCTGTTGTGAATTAATGTCATTCTTACTTCCTGTTATTGATTAATCATAATCTGCAGCTTTCTGCTCAGTACCTGTTGATAATGGGGAAAGAAGCAAGCTTGTTGTTCTGAGAGACACTGAAGTTGTTCTGTTAGAAACAGGAATTCTGGGAGCCAGTGTTGTGGCATAGCAGGTTAAGCCACCATCTCATATGGGTGCTAGTTCAAGTCCTGGCTGCTCCACTTCTACTCCAGATGCCTGCTGATGTTCCTGAGAATGCAGTGGAAGATCACCCAAGTCCTTGGGCTCCTGCAACCATGTAGGAGACCTGAAAGAAGTTCCTGTCTCCTGGCTTTGGACTGGCCCAGCTCCAGCCATTGTGGCCATTTGGGGAACCAACAGATGAAAGATCTCTCCCTCTCTCTCTGCCTCTGCCTCTCCTTCTCTGAAATTCTCCCTTTCAAGTAAAATAAATAAATCTTTAAAAAGAAAGAAAGAAAGAAACAGGGATACCGGAAGGCATAAATTAAGAAAAAGCCAAAGTTCTTAAGCCTGTGTCCCTCTATGTAGGTGTCCGTCTGCTATGGGTTAAGTTAATAAACATGGCTTGCCAGTTTTAATTACAGGTTTGGGGATATTTTTCTTCATAATATAAATATTGATATAATATGAAGCTAAATGCAAATTTGCTTGAATGCTTATGATAAAATTCAAGAAATTACATGCTTCGGTGGCGACTTGAAGCTGAGCTCTCAGACTCCCTTGGGTTCTCATGCACTCTGTTTTCCCAGTGAGCAGAACTTGAGTGGGAAAGTTGCAAAGCATTAGCTTTGTCCATAAAATAGAGAAACAGGCCACTTAGTAAAAAGTCCATTGAAACAGGAAGAGTGAGGCAGAGATGGGTAAGAAGCAAAAAGAGATAAAAAAAATATGAGGGAAAGAGAAAAGAAAAAGAAAGTGTATAAGAAAGAATGCAGTAAAGGGAAAGTTTTCTAAGGGAAAAGAAGCAGAGAGCAAAGACTTAGGAAAAAGAAAGACTTGCTTAATGTAACGGCCAGAGGAATGGGTATTTAGCCTAGTTGTTAAGATGTTTGCATCCAGTAACAGAATGCCCAGGTTCAATACCCAGGTCTGCTCCTGACTCCAGCTTCCTGTTAATGTACCCCAGGAGGGAGTGGTGATACCTTGAATAATGGAGCCTCTGTCACACACATGGGAGGCCTCAATTGTGCCCCTGGTTTTCCAATGTCAACTCCAACCCAGGCCTAGTTGTGGGAATTTGAGGAGTAAACTAGCAGGGGAAAGATTCTCACTCTCTCACTCTCTTCTCTCACCTCTTTCATCTCTCTCTCCCTTTCTACTGCTCTGCATTTCAAACAAATAAATGCTTAAAAATTTATTTAATAGAGAGAGAGTGAGAGAGAGATCTACTTTCTGGTTCACATTTCAATGGCTTAAACAGCCAAGTCTGGGTCACAGTGAAGCCAGGAATGCCATCCAAGTCTCACACGTGTGTGGCAGGGACCTACTGTCTGCTGCTTTCCAGGCACATTAGCAGGAAGCTAAATTGGAAGCTGAAGAGTCAGGAATTGCAATGGCATTCAGATTTGCAGCGCTAGCATTACAAGTGGCAGCTTAAACCATTGTGCCACAACACCAACCGCAAAATAATATTTTTAAGAATTTTCAAAATACTGAGCAAGAATAAAGTGGTTGTGAGAGTCACAGGGTCAAATTTCCTTGTAAAGCCATAGTTACCTTTTGAGGCTGTTCTCTGGAGCTATTTGGAAGCAACTCTAACCCTTCTGTCAATTGTTATGTCGTGTAAAGAAGGCTCTCCTGACGGTACAGAGAAAGACATGAACAGTAAGCCTTTCATAAATTTTTGTGAAGTCAATGAATGATTGAATAGAGATGAAACAATTCTTTATAATTTCTCAATCATGGCACTAGATCCTGAATTTAACTCAAAATCAACATGAAGAGAACACTTTGCCATTTATCTACCAACAGCAGGCATGGGGAGTAGACAGAAGAGAAATGAAGCTCTCCTTGACATTCCAATCATTCCTCTGTTTGCCTACATCCCTTGCTAGTGGTGGTCAAAGGGAAAAGGAAACAGGACACTCATATCCCTGCTCAGGCTCCCTGGGACAGGGACCTTCTCCCCTCCTGCTCACGTCTTCTGTAAGGGGCTGTTCAGGTTTCTGTGCTACTTATTTCTTTGGAGAGAGCTTTTTGTCCACTTTCCTATGAGGCTGTCCTTGAGATTTTCTCAGCACAGAAATTTACCTGCCAAGCCTCAGGAGCAGCGATCATATGAGGACAGAGCCTGGGGCCAAGTGGGGAATCTGAAATGGTTGCATTTTTCAGTAAGGTAGAGGTAAATTCTGCCACCAGTCAGTTTGCCTATGGAGCTATAGCAAGAGCAAGTTCCTATTTGCACTGGCATTCGCTCAGTTCTCCAACAACCCAAATGAAGGAGAAATGTGCCTTTCTGTCTTTGCTTGCACATGAAACAATAGATAGCCTTGCCCTACTTTGTGTAAGTGATCATGAAAGAATTCATGCTGAGACTCATCAGTCATTACAATAACAGTTATAATTTTTTTTGTTGATAGGCAGAGTTAGACAGTGAGAGAGAGAGAGAGAGAGAGAGAGAGACAAAGGTCTTCCTTCTGTTGGTTTACCCCCCAAATGGCCACTATGGCCAGTGCGCTGTAGCCAGCGTATCGCACTGATCCGAAGCTAGAAGCCAGGTGCTTCCTCCTGGTCTCCCATGTGGGTGCAGGGCCCAAGCACTTGGGCCATCCTCCACTGCACTCCTGGGCCACAGCAGAGAGCTGGACTGGAAGAGGAGCAACCGAGACAAAACCGGCGTCCCAACCAGGACTAGAACCCTTGGTGCCAGCGCCGCAGGTGGAGGATTAGCCTAGTGAGCCACAGCGCCGGCCCCCATTGTATTCTAATATCTCCTATTTCCCATCTGATTTGTTCTCATCAGCTTTGTAATATTGAGAAAGGAAAAGTCGACTTGGACAACAAGACATTGGCAACAGTTGCCTTGGGCATCCTGGATATTCCCATAGTTTGCCTTTCCACAACTTAGAGCATTCTCTCCCCTCCTCTATGCATTTTTTTTCTGCAATGGGTCTGTTATTCTTAGTTAAGTATACATTTACATTTCTACTGCTGCTCTCTCAGTGGGGCTCTGAGTGTGAAAGCTTATCTCCTTGAATTGGAAGATTTCCCCCTCATATTTAATGATTCAAGGGATTAATGGAATTGGGAAGAGTTGTGTGGGATAAGATGGGTGGGCATGTGGGAATCACGTGGGTTTTTGGAGTACCCCGTGGGTGCCAGATTTGTGTCAGGTCTACATGGGTAACAAGCCTTGCTGGGAAGATTCAAATTTGGTAACAGTGCCCACATAGCTTAGCAAGGAAGCACTTAAATTCATCAGGCTTTTTACTTCTCTATTCATACATCCTTAGCAGAACAAGGCGTTATGGGAAAAAGTCATTGTTAATGTAAAAACTGCATGTCCCTATGATCTAGAGGAAGAGTGGGAATAAGAGGAAGGAAAAGTGGGAGGAGACAGGGAGGGAAAGAGATACGTGCATTAAGCAAGCAGTGGCCTAGACTAACACCTACAAAACATCTGTCTGCTAGGCACACAACATTAGACTGTGATTTGCCTTGGACTGTCTTCAAAGGAAGATCTTTGCTTCCAAAGGTGGATGTTAAAAATAACATACATCATGAGCAGTGTTTTGGCATTTCCCTCCACTTGCCTTCTATCTTCAACATTCCTGTTGTCATCCTTTAAAACTCAATCAATTCAGCTGATCCAGTGAGCAGATGGCATTAATCAACTCCCAAGAATATGCACAAAAGCAATTAGAAATGTAGAGACATCGAATTTATGCCAGTAGATCAATCACCAATGAAAGCAAATCAGCGAGACACACCCTACATCCCCTTGTTTCTCTGCCTACTGAGCAGCCTCTGATAGCAGTCATGATCTCTGGTTTACTCCCCTGTCAGAGGCAGAGTAAGAACTGGGATGTTGAGGTTTAATCACGCATTCCTTAATGACTAGTTCTCACTCTCCTGACAAAACCCAGCATAATTTACAGACTAGAAGTTGCATCAGGAAGATGGATACAGACAGCATGTGCTATACAATGTCATGCAAATATGAAATATACTGCACTGAGAATATGGTTGTTTTGTATTCCCAGAGAAGAACTTCATTTCAGGGAACACAGCACCTTTTCCAGCATCGATAGCTCTCATTTGTCAAAAACAATGGAAGCAGCCATGGAATGCATTTTAACCACAAATCTGTGCCTTCTGTGCGTTTACTGACTCATGCATCCCTGTGTCTTGAATTTACTTGGCCATTATTTCCTTTCTGAATCTGTACAGCTCTTGCAGATTCTAAAGCAGCTTTCTTTGAGGTCCTTCAGGTCTCCTCACCAGTTTTGTTGCCACTAGTCTTGGCCTATTTCAATCTGTTTTTGACAGAGTGATCCTTTTAAGCCAAAAATATGATTATGATAATTAAATGTGTAAAAATCTCCAATGACTTGTCATAGCTTAAAAATAAAAATAAGAAATTCCCATGCCTACCTATTTCCTTAGTTTGCTGCTTCCATCACCACAGCAAGGAACAATCCCTTATTTCTCTAGTTAGCAGAGGCTGCACTTGTTTAAAACTGTGCTTAAACGTCATTTTCCTCTAAGAGTATCCACTAATGTGCCAGCCAGCTTGACCTGCTTCTGTGTGCCTGCCATTGTACTTTGCGTTTCCCTTTTTCATAACATTTAGCACTCTGACATGAGGTAATTTTGTTGTTGTTGTCTAGTGTTCAAAGATTCTTGATGTCATGGAATACATCTCCTTATTCAACTTTGTTTCTCCAGACACACAGAAAAACTTGAGTTTAGGAAAAAGAACTTGCAGTTCAGACTCACTTCCTCAATAAATTTTTCAAATAAGTAACACACACAAACTATGAATAGTGGCATCTTCTCTACCCTAATGACATGGACAGTGTTGAAGTATGGTAATTAAAAAGGAAATATTTCCAGTAATTGTGTACTAAAACTCTAGCGAGTGGAATTTAAAATTTTCCTTTTGATACTGAACCCTGGGCTACAAAAAATTATAGAAATGTGATGATGCATTTTTTAGACTACATAGGAAACACTCATTAAAATTACATAAGCAGCTCCACCTTGGTGCTAAGATCAGATGGATGGAGACATTTTCTCTCTTAGAAACAAATGGCTGTGTGTTGAAAACAGAAGACCATCTCTACAATGAAGTCACAGAAAGTCCAGAGACCCATTCCTCAGCTCCTGTATCCAATCAAGTCATCCAAACTTCTGCCCTTTCAGAACTAATATTTGGTTGACATTTCCAAAACAGGGATAAGTAATTCTTATTACTTATAAATAAATATATTTTTTAAAATTTATTTGACAGGTAGAGTTTTAGACAGTAAGAGAGAGAGAGAGACAGAGAGAAAGGTATTCCTTCCGTTGGTTCACTCCCCAAATGGCTGCACCAATCCAAAGCCAGGAGCCAGGTGTTTCTTCCTGGTCTCCCATGCGGGTGCAGGGCCCAAGTACTTGGGCCATCCTCCACTGTCCTCCTGGGCCACAGCAGAGAGCTGGACTGCAAGAGGATCAACCAGGACTAGAACCCGGGGCCCATATGGGATGCCAGTGCTGCAGGTGGAGGATTAACCAAGTGAGCCACGGCACCAGCCCCCATAAATACATTTTAAAAGTAAGGCTCTTATTACAGGGTCCTAGAATTGGTTAGAAATTAAAATGCTTAATAAAAAAATCATTGATTTATTTCTTCATCCATCTATCCATCTATCTAACGTTTTAGGTGTTGGATATAGACAATTAAAATATGAACATTGGGAAACTTTGCATTCTAGTTGGGGAGATGAGGGTTACAATAAGTGCTATGGAAAACTAGTATGTAGGATCACTTGATCGAGTCCATGGAAAATAGTTGTATGCCCCCCTCCATGTGTGCGTGTGTGTGTGTGTGTGTGTGGTTGGTTGGAAGAAAATGAGGGAAGATGAAATCTGGAGAGTATTCTAGAGCAAGTAGGCAGCCAGTGAAATAAATGTTAGGGTATGTAAGCCTGTATGGCTTGTTTGTGGAGTGTGAAAGAGTTCCATAATATTGTGTGGGAGTAGTATAGCTGAGGTTTTGTGTGTTAACCAGAATTTGATCAGTGACAGTCCTTTGCTGGGATATGGAATATGTAACTGCTGTTCAGTTAATATTAGTATCACATCTATAGATTTATGGCACAATACCCATAGAGGTGCCACTAATGACATTGTTATGTTTGTTATTTTTGGGAAAAGGATTCACAAGTCTTCATTAAGCCATGTCATTTCCTCTTTAAGATTTTCTAAATCAAAACTAATAAAAAAGTAAATTATCAGGTGTTCTTCTAAATATGAGGCCACTTATCTTTGTCCATTATGATATTTAGCATATTGCATTAAATCTACTAATCACTGTTAAATCTCAAATGTTTCATCACGGTTCTTTAAGGTATAAATCAGGCTGTGTCTGGTGGGATCAGCTATTTCCATGCTCTCTGCTCTGGGTATAGCCACGCAGACAAATATCATAGAGAACTCATACAAAATTTCTACAGATATTTATCCATAGGACCTCAATGAATGCATTACAATGAAGTACCTATCTTGCAAAGAGTATATGAGTAGGCCCAGATTTTGAATTTTTCATTGCTTATCTTTGTAATACTGAGGAAATCATTACCTTTTATTAACCTTAAATTTACTCATCTGTAAATTGAATTTGTAAAAGTCTACCAGGCTGTGCAAACTTGTGAGATGTATAAATGCATAGTGGTTGGTAGCAATTATAACCCTATTATGTTGTCATTCTAATTATAATTGTGTTATAAGTTTCAAAGTGCAAGTCAGCTCAGAAATATACAAGTGGAATAGGCAACTTTGACGAAAAAGACAAAAACAAATTGTGGGTAGATAGGGCCTATGTGATCATTTGATGCAATTCCTAATTTAACATACCAAGATTATCAAAGTAAATAACCTTCACAGGTCACCAGCCTCAAAGTTTCCATTAATGAAGACATTGTCTCTTATGAAATAAAATGTCATTCCCTATTGGTTTCAAGTGAGAAAACTGCAAGTTCTCAATAAAGTCTTACTGAGTGGATCACTTCTTGTTTTCTGATCTTAACAAGATCCTGTCCCCACTTTCCTGTCTAGTGAGAATAATTATTATTGTCTATACACTTTATATTCTGACAGTTCTGTCTTAGGAACTAAAATACTTTGGATTGCCAACTACAGGTTTTACAAACATTTCAGATAATACCATATTACATTGCTTTCTTTGTAACAAACAAATGGTGAAAAGTGAAGCAATTCAGTAAAGAAATCTGGTACCCAGGAAAGAATGGGAATGATATTAGGCAGAGGAGCCGAGCAAAAAACTGCAATTTGGAAGATGATCACTCATTAGAACAAGAACCAAGGGGAGGAAGAGGAAGTTATTCAAATGAAAACAAATTTTGTCATAATTCTGGATACTTGTGTGGAAATTACTAGCTTGGTGTTTAATTTACATATTCCAGTTGTAGAAATATCAACCTGGTTTGGAGATAGGGGGCTATGATAAAAGAGGGCAAAGATAATTCAAATGTACTATTGAAAATAAGTGAATTCAACAATGAGAACATCTTTAGGACTCTTTTATATGTGCATTAAAAGTGCTTTCTTCAATTATGCTAACCATAAATGCCATGAGAACTGTATCACAGACAGTCTCTTGCTGAGAAAAATCAGACTGGCCTTCATATTTATAATATTACCTATTGATTGAGTTTGTGCACAAGCATTAGATAATTCAAGATACAGTTCATCTCTTTATTTGGAGATCTTTATGAATATAATTGACATCTTCATATACCTCAGATGACATTTTGCTTGTGAGAAAGGGCTAGAATAAAATGTTTGATTCCTCTCCCAGGGCAATATCTGTGTGAGCATAATATGTGGCAACAATAAGTTAGTTAGATACTTCAGATATTTAAAGTATTTGGAGATCGTTCAACATGATTTACCGGTCAAAACTAAAGCTTTTCATGATAACATAATACATGTTTTTCTCAAAAATCACATAGATAGTGATCCCATATGTGTCCAATGCATTCTTATTATCTCCTGAATGCAAGTTCTTTCATCATAATAGTCAGAAGTCCCTCCTCAGTTATATACTTAGCTACTCTTCTGTTTTAGGGTAGACACATATCACAGTTGCTGCTTTTTGCCTAAGCATGTGAGCGCTGGAAGGTTGAATAACCAGATGAGTGCTTGACTCCTGAGCTGTAGCAGAACTGGGACTAGAACTCATTAGCTCCTCCAATTCCTGGATTCCCTTTAACCAACTCTCAAGGTGCATGCTTCTGTTGGTGCCAGAGGAGTTGATAGGATATGTAAAATGGGTTTTTCATTTAACATTGGCCTATTATGTCTACATTTGAAATTAACTAATTCCCCCTGGGAAACGCAAAGGAAGTATTGTAGCTATATAATATCCTGAAAATCTAGAATGGGGAAATTTCCGGAGTTTTCATTACTGGTAGGTAATTATTTTCTCTGCACATTTATAACAGCTATGTTGTAGCTTGCCCTTCTAATGTGACTTTATTTTAATTTTGTTTAATTAAAAATTTTAAAATCTATAATAGGGTATGCATTCATTTATTCCTTGGAGATACATGTCCATGTTTTGGTTATATTATGAGAAAATTAAACACATATATGCATGCACACACACACACAACAATAATAATCACAGATTATTATCAGAAGAATAGAAACAACTAAAAGTTCTTTTCACTTGAACAAAATCCAGAGGTGTAACTAAATACCATAGAATGACTTGAGTAAATGATCGATTTTCAAGGCTACTGTCCCAAATGACATGAGATTATTTCAAATTACAGGAAGAATAATCTTGAAAAAATATTTAACAAAAAAGCTTAAAAAACAATTGTACTAGAAATTGATATTCTTCAGTATATGCAAACCCATGCTAATAGACTGTAGATAAACAGTTAATCCAATCCTTATATTTAATGAAGAAAGACTGGACAAAGGAAGTCTTGAGGAACTGTAATGTTAATGCTTTTTTCATGGAGGTTCTGCATCACAGATTCTGGTACAGAGTTGAGAAGTAAATTTCTGCTGCCATTCTATTGTTCACTGAGCTGATGAATTTTGTACAGCATAATAAACACTTTATCATTGCTTTTAACAACACTGACCTCAAAATATTTAGCAAGCAGCACTCATTCAATTGAAATGTTGATTGGAAATGGGGAAATTAAACTGCTGCTGACAAAACACCAAAGCTCATTATCACAAAGTTACATTTTAAATGTTCAGAATTAGCTTTATCACTGTATCAATAATGATAAACATACATCTTAAATGCACGCTTACTTTTTATGAGTATTACTAAAACTTATTAACCATAATTCAATTAATTTACAGAAAATTTCATTTTCCCCCTGGTTCTTAACAAAGATGCTACATGAAGCAGCCCACATCATATACCTATGGAGTATCTCTATTTCACCGTATTCCTCACCCCTACCCTGTGGGTCTTCAAAGTATTCACTTTTTAGAAAGGGGGTGGGGGGGAAGCAGTTTGTGGCCACTCCTTTGAATTGTTAGGACAATACTGACCTCTAGTGTTCTAGAAGGTTGAGAAACTAGTTTAGTGCTATGCCTAACTTCCTTCTAACCACTCAGGTCATTTTTTTGAAACACCATGGGAACAATCTCAAAGGAGAGGAAGGGGAAGGGACGGATGAGGAGGAAAGGGAGAGGGTGGAAGACAGAAAGAGAAGAAATACCAGAGTCTAATCTGCCCCGGCATAAATCCCTGAAATAATTTCCAAGCTAGGGCCCTCTATATCCTCCCTTTTGGAGCAGTTGACATCCTCAGCCCTGCTTTACAACCCAAAGTTTAGCAAAACCTTTGCCAGGCATTACTGCTAACTAAGGATTCCAGACCTCTAAAACTTCTGATCATAGATGGAAATACTGGTTCTTCTCTACAGTTTCCAGCACCTAAAGTTGTCTTGTCTTTTCTTGAGGCATAACTCTCGGGAAAAGAGATGCTCAACCTCCTCTTGGACTTGCGAGCATGAGGAGTGAGCTATGAGGACTGCTAAATAGTAAGTGTTGTCCTATCTCTTCCTATTATTAATGATGCATATAACAAAAAAATGAAACTGTTCCAGTATGTATGGAATTCTAAGGTTGGTGGTGGGGATAGTGATAGGAAAGCAAACCCAGAAACTTGAGGGACCTTGAAAAACCATCTTTGGAAAAAAACACAGATGGCTTAATTGCATTCCTTATCATTTATGAGTTCCCAGAGCTAGAAAAACTTCCCTTCCTCTGTCTACAGAGGCAGCTGAGCAATTGAGCTTGAACCTCTGATTGCTCCAGCGATTTATTCAAGTTTGACTAACTGGGTTCTTTAAATACACAGTGCAGGTGGTGCATCCCCGGGTGTCCAGCCTTCCTGCCTGTTAAATTAAATGCCCTGCGCTCGCTGAAGTGAGGACTTGGACGACGGAGGGCACCCTTAGTGCATGCTCATTATGTGTTTCCTGGCACAAAGATTTGGGGGGTGGGGTACGTATCAAGGCTCTTCCTCCTGTAATGGGGGCAGCCATTGATCTTGTGGTTGACTACAGCGGGCCATGACTCTTAGGCCAAAACTCCCACTCCTGTTGAATTGACGCCTATAGGCTGCGAGATACCCGACTGGAGCCTTCTGCCTAGGGCAAAGCGGAGAACCTCGCATTGTGAAGCGCTGGGCATACAGCAAATCCGAGGCAGGGGAGAGACTAGTCGCTGTCACTGCGCGCGGCAGGGAGCATCTCTATCCCTGGAAGCTCGCTGCCAATGCATACTGTCTGCATGGGGGCCCTTTCCCGGGATAAAACCCTGGGCGAGACGAGGCAGGCAGAGACCACAGAGCAAGCAGGAAGCTTCCCTGCGCCCTCGAACTTTGCAATTCCGTGAGAAGGGCAGGAAATCCGGCAGGGTGGCTCCACCGAGCTCCGCTAACTTTTGGGATGGCTGGAGCGATGTAACCACACTAATCAGCATTTCTCACCCCTTCTTCCTCTGCCCTGGGCAGACAACACCGAGTGCGTTTGGACATTTATCTGTCTTTCTGAAAGCTATGGTTTCCCACCTCAACTATCTTCCCCCAGCCCCCACCCCCCAGCTCAGGGTACTTACAATTTGTCGCTGTGAATCCTAAATGCCAGAAGCCAGAGAACAGCAAAGTCAAAACGCTGGTCAGCCGTGGTACAGAATCCATTTCCCGCGAGTGAGCGGTCCCTCCGGATCGAATTCCAAATTCGCAGGCGTCAGCCGCGGCTTATTCTCTTCTCTGTCTCTCTCTCTTTCTCGCTCTCTCTCCTCCGCACTGCCTGGCCCCTCCCACCCCCCCTTGGAGAAGCACTCGCTCTTTCACTCCATCCCGCGCCCAGACGCTCCACCGAAACCGTGGCGAGGGCTCCTCCGGAGCTGCGGCTGAGGCGACAGTCCCGCACCTGCCGCCCGCTGACTGTCCTCGCCTTCCTCGCCCGCCTCTTCCTCCTCTGCCCCCCACCCCTGCCTCCGGAACGGGGCCGATCCAGACTCGGTTGCCAAGACAAGGCGCCGAGCCCGCGGCACGGCCGAATCCACCGCGCCGGGCGCCAGAGCTGGAATCAGCACCGGGGTGGCGGACAGCTCCTTATAGGCGAGCGCGGCCGCGCGGCACCGCCCCCGGCCAGGCCCGCCCCGCACTCTCCTATAAGAGCGGCCTAGGCGGGTCTCCGCCGCGCTCGGGTGCGTTTCCCCGCGCCGCTGCGGTGCGCCTCGGCTGGGCTACCTGGGAGGGAAAGGAAACGGAGATTCTCTCTCTCTCTCTCTCTCTCTCTCTCTCTCTCTCTCTCTCTCTCCCCCCCCCCCCATTCTCTTTCTCTGCCTCCTCCCTCCTTCTCTCGTCCTCACATTTGGGGTAGAGAGAAATTTAAACCAGGTTTTCCCAAAAACGCTGCTGAAAGAAGGCAAAAAGGAGTTGGAAGCCAGGACGCGTTAGGAAGAGAGTATTTCCCGTGGAGAGATTTGAAATGCGCTAAGGAGTTGCCCCACTCACCACCACCACCCCATTTGGAAGGGAGATCGAGTAGGGTTTGAATTATGCTATTAAATCCTCACTTTGCGTTCAGTTTCTAGCAGGGAAGCGTGATGGTTGATTGGGATTTCCAACGTAGCGATCCAACAGAACGGCTGCTCCCCGGCTACCCCAACCCCGCACCCTGTTCCTGGGCCTTCGGCACCCAGGTCTCCTCCCTCCTTCCTTGCAATGGGTGCCTTGCTTCGGGAGAGCCCTGCAGGGCTCCAGGTGGCTCCGGAGACAGAGGGGCGGCGTGGGGAGGAGGCTGGGTGTGGTAGGGAGGAGGGTCGCCGTGCAAGCCCTGCAACGCGAAATCCCGGGGCTCTGCTGGAGCGATTTGCATTCAATAGAGGAAAAGGATGGTCTTTATTCTTCCTGGAGACTCTCTGTAAGGAACCCTGATTTTGTCTCTGACTTCCAGGAGGGTATGTGGGGACTCTCTGCTTTGCCATAAATCAACTTACTTTGTTTATATTGCAAGCTGTCAAATCCCAACAAAATGAGGGACCCTAATGATTTGTCCCATGTGAAGCTTGCAATCCAGTTAGGTTCAGCGGACTCTAACCACTTCAGGGTAACTTGATGCCCCCACCTCTCCGGACCTCTAGCCCCAGGGGTAGCAGCTGTGCAGGCTGAGGCTACCTACACCCAGGTTCCTGCAGCCCACGACATCCAGCTTCTGCTGGGTTTCAGGCAGCTTCTGCGTGAGTCCTGAGGTTAACCCTGTGGTTTTAAATAGAGCTGGACTCAGATCCTTGGAATGCCAACGGATAGTTGAATGGCAACTGGATTAGTGACTTCAGTATTTTTCAGGGAAGTAAGAATTCTGAGGGTTCTATACCTTGTAAGTGAATGACCCTCTGCTATTTTTAAGCTTCTAACTGAAATTAATTATGTAAGTCACTAATTTGGGGGCAACCAGAAGATATCCTCCACTAAAGCTTTAGTTGTAGGGGAAAGGCAACACCCAAGGGATGGTGCAACCTGAAACATTAGACTTTAGGGGGCTTAAGGAGCTGCTTTGTTGGCAGGGGGCTAACAGAGAGTGGGGTATCTGAGGTTCAAATTCCAGCTGCATGGGGTTGTAGTGAGGGCCTGGAGGAGCTCAGTCCTGGCCTTTGAGGACCCCATGTGGTAAACACCTAACTGGTTATGTTTAATGTGCTGGAAATCTAAAGGAAATGTAATCAACCATGGCACACGTCTGAATATCCTAGGTGAATGTGACACTCGGATGTTGGTAAAAGAAATAAAATATTATGGATGTAATTTAAGTGCCTTTTGAATTCTTGTCTGACCTTGGTCTCCCCACATATGTAGAAGTAACTACTTAATCCATTTGGTGCATTTCATACCTATGCATGATGCATTTTCTCTATTTTTACGAAATGTATTTACATCCTTAAACAGTGTGTAGTGTTGCTTTGATTGTATTTAACCTATATATAAATGGTAACATACAGTTTCATTCTGTACATGGCAATATAATACTTATTTTTGACATTTAATGCATTGAATACATGGAGTCCTAGTTCTTTCATTTTAACTGTGGTATTGTATTTCATTTTACATATATGTCAACATTTATTCACAAATCCTTTGGATTATTACTCTGTAAGCTTTTCCAATTTTTTCATATGATAAATTATATACTTTTGTATCAAATACTTAATTGTCCTCACACATACACTTGCAATAATTTCTGGGTCATAGGAAATGATTATTTTCAGCTTTACTAGGTGTTGCCAATTATTCTATAAATTGGTGCTATGAGCTCTTTCTCCTCCTTCCCCTCATGGCAATCTCACAGCAGTTGTGAGATTTCCCCTACCTTCACATCCTTGCTAACATTTGAGACTTAATTTTTAAGTATAGGAAAATGATAGCCAGAGAACAATGAGATAAATATCTCACGATACCATCTCATCTTCTATACCTTTCCAAAAATATTTGCTTAAATAAAATATTCCCCAAATTATACACATGTTGACTTCATTTATTGGCAGATGAGTTAAAATGAATTATGTGTGCCAGCAAAATGCCTCAGAATAAACCCTAAAAGGAAGTCAGAGAAATTTATTACCATGAAGTCCCCAAACTGTAAATTATCTTTAACTTATTAGTAAATATTGGAACTGTGTACTTAGATGTCCATATGCACACTCAGTGTATAGTATATAAATTGCACCTAATTTAAAGTCCTATTTACAGTGGTAGCTTTTTTCCTTCTCTCGAACACACCTGTTCTCAGAGCAACTTTCTGCCTTAAATGGTAGACATTTGTTTAAGATTTGTTAACATTTCAGTAAGAATACTGCAGCTCTGAAAGTTGTGAGGGGTAAACAGCTGTTCCTCTCAGACAGTAGTGTAAACAATGCCATCTTCTGGGGGCATTTTGGCAGCAAGTTTTTATTAGGAGTAGGATATTAATCACTATTAAAACCATTTTCAGCCAGATTGATATTTACCTATTAAAATTCTTTTGCAAAGCTTTAATTCTGATAAATCCACCTTACACAGGGTGGAGTAGAAACTGAGTGAGCTCCCTTTCCTCCCTGTGTTACTCCACAGTGAGTAACTCACACTTGTTTTGAAGATGCTTCGGCATTCTGCATAGATAGAACAGCCATAACACTAACAGGGAATGGGGGAAAATGGGTAATTGACATCCTAAAGATGTGTATTTAAAATGACAAATCTCTGGCCAGCGCCACGGCTCAATAGGCTAATCCTCCGCCTGTGGCGACGATTTCTAGTCCTGGTTGGGGCACCAGATTCTGTCCCGGTTGCCCCTCTACCAGGCCAGCTCTCTGCAGTGGCCAGGGAGTGCAGTGGAGGATGGCCCAAGTGCTTGGGCCCTGCACCCACATGGGAGACCAGGAGGAAGCACCTGGCTCCTGGCTTCAGATTAGCGCGGTGCACCAGCCTCATTGACCATTGGAGGGTGAACCAACGGCAAAGGAAGACCTTTCTCTCTGTCTCTCTGTCTCTCACTGTCTACTCTGCCTGTCAAAAAATAAAAAAAAAAATACAAATCTGGACATATTCTCAAGCCCAACTTTAAGTGAAAGTTTAATATAAAAAAAAAAAGAAGTGGGGGGCCATCATTGTGACACAGTTGGTTAAGCTGTCCCTTGTGACTCCAGCATCCCCATGGGTGCTGGTTTATGTTCCAATTGCTCCACTTCTGACCCAACTCACTGCTAATGTGCCTGGGAAAAGCAACAGAAGTGTTTGGGCCCCTGCCACCCATGTAGGAGAACCAGTAGTAGCTCCTGGTTCCTGAAGGCCTGATACAGCTCTGGTCTTTGCAGCCATTTGGGGAGTGAACCAGTTATGCGTGTGTGTGTGTGTGTGTGTGTGTCTTTCTTTCTCTAACTAGACATTCCAAATAAATAAATCTTTTAAGAAATGAGATTGGTAGGGTCATTTCTCATTGTCTGATTCTCCCTTGAGCTCTTCCACTGTTTTTTTTTTTAATATTTATTTTATTTATTTGAAAGTTATGGGGGGGGGGAGAGAGAGAGAGAGAGAGAGAGGTCTTCCATTCACTAGTTCACTCTCCAAGTAGCTGCAATGGCTGGAGATAAGCTGATCTAAAGCCAGGAGCCAGGGCTTCTTCCCAGGTCTTCTATGTGGGTGCAGATGCCCAAGGATTTGGCCATCCTCCACTGCTTTCCCAGGGTAACATTACCAGGGAGTTGGATCAGAAGTGGAGCAGCTGGGACTCGAACCAGTACCTATATGGGATGCTGGTGCTGCAGGATGGGGCTTTAACCCACTGTGCCACAACACTGGTCCCCACTTCCACTTCTTTACCATTCATGGAACAAACAAAAAAGAATCATTCATCACATAGAACCTTATCTTTTGCACATTCCACAAGTGGCTCACATCATTGATTTTTTGATCTTCCCACAAGCCAGAGAAAGTATATCTGGCCATCTTAATTTTACTGATGGGATCCTAAGGAGAAACATGGTAAATGTCCTTCATAATGAACAGCTCTAACCCATCAGGCTCTGAATGTGTAATCCTCCTTCCATGTTTCCTTTGTCTTTAGACATTTATAGGTAACAGTCACTACAACCTATGGACAATGCAATATATAATAGAAGATCCAGATATCATCACATTAGGTCACTCTGTTCTGAATATCAGTACTTTGGGGTCATTTCTACTTCAAATATTATGGTGTAGGGCAATGATTGGAGGATAATTTGTCTTGTCAAGATCATTTTCAAACTATTGTTGAGGCAGAAAATTGAAATACTTATTTTCCCTTTTCTTTATGTCCTATTTTCTTTTTCTTCATCCAACCCCCCCCTTTTTATATAGTGTATAGCCAATAATATGATGCAAGGTGTAGAAAACAGAAAAAATAAGAACAATCACTCTCAGAATGCAAGAAATGTCAGAAAAAATAAGATGTTAAATACATTAAAATGTTAAGATAACAGAGGAGGACATAGTGGCATAGCTGGTAAAGTCGCTGTCTGTGAGGCTGGTGTCTCATATGGGCACTGGTTCATGTCCTGGCTTTTGCACTTCTGATCCATTTCCCTGCTAATGAACTGGGAAAAGCAGAAAAATATGGCCCAAGTGTTTGGACCCCTGCCACCCACTTGGGAGATCCAGGTGAAGCTCCGGGTTTCAGCCTGGCCCAGACCTGGCTGTTGTGGCCATCTGGGGAGTGAACCAGTGGATAGAAAATCTCTGTGTTTTTCTCTCACTCTCTGTACCTCCTTCTCTCTCTGTAACTCTGACTGTCAAATAAATACATCTTTATATATAACAAGTTAAGAGAACAATACAAATTAGCATGTGCTTGCATGCCAAGTGTCTCAGATCGGAATGATGTAGGAGTTTTTCAGCTGGCAATGATCATGTCTTCTGGGAGAGAGAATTTGCAGTTGGCATCGTAAAGCAGCTCTTGTCTCTTTGGGGGTTGAGAGATTTGAGTTACTCTGAGAAAAGCAGTTTGTTGTGTTGGTCAGACTTAGGTGTACCTGCCTTCACAAGAAGCTCAATCTTAAGATAATGAAGGCAGTCTTTGGCCTGAGTGGGCTATCAGGCTGGGGCCATTTCAGCCAAGTGTTGAGTAAAGCGTACTTGAGTGTCTCCTTACTACTTCTGTCTCCTATTTCTAATTCAAACTTATCTCCAATAGACTCATCCTTGATATCAAATTAGTCACCTTCTACAGCAGGTACCTGCCTGCTGCCAAAAGAACAAGGATTTGAACATCTTTTCCTGGTAGGCAGTCCTGCCAGCTGGTAATTTGGCATGCTATTGGCATATACTGCACTTCCCCTCTTCCAGGGACTTTTCCTTCCCTTGGCAACTTATTTATTTATTTATTTATTTATTTATTTATTTATTTATGGACAGGCAGAGTTAGACAGTGAGAGAGAAAGACAGAGAGAAAGGTCTTGCTTCCGTTGGTTCACCCCCAAAATGGCCACTATGGCTTTGAGCCAATCCGAAGCCAGGAGCCAGGTGCTTCCTCCAGGTCTCCCATGTGGGTGCAGAGCCCAAGCACTTGGGCCATCCTCTATTGCCTTCATGGGCCACAGCAGAGAGCTGGATTGAAAGAACAGCAACCAGGACAGAACCGGTGCCCCAACCTGGACTAGAACCCGGGGTGCCAGCGCTGCAGGCAGAGGATTAGCCTAGTGAGCCGCGGCGCTGGCCAGACAACTTTTTAAATTCAAACCCATTTTACTTGTCTCTCTTTAGGTCTTTGATAGTTACTGTGTGTTGTTTCTGTTCATACAATTTATATCCCCAACTCTGCACAGTGTCTTGATTAGTGTCTAACTTTGAGTCTTCAGGATACATGGTAGGTATACAAGAAATGTTTGGTGTCTTAGTGGTGTTGATGGGAAAAGTCCTTGTCTGCTCTCCCAGGGATTACACCTGCTCCTCTATCCACTCCTTGTACCAGACTGCAGAAGCTCCTTGGAGCACATTTATCCTTATTTACCTTGGAAATCAAGATGTCAAGTATATGAAAAATCAATGGAAATGCAGTTGAGGATAATATATGGGTAGTTTACTTCCCTAACCATATATTTTGAAATATTTGGTTATATTTTTTAGAGGAAGCTCACCCTCTAAAGTATCTATATAATTACATTTATACAAACTCAGCCATGCCACAGCCAGGAACATATGCCAAAAGTGATTTGTTTTCTTCACTTAGTTCTGTCTTTTTCCAAATGAACTTCTCCCTATTGTAACCAACAAGTACTTTGTAATAGATATTACGTTTCAGGGGAAAACTATTTGAAGTAGTTTAATAAAAAAGGGTCAGGCTTAGAACAAGAAACTCTACCATTATAGCCTTTCAGATTATTGATATGAGATCTTGAGTAAATGACTTGGTTCCTTTAAGATTCAGTTAATACATTAGTAAATTGTGAATTATAGTAATTCCTGGCTTGATATTTGTACCTATTGAAGAGAATAATACACAAAACAGTATTTTTGTTAAGCAGACACAAGTTATAAGTCTGTGTCCTAACCCAAATCAACTCAGTAAGAACCACTGGATTTGTAATGCATTTCACCTACATTACATCCTTGTACTAATGCATCCTTGTACTAAAAGTAAATACACACTTCTAAAAAGCTCACACATCTTAACAGAAATATGCCAAATTCGTTGCCTAAAGTCATCACAATAAT
Source organism: Oryctolagus cuniculus (assembly GCF_964237555.1). Classification (NCBI taxonomy): domain Eukaryota; kingdom Metazoa; phylum Chordata; class Mammalia; order Lagomorpha; family Leporidae; genus Oryctolagus; species Oryctolagus cuniculus. The sequence continues at coordinate 125,826,290 of NC_091434.1, forward strand.
TCAATCTTCCAACATTTATTGATCAGCACTGACATGCCTACATGTGTATTCATTGCTATTTGTTGGTTAAGTCGATGCCACACAGGACCTGTTCCTGTCTTCAGTGCTGTCACACTCCCCATGTTTTCTAGGTGGAAAGATGACATACACAAACTTAAGTAATGTGTGCTTACCAGATAGGACCAGCCTGATCCTATGTTTTCATCAAACTGGGAGATCTTATCGGTTTCCTGATCAACACATGATTCCAACTCCTTCCTTCATTGTGAAACAGGCTGGGGAAAGAATCATGACCAGAGTATGCCAGCCTCCCTCATCAATTGCATTCCCCCTCTGAGTGATTACCCAGTGTTTGCTGGCCAATAAGACTCAAGAGGAAGAAGAAATTTTCCTTTTGGGAAAAGAGAAGAATGTGACTAAAAAGCCTGTTGTTCCTGTGGTTTTAACCATAGCATTTGTAGTAACCATGGCTTTTTTTTTTTTTTTTTTTTTTTTTTTTTTTTTTTTTGGACAAGAGTAGATAGCCCAGACAGTGAGATGGAGAAAATCAGAGATATTCCCTGAGTTTTAATCAGAACAACAAGTTACTTCTATTCTGGAACAATAAATGTCTGTGTTGTTTAAGCTTCTGCTACTTAGGTTCTCTAGAGGAAAATAGAAAAATGTTTATTAGGTATCAATCCCCAGAAGGCATTTACTTTCTCTTTTAGAATTCAGGACACAAGTTTGAAATCGGTATTATTAGTTACAATTGGCACTTAAAGCCGTTGAGACTCTGGAAATTTTTTAAAGATTTATTTATTTATTTTGAAAGGCAGAGTTACAGAGAGGCAGAGGCAGAGGCAGAGAGAGAGAGAGGGAGAGAGAGAGAGAGAGAGAGAGAGAGAGAAAGTCTTTCATCTGGTGGTTCACTCTCCAAATTGACGCAATGACTGAAGCTTGGCTGATCCGAAGCCAGGAGCCAGGAGCCAGGAGCTTCCTCTGAGTCTCACATGTGTATGGGGGGATGTCCAAGCACTTGTACCATCTTCTGCTGCTTTCCCAGGCCATAGCAGCAAGCTGGATCATAAGTGGAGGGAGGTTATGGGGGAAAAAGCCACTATAATTCAAGTTGTACTTTGGAAATTTAAATTCTTTAAATAACAGTTAAAAAAAAAATGGAGCAGCTGGGACTTGAACCTGTGCCCCTATAGAATACTGGCACTGCAGGTGGTGGCTTTACCTGCTATGCCACAGCACAGGCCCCTGCCCAGAGACTCTGGAAATTTAAATAACATTGCCCACAGCACAAAGTTACTAAATACAAGCACAAGGATTCAAACTGTGCTTTCTGATTCATTGTTCAGTGCGACAAATGCTCAGAAAGGAAGTGAATCTACATGTGTTTAATATGCTCATTTGAGCTAAAATAAAATCAGTAATTTAGCTTATATAATATTTTTTCTTTAGAGTTACTGATGTCTTGCTTCTATCCCTCAGGGAATAGCTGTTTCCATGGCCAATGTGATGTTATTAAGTTTTTTAAAGAAAATTAATGAGGAACAGCAGGTGTCTGTCTGTCTCACATACACACCTGATCTTTAAGTAAGGCAGGCTGACATTTGACAGAAGATCTGTGATTGAGCCTACTATGAAAAGACTTTTACAAAATTATAACATTTTCTGAAGGTGTATTTTTCAGGAAATAAATATTTGGAAGGAAAAAGAGCCACTTTCAAAGGATTATTTCATTATGTAACCTAATCCTTAGCATTTATGTCCTTTTATCCCTTTTGCATTTAAATCAGCATGGGAAACACAGTGAAAAACATCTATAATTTGCTTATTATTGGCATTTTTAATAAGGTGGAATGATGTTTGCCTGGAGCCAGCAGGGGGTGTGTTGACTAGCAGGAAGGAAAAATGCAGAACAGATTTGAAGGAGCAGTGTGGGAAACTTCGTAGGTTGCTGAATTATTGTTCATTTGTGGGAAAGCAGAGAGATGATGCAGGATAAGTTACCAAAACAGAAATTCAAAACTATGGATGACTGGCTTTAAATTTTTGCAACATTTTGGGGATTATGTCTATTAAATGATCTCATAGCATCTAGATAATCAGTTTGTAGTGTAAAATATTGCTTAAAATCATCTTAGTCATTCTTCCTTTTATCAAAAATAAATATGCCACCTGCCTCTTCCGATAGAACACTTATAGTTGTTTTCATCACCTGAAGCTGTGAAATTTAGAAAATAAAAATTCTTCTGGGTTAGTATAAATATTTGACTCTATAATTTTCTGGGTATCTCATTTTCATCTTCTTCCTGTCACTTTAAATACTACTGACTCAGTCCCCCTGTGTGCTAGCTCTGTGATAGGCACTGCAGGTACTACCTTAACTAGGTGTGATGTGTTTTACTAGGAGGCTGTGGTATGGCATGCTTGACAAAATGCCTTCAAACAGCAGAGAAACTTGCTGCATCCAGCGATTCAAACACCTTTGGGTTGGAAATACATATGTTTAAAATTGTATCTGTAATGATCATGTACAAGATTGTTTTCTTTGTCATTAGTCCTTAAATAATAACAACATAACAACTATTTACGTAGCAGTTACTTTGTAGTAGGTGGTATAAGTTCTCTTGAGATGATTTGAAGTATAAAGAAGGAAGTGTGTAGGTTGAAGTATATACAAATATTTCTAAAAGTTTATTTGAAACGTATATTAGGAAAATTATGTGTGGATGTCAAAACATTTTGCACCAAAATAAACTCATAGTTTATTATTTTTTAAAGTTTATTTAATTGTATGTATTTGTTAGAAACAGAGCGAGCTTAGAGGGAAATAGAGAGGGCTCTGTCTGGTGGCCCTCCCCCCAAATGCTTGCAACTGCCAGGCCTATGCCAGGCAGAAGCCAAAAGGCAAGAACTCAATCCAGGTTCCCCAAGTGGATGACAGGGACTCAACTACTTAAGCCATCATATCCTGCTTTCTCACGTGCTTTAGCAGGGAGCTGTATTGGAAGCAAGCAGCCGAGACTCAAACTGGCACTGTTGATATGGGACACAAGTGTTGTAGTCAGTGGCTTAACCCACTGTGCCATATGCTTGCCCCTGGAACACGTCTTAAGGATGACTGTCTCTAGCTACCCTTAGTAGACTGGTTCCAGGATCCACTTCAGATGTATATCCAGCAGACTTAAATCTCTTATATAAAATTGCCTCATCCAAAGAAACTTGAAAAACTTCATGGAAACAATTGAAAGATTGATTTAGAGTCAGATATTTGGCTCATCAATTGAGACGACAAGTGGGTTGCTCACATTCCATACTAGAGTGAACCAGTGGATTCAGCTTCTCTATCTCTTTCTCTGCCTCTCTAAAACAAATCTCTAAGTAGGTGCCCATTCAAGACCTGGCTACTGCACTTTCAATCCAGTTCCCTAATAATGAGCGTGGGACAGTAGCACAGGATTGCTGAGGTGCTTGAGCCCATGCACCCACATGGGAGACCTGGAGGAAGCTCCTGGCTCCTAGCTTGGGCCTGGACTGGCCCCAATGTCTGTGGCCTTCTGGGGAGTGAACCAGCAGATGGAAGCGCTCTCTCTCTCCTCTCTCTCTCTCTCTCCTTCTGTCTGTGTGTAACTCTACATCTCAAATAAATAAATTCTTAAAAAATAAAATGGCACTTGATAAACTATATGGCCTCAAAGCCTGAATTATTTACTATCTGACTCCTTTCCAGGAAACATTTATTGATCCCCATATAGTCTAGGAAGTGCAATATATAGGAGGAATTCATAACATAGGGCATGAAATTTGGATTTTCTGGTCAAGATTCTTTATTATGCCTGACACTGTAGAAGGAATAGAATTTGTTGACATTAATTAGAGCAGGTTGAAACCATTTCTGCTGAATAAGTTGCATTTAGATCTTCAAGTTAAGTCATTTTACTTCCATTGAAAACAGTCTAAAGTAGTTCTCATTCATCCAATCTCTGGAGATTATTTTTATCAGTCTTTATTTCCTTGGAAAGAGTGCCTGGGACCAAAATTGAGATGCATTGAACTAAGCCGCCATTTACAATGCCAACAAACCACATCAGAGCACCAGTTCTAGTCCCAGCTCCTTTCTAATGCACCTGGGAATACAGCAAAAGATGGTCCAGGTGCATGAGCCCTTCCCACACACATGGGATACCTGGATGGAGTTTCAGGCTCTGGATTTGTCCTGGACTAATCATGGGTATTGTGGCCATTTGGAGGAGTGAATCAGCAGACGGAAGAGCTCTCACTCCCATTCTCTCTTTCCCTGTCATCCCTCTCTCTCTCGTGAACTTCACCCTCTTTCTCTCTCATTCTGCCTTTCAAATAAATAAACAAATCTTTCCAGAAAATGCCTACAGCTCAGTATTACTGCATTTTGGATACCTAGTTATATTTTAGTATTTATGGGTATATGTTTTCCAAATTACAGAAACATTCCAACAATAGTCAAAGAACTAGCACATACATTTACATTTTAGCATTTAAAGCATTTTGCTCAGTTCACTTAATACTTTATTTTCTTATATGCACACAGGAAATGTTCAAATGTTGCATTGTCATAGGTTATATTTCATTGAAAGAAATTAATGGCTAATTGACAAAAATTATATGTGGGTGAAATGGTCGTTTATGCATTCAATTATTGTTTAGAGCCGATGTCTATATTCCCACTAACTGGAAGCAGAGAAGCCAAAGGGCCAGAAAAAAGACAGCCGGAATTACAAAGCCCTCACAAGGACAGGCAGTCTTCTGGGAGTTGAACTAATGGGTTGGATCTTTGTATTCATTGTAGGATGAAATAAATAAATAAATAAGTAAAAAAGACATCAGGGTGGTTTGCTTTTTTTTTTCTTCTTCTTCTTCTTCTTCTTTTTTTTTTTTTTTTTTTTTTTTTTTTTTTTTTTTAAGGAGGGGAATAGCTATGGGTTCCATATTTTGCAGCTCTCTGGTTTCAAGTATCAACCAAGGCATTCTAATCTTCTTTACCTATTCTCCTTGAGCATTAGTAGTTACAGGGAGATAATGTGTTACTCTCATTCTACAGATGGTTTTCATTGTAGGTGTTTCTAAGGCTTCAAAGAAACCATTCATACATTTGAAGTTAGCTTTTCAGAGTATTGAACTCATGTCAAACATTCATCTCACTTTAGATATAGGCATAGAAGACAAATTATTTAAAGCATTTTTACCTGTAGAACAGAATGACACCAAATCACAAAGTGCTGTGACAATCAGAAGTGACGGAAGGCACCAGTATTGTGGTGCAGCAGGTTAAGCAGCTCCTTAAGATTTCCACATTCATATCAGAGTGTGGTTCCAGTCCTGGTTGCTCTGTTTCCAATCCAGCTACCTGCTAATAAACCCAGGAGAAACAGGGGGAGACCCAGGTGGATTTCCCGGCTCTTTGCTCCAGTCCGATACAGGCTGGCTGTTGTGGCCATTTAGGAATAAACCAGTAGTTGGAAGAGCCCCCTCATCCCTTTTCCAATATGTAATCTCCGGTGTATATGAAAAGACTTTGTAGAACTCTACAATTTTTATTTTTATTTTATTTTTTAAAAAAGTTTTTTTATTTATTTATTTGAGAGGTAGAGTTACACACAGTGAGAGGGAGAAGCAGAAAGGTCTTCCTTGCATTGGCTCACTCTCCAAATGGCCGCTATGGCAGGTGCTGCACCGATCTGAAGCCAGGAGCCAGGTGCTTCTTCCTGGTCTCCCACATGTGGGCAGGGGCTCAAGGACTTGGGCCATCTTCTACTGCTTTTCCAGGCCACAGCAGAGAGCTGGATCGGAAGAGGAGCAGCTGGGACTAGAACGGGCACCCACATGGGATGCCGGTGCCCCAGGTGGAGGATTAACCTACTGCGCATTGGCACCGGCCCCTCTACAATTTTTATTTTATAAATTTAAAAATATTCTGAAATTTTAAATTTAAGAAAAGAAGAAGAAAGAGGGAAATGAAATTCATTGCAGGGTGGTTGAAGTGCTCCTTGGGTGGTTACTGTCATTCATAGTTTGGTGTGGCTGAATAGGAAACTTTGTTTCCAGCAGGTCTTGGTGGGGGCTGCATCTTGTCTCTCACATAACAAAGCTTCATGGGTATAGCTAGATGCTAGCCTTTGTTTCCACCCCAAGTAATCACATTCCCTTGGGAGAAATGAGACATTTAAACAGACTTCAATGCCATTTTCTAGGCATCTGACATTTGATAATTTGTTTCTGGTGGACAATGTCTTCTTTTCTGAAGATTTAACAGCAAGTTTCATAATCTAAATGACAATGTTTCCCCTTCAAAGAGAGTTTGTTTTCAATACAGATGAAAATGAATAGGCACAATAAAGCACAGCAGGTTAAGCCTCCACCTGTGATACTGGCATCCCATATGGGCACCGGTTCAAGTCCCAGGTGCTTCTGAACCAACTCTCTGCTAATGGGCCTGGAAAAGCCCCAGAAGATGACTCAAGTACTTGGGCCCCTGCCACACGCATGGAAGAACATGATGGAGTTTCTGGCCCCTGGCTCCAGCCTGACCCAGCCTTGGCTGATGTGATCATTTGGAGAGTGAAGTAGCAGATGAAAGATCTCTGTCTCTCTCTCTCTGTCTTTTTCTCTCACTCTCTTCCTTTGCCACTTTATCTTTCAAATAAATATTTTTTTTAAAAAAAAATTGGTAGTTTCATGGATTCTAATTCACCACAATTAATGAAATTTTATTAGGATTTAATAGAGCTGTCAAGTAACAAAACTTTAAAATTATCTTTGATAAATGCTTATTCTGTGATTTTATTATTTATCTCAGGAGTTACAACAATCTAGTGATATTTTCTAATCAGAGTCCTTCTATTTCTATTATCTCACATATAAGTGCACAATTTATGATACTATCACTCTGATAAAAAATGATAAGGTAAATAGAAAGAAATTGATGTTGGTCACTGGCTCAAATGTTTGTGAGAATTAAAATTAAATATGAGTTAATCAATAACAGAACATGTGGACATTGTAATTGCAGTGGAAGTGTGTGTGTGCATGTCATGTAATTTATGTGCATAAACAAACCCTGATAGTTTCATTTAAATAATAAATTTTAAGAATTCACTAAAAATGAATTGATAAGAAAAAAAAAAGAAAATGATTGCTTTAAAGAAGACTTTAGAACAAAAGCCAAAACTCAGTGATTTTTGTGAAAATGACTAGAGACCGAGGAAAGTCAGAATTATACACGTTGAAATTCATAAGTTTGGTGCAAAAATTTATTAGACAAATATTTCTTGAGAGAAGTCAATGTCTAGCATTTTCTGACTGTATGCCATCTCCTATACTCAGTGTCTTGTTTGGGGTGGTGTTATTCTTGGTAGGAGGAAGCATCATCCCATCTGTGAAATCCCAGGAACATTGTCTAGCATAATGGAGTGGGAAGAAGCCTCAGTCAGTTCATTACAAATGTTTCTGCACTACTCCTGGAATTCTATATGAAATTATGTGTGTGACTTTTCATCATTATGAAACCTGATGGATTGATTCCAAAATCCACTGCTTGGTTTTCTAGCTTTTCATTGGATAAAAATGAAGAGTAGGTTTATCATGAGTCTATGAATTATGGGTATATTATTTCAGATTTATAGAATTGCATGGGATTGCAGTGGACTTGGGAGAAAAGATATATTTGAATGAAGAATGCATTCAATTTAATCTTGATTAACCATTTCATATAAGGAATTTTAATTATTTCCACTCACCATCTTTAACAATTTGAGTAACTCCATACTGACATATGCTCTGCTATTAACAACAGAAAATAAAGCAAGATCAGACCAAACTGGTTAGAGGAAAACAGGGGAGAATGATAACATCATTTAATAGAGAAAATTAAAGACTTTCTAGGTTTAATTTAATCCACAGAAGATCACATTTCCCCCCTTTGAATGATTTAGGAATATGGGTTAGTTGGTTACTATTTATAAGACATCATGGCATGCAATTACATCTCTTCTGCTCATGTGCATTAACTCTGCAAGGCAGGGAAATCATAGAGATATTGACAAAGACATTGCATGTATTTTTGCTTTGGTCAGTTTCCATAGGCGTGTTTGATGTTCATAACATATGTGAGTGCTTTGAAATATTCATGGAAATTGAAATTAAAAATCAGTTTATTTAGTGCAAACCATTTAAAAGCTAAATATAGATTGTCTTTCATAATATGCACTTTCCACGAGTTTATTGAAGATTCTCTTGTTCAACAGAACCCTGTAGACCTATGATGTAGTCCTACGTCTTTTGCTGTGAAATTTAGTCTGTGGATAGGAAGAGAAGGATGACTTGGAGTTTATACAGTTATAAACTACACAATGAATAAGCATTTGCCTGCTCAAGATGTTCCCACAGTGGATGGTGTGTCAGATACCAAAGTAACTAAATATATACTAAATGATGGGTGAACTAAAGGAAGCCAGAGCTGGAAGCAATGGGCACTGTCTGTCTGAAACTCAGCAGAAAGTTTGGAAACTTCAGAGCTGATTGAGAGTTCATCTGGCATAGGTAGAAAGGAAGAAATTCCAGAGGATGACCAATGCTTGCAGTCAGGAGCTTGTGAGCCATGTGGTGGGGAAAATCGGGACCTTCCAGTAAACCTACAGGAACGTTGCTACTAGTAGTTGCATGTAAGCCATACGTCGAGGTTGTCTCTCTTTTAGATTCGTTAAAATTAAGTGCAGAACACATCTTAAGTAGGGAAATTTCCATATATAGGCTTAGAAAAGACCATGGATATTTTTATACAGGAAGAAAAGGTGATAACATTTTATTTTTATTTATTTGAGAAGCAGAGAGAATGGTAGACAGAGTGCCCATCTGTTGATTTATTCCCCAGATGTATCCAAGGGCTGGCGGATGGAAGCCAGGAGCAGGGAACTCAAGCCAGGTTCAAATATGGGTGTCAGAGAGTCAACTACTTGAACCATCATTGCTTCCTCCAAGGGTCTTTGCTAGCTGGAAGTCAGTAACCAAGAGTCAGGAGTTCAGGCACTCTGAGGTTGTATACAGGCATTGTCTTAACACACTCACCCTGACAATATTTTCAAATGTATTAACCTCTATTTGAAATCATCATTTTGGTTTCCTTACTTTCAGATATACTGGTGCACAGTTTCAGTGTATAAGAAAGCAGACCCAATATTTGGCTGGTTCAGCAACTGGCTGAGAAGACAAAGCAATTACAACTCTGGCCTCCCTAATATCTCAAGTTCCTAAGGCTATACAAGTAGAGATATGGGCCAAACAGTGTGAATAGCTTTGTGAATACTCAGTTCATTTCTTTTAAGAGATGTTAAACTCTAAAGAACAACCTGCAGATCTTTTCACTACTACATGAACCACGCTTTTGACCTAAAGTAGCTTAAGATAAATTCTTTACACAGGAACTAATCAAGCACCTATTGTCAATAAAGCCACACAATAGCACACAGAATTCTAAGTAGGCTGGGCATAGATATGTTAGAGGATTACATTGATTGGCATCATGTCCACAGAAACGTCTCCTTCAAAACCCACTGCAGGGCTTAATGGACTGTGTGTGTAGTCGTGAGTGAATTGACAAGTTCTGAGGTTTGCTCTAGACACTAGCTTCTTCACAAAGAGTGTACATGTGGCTTCAAAAAGGCACTCCCAGCCCTATCAGGCAGTCTTCAGTCCCATTCTGCTCAGAAGATGAGAGGTTAGGGAAACACAAGGTTTGAGGTAGATTTTGCCTGTCCGTGATCCCATGTCTAGAATATCAGTCTGGTGGCAGTGGGGACACAAGAGAATAAGAATGCCTTTGTTTCCCATATCCTTTCTTATTTATATTTTAGACTTGGAAACGGGAAAATAGGGTGGTCAAGTGGAGGTCTTGTGACTGTCCCCAACACTGCAAGGAAGGGTGAATCTGTCTGCAGATGAGCTCACTGTGAAGATGAAACCAGGTAGGGTTGAGGGAGGTGCACCTGCTCAAGGGTTGCAGGGTGAGGCTCAAAGTCTCACTTAAGCAATTTACTTATCTGTTGTTGGCCTCAAATGGCCTACTGTAAGAGGGCTTAATAATAACTTTTCTACTTTTTCTGAAGGACATCCTGAATGAAATAATGTACCTGTATGTACATACCAGAAGTTAATAAAGTATGAAAAACACAATAGGTACTTAAATTAGTTATCAGTTAAGGCAGTTGTTTTCATCAATCTCAACATTTACAAAAGTAAGACTAGTACCATAGCTGGTGAGGAGGGCATTTGATCTAGTAGTTAAGATGTTGTTTAGGATCCCTGTATCACTCACACCGGAGTGCCTGTTTTTTTTTTTTTTAAACTTTTATTTAATGCATATAAATTTCCAAAGTACGACTTATGGATTACAATGGCTTCCCCCCCATACCGTCCCTCCCACCCACAACCCTCCCCTTTCCCACTCCCTCTCCCCTTCCATTCACATCAAGATTCATTTTCGATTATCTTAATATACAGAAGATCAGCTTAGTATACATCAAGTATGGATTTCAACAGTTTGCTCCCACACAGAAACATAAAGTGAAAAATAATAGATGATTTTTTTTAAATGATGATGAAATCAGAGCAGACCTATTGTCATGTTTAATCCCAGTGAGAGTCAAGTAGGGAGTTGATAATTTCTTTCTTTTTTTTTTTTTTTTTTTTTTTTTTTACAGAGGATCAGTTTAGTATGCATTAAGTAAGGATTTCAACAGTTTGCACCCCCATAGAAACACAAAGTGAAATATATTGTTTGAGTACTCGTTATAGCATTAAATCTCAATGTACAGCACATTAAGGATAGAGATCCTACATGAGGAGTAAGTGCACAGTGACTCCTGTTGTTGACTTTACCAATTGACACTCCTGTCTATGGCATCAGAAATCTCCCTATGCTCCAGTCATGAGTTTCCAAGGCTATGGAAGCCCTCCGAGTTCTCCGACTCTTATCTTGTTTAGACAAGGTTATAGTCAAAGTGGAGGTTCTCTCCTCCCTTCAGAGAAAGGTACCTCCTTCTTTGAAGACCTGTTCTTTCCACTGGCATCTCACTCGCAGAGATCTTTTGCCAGAGTGTCTTGGCTTTCCATGCCTGAAATACTCTCATGAGCTTTTCAGCCAGCTCCGAATGCCTTTAGGGCTGATTCTGAGGCCAGAGTGCTATTTAGGACATCTGCCATTCTATGAGTCTGCTGAGTATCTCACTTCCCATGTTGGATCACTCTCCCCTTTATTTACTCCATTGGTTAGCGTTAGCAGGTACTAGACTTGTCTATGTGCTCCCTTTGACTCCCAGTCCCTCCACCATGACCAACTGTGAACAGAAACTGATCACCTGGAACAGTGAGATGGCATTGGTACATGCCACCTCGATGGGATTGAATGGGAAACCCCTGGTATGCTTCCAACTCCACCACTTGGGGCAAGTCAGCCTGAGCATGTCCCAAATTATACATCTCTTCCCTCTCCCATTCCCACCACCATGTTCAACAGGGATCACATTTCAGTTAATTTTCAACACTTAAGAATAACTGTGCATCAATTACAGATCTAAACCAGTCATATTAAGTAGAACAGATAAAAAAAACTACTAAGAGGGATAATGTATTAAGTTGTTCATTAACAGTCAGGGCTATGCTGATCAAGCCACCGTTTCCCATAGTGTCCACCTCACTCCAACAGGTTTCCCTCTTGGTGTTCAGTCAGTCGTCACCGATCAGGGAGAACATATGGTATTTGTCCCTTTGGGACTGGCTTATTTCACTCAGCATGATGTGTTCCAGATTCCTCCATTTTGTTGCAAATGACTGGATTTCGTTGTTTCTTACTGCGGTATAGTATTCTAAAGAGTACATATCCCATAATTTCTTTATCCAGCCTATCGTTGATGGGCCTTTAGGTTGGTTCCAGGTCTTAGCTATTGTGAATTGAGCTGCAATAAACATTAGAGTGCAGACCTCTTTTTTTTTTTTTTTTTTTTTAAACTTTTATTTAATGAATATAAATTTCCAAAGTACGACTTATGGATTACAATGGCTTTCCCCCCATACCGTCCCTCCCACCCACAACCCTCCCCTTTCCCACTCCCCCTCCCCTTCCATTCACATCAAGATTCATTTTCGATTATCTTAATATACAGAAGATCAGCTTAGTATACATTAAGTATGGATTTCAACAGTTTGCTCCCACACAGAAACATAAAGTGAAAAATAATAGATGATTTTTTAAAATGATGATGAAATCAGAGCAGACCTATTGTCATGTTTAATCCCAGTGAGAGTCAAGTTGGGAATTGATTTTTTTTTTTTTTTTTTGATCCTCACCTCTGGTTTCTAATTCCAGCTTCCTACTAATGTACACTTTGGGAGGTACCATTGATGGCTAAAATAATTAGATTCCTGTCACTCACATGGGGGACTTGGATTGTGTTTGCTGCTGGGTTTCAGTTTTCTAGCCATTGTAAGTATTTGGGGAATGAATCAGAATGGGAGCTCTCTCTCTCTCTCGAAGGTAGGAAGGAAGGAAGGAAGGAAGGAGTATGGAAGGAGGAAGAAAAAAAGGAAGGGAAGAAGGAGAGAAAAGACCATGACCAGTCATTCACTGTTGAAATCTTCAAATTGAATAATTATTTTGATAAAAATTCTCAAAACAAGGATCCACAGTTCTATAAACATCGAAATATTTTGACACACAATTCCAATTCCAGGGTTCCATGCTACAGAAAAAAAAAAAAAAAAAAAAAAAAAAACTAGAAAGAAACCTACGACAGAGTTGTATTTACACCAAAAGAACTTCACAAAAAGAGGAGTGCTCCACCACATCAGGTTGATTAAATGACCTAATGTGATGGGGAACAGGTGCTTGACCTAGCAGAGAAGCAACCACTTGAATCACCTGCAAGCAATGTTGGAGTGCCTGGGTTTGAATCTTGACCACACAAAATTCCAACTCTCTGCTAGTGTTTACCCTGAAATGCAGCCAATGATAGCCAGGCAGTGGGGTTCCTGCCACACACATGGAAGATGTGAATTGAGTTCCCAGTTCTGGGCTTTGGCAGTCCCAGCTGTTGAGGACATTTGAGAAATGGGAAATCTCTGACTTGCTGCTTTTCAAATTAAAAAAAAATAGAAAAAAAGAAATTAAAGTATGATGGATTAACATGATAGTCATAGCAATATTTACAAAAATGAAACGCAGAATGCAAAATCATAAATGCAGCATATGTGCACAGTGGTGTAAACTGTACAAAAATGAATCTGCAAATGTTTGTCTTTAAGCCATGGAATTTTTCAAGTGACTCAGTTTTCAATATTTTCTATAACCAGAAAAATAATTTTTAAAAAACTCTTATAGCCAATTGTCACCAGTTTAAAAAAAGACAAATGGTCAACATGATATGATTACTAAGAAAATTATAGCTCAAATTACTTTACTTGTTCCTTTTATAATCATCATAGATGCCCAGTATGTTTAAGACATTGAGCACAGATCAACTGATTACTTTTGATTTTTATTTTGACTATTTTTAAAAGAATGATAGCCAAAGAGAGATTAAATTTGTAAGACAAGCTGAAGTGCATTACTCCAGCATGTCAATTTTAAGCAATGCGTTTATGGAAGTATGAAGGAACTGGAAATGAGACAGTACAATTCGAGTGTTCCAAAAACAAGATTGCTTATTTAAGAAAAAAAAAACTCTAAAAGTTTAACAGTATGGATTAAGAAATAGGAGGATTGAGACACAATTTCTGCATTGAAAACAATCAACACTCCCCCTCTCCCAAATAATCCATGTTGTTTCTTCTAGTTCTTTTAAATAGTCTTTGATTATTGTGGTTACCAAAGTGTAGTTTGAAATGTGATGCCATTGTCATTTTTTCACTCAAATGATGTTTCCTTCACATCACCCCCATTTATCTTTTGCAGATTTCTATTAAGGAGAAAATGAAAAAAAAAAAGAAAAGAAAAAAAGTGTACAGTTTGACATTCTAAGTATTTCCAGAAGATCACATAAATTTCAGTGATGTCTTAAGAACACAAAGTTGCCTGGGACTCAGACATTTTAATTCTGACAAACCTTATCAGCAGAGAGCAACATCTGAACCATTCACAGGACGCAGGCTGGTTTAATTGCTTTGACCTCACAGATTGCGGTCATCATTTTAACTCCTCCATGGATAAGAGTGGAAAGGAATGAGACACCATGGTTTGGAATCAAGGCAGCTGCTACCCAAGAAGCTAGCTCTGCTAGATAGCGCTGTGTGACTTAGAAAAACTTCATGTGCTGCTTGTGGCTGATATCTTTGTGAGCTGAATGAGGTGACTAGCACATTTCTGGGAAAATAACATGTGTTCATGCATGAAATCATGTCTGGCACAGAATGTGCTTCCAGTTATATAGAAAGATATTTAAAAGTAAAGTACTTAATAGATTTAATAGACTTTAAAAATGCTATATTCTTAAAATAGTTTCTTATTCATAGAACTATAATAGAACTACAAGAATCCTGCAGGGAAGTATCTCCAGGCTTTTGCTAGGACTTTCATATATGCTTACCTTTTTCCTGGTAAAATGAAGAATGAGAAAATTTGTTTCTCCCCAATTTTATACCAATGTTCCATCTCTTCTCTGGGCCATTTCCTTTTTTCAGGAACTCTGAGATGTAGATTAACCTCTTTAGTTTTCTTTTATATTACATCCTCTCCTTCAAATTTTCAACATGATTGAGCCTGTAGAATGTTAAACATACATTACTTGACCTCAATTCCCCATCCAACTATCAGAATCTTTACTCCGGCCTTCACAGAAGAGCATTAAAAACCACACATTTATTTTCTGGGTTTTTGTACACCATATTCACATGGCCACACACGGCAAGCCATCAACCTGGCTCTGATTCTTGTTGCCAACAACTCTACAATGGTGAAGCCATTGAACAATGCTAATCCTCAGTGGACTTGGCTTTCCAGGCACTTAGCGCTATTGCTCTTCCCTTGATCTGTTGATGTCTTTCTTAAAGCACTCTATTCCCTTGGTTTCTCTGAAGAATTAATTTTCTTTTGCTCCACTGGTAGTTCCTTCATAGAGTTCGTTTCCTGCTATTGAGTCTCTGACATTTGGAGTTCCTCAATTTTAGGTTGTATCATAATTTCATTTTTTTAAAGATTTTATTTATTTATTTGAAAGTCAGAGTTACACAGAGAGAGGAGTGGCAGAGAAAGAGAGAGGTCTTCCATTTGATGGCTCATTCCCCAGTTGGCCACAATGGCCAGAGCTGCGCTGATCCGAAGCCGGGAGACAGGAGCTTCTACCAGGTCGCCCACGTCAGTTCAGGGGCCCAAGGACCTGGGCCATCTTCTACTGCTTTTCCAGGCCATAGCAGAGAACTGGATCAGAAATGGAGCAGCCTGGTCTCAAACTGGTGCCCATATGGGATGCCAGCACTTCAGGCCAGGGCATTAACCCACTGTGCCACAGTGCCAGCCCCTCATCATTTCATTTTGTAGCTGTTTCCTAAATGAAATCTTAGACTCAGCTGGCTTCTGTTTTTTCTAGTTTCTACCACTCATTCACTCAATTAATTCAAATCCTATTCAGAAACTTTTCTGACCACAATGCAATAAAAGTAGAAATAAGTAACAAGAACACATTTTGTGAAGTATACAAACATATGGAAATTTAACCAATGGAAAGAGAAATAAATTAGGAAATAGATTAAAAATTTCTTGAAACAACAAAAGTGAAAATGCAAGGGTGGAGGTTGTGGCAAAGCAACTTAAGCCAGAGATGCCCCATCTAATATCTGAGTGCCTGAGATGCAGTCACACCTCTGCTTCAAGTCCAGCATCCCCCCAATACCCACCCTGGAAGGCAACAGATGGTTTTTTGCCACCCTTGCGGGAAATCCAAATGATATACTCACGTGGTTTTGACGATGACGAGACCACTCTTCCATGCTTCTGACTTTCATATTCAGTGGCCTTTTCAGTATCATCACTTAGATACCACATTGAGACCTCACATACAGCAGGTCCCCTGTATCTTACTTCTACTTTGATGCAGAAAACATTACCTTCTGCTGAGTTTTTATTTTTTTTAATTTTTATTTATTTATTTTTTGACAGGCAGAGTGGACAGTGAGAGAGAGAGACAGAGAGAAAGGTCTTCCTTTGCCATTGGTTCACCCTCCAATGGCCGCCGCGGCCGGCGCGCTGCGGCTGGCGCACCGCGCTGATCCGATGGCAGGAGCCAGGTGCTTCTCCTGGTCTCCCATGGGGTGCAGGGCCCAAGGACGTGGGCCATCCTCCACTGCACTCCCTGGCCACAGCAGAGAGCTGGCCTGGAAGAGAGGCAACCGGGACAGAATCCGGAGCCCGACCGGGACTAGAACCCGGTGTGCCGGCGCCGCAAGGTGGAGGATTAGCCTAGTGAACCGCGGCGCCGGCTCTGCTGAGATTTTCAATCCAGAATCTTCTCTACCCCTCTTTCCCACACCCACTCCATCAGTTCTAATGTCTGCATATTTCCACAAACCATTTTTTCTACTCCTCGATTCCCCTTTATCTAGCCCACCATATAATTTATATGTTCAGTATAAGATTTCCCCTAAAAAGATTTCTTGTCCTATTGCCAGCAATTTCTCTACATTGCAGCCAGAGTGATGTATTGAAAGCACAGTTCTAAACTTTAAAGCTATCCAGTGAATAAGCCCCAGTGATTTTTCCATGATTATCAGGAAAAGCCGCCATCTTTCACATGGCCTTCCAGGCCCCAATGAGCTGACCCTGGTTTCTCTGACTTCTTTTCCTTCCGTCCCCAGTTCCTTTAGGCATCAAAGTTTGGATGGCTACATCTTTTTTCATGTGATCTTCTTATGTGTTCTTCCTATGAATAAAATGACTTTTGGCCTTGTTTAATGGAAACACATCTTTTCATATCTTATTTTCTGTCTATTCCTAACCTTTTTGACTATAGTAGAGTCCCTCTATTTTTTATAGCATTTATGACACTTGTAACTATTTAATCATTTGTTCTTTATCAAAAGACATATGTTTTCTTTCTTGACCATAAGTGTTATATGAATGAGAATCTGTCAGTCCTTTTCATCAGTCTATCTTCAGTTGCTACAATGGCACTCGTCATTGAATTATTGAGGGAACATGATTTCCCTTACTTTAAAGTCAGAAGGGAGAGGTCAGCATTGTGGAGCAGTGGATTAAGCAGTGATGCCAGCATCCCATATTGGAGTGCTGGTTCAAGTCCTGGTTACTCCATTTTGGATCCAGTTTCCTCCTAATGAGCATCCTGAGAGGAGGACATCAGTGGGAGGAAGACATGGATGGAGTTCCTGGTTCCTAGCTTAAATCTGGTCCAGCTGTGGCTGTTGTGACTATTTGGGGAGTGAGCCAGCAGATGGCCAAGCATCTGCTCTCTCTCTGACTTTCTCTCTCTCTCTTTCTCTCTCTCTGATTTTGCCTTTCAAATCACTAAGTAAATGTATCTTTTTCGAAAAAGAAAAATCAATAGGGAACAAATTAAAATGGACAAATGGGTAAAAATGAACCAGTAGTGAATATATCTGTCCATTCTCTGGGTACACAGGGGCAAGTTTTCTTGTTTTCTCTTGGGGCTTTTCTTCTCACCTTTCAGAGGGCTGGTGAGGGGATCAGGAAAGATCCTGACAGCCTGGATTGAAGCTGAAGGGAGAAGAAGCGTGGAACTGGCCAGGACTCTGGCCAGGTCCAAACCTTGTGTATAGGAAGAACTCTTGAGACTCCCTTTGTTTTTTTTTTTTTTGTTTTTTTTTTTTTTTTTTTTGTGTGTGTGTTTTAAAGATTTTTTATTTTATTTATTTGAAAGACAGAGTTGCAGAGAGAGGTAGAAACAGAGAGAGAGGTCTTCCATCCTATGGTTCACTCCCCAAATGGCAGCAATGGCCCAAGCTGTGCCAATCCGAAGTCAGGAGACAGGAGCTTCTTCCAGGTCTCCCTTGTGGGTGCAGGGGCCCAAGGACTTGGACCATATTCTACTGTTTTCCCAGGTCATAGCAGAGAGCTGGATCGGAAAAGGAGCAGCCAGGACTAGAACCGGCACCCATACGGGATGCCAGCACTTCAGGCCAGGGCTTTAATCCACTGTGCCACGTGCTGGCTCCTTGAGACTCCCTTTGTGATGTGGTATGCTGTAAGCCTCCTGACCTTAATTTGGACCAAAATGACAGACAAGAATTAAGAGATCACATTGATAGAAGATATTTTTCACTGAATAACCCCTATGGATAAGAAGTCTACTAAAGACTAGCAGAACCACTTGTCAATAACATTGAGTGATATTTGGTTGCCAGGGCACAGTCTAGGTTTTAGTATGCACGATATCACTTATTATTCACAGAAATCCAATTGAGCATGTGATATTTTATATTCCTTTATATAAATGAGGAAACTAAGGCTTGGAGAATTAATTAATTTTCCAAGTTACTAATGTTTGAAAGGCAGAAAGAACTCTATTCTATCCAAAAGTCTGCATGGAAACCCTGAGCTCTGAGCACTACGCATTTCTCCTTTATAAAGATTTCTTTATTAATTTCAAAGGCAGAGTTAATAGTGGGAAGGGTGGAGATAGAGAGAGAGGGTGGAAGAGGGAGAAAAAGAGATCTTCCATCTGCTGGCTTACTCCTCAAAAGGCCACAAAAACCAGGTCTGGGCCAGAAAAATCCATGAGTCAGAAACTCCAACCTCTTCTCCCATGCAGGTGGCAGGGGTTCAAGTACTTGGGCCATCCTCTGCTGCTTTCCTAGGTGCATAACAGGAAGCTGGATCAGAAGTGAAGCAGCTGGGACTCAAACTGGCACTCACATGGGATGCAGGCATTGTAGGCAGCAGCTTAACCTACAGTGCTACATGCCAACCCCTATGCATTACGTGATAGAACTAAAAAGGTATTCTTGGATTTTGTTTTCAGATTTTTTTTTGAAAACTTAGTGAGATGAATTCAGGAATTAATATTTTCCTTTAAATTCTGTCTCTTTCAGTAACTTGATTTTTCGATTGTTTTCTATTCTGCCCACAAGAAAACTTTGAAGCATTTGGTTTTAATATTGCAAAAAGGATTTTAAAAATCAAATGTGTTGGTAAGCAAGTCTAGTACCTGCTAACACTAACCGATAGAATAAATAAAGGGGAGAGTGATCCAACATGGGAAGTGAGATACTCAGCAGACTCATAGAATGGCAGATGTCCTAAATAGCACTCTGGCCTCAGAATCAGCCCTAAAGGCATTCAGATCTGGCTGAAAAGCCCATGAGAGTATTTCAGGCATGGAAAGCCAAGACACTCTGGCAAAAGATCTCTGTGAGTGAGATCTCAGTGGAAAGAACAGGTCTTCAAAGAAGGAGGTACCTTTCTCTGAAGGGAGGAGAGAACCTCCACTTTGACTATGACCTTGTCTAAACAAAATGGGAGTCGGAGAACTCGGAGGGCTTCCATAGCCTTGGAAACTCATGACTGGAGCATAGGGAGATTTCTGATGCCATAGACAGGAGTGTCAATTGGTAAAGTCAACAACAGGAGTCACTGTGCACTTACTTCTCATGTAGGATCTCTGTCCTTAATGTGCTGTGCATTGAGATTTAATGCTATAACGAGTACTCAAATAATATATTTCACTTTGTGTTTCTATGGGGGTGCAAACTGTTGAAATCTTTACTTAATGCATACTAAACTGATCCTCTGAAAAAAAAAAAAAAAGAAAGAAAAGAAACTATCAACTCCCAACTTGACTCTCACTGGGATTAAACATGACAATAGGTCTGATCTGATTTCATCATCATTAAAAAAAATCATCTATTATTTTTCATTTTATGTTTCTGTGTGGGAGCAAACTGTTGAAATCCTTACTTAATGTATACTAAGCTGATCTTCTGTATATTAAGATAATCGAAAATGAATCTTGATGTGAATGGAAGGGGAGAGGGAGTGGGAAAGGGGAGGGTTGTGGGTGGGAGGGACGGTATGGGGGGGAAGCCATAGTAATCCATTATTCGTACTTTGGAAACGTATATTCATTAAATAAAAGTTAAAAAAAAAAATCAAATGTGTTGGGGCCGGCACTGTGGTGCAGTGGGTAAAGCAGCCACCTGCAGTGCCAGCATTCCCATATGGGTGCCAGTTCGAGTCCCAGCTGCTCCACTTCTGATTCTGCTCTGTGCTGTGGCCTGGGAAAGCAGCAGAAGATGGCCCAATTCCTTGGGCCCCTGCTCCCACATGGGAGACCCAGAGTAATCTCCTGGCTCCTGGCTTTGGATCAACAGAGCTCCAGCTGTTGCTGCCAATTGGGGTGTGAACCAATAGATGGAAGCCTCTCTCTCTACCTTCCCTTCTCACTCTGTGTAATTCTGAATTTCAAATAAATAAATCTTAAATAAAAATTAAATGTGTCTATTCAGCATTATAGAAAGTGAGTGGACTCTATTATTTTCAAATGTAGTTACCCGTGGTTTCAATACAGTCTTCTCTCTTTACTAAACTTTTCATAGATGCACTATTTCCTCAGGCTCTAATTTATTCTTAGATATTAGCATTGGGTAAAATCAGACTTCATTGGGAGTGAGAGCTAAGGTGTGAGGATGCTACAACCCATAGGTAAAGAATAGGTAACATCAGAAAGGGCTAGATGAATTTCTAAGTAAATATTCTAAATTTCTTCTAATTAGATGAAGAAGAGAGGTTTCAATCTTAAGAGGTATATCTTCAATACACATCAACGTATATAAAAAAATCCCTTTTAATGTGCTTCTACAGACGCATGATGTGAATAGTGTGTCTGAAGGAATTTCATATCCTCAGATATCTCCATTCTGAACAGTCCATGTGCTCAAAACTCCAACATTTTGCACATCATTTTTCAAGTTTTGATAGCCCTATTACAAAGCTGAAGAAAAAAGTTTATGGGAAAACTCGTCATTAACACCTTTATATAATTCGATTCTCAGATAGTACCTAGGAGTACAGAGTGGAGAACAGTTTTGCAAGGCTCAGGAGAGGAGAGTGGGCTAAGCCTCCTGTTGTACTCTGATGCTGTCAGGGGTGTTTTGGCAAATTCCTGAACTCTTGGTTATGCTACTGTCAACAACTAGACAGCCTTGATAGTGCCATAAAATCACCATCAGCTGTGGCCAGGATGTCAGCGCCAGACAAGACCAATGAGTGATTTTCCCAGGTTGGGCTGACCTTCTCAATGCATAGGCAACTCCTGGAGGTGACCTCATCCTCTTCGGGAGTAAGGAACTCATTTAGTCTGACCCTGCAGCTGAGACTTGAAATTCAATAAATCTATAGCAGGTGGATTTTTAATTTGATAAATTTGTGTGATCTGTGAATGATGTCATAAATATCCAAATGGGCCTTGGAAAAAAATGGTTCCTGAACCAGCTTGAGATTGGAATTTAGGTCATTTGAAAAGGATCCTGGAAACCTGTATGTTTTTAGAATTATCTCATGCGATTTTCATAACCAGTCAAGTTCAGAAAACTCCACTCAACAGGTCAGAAAACTGAACCCTAGAGAGATTACCAAAATTACCTCATGATCAGATTCTTGCTGTGCTGAAAAAATAAAGTCTCAACTCCAATCGTGTGTTCTGTCCACCACATTAAGCCCTCCCCAACTGTGCTCTGATTTATTTAGTGGTCAAACTGGCCTGACGCGGCTCCCGCTTTCCTTTGTGCGATTTCTAATGTAAGCTACAGCCTTGGATAAATCAGAAGAGAAGGGTGGGGAGTAAAGATTAGATTGCTCTGGTGCTAACCTTTTAATTAAATCAATTGCTTGTGCCTCTAATAAAGGGAGTGTTTAAATGGAAAGCAGAAGAGAACTGGGATGACTTGTCAAATGCGCTCATTTATGTGGAACACAGAAGGCAGCGGTGCCCGGAAGCTGGAATCCTTCCCTCCGATGGAGGAGTCATGCAGAGGTCAGAACTCTGTAGGGTCCTGGGTTGTCAGAGAGGATACGTGAGGGCCACAGATGCTCTGCAGTGGCTCCGCTCAGTCGGAGGAGGCGGGTGAGACAGTCCCCAGAGAGCACCTATTAGCAGGTTGGAGCAGGCCCAGGAAAGCGGGCTGCCTGGTTGTTAATGGCAGATGAACCGTAGACGACGCTGTGGGAGAGCCTTCCTCCAATCCAGCCCAAATTCTCTCCACCTCACCCCCCTTACAGAGCCGTCTTTGAGCTGAGACTGGTTCTGGAGATGGCTGATAGCCAAAGTGCTTTTGTACTGAGAACTAATTGGGGGTGAGGTGAGGCAGTGTGGTCAGCTCCTGGAGCTGGAGCAAGGAAAATGTCTGCAGAGCCTATTTTTAGCTGCCTTGGCGCCTCAATTGGCCGCTCCAAGGAGGAGATAGCAAGTGTGGTCAATAAGCAGATCCCTAATGGATCACACCTGAAACCAGGCTGGCGCTCGCCTTCTGCACGGTATTAGGGATCTCACTACGGCAGGGATCTGCTCCTTCTGCCTCCCCAGCACTGGCTGTTTGTTGCAGGGAACATGGCACATAGATGACTACGCAGGGCTTGGGTTTGAATAGCAGAGCTGTGCCCCTTGGGGTAAACCACTGATTGCGTAAACTCCCTGGGCTCTAGTGCTCTCACCTGCCAATTGAGAGCAATGTTTTTTCCCTTTAGTTTTGTTAAATAAAAATTCATTTAAATGAATATGCCATTCTCCAGCACATAAGATTGTCAGAATATATATTCCTTAAGGACAGGTTCCTGACCTGATGAGCTTCCCTATTTTTCATAGCTATAAACTTGGAATTCCCTGTAAGACTCGAAATTGGAGGAAATTTCCTGTATATGTTAGAGTAGGTGGGTGAATTAATAATTAAAACTGGCACTAAGTCAATTAAAATTCTTCACAATGCATAATAGCCAACTCATACTCCTCTGTCCTGGTGGAAATTTTCATCCCACACTGATGAACTTGTCTTCGAAATTCTGTAGATAGTTAACACCTCTAATGCTTTTTCAACTTGAAATTTATTTATTTATTTTTAAAGATTTATTGATTTATTTATATGAAAGACAACGTTACAGAGAGAGAGAGAGATCTTCCATCTACTGGTTCACTCCCCAAATGACCACACCAGCTAGGACTGGGCCGGGCCAAAATCAGGGGCCAGGTGCTCTTGCAGGTCTCCCACGTGAGTACAGGGGCCCAAGCACTTGGGCCATCCTTCACCGCTCTTCCAGGTACTGAAGCAGGTAGTTGGATCACAAGTGGCGCCCATATGGGAATCTGGCATAGGTGGTGGCAGCTTAACCTGCTATGTCGCAACACTGGCCCTGGAACTTATTTTTTATTTCTATTATTACTTAAGATTTCTTGAGCACAACTTATATTCCAGATCCCTTGTTATTTGCTGAAGGGAACAGCAGATGAATAAAACACAACCAGCTGTCAGAAATTAAGGGCCTGGGCCAGCGCCGCGGCTCACTAGGCTAATCCTCCGTCTTGTGGCACCGGCACACCAGGTTCTAGTCCCGGTCAGGGCGCCGGATTCTGTCCCGGTTGCCCCTCTTCCAGGCCAGCTCTCTGCTGTGGCCAGGGAGTGCAGTGGAGGATGGCCCAAGTACTTGGGCCCTGCACCCGCATAGGAGACCAGGAAAAGCACCTGGCTCCTGGCTTCGGATCAGCGCGGTGCGCCAGCCGCAGCGCGCTGGCCGCGGCAGCCATTGGAGGGTGAACCAACGGCAAAGGAAGACTTTTCTCTCTCTCTCTCTTACTGTCCACTCTGCCTGTCAAAAAAAAAAAAAAAAGAAAAAGAAAAGAAAAGAAAAGAAAAGAAATTAAGGGCCTGTACAGATTTCCATTGAAATAGAAAGTAGCATAAATATAATATGTTTGTAAGATTTATTTATTAATTCATTTGAAAAGCAAAGTCATACACACACACACACACACACATGCAGCTCTTCCATCCACTGGTTCACTCCCCTAGTGACTGCACTTTTCTGGCTGGAACAGCCAGAACCAAGAACCAGGAACTTCATGGATATCTTCCCACTAGATCAGAGGTGGAGTACCCGTGTTGTGGCACAGCAGATTAAGTCACTGCTTGGGATACCAGAATCCCAAATGGGAATTCCATTTCAAGTGCCAGCTGTTCTGCTTTTGATTCATCTCCCTGATAGTGTGCCTGGGAAAGCAGTGAATAATATGGTCCAAGGACTTGGGCCACTCATGTGGCAGACCCAGATAGAGTCTGGTTCCTGACTTGGGCTGGCTCAGAACTTCCATTGCTTGAGTGCTGTCTCCTCTCTGCCTTTCAAATAAATAATTAAGTAAATCTTTTTTTAAAATTTATTTATTTTATTTGAGAGTTAGAGTTACAGACAGTGACAGGTAGAGACAGAGAGAAAGGTCTTCCCTCAGTTGGTTCATTCCCTAAATGGCCACAAGGGCCGGAGCTGCACTGATCCGAAGCCAGGAGCCAGGAGCATCTTCCTGGTCTCCCACATAGGGGCAGGGGCTCAAGGACTTGGGCCATCTTCTACTGCTTTCCCAGGCCATAGCAGAGAGCTGGTTTGGTTGAGGAGCAGCGGGGACTAGAACCAGCACCCATAATGGATGCTGGTGCTTCAGGTGGAGGATTAACCTGCACCACGATGCCGGCCCCATATTAAGTAAATCTTAAAGAAAAAGTGGAATAGTGAGGCTTGATCCAGAACTCTGATATGGGATACCAGCATTGCAAGTGGCAAGTTAACCTGCTGTGCCACAATACCACCCCTAATACATTATTTTTGATAGAGGAAGGGATCAATGCTAGGGAAGAATTTACTGAAAATGAATAATTACATGGGAAACCTGGGATGATTTCTACAGCTAAACCCAATATTGGCACAATATGCCACAGCTAGGGATTCCCAATATGTTCTTAGTTGAATATAGGAGGGTAAAAACTTCATGGAAAATTGGAATTAAGAGATAAGTTTATTTGGTGCAAAAAACTTTAACATCCATGAATAAATAGTTTTTCATAATATGTGTTTTTCATGAAAATTCTGAGGACTTTTTCCGAGAGTGTATGTGCACTTGTGTCTACATGTATTCCATATTGGAGTGTTAGGAATGGATAACTTTATATTTTCAATTGAACTCAGTTAATAAATAGAAATAAAGAGACTATGTAGGTCCAATTGATGACTTCCTCAGCCATCCTGTTCCTTTGTAAGTTATTTTTATACTATCAAAAGGATGACTCAGGGGGCTGGCATTGTGACACAGCAGGTTAAGCTGCTTCCTAGGATTCTGTCATTCCAGATGAGCACCAAGGTGAGTTATGACTGATTCACTTCCTGTCTAGTTCTCTGCTAATGAGCCTGGAAAAGCAATGGAAGATGGCCCTAATGCCTGGGTTTCTGCCACCTATGTGGGGGACCTGGATGGTGTTGCAGGGTTCCTGTCTTCAGGCTGGCCCAACCCTGGCCATTGCAGGCACTTGAGTGAACAAGCAAATGGAAGGTCTCAGTCTCTCTCTCTCTCTCTCTTTCTTTCTCTCTCTCTCTCCCCCTCACTCTCTACAACTTTGCCTTTCTAATAAATAAACAAATCTTAAAAAGAACGGCTCAGAAACTAGAAAGTCCTTCATTAAATCCTACGGAGGTATTTTTCTAAGGTCAGTGACAACCATAGTCCTGTGGGAGTTACAAAATACTTTTGCTGTGGACTGGTACTATAAATAACATAATGGATAATGAGAAGGGAGTGTGTGCACTGACACATGATTATCCTCCTGTATAATGAGTGTAGCTGTCAACCATAAGGAGGTGAACACCCCAAAGGAGGCTATACTGATATGCACAGAGCTGGCCTTTCCAGTTGTGTTGGGACAATGGAGGCCACCTGGGAGACACATGATTTCACCTAACTGCATCCCAATCAGGCTTCCCTAGCAT
Source organism: Oryctolagus cuniculus (assembly GCF_964237555.1). NCBI lineage: Eukaryota > Metazoa > Chordata > Mammalia > Lagomorpha > Leporidae > Oryctolagus > Oryctolagus cuniculus. The sequence goes on from NC_091434.1 coordinate 125,852,292, forward strand.
CTGCACAAAGTGCAGGCCCAAATAATTTTTTATTGACTTGTATTTAATTTTGAGGTGGAAAGGGTACCATAGCACTCTGAACTCAAGCTCAAGCTCAAGCCAAACTCCATTTGCAGATTTCTGAATGGCAAAGCAAGGCTCCTGCAAGATATCAATACTTTCTTCAGCCTTATATCCAGCAGTTGTAATTGAACCTGAGATGTTCTCCTCCTGCCAGCTGAATGCAGAGTTTCTTGGAATGCATTCTAGCTCTCTTGAGAAATAGATATATATATCCCTGAGCTGAGGCTGGACATACTGTAACTGTGTTCAGAGTTCAAATCAGGAGATATGGAAAAGGATTGTAGAAAAGCTTAATGTAAGTGTTAAGTGTTACCTCTTCTCCCTTTAATGATAGAGAAGCAAGACAAACCTACTCTGAGCCTCTTACATAAATTACACCAAAGGATTGTGTAATATACTAAATTTCATTCTTATACATTTTAGGTAGACATTTCAGTTGGCAAAATATAGTTTCCAAAATACAAAGAATATGGAAATGTTCCAGTTTCTTTGTTCTAAGACACAATGCAAACCCCACCCTGTGTTTTCTGTGAAGTCCCCCCAGAATCCTATGCTATTTAGGAAACCTGGGCATGATCTGCTTGGGACTTCTGGCATGGGACCAGCACATGGAAAGTTACAGTCATCATAAGGGTGAAGCACACACAGAGACTCGGTGTTGACATCTGTCCCTGGGCAAGAGGTTGGCCAAAATGATGGGTAAATAAATTGTTGCTGGTTCAAAGACAGCCTGGAGTGCAGTGCAGAAGGGCTTTATGCTGAACATTTATTGAGATCCATTTGGGACCCCAACACGCCACAAGGCACATATCAGGCATGTATCACACCCCTACCTGTTCTGACAAGACTCATTACTGTGTTCCCCATTTCCTGCCAGAAAAGGCGAAACTCTAGAGAGCATAAATAACTTCCTCCTAGACGCAGTTAGCAAGTAGCAGAACTGGGATTTGAATTCAGATCTACCTGCACTGATGACGGTTTTTAATAAAACATTTGTTTTAGATCTTTGAGCAAGCCTCATATCTATTGCTAGACAAATCTGAGTTACTGGGAATGCATGTTTTTCCTGCTTTCCTTCTTCTGAACATCTTTTGTTATCCCATTCTCTCCATGACATTGGAGTTCCTCCTTCCTGTGTTGCTTTGCTCACAAGGGACTGACCTCTGTTGTCTATCACTTTTGATAAGTATATCTGTCAATCATTAATAATGTCTCAAATAGCACCCATCTCAAAGAGATTTGGATTTTAGTTGTGTGTGGAAAAAATGTCTTAAAGATTTACAGGTGAAGGGGGCTGGTGTTGTGGCATAGCAGGTTAAGCTTCTGCCTATGATGCTGGCCTTGCGTGTGGGTGCCAGTTTGTGTCTAGGCTGCTTCACTTACAATCCAGCTCCCTGCTAATGGCCTATGTAATGTAGTGGGAGATGGCCCAAGTACCTGGGCCCTTGTCACCCATGTGGGAGACCTGGATGAAGTTCCTGGCTCCTAGGTTCGACCTGGCTCAGCTCTGGCCTTTGCAGCCACTTGGGGAGTGAACTGGCAGGTGGAAAATCTCTCTCTCTCTCTCTCTCTCTCTCTCTTTCTCTTCTTCCCTCCCTCTTTAACTCTGTAACTCTGACTTTCAGATAAATAAATAAAACTTTAAGAAAAGATATGTGTATGCTCCTCAGTTCTTGATTATATGACATCCTGATAAATCCACCCATATTGAAAATATTGTGAGTCAAAATGCATTGAATAAGGGCTGGTGCTGTGGTACAGTGGGTTAAAGCCCTGGCCTGAAGTGCCAGCATTCCATATGTGCCAACATTCCAGCTGTTCCACTTCTGATCCAGCTCTCTGCTAAGGCCTGGGAAAGCAATAGAAGATGGCCCAAGTCCTTGGGCCCCTGCACCCATGTGGGAGACCTGGAAGAAGCTCCTGTCTCCTGGCTTTGGATCAGCTCAGCTCTGGCCATTGCTGCCATCTGGGGAGTGAACCAGTGGATGGAAGACCTATCCTTCTGTCTCTACCTCTCTGTAACTCTGACTTTCTAATAAATAAAATAAATGTTTTAAAAAAATACATTGAATAGACAACCTATTAAATGTCACAGCTCAACAACACAGTAAACTATAGAGTCTTGGTTGTTTCCTATTGTGGCTGCAGGGCTACCAGGAAGCTGAGGTGGCATCATGAGGCTAGGATCAGAGCACATAGCACTAGATTGCAAAAGGGTCCTAAGTCAAAATTCCAAGTCTGGTTTCAGCTGAAATGCACATAGCTTTCCCACCATTGCACAGCTGAAAGATTGTATAAATCTAACCATAACAAGCCAGGGCACATCTGTATAATAAAATAAAATTTCAAGGATGTGCTTTTTAATAATTCCACATGGAGCCAGGTACAGTTTCAGCTAAGCGCAAAGAGAATTATTTTTCTCACAGTGGTTCTCAGAATCACATTCAAATGACAGATGCCAATTAAGGTCTACTGAAAGAGACTAATCCATTCATTCAATAATTAGCTGTTAACATAACTCTGAGCCAGAAATGACAAGGGCACTGAGAGTAAAAGGGGGAAGACAAAGGCTCTGTCCCTTAGGAGCAGCCATCAAATGGGAGAGGCCATTCAGACAGCAGGCATCTGGGGCTCAGAGTGTGCACCCAGTGATGGCCTGCCTTGGTGTGGAGCACAGAATGTATCCTGAAGACCAAACAGCAAGATCAGGATCTGGTTTCTGCCTCCTCAGAAGAGCAACATCAGAGCAAAGTGGGAATATGAATGGGAAAAGTCAGAAGTCAAAGTGATTTTTTTCTTTTAATTTTTAATTAGTTTTTAACAGATTCAGTATGATTTGTGGATACAATACTAGGAACATAATGATATTCCCTCCCTCTCCCCCTCTCATTCCCACCTTCCTTACTTTTCCTTTTCTTTCTTTTTTTAATAGTTTTTGAGAGAACATGTTTTAAATTTACATTACAGTAAAGAGGATTAATACTTCACTGAATAGGAAGTTCAACAAACAAAAAGCAGAAAGACTAGTATACTGGGAATATAGTAAGGGTTTTGAAGAAGAAAAATTCATTGTCCTAACTCTGGAGGCCCTCCCAGACCATTGAGATTCCCAATAAATTCTCAACTTGAATCATATAATTCTTTTTTTGGTAAGATTTATTTTTTTTATTTGAAGGAGCCTAGAGAGAGGGAGGGACACCCCCACACAAATAGAAACACACACACACACACACACACACACATAGACACACACACAGAGAACCCTTACATCTGATAGTTCACTATTAAAATAGTTGCAATAGCCAGGGCTTGGCTAGATCAAAGCCAGCAGCCAGGAACTCCATCCAGGTCTCCCACATGGGTAGTAGGGCCCCAAGTACTTGGGCCATCCTCTCCTGCTTTCCCAGGTACATTAGCAGGGAACTGGATTGTGTCACAGTAAGGACTCAAAGCAGCACTCTCATATGAGATGCTACTGTGGCAAGCTGAACCTACTGTACCACAATGCCAGCCCCAGAATCAGATACATTTTGAATACAGAGGCCAAGAGTGCCAATACTCTATAATCTCTGTGTTAGTAATGAATGTGTCAAAGTGAATTGGTTGAATATGGTAGCTTCCACCACATATGGCTTCTGAGTGTGTGAAACGTGGCTGGTGTGACTGAAAACCAAATGTTTAATGAGTTGAAATGTGGCTTCAAGTGTAAAATATTCAAATTTTGAAAACAGTCCGAAAAAATGTCAAATATTTCAACATCATTATTAGTTTGTCTACTGATTACATGGGGATGGATATGTTGGGTTAAATAAAATATAACATTTTTAAAAGTGGACACAGGGTGGGCAGTGTTGTGCAGTAGGTTAAGCTGTTGCTTATCCAAGGGCCTTGAATCAAGTCCCACCTCAGCTCCCCATTTAGCTTCCTCTTAATGTGTATCCTGGGAGGCAGCAGATGATGACCAGAATATCTGGGTGCCTTCCGCCCACATGGGAGACTCAGTGGAAGTTCTTGGCTCTTTCATTTAGCCTGGTTCAATCTTGGATGTTGTTTGTGTTTTGGGGGAGGGGGTGAACCAGCATGTAGAAGATCTCTCTTTCAAATCAATACATTTGTTTTTAAAATAACCCTTTCAGAAGGATTAACTCATGAAAAGGAAAGGAAGCCCAGGAGGCCATGACTGATAGTTAGTTAGTTAGCTCAGGCTGCTTTCACAGGATACCAGGCATTGCATGGCTTAACAGCAGGCCTTGATTATCTGGAGGTTGGAGGTCCAAGGTCATGGCTGATCTGGTCCTGGTGAGGGCTGCTTCCTGGTTTGTGAATGGCTACCAACCCATGGGGGAGAGGGAAGGAGAAAGTGAGGGAACAAACTCTTTCATGTCTACTTATTTTTAATTTTTTCATTCATTTTTGTTTACTCGAAAGGCAAAGAGACAAGGAGAGAAAGAAAGAGAAAGAGAGAGTCATCCCCAAGATGCCTACAACAGTAGGAGCTGGGCCAGGCCTAAACCAGGAGGCTAGAACTCAGTCTGGGTCTCTCTCCTGGAAGCAGGGACTCATGGACTTGAGCCATCTCCTGCTGCCTCCCAGCATGAACATTAGCAAGAGGCTGGATTGGAAGAGGAATAGGCTTTCAAAGCTGGGTTCTCCAATATGGAATGCAGCATCCCCAATGAAGACTTAACTGTTGTGCCAAACACCTGCCCCTCTCTTGAGTCTCTTTAAAAGGCACTAATGCCTCATGAGGGCACACCCTCACGACCTAATCACCTGCCATAGGCTCCATGTCCTGTACATTGGGAATTAGGGTTTCAATAGATAAGCACTATTCGGTCTATTGGTGGTAACTGCAGACTGTGCAGTGGGTCTAGAGTGGAGGATGCATTTCAGAGAGCGAGCATATGACTGGGGCTGAGGATGGAGCCACACAGAGGAGGAAGGGCAAGGGGTGCCTGTGGGTGTCTGTTTCAGGAAATTGAGACAGGCAGACACTGAAGGCAACGGCACCACTGAAGGTCGTGCAAGTGTTTTGAAAAAAATACCCCTCAGGCCAGATTTCGGTTTAAGGCCATGAAAAATGTTCACGGTTTTCACGAGAGTGATCCCCCAGCTGGCATTTAAGGTCTGCTTGAGAGCCCTTAACACACTGTAACTGCTGGACAACTGACTGCTGACTGAGTACAGACTTCTTCTTGCCAGCGTCAGGACAGTGGCATGCACTGGCAGCTGTCAGTCTCTCCTGTCTTGAGATCTCTTCTCATTGGCAGAACACATAGCAAGCTGAGGTTACTGATCAGAGATGCTTCTGAAAGCAGGAATGTGAGCTGATTTTGCAGTGAGAGCCTGTGTCCACCAGGTGGCAAACGGCAATGAATCCTGGTCCACCTGGGCAGGCGCCCTGTTCTTTCTGTTGCCTCTTCAGGGAGAAAAGCAATCTGGGAAACAGGATTTCATATCTAGGGAAGCGCTGTTCTCGTTTCACATCTGCCTCATCTGACTGCAGAAGACGACTTTTCAGGGGAAGGAAACAGCAGAACTGTGTCTTTGCAAGTTGATAGGAGGCAGCATCACATGATGCTGATTTTTCATTGAGATTTGGAAAGGATACTCAGAGAAGACTATTTTATCACAGGGTAAAGAGGATTGGAAAAGGAAAACAAGGATTTCTAGTGAGAGCAAAGAACACTGATTTTGACAAGAAGACATTTAGAGTACATAGCCTTCTACCCCAAGTCTCCCCATGCCCTCAAAGTTTCCTGAAGGAAAAACTGAGTAAGTTAAAGATACTGAGAAACAGTCAATGAAGAGCTAGCAGTTGACTTGAAGCAAAAAGACATGAATTTGCTAGAAAACTGGGTGTTTGGCTTCCATAAGCCTTTTGCTTCTCTGGGCTTCAATTTCCATATCTATAAAATAAGGATACTGGATAAACACTGCTATTAATAATTCTATTTTTAACAAAATATTTATTTATTTATCTATCTATTTATTTATTTGAGAGGTAGAGTTACAGAGAGAATGGAGAGACAGAGAGAGAGGTCTTCCATCCGCTGGTTCACTCCCCAAATGGCTGCAATGGCAGAAGCTGGGCAGATCTAAAGCCAGGAGCCAGGAGCTTCATCTGGGTCTCCCACATGGGTGCAGGGGCCCAGGGACTTGGGCCATCTTCTACTGCTTTCCCAGGCCAATACAGAGAGCTGGATCAGAAAAGGAGTAGCCAGGACATGAAGTGGTGCTCATATGGGATGCTGGTGCCACAGGAGAGGCTTAGTTCACTATGCCACAGCACAGGCTCCGATAGCTCTTCTTTAATGACCACTAATTCTGAGCCAGATTCTGTGCTAAATGATATGTGGCAACATCAGAATTTCCACAGCAGCCTTGAGTCAGACAATGTTCATCCACTCTGGTCACAAGAACAGGGACACACTCAGGCCCTGTGCTGCAGCCACAGGGATGGTCACTGTTGGAATCAGGATTGGACCCAGCTGTGGCCACCTCTAGAGACTGCATTTCTCTCCATCACACATGGTACATTAAAGAATGATGTAGAAACATCTCTTTCCTGTAAGAAAGATGATTGGGAATTTGAAAGACTGTTGGGAAAATTGTAGGGTAGCATTATCGTAAATGGAAATACAATTGGAAGTAATTTATTTGCTTTAAATGATTGTATGAGTTTCCCATTGGTGCTGCAACAAGTGACTTTAGATTTAGCCATTTAAGAACATGAGGGGCCAGTGTTGTAACTAAGTAGGTAAAACTGCCACCTGTGACAACAGCATCCTATATGGATGCTTTTTAAAAAAAAAAATTTAAAATACAGATTTTTTTTTTTTTTACAGGCAGAGTTACACAGTAAGAGAGAGAGACAGAGAGAAAGGTCTTCCTTCCGTTGGTTCACCCCCCCAAATGGCTGCTACAGCCGGCGAGCTGCAGCCAGCGTGCTGCGCCGATCCGAAGCCAGGAGCCAGGTGCTTCCTCCTGGTCTCCCATGCAGGTGCAAGGCCCAAACACTTGGGCCATCCTCCACTGCCTTCCTGGGTGACAGCAGAGAGCTGGAATGGAAGAGGAGCAACCAGTACAGAACCGGCACCCCAACTGGGACTAAAACTCAGAGTGTCGGTATAGCAGGTGGAGGATTAGCCTAGTGAGTCGTGGCGCTGGCCAAAAATACAGAAATTTTTAAAAATGATTTTATTTATTTTATTTGAGAGGTAGAATTACAGGAGAGGGAGAGACTGAGACAAAGGTCTTCCATCTACTGGATCACTCCCCAAATGGTTGCAACAGCTGGAGCTAAGCCAATCTGAAGCCAGGAGCCAGGAGCTTCTTCCAGGTCTCCTACATGGGTGCAGGGGTTCAAGCGCTTGGGTTATCTTCTACTGTTTTCCCAGGCCATAGCAGAGAGCTGAATCAGAAGAAGAGCAGCTGGAGAATAAACTGGTGCCCATATGGGATGCCTACAGTACAGGCAGAGGCTTAGCCTTTTGTGCCACAGCATGGGTTTCCTGGGTGGTGGTTTTTGTTCTAGCTATCCCATTTTCTTTTTTCGTTTGTTTGTTTAATTTTTTTTTTTTTTTTTTTTTTTTTTTTTTTTTTTTTTTGGACAGGCAGAGTGGACAGTGAGAGAGAGAGACAGAGAGAAAGGTCTTCCTTTTTCCATTGGTTCACCCCCTAGTGGCCGCTGCAGCCAGCGTGCTGTGGCCAGGGCACCATGCTGATCTGAAGCCGGGAGCCAGGTGCTTCTCCTGGTCTCCCATGCGGGTGCAGGGCCCAAGAACTTGGGCCATCCTCCACTGCACTCCCTGGCCACAGCGGAGAGCTGGACTGGAAGAGGAGCAACCAGGACAGAATTCGGCGCCCCAACCAGGACTAGAGCCCGGGCTGCTGGCGCCGCAGGCGGAGGATTAGCCTAGTGACCCGTGGCGCTGGCCGTGGCTATTCTAGTTTCGATCAGTTCCCTGCTAACAGCCTGGGAAAAGCAGCAGAAAATGGCTCAAGTGCTTGGGCCCCTTCACCCTCATGAGAGCTCTGGATGAAGCTCCTGGCTCCTGGCTTCCACCTGGCTCAGCCTTGGCCATTGTAGTGAACCAGGGAATGGAAGACCCCTCTCTCTATCTCACTTTCTCTTCTTCTCTCTCTGTAGCTTTGACTTTGAAATTGATAAATACTTGTAAGAAAAAGAGAACATGAATTTATTATTTTACAATTCTAATATTCAGAAGTCTGCAATGGGTCTCACCAGGCCCAAGATCATGGTTGGCAGCAAGGTTGTGATAAGCTCATTCTGCAGGCTCTAGGAGAGGATTCTACTTCCTTGCTTTGCCCAGCTTCTAGAAGCCTCCTGAAAGATGTTGTTCACAGTCTCAACCCTCTTCTTCAATATCATTAGTATAGCATCCTCTAAACTCTGATACTAAATAGATTTTATTTTAAAAGATGGGCATTTAGACACCCACATCCTGTATCAGAGTACTTGGGCTCAAGACCTGGCTCCAGCTTCCCATTCATGCATACCTTGGGAGGCAATGGTGATGGCACAAGTAATTGGGTTCCTGCTACTCGTCTCAGAAACCTTGATTGAGTTTCTGGCTACTGGCTTTGTCCTTGTCCTGTCCTGGACCTTAGGAACATCGAGGACTGACCCAATGGATGGAATCTCTCTCTTTCTCTTGTAAATAAATAAATAAATAACACTTCTTTCTGAGTGTGATATTGACTCTCCTGGCTCCTGTTTCACTTACACATGTGCAAGAGCCCTTTTGAGGGCCTCTGCATAAAGCAGAATACTTTTACTGAGGCAAATAAGGTAAAGATATTGAGAAACAGTCAATGAAGAACCCATTTTCTGTATGAAAATTGATTACATCTCAGACACTGTTCCACTGTTGCCATTGGTAGTGCCACTTTTTTATTTGAGAGGTAGAGTTACAGACAGTGAGAGGAAGAGACAGAGAGAAAGGTCTTCCGTTGGTTCAGTCCCCAAATGGCTGCAACAGCCGGAGTTGCTCCGGAGCCAGGAACCAGGAGCCAGGAGCCAGGAGCTTCTTCCAGGTCTCCCATGTAGGTGCAGGGGCTCAAGAACTTGGGCCATCTTCTACTGCTTTCCCAGGCCATAGCAGAGAGCTGGATTGGAAGAGGAGCAGCTGGGACTAGAACCGGTGCCCATATGGGATGCTGGCGCTGCAGGTGGAGGATTAACCAAGCGAGCCACAGCACCAACCCCAGTAGTGCCACTTTTAAAATGAAGAAACTGAGGTGTAGGGATTGTGTGTAACAGTTCAAGATCATCAGCTGGGAAATGGTACAGTATTTTTTCTCCCAAATCCCTACTTTTATCTTATATGTAACCGAGTATCTGGAGTAAGATATATGGATATTTTCACAAGTGTATTTGGTGGGCCAATAGCTCTATGGTTAGCATTGCCATTTTCAAATTATCTTATGCCTTCAAGTCCTCTTATAGCCAGTTAAAACTGTATTGTTGCACAGGAAAAACAATGCTTTTGGCAGTCTTTGCAATGTGATGTCTATATACTGCGTTCTAAAGGGACTGAACATTCTATATAAGTTGATATGATTACTAGCTAAAAATAAATTTTCCAAATGGTTTTTCTACTTACTACTTGTTGAATTCTTTATTTAGTGGAAGATTAAGCCTGTGATTATAAAGTAACTTCAAAGTATGTCATTGCAAACATGAAAAGAAAAATAAGAAAGGAAAGAAGTAGGAAACTGGGAAGTTTCATTATGTTCTTGAAATGGTATATATGAAATACACGAAGTCTGTTCCCTTTATATATAAATAAATACACTTTAAGAAAGATATATTTTTGTCTGTTTGTGTACTATAACTTAGTTTTGGGGAGTCTGAGCCTTCCCATTAGATAGTTTTGAATTTATGACATTGAAATTGTGTCTTTCTGCACTTGGCTATGCTGTGACTCTTCACAGGTGTTAAAATTAGTGTCACACTCAGCACAACAGGGGTGCAGATGAGCTACTTCTTCTCAAATCCCCCTCCCACATCTCTATTGCCATACCCCTTCCTCCGCTGTGTCTACCCACAGGGACTAATCCCGTCCTCTCTGGTTTCAGTGCTCCAACGATGTCAGACACATAGACTTTTACTTAATGCAGTATTGCATTAGTCACTAGGTTGTCTTTATTGCTGAATAGTAATATTCCAATGTGCATGGCTTCCTGTGTGTATCCATTCAACTTAGAATGCACATTTGATTTTTTTCCAGGTTTTGGAAATTATGAATGAGGTGGTTGTACTTATGTACAATTCTTTGTGTAAACGTAATTTTTTGTTTTAATGGAAAAATATCTAAGAGTAGGATTGTTTTCATAGGGTAGGTATAAATTTAAATCTGTTTTAAAATAAACTGTCTTCTGGAGTGACTGTACCTTTCCCCATCCTCTATGTTTTCTCCCTTATTTTCTTGTAAATGTAGTATATCTGTACATAAATAGGGGAATTCAAGTTCTTTGCCTCCTTAGCAACTGAACTTATTACAACAAGTTTTTGGTTTTCATTTTACTCATTTTAATAAATGTGCGGTTGTGTCTTATTGTAATTTTAGCTTACATCTCCCTAGTCATGTGAGATTCTTCTCACATGCTCATTTGCTATTGGTATGTATACACTGAGAAAGTGCTTAATCTTTGTGACCAGTTTCTAGATTTATTTCTTGCATTTTCTCACCATTAAATGTTGATAATTCTTTATAGCTTCTTGACATTAGTCCTTTCTAGGTATAGGTGATTTACAAATAATTTTCTCAATTTTTATCTTGTCTTTTCACTATCTATCTTACTAGTGTCTTTAATTTTATTTACTTATTTGGGAAACAGAAATAGGAAGAGAAACACACACATACACACACAGAGAGAACACTTCCATCTGCTGGTTTACTCCCTAAATGGCTTGAAATAGCCAGGAGCTGAGAACTCATTCCAGGTAGCCCACATGTATAGCAGGAACACAATCTCTTGAGTCATCACCTGCTGCTTCCCAGGGTGCCTGTTAGCAGGAAGCTGGAATCAGGTGCTAAATCAAGACTAGAACCCAGGCACTCTGCAATGGGATGCAGGTGACTCAACCAGTGTCCAGACACTAATCAAATATTTTTCAATCTGCACAATTTTTGTTAGATTTATACCTGAGCCTTTTTTGTACTATTATAAATATCATAAATATTACTTTTAAATTTAATATTTCCAAGTGTTGACTGCTTATTTTATTATAGCAAGTAATATGTTTGACATATGATTTCAAATCTTTTAAATTTATTATATAAATTTAACTTTATATAGCTTTATAACTTGGAATATAACTTTATATAAGCTTTATAACTCGGAATATCTTTGTCAATGTTCCATGTACACTTGAAAATAATTTGCCTTCTGATGGTTATGTGGAGTGTTCTATGGCTATCAGTTATTAGATTCCATTTGTCTAACACAGTTTTTCCATTGTTTTGTATTTTTTCTGAGATTCTTTGTACTTGTTCTAATTTTTAATAAGAGAAGAATATTGTCTCTAACTACCTTTGGTTTTTCCCATTTTCCTATAGTTTTATCAGATTTTGCTTCCTATATTCTAAGGCTATGCTGTCATGTGTACAGACATTTAGGACTTGATGAACTGACACTTGTATTATTATGTCATGTGTCTTTGTTCTTGAAACCCTTCCTTTCTGTGAGGTACACTTTGCTTCATGCTAATGTATCCCCTCTATGTCAAGATGTATGAGTGAGATTTTGTTCCATTTGCAAACTAATAGTAAACCTTTCACAGTGCCATGGATGGTGATGGAGGACACTAAACTCTTGGGTCAGAGACAAAGGATAATGGATGTTTCTTGGAAATAGCAAGATTTAAAGTGCTAGCATTTTTGCACCAGCCTCCCAAGACTAAATTTCTGCAGGAGAACATGAAAAGAAAAATGTTTCTTGCATTAGCAGTGGTTGTTTATAAAATGAGGAGGCCTGAACCTGAGGCAACCATCTCTTTGAAAACAGGTTGTCATGTACCTGCCCTTTGTGTCAAAAGAAGACATTCACATACCAGGGTGCTATTTGTTTTCTCTATTTCCTTTGTTCTTGGATCCTCTCATTTCCATTCGTGTCTTACTTGTACTTTTGTCACATTTTCTAGTATGTTTTAAAATTATTATGTTTTTGACATTACATCTTTGTTTAGCTTTTGGAGGTTGCTCCTGAGATTGCAATTTACTTAGAATGAATATTTTATCACTTCAAGTGAAATTTAGGTGAAATGAAACATCACTATCACAGGGTTCTTGTACCCCATCTCTTCATGTTCCAGTTGCCATTTGCATCATATCTGGAAGCATGGAAAACCCCATCAGATAATGGTACAAATGTCCTTGCATGCTTTAAAGAAATTAAGAGGAGAAAACTCATCTATTTACGTTTAGCAGTTATTTCATATTTCTGTCAACTTTCCCTCAGTCTGGATGCTCCAAGTTACCTTTTAGTATAATATCCTTTTAGCTGAATGAATTCCTGAGTATCACTTTTGGAGAGATTTGCTCTTGGAAAATAATAGTTTTCCTTCATCGAAGAAGTAGGGATAGCTTGGTGGACATAGATCCTGAGTTGGCAGTTCTTCTAGGTCAGTCATTTATATATAAATTTATTAAAGATCTCTCTTTCTCTTTCTCCACCTCCTCCCCTCCGTCCTACTCCTTCACTCTGCCTCCACCCTTTTCTTCTCTCCCTGGCTTTGGTTGAGGGATCTAAAATCATTTGACTTATTTTTCTCCTAAGAGTACTGCTTTGTTCTCAGTATTTTCTTTCCTTTAATTCTCTTTTAATTATAATGCATCAAAGGTCTTGTACTTTTGAATTTATCATGTTTAAGGTTCACTGAGATCTTTCATCTTTTATTACTTTATATACAAATGGTGTTCAAACATTTTAAAGAAATGCATATTATGGAAAAACTATGCATAGATTTCAAAACATTCTGCATGAAAATAAACATCTTTTAATTCTGATAAATACCCTCACATTTCACCAAATTTTTCAGCAGTATCCATACTTCCTTTCTGCTCCCCCCTTCCTGACTTCCTCTTCTTCCTTCCTCCCTTCCTCCCTTCTTCCCTTCCTCCCTTCCTTCCTTTCTCTCCTTAGTCTTGTGCCTTGGTCTTTTTCTTCATCCTTCTGGTACTCTGGCATCAGATTTTTTTAAAAAAGATTTATTTTGTTATTTGAAAGGCAGACTGAGAGAGAGAGAGAGAGAGAGAGAGAGAGAGAAAGCGTTGCATCCTGTATTCCACTCCCCAAATGGCTAAAACAGCCAGGTCTGGACCACGCTGAAGCCAGGATCCAGGCACTCCATCCTGGTCTCCCATGTGGGTGGCAGGAGCCCAAACACTTGGGTCATCATCTGCTGCTTTACCAGGTGCAGTAGCAGGTAACTGGATGACAAGTGGAGTAGCCAGGACTTGAGCTAACTCTCTGATATGGAATGCCAGCATCACAAGTGGTGGCTTAACCCACTGTGTCTCAATGTCTGCTCCTAGTTCATTGACTTTATCCCTGTCTCTGAGGCTCTTTTCTAGTTTTATTCTCATTCTTTTTTCCTTGTCTTTCAGACTCAGTACTTTCTGTTGATACATGGGCATGCTTCTTAACACCTTCCTGTTATTTACCTCTGCTAGTGAACCCATCCAATGATTTATTCTTTTTGTCATTTAGTATTATGCTTTTCATTTGTAAATTTTCCATTTTGCCCCTTTTAATTTTTTTGTCTTTCCCTCTGAAATTTTCTGTCTTATCATTTGTGTTAAAAGTAGCCACCCTTACTTCTTGGATTATGCTAATAAAAGCTGCTTTAAAATATTTGATAATCCCTGGTCTCTATCATCATTGAGTGGGCATCAGTCAATAGCTTCCCCCTCACAAGACGTTCCATGCCCAGAAGCCACAGATTGTGTCTGAGCATTTTGAGTAGTTTTGAGTCTTTGGGGGTCTTATTGAGAATGTTTACATTTATGTTTTAAGATGTAATTGATATATTTTTAAAAATTATTTATTTATTTGAGAGGTAGAGTTACAGATAGTGAGAGAGAGAGACAGAAAAAGGTATTCCACCTTCTGATACACTCTCAAATGGCCACAATGGCCAGAGCTGAGCTGGTCCAAAGTGAGAAGCCTGGAGCTTCTTCTGGGTCTCCCATGGGGGTGCAGGGGCCCAAACACTTGGGCCATCTTCTACTGCTTTTCCAGGCTGCAGCAAAGAGCTGGATCAGAAGAGGAACAGCCAGGACTAGAACTGGCACTCTTATGAGATGCCAGCACCATAGCTGGAGGATTGACCTACTATGCCACAGCACCAGCCCTGACATAATTATTATATTATGTTGACCAGCCAGCCACCTTCTTACATATCTGAGAGTTTGGACCCAATGTCATAACATTTTTCTTTTTTTATATGAATTTATTGGTATATTTTATTTATTATTTTTGAGTAATATATTTTAATTTATGTTTTAGTCAAAACTTAAACTAAGTAAAGAATTAAATAAACAAAAAGTTAAAAGACCATAGTCCAGCAGGAAAATAGGCAAGAGCTATAAACAATAATCAAATGAAAAAATGCTCAACTTTATTCATATAAATTAAATTTTGAAATAGTCATAAAATCAATACCTCTACAGTTGTATATAATTCCTTTCAATTTATGTCAAGTCAGTTTTCAAAAAAATTACAATTTTATTCAAATATTTCTTGCATTTATCACTCAGTGACCAATCTGGGAGGTGGGCAGGGGTCAATGCTTGGTTCAATTCTCAGGGACTTTGGAATGCTGTTCAGATCTAATCATGCACAGATTTGGGATAAGCCTGAAAATATACACACAAAAAAAAAGTGAATGGAAGATTGATCTCTCTGTGTCTCTCCCTCTCTCTATAACTCTGACTTTCAAATAAATAAGTAAATCTTGAAACAACAACAGCAAAACATGTTAAACACAGAGGACTAGGATATTAAATTTAAGATCATAAAAAAACACATTATGTACATTTAGACTATTGTGCAAGAAATCTGGTGTCACTGTTGCAGGGGGAGTGGCAGGAAGAGTCTGTGGCTTCAGTCACTTGGGTCTGTGTCTTATCCCCAGGAGAGTGGCAAATTCTTCTTTTCACCAGATTCTTTAGAAATGGCACAGATCCCGTGTTACAGCTCCTATGTTACAGCCTCTTCTCTCCTGTTGGGTCACAGCTTCTTTTCTCTGCTGGGTTCTTTGTCCCATGAACACAAACAATGAAGCACTTGGACAAGGAAGGAGTGAGCAAAATGAAGGACATTACTGAAACAGAAAGGGAAAGCTCTCTGGCATCCAGGAGGACCTGATCCTCTAGGACTGCCTACCCCAAAGGGCTGCTTACCCAGAGCTGCCTCTCAAGGCTTCCTGGCCCAAATTTTCAGATGTTTCTGAAGGAGGAAGTTTGCATGATTGGTCAACGTATATGCTAATCAGTATTATCCATGAACCAATCAGGGAGTCAGCCAAGCTTGAATGTGATTGGTTAGACCAGAAACCAATCAGTAGGGGCCTAACGTGGAGCTCATGTTACAGAGGGAAATTAGGAGTGTGTTCGATACAGGTTCAGTGTGTTCACACAGGTCCAGGATGTTATGTTATGTCCAGATACAGATTCTGCATCTGAAGTTTATATTGTATATGTTTCTCCCTCCCCCTCTTTCCCTCAGGGCTCCTGGAGGGTCACCTCATATACTTTCTTCCTTTTCTATCCAGGGGCCCCTGGAGTCTCTATCACTATTTTGAGAGAAAAAGAATTTAAAATGATATATGCATATGCCTGAAAGAAAGGTAATAGCTGTCTTTCTAGCAGAGGTCTCATAGTACTCACTATCTTTCTAGCAGAGGTCTCAGTCTTTGCACTGTTGCCTCACTCAGCCTTCACCATCTGGAACATATCATTCTCGCCATTCAAAAGATGAGAAAACTAAGACAGAACAGGGTCATCTAGCCAAAAAGTGGCAGAGATCCTAATCCAGAAGATCTCATTCTGTTAGTCATCATGCTATATCACTTATTTCAATATAATTGCAGTTTTTACTGTTCTTTTATGATATTTTTATTTTTTAAATTTATTTTACTTCCAAAGAAACTATTTATTTAAGGAATACAGACTTCATGCATTTCATAAGTACAACTTTAAAAATATGGTGATTCTTCCCACTATCCCCCCCACCCACTCTCCCACCCCCTCTTCCTCCCTCTCCCATTCCCAGTCCCATTCTCCATTTAGATACATTTTCGATTAACTTTATACACAGAAAAACAACTCTATGCTAAGGAAAGAGTTAAACAATTTGCACAAAATAAAAAACCAAAACCAAAAAACAGAACAAAAAAAAAAAAAAAAAAAAACAACAAACTTGTTCCTAAACAGCAGAGATGAGGGCTGTTCAAAGTCATTGCATCTTGAAGTTAATTTCACTTATTTTTTTTTAGAAACTTAACTTTAAAGAAGCATCCAAGAATGATACATCTTTTTTGAGCACTTAGGCATAATTATAAAACAACTCTTTGAGGACAGAGGTCCTGAATGGAAGTTAGTTCACAGTGACCCTTGTTGTTAATTTAACAATTAATACTCTTATGTATGATATTAGTGATTATCTGAGGCTCTTGACATGAGTGGCCTAAGATATGGAAGGCTTTGGATACACAAATTCTGTCAGTAGATAGAAAAGGCCATAAGCAAAGTTGAACTTCTCTCCTCCCTTCAGAGAAAAGTACCCCCTTCCTTGAAGACCACTTCTTTCCACAGAATCTCACCCTCTGAGGTCCTTCATGGAGGACATTATTTTTGCCACAGTGTCTTGGCTTTCCATGCCTGAAATGCTATCATGGGCTTTTCAGCCAGACCAGAATGCCTAAAAGGCTGATTCTGAGGTCAGAGTGCTATTTAAAGCAATTTTCATTCTATAAATCTGCTATGTGGACTGCTTCCCATGTCAGAGCATTAACTGCTTTCTAATTCTATCTATTATTATTACCAGACCCTTAATCCTATCCAAATGATCACTTTAACACTTAAGATGGTATTTTTACTACCCAGCTTAAGGGGATTTGGTGTCCCATGGCAAGTTTTTAAACTGTACCCTTATAAGTAAGTCCATAGGAATGTATGCAGAGCTAAATAGCTTTAGAGTTACAAACTTCATATAGTTCATAGCTACAACTTTAGGAATGGTGATTATTCCCACCATGCCTACTCTCCCACCAATACTCCCAAACCCTCTTCCTCCTCCCTCTCTTATTCACACTCTTATTTTCTACTGAAATTTATTTTCAATTGACTTTATACACATATGTTTAACCCTATGTTAAATAAAGAGTTCAACAAATGGTATATATGAAAAAATGTTCCTCAACAGCAAAGACAAGGGCTGTTCAAGTCATTGCTTCTCAAAATGTGCTGGTACAAAAACAGATGGATAAACCAATGGAACAAAATAGAAATGCTGGAGATCAATCCAAGAATCTACAACCAAATTACATTTGACAAAGGAAGTAAAAATCAATCCCTGGAGCAAGGACAGTCTCTTCAACAAAGAATGCTGGGAAAACCGAATTTCCACATGCAGAAGTGTGAAGCAAGACCTTACACCTTGCACAAAAATCCACTCAAAATGGATTAAAGACCTACATCTACAAACTGATACCATCAAATTATTAGAGAATATTGGGAAAACTTTGCAAGATATAGGCACGGGCAAAGACTTCTTGGAGAAGACCCCAGAGGCACAAGCAATCAAAGCCAAAATTAACACATGTAAATCAAATAGAGAGGCTTCTGTACTGCAAAAGAAACACTCAGGAAAGTGATGAGGCAATTAACAGAATAGGAGAAATAATTTGCAAACTATTCAACTGATAAAAGATTAATAACCTTAATCTACAAAGAATCTACAGAATCTCCAAAGAGATAAGAAACTCTACAACACAAGAAACAATCCACTTAAGAGATGGGCCAAAGGACTTAAAAAAACATTTTTTTAAAAGAAGAAATCCAAATGGCCAACAGACACATGAGAAAATGCTCGTGATCACTAGCCATCAGGAAAATGCAAATCAAAACCACAATGAGGTTTCACCTCATCCCAGTTAGAATGGATTTCATACAGAAATCAACTAACAACAGATGCTGGCAAGGATGTGGGGAAAAAGATACACTCATCCACTGTTGGTGGGAATGTAAACTGGTAAAGCCACTACAGAAGACTGCATGGAAATACCTCAGAGATCCGAATATAGACCTACCATATTACCCAGCTATTCCATCCCCTGAAATTTACCCAAGGGAAATGAAATCAGCATATTAAAGAGTTATCTGCACCCCCATATTTATTGCAGCTTAATTCACAATAACTAAGACATGGAATCAACCAAAATGCCTGTCAACTGAAGACTGGATAAAGAAATTATGGGATATGTATACTATGGAATACTATACAACAGTAAAATAAATTAAATCTGGTCATTTACAACAAAATGGATGAATCTGGAAAACATCATACTTATTGAAATAAGCTTTTTGATTTTTAATTGTAATATGCTTCCAATTATTTCTAGCTAGTATCTCTTGTTGGAAATGTATTTATTCTTTCTTTTATATCCAAGCCTGAGTGACTGCATCACTCCTTATGGGTTTGACATCTTTCTTAATTTTCTTTAGTTGCCAAATATCCTGGTGTAAGAACAGCCTTCTGTCACCTTGAAGAGAATTAATAAGAACAGTTGGCAGAAGTCACATATTTGAGAGGAACATAAATTTTTGTTTTCATAAAACACAGTTGATAAATTTTCTGGGGAAATCAAATGCTAAAGTCAAATCATCAAATAGCAATCTATTTGTGGAGATGTTGTGCTATAGGAAGAGAGATGAAGCTATAACAATAACATCATATAGCTCCATGTAAAGCATAAAAAACAGTTTGTCAAACAAGTGCAAAAATATTTATAGAAGTATAAACCATAATATGAGAGAGAGAGAGAACTCAAATGTCTGTCAGCAATAAACTGGAGACACACAGTGTATATTCATACAATGGAACAATCTCTTACAAAGAAAATAAATGTATCACAAACACACTTTACAATACACATGAATATCATGAAAATAATGTTGGATGAAAAGACATACTATGCAATTTTACTTTTTAAAGTTCAAGTCCAAACAAAGTCTATGGTTTTAGCAGACAGGGAGTGTTATTACTGTGGAGGGAAGACAGTACAGAGGGCCTGGATGAGGAGCCCTGAGACAGAGATTGTCAATATTCTTTGTGCAAGATGAAATGAGTATGAGTGTGTTGTGGACATGATACAGCTACAACTCAAATATGTTGCTTTGTGTGTGCTCTGTGTAATACAATCTTATATTTGGTAAAATGGCATAAAAACCATAAATAGTTCCAGGGAATCAACTTTGCATTATGTGTCTGTGAAAGTAAGCGACAAGAATAATCTACATGCACATTATCAGGGAGCTGAATCAGAAGTGGAGCAGCCAGGGAGTCCCCAGACTCATATGGGATGCTAGCATTGCACGCGGTGAGTTAAACTATTGTGCCACAATTCTGGCCCTATCCCATGATTTTTTTGCAGGGCTCTTGTACACACATGTGAAAGAAAGGGAGTTGACAGTCTTACCACATCACACAGTGTACTCTAAGAGCTATCTCTTGGCTATAAGATTCCTGAGAGCCACAAGGGCTATTCAAGTATCTTGCAGACCAACACTGTGTGTCACTTGGAGATCTGTGAGCAACAGTGTATCTCCACATTGGAACAACTCTTATAACCCTTAAAGAGGAGCTCGCCCTTGCCAGAACAACTTCAACTCCCTTTATGGGGAAAAGACCTAGTGGCAGACCTGGACTGAGAGCGGGAAGATGCCCAAACCCTGAGAATGACCCTAACTGTATCCATGCCATGGCAGTGGCCTGCTCCTGCTGCCTCCTCTGCAAGTTCACTGCCACAGTAAATGGTGGTTCATCCAAGAGTGTCTGAGATCTAACTCAGATGCCAGTCAGAGCCAAAGGGAGAAGTCACCCAGGGAAAGCTGGTTAACTAGGACCTGAACCTCTGAATATGACTCATCCCATGACCTAGCAAAGTCCTTTTTCAGAATTATAATGAAATTTTGTCAACATTATACAAAGACTGGAAGCAGATAGAGTTCAAAACAGTGTCTTCTCACCTTCATTCCCAAGTTATGGCTTTTCAGCCTGCGCAAAGGCTCTGGGCAGCTCTTACGTAACAACACCTGGCAGCCACATGATTGTGTCTGTGGTGTCTAACAGTGGTCACCTTCTCTCAGCCTGAGAACTTAGAGGCAAAGTGGACTTTATGCTTGAGAATGAACCAAGGCACTGCTGTACAAACTAGTGATTGGAAAGAAATGCCTGTGACATGGTGTGTGTCTCTATAAACCTTGCACACACAGATCTGGGTCCTGGAGACTCACAGAGAAGTCTTCCCTCTTTCCTTCTTCTCCCTCTCCCCCTCCCTCTCCCCCTCCCTCTCCCTCTCCCTCTTCCCCTCCCCCTCCCCCTCTCCCTCTTTCTCCTCCTCCTCCTTCTCTTTCTCCTTCTTCTCCTTTCTTCTTCTTCAACATGACAAAATTTCTTAAGCTTTATTTTTCATTAAGAAAACCCTTTATTTGTATATTAATTCTGAACACAGAAAAACTAGAAAAGATTTTCTTTCTTTTTTTAAACCTATTACACCTAAAATAAACTATCATGCAGTTTTTCTTTATCTGGGCTATTTTAAAAATTTTATTCATTCATTCATTTGAGAGAGAGAGAGACAGAGAGATCGCACCTGCCAATTCATTTTCCAAATGCCCAGAGTGGTGGTTGGGCCAGGACTTAGGCTGGAAGCCAGGAACTCAATTCATACACCTTACATGAATATCAAGAATCTAGTTACTGGAGCCAAAACCATTGCTTCCTAGGATCAACCTTAGGAGGAATCTTGGGTCAAGAACCCAAGCTGGGTATCAAATCCAGGCTCTCTGACACGGGATACCTGCATCTTAACCGCTATGCCACATACCCAACCTTATTAGAACCATTTAATGACTTTCAAGATTCATTAAAGTAGTGAATGTATAAACTGGAGGGAGAAATGACAATATTGGTATATGGAAAGTTTTTATTTATTAACTCTTGATTCACAATATATTTTATAATCTTCCAACATATTTTCTTTCTGAATTTATGTAAAAATGGTTCAATATTTGAGGTCATCTTGTTTCATGGGCTGTTGTATTTACCCTATTAAAAAGTTTTACTTTAAGGGCCATTTAAAAACTCTTAAAATTTTAGTAGAAGATTGAATATGAAGTTGTTGGGGGATTTTAGGTTGTCTTTGTTGTGTGAAGGATCGATTTTCACTAATTAAGCACCAGGAGAATAAAAAAATGAGCAAATATATAGATGTTCAAAGACATAAATACTAAGGGGAAAAGCAGCAAAATTTCACAAGAAGACAAGGAGTTCTGGGATTGGAATGGATTGCAAATGTGCATAGGTAGTCAGGGAAAGTCACTTTAAGAAGAGAGTGTTTGGAGCCAGTGCTGTGGCACAGTGGGTTAAAGCCCTGGCCTAAAGCACCGGCATCCCATATGGGCACCAGTTCGAGTCCTGGCTGCTCCTCTTCCAATCCAGCTCTCTGCTATGGCCTGGGAAAGCAGTAGAAAATGGCCCAAGTCCTTGGGCCCCTGCACCCACATGGGAGACCCGGAAGAAGTTCCTGGCTCCTGGCTTCGGATTGGCACAGCATCGGCCATTGCAGCAATCTGAGGTGTGAACCAGCAGATGGAATACCTCTCTCTCTGTCTCTACCTCTCTCTGTAACTCTTTCAAATAAATAAAATAAACCTTTAAAAAAAAAAACAAGAGTGTGTTTGAGCAAAGATTTAAACGTTGAGAAGGAGAGGAGGCATGTGGTTGAGTAGAAAGATAAGATACCTGGGCCTCATGTGGACATTCTTGTCTTCTGTTCCCGTCTGCGATTCCTGACCCTGGAGAGGCAGAAGTGATGGCTCAAGCAGTTGGGTCTCTTTCATCTACATGGCACGCTGGGACTGAGTTCCCAGCTTCCAGCGTCACCTGGCCCAGTCCTCCACAGTGGGGGAGTGAACCAGCACACAGGATTGATCTCTCTCTCTCTCTCTCTCTCTCTCTCTCTCTGCATTTCAAGTAACTAAATACGTTGAGAAGGAGCTGGGTAGAAGAAAGCATACTTGCAGAGGCCCTGAGACACTAGTGTCTTAGCCATCTGCCTTTGGAACAACAGGGAGGTGAGTAGGCCTGAAGTGGGACCAGCTAGAGGCACAGTTAGCAGGCTATGTGTAGGGAGATACTCCAGAGCACCAGATACGTGGAAACCTAGAAGAAAATTAATAACAAAATATCCGCCATAGAGTGGACCCTAGGAGGAACAGAGTGGCCCCTGCCACCCACATGGAGGACCCAGATGGAGTTCTAGGTTCTTGGCTTTGGCCAGGTCCAGTCATTGTGGCCATTTGGGAAGTGAATCATCTCATCAAATAGAAAATCTCCTTCTGTCTCTCCCTCTCTCTGTAACTCCATCCTTCAAACAAATAAATGTATAAGAAAAGTTACTGGGAAATACTGTGAAAAGATAAATTTATTTATTTTGATGCAAAAAAGTCTTGAAATCTATGCATTATATATTTTCATAATACACATTTTCCCTGAACTACTTGAAGCCATGTCATATGTGTACATACACATAAACAGATATACTGGCAAACTGAATAAAAGTTTTAGATGCTGACTTTGTAAAACAGTGGTTAAGCCACTGTTTGTGACACCAGCATCCCTTACAGAGCCCTAGCTGCTGTTTCCAATCCAACTCCCTGCTGGGACATCTGGGAAGGCAGCAGACTATGGTTCATTTGCTTGGGACCCTGCCACCCAATGGGAGACCCTGAATGGAGTTCCAGGATTCTGGCTTAGGCCAGATACAGCCACAGCCATTGAGCCATTTGGAAAGTAAACCAGCAGATAGAAGATTCTCTCTTTCTCTCTCTCTCTCTCTGCCTGTCTAATAAATCTCGTTTTCTTAAAAGTCTAGATGTTGATTTTGAATAAAGTAATCTCCCAATCATTGAATGTTTTCAGGTGTCTGTATTTTTATGAACACAAGATAGCAGCTTAGAACTTTGTTTTCTAATTCTTTTATCTGACATTAAAAGGGCTTTACAGGGCTGGCATTGTGGTACAGCTGACATATATCAGTTTACTGGATCAAGTCCTGACTGCTCTGCTTCCAATCCATGGGCCTCCTGGGCCCTTGCACCAATATGGGAGATGAAGACAGAATTCCTGGCTTTGACTTGGCCCAGATCTGACCATTGTAGCCATTTAGGGAGTGAACCAGCAGATGGAAGATATCTGTTTCTCTCTCTCTCTCTTTCTCTCTCTCTCTCTCTGCCTCTCAAATAAATAGATAAATCTTCTTAAATCAACACAAAATGGATAATTAAATTAATAATTGATGATTGGATTGATGATTGAGTTAAAGGGTAAATGAAATACATTTTCTGTTTGTGGTGTTATCTTTCTCTCCCTCTAAGCCTCCCTACTTCCTTTCTGTCCTCTCATCACTATCACGCAGTGTTTGAACTGCCTGCCACCATGAAAGAGCACTATGGATTTAGGAATGTAAATGGCCAGAGTTAAACTTCACGAAGATGGCCACAGGATAAAAGGCAGATGATCGTGTAGATGTGTTCTCAGCTGCTTTGCTACTATAAAGAAAAAAAAAATGGCTCTCCACGTTGTGTTCCCTCTGCAATGTGTTTATCTTTAGATTATGTTGGTAAGAAACCCTGAGGTACCTGGATCTCGGCAGAACCTGCTGGGCTCTAATCCTCTTGGGCTAAGCTTCATGATTCTTTTCAAAGCAAGTTACTCAAGTTGTGCATTTAGGTTTAAATGTTTTACAATTTATTTTTAAGTTGTCTTGAGGTGTCATAGCAAGTAGAGAAGGGAGTTCTGAGATAGACACATTTAGTTGCCAATGTATTTCTTTTCTCTAATAGCTGTGTCGCCCCATCAATTGCTCTGCTATGTTCCAGAGGACTTAGCTGTAAGCTGAGTATTTGAGATTTAAATCAGATGATGTGCATAAAGGGACTACCGCAGTGCCAAGAAGATAGTGAGAGCACTGTAAACACTAGCCACTTATTAAGAAGTGATGGCATTTGGGTCTCATTTATATAAAGATGTTCTATTTTAAGATTTATTTTGAGTTCACTCTGAGCAGAGCAAATGCAGACAGATAAAAATTCCCTGTGATGGCTAAAAATATTCCCCAATAATCAGCAGATGGGTAGAGAATACCTGAGCTGACATTTTTATTTGCAACAGGATTTTATTGGCATCGCCAGAGTTTTCAGTGTTATAATTGAATGCTAAGTGTACAAACACAACATGTCTCTCTCAAGCCCTGAAAACCATCCCCTGTTTTCTCAGAGTGGAAACTCCCTATGTCTTGCTCCTTAGTATCTCTAACCCAAAAACTTGAAATCAGGTTCAAGATGCAAAGTATTTTTAGCATGAACATGATGCCACAAATGGAAAATTCCATACCACAAATTGTGAACTAAACTTTGTTTCATGCACAAAATTCTTAAAAATATTGTGTAAAAGGGGCAGATGTGCGACTCAGTGGTTGAAATGCTGCTCAAGACACCTTCCTTCCACATCAGAGTATTTGGATTTGAATCCCAGCTCTGCTACTGATTCAGCTTTGTACTAATGTGTACCCTAGGAAGCGTTGGACTATGGCTCAAGTACTTGGGTCCTGTCACCATATAGGAGACCCAGAATGAGTTCTGTCCCCTGACTTCAGTCTGGTCTGGCTATAGCAATGACTACAAAAGTGAAACAGAGGATGGCCTCTGCTCTCTCTCTCTCTCTCTGTGTGTGTCTTTCAAATAAAATTTTAATGTAATTTAAAAAATTCATTGTGTAAAACAAATCTAGGCTAATTGTTCATGATTTTTATAAAACATAAGTGAATTTTATGTTTAGATCTGACTCTCATCC
This sequence comes from Oryctolagus cuniculus, assembly GCF_964237555.1. Classification (NCBI taxonomy): domain Eukaryota; kingdom Metazoa; phylum Chordata; class Mammalia; order Lagomorpha; family Leporidae; genus Oryctolagus; species Oryctolagus cuniculus. Next base: position 125,877,525 of record NC_091434.1, read on the forward strand.
CCAAGATATTTCATTATCTATTTGCAAGTATTGAAGAATTTGAAGAAATCTCCAAAGCAAAATACTTCTGGCCCCTGTGGGGGGCAACTCGGACTAGACTAAGTTACTGGAATTAAGACTTATTCTATGCATCTGCTCTCCCACAATATGGTGCTGGGAGAGGAGTAAACAACTTCTACACAGCTGCCTCTCGCCAATTTGACTGATGAGCTGCAGGAGCTGATCTTGCTCCTGATTGGAGGAGAGCAGCGTGCTAGGCGTGTGGGTAGCAGAGTTGGGATTGGTGGAAGAGGACTATAAAGGAGGAGAGAGACAACATGCACCAGGAACATCTAAGGGGAACATCTATCTGAAGGAACACCTGAGCAGCCCCCGAGAGAGCCGGCCGGCGGTGTGCCGCTCCCCCGCGGAAGTGGGGAAAGTGGCAGGGGGAGCTGCCCCTCCACGGAGGTGGAGGGATCGGCAGCCAACCCGGGAAGGACCAGCAGCAAACCCGGGAAGGGCCGAGCAGACAAAAGAACAGCGCAGAGTCCTGTGTCATTCCTCCATGAAGAGGAGGAGCGACAGGCCCCAAGCATTTTGGATAAGAGATACTCAACTTGCAGGTGTTGTTTCTGAGCTGCACTGTCTCACTCCTGCGGGCAACACCCCCCTTCCATATTGCATGCAAAATAAAACAAAATAAAAATGAAGTGAGCACCCAATATGGCCCACATGTGTGCAGTAGATTCCTTTGGAAGTGCACAGGGAGCAGTGAAGATTTGCACAAAATCCTGCAGCTTAAATGTGAAACATCCTCTGTGTAAACTCTCCTGTGTGTCCAGCCCTGCCTTTGATTTTTCCTGGTTACTTCTCCTGATGGTGTCGATGGTGTCCCAAGGCTGACATTCCCGCCTCTCTTACTGCTGTGTTCAGGCTGTGTTCTCAGTCCTCCTTGCTCTGGCCCCTCTTTCTTCCTCGCTGGGCACACATTTTTCTGTCCTTACTTGATTCATGCCAATGGTCACACCATCAGGCTCATCACACTTGCCTCAATCAATGCTTGAGCATATCTTCCTAAGCAAAACATTTTCTTTTCTAAGATAAATTTCATTTCCTGCAGGTAAGACAACTTTTGGAAATTTCCTCCACATATCCAAAGCTACTTCAAAAAGTTTACAAAAAACAGAATTACAAGATCAGTGTATTTTCTGGAAAAACATTGTGTGGTTCATGCATAGTTTTCTCACATTATGCATTTTTGTAAACTTTTTAAAGATTCCTCCATATGCATGCATTTCTGGTTTATTCACACAAAAATACATTGACCTTTGAATTTTATTTTCCACAAGCTTTTTGAAGTACCCTCATATTTATACTCCATTCCCTCTGGCACAGCTGTAGTTCACCTGCTTCCATGATAATCAATTGATCTACAGAAAAAAAAATAGCAAGTCTGGCTTTGGTGTTTGATCTGGTACCAGAGGGGATAGAAAAGCTGCCAGAGGGCCATTTCCCTAATGAGATCAGTGAACATAATGTTTAGTACTGAGCCTCACCTTGTGGAATCTCCCCTCTCTCTTGCCTTGTTGGTCAAGGTGCGCTATGGAAGGTGACCATGGTGACCATGGTGCTGGTGCTGGTGCCGAGGCACTAAAACCTCACAGTCCTGTAATAACTCGGCCCAGGCAGACCTATGCATTGCACAACCTTGCCTCTTCTCTCCTCTCCTTCCTCGTATGCAGGGTTATGGAGCTGGCTTTATCATGGATTTTGTTCCTTAGTTAAGGCTCTGGACTCCCAGATAGCTATAGACTATTTTCCACAGGTGAATACATTGTCCAAGACTCTCCAGCACTTGGGCTTTCAGCGTTCTGATGCGAACAGCTTCCTTTCCCTCTGGATGATATGAGTTCATTGGTGCAGTGTGGGACTCAAAAAGACTTAAGTCCAGGGTGGCTTGAAGAGAAGTCGAGCTGGTTCTCAGATGGCCTGGGTTTTCACTGTAGTAATTCACTAAGGAGAGCATGGTCAGTAAGTGACCCACTTGCAAGGATTCTAACTTCGCTGCTTGCTAAGCAGTGTAACCTGGGATAAGCCACTGTGCCAGTTTTTGCCTGACTTTTTCCTTAGTGGTTTGCATTTAAGTACTCAGGAAGTTTCACCTCTTATTAACATTGGTGGAAAGATTCACATGTTGATTTGTCACTGTTTGTAAAATGCCCTATGTGCTCCGGATTGAGCTACACCTAGAAAGACAAGCAGATGTACTTCCTACTCGATAGAGTGTTCATTCTAGTGAGAAGTCAGACATCACAACGGCTGTATCACTACAAGCTCATCAACCATGTTTAGGAAAAAATGGAGCAAAACAAGGGGGTGCAGTTAGCAAGCACTGGGAAGACACTCTGAAGCAGAAGAGCTTCAAATATATGCTAGGTGAGGTGAAGGCAAGGGAGGGTTAGGCCTAGGGTGGAGAAGGAGAAACTCACATGTTCAGGGAAGATGCTGGGCAAGGTCCAGAATGTAAGAAAGGGAGAGCCCAGTGTGGTGGGGAAGTTCTGAGCTGCAGGCAGTGTAGCTGTGAATCTGGATTTTGGGCAAGGACTTGGTCACATAGGGCCATTGGTGTCATTTTAGAACTTATGAACTTGATTCTAGGAGTGACTGGGGAATCATTCGAGAGTTTTCATTCTCATTTGTCTTCTTTTATTGAAAAGAGAAGCACAAACAGAGACAATGAGAGCTGCCATCTCCTGGTTCACTCAACAAGTGCCTGAAACAGCTGAGGCTAGAAGCCCAGAAATCAATCTGGAGTCCAAAACTCAATCTGAGTCTCCAAATTGGATGACAGGGACCTAAGTGCATGAATCATCACCTGCTGCCTCCCCCCCCCCCCCCGCCCCAGCATGAAGAATTCACAGGAAACTAGAATCAGAGGTGGAGTTGAAACTTGAACCTGTGTCCTCCAATATGAGATGTAGGCATCCCAACTGGTATCTTGCCATCACACTATGTGCCTGAAGTGTTCTCATTTTTTGAATGAAATATTCTGGAATATTTATCTTTCCAAATAGGATACTGAGATTATTGAGTGAACCTGGAATTATGTATGATTGGCACATCTGAAGAGAATGATTTATTTAACTCTGAAGAATGCTCAACTGGTGCTTTAACTGCCTGCAACCCTTCCATGTGTTAGACCAGGTGGGGTTGTCTGATGTCCCTGTACTCCTCTCCTCCTGCTCCTCACCCTGTATCCTTTCGGCTTTCCAGAGAGTCCCCAGATCTTTGCACAGAGAATTCGCTTTTTCCAAGCTAGCAGCTGTGTGATTTAGGAGGAGTCGCTGGAGACCCAGCTGCAGGAGGGTGTGCGAGCTGTGATCCTGTGCCCGTCCCCCATGCTGTTGTGCTGATTATATCAGGACAAGCCAATTAAACAGTGAGGGATGGGAATGGAAACCAGTGACCTTCCTGCGGGACATTCAATAGTTTTCTTTACCTTTTTTGTAAAGCAAATTTAAGATTTATTGCTCCCTCTTCCTCTCTTCCCCTCATCCTTCCTCTCTCTCATTCTCTTTTTCTCTGTCTCTCATGCATGCTCACACACAATATCAGTGATAAAAAAGTCTCTGATGTTAGTTCCCAGAGATATAAATAGGGCCAATGAGTAGATCCTCCAGAGATATGTCAGAAAAAAAGGAAAGAGTCCATGGTAGGGGGGAGAGGGAGAAACTTTAAGTTCTGGATGAACTGCTGGTGGTTTTCTATGTATCTGTTCACATTTTCACGTATTGAGTCATGATCTTTGGCCTGCCTACAGCAGCCTATCACATATGTTGAATCCCTATTCTTACCTTCAGACTCTCATGGATGCTCTGTTCTGGAAAAGTTCAGCAAACCCCCAGCTCTCTGAGTTTGGTTCAGATTCCCCCTACACATGGATCCCAGCATAATCATCTCAGTATCTGGATCTCAGCTTTGTCCTACATTTCACAAAACTACCAGTCCACAAAGGATTGCAAATACGTTGGCTTTTGTTAAATAGCAGGAAAACTTTACCCCATGCAGCTGAGCCATTCATTTGGAAAAATGCAGTAGAAGACATCAAATATCCTGTTCTGTAGTGAAGAGAAAAAAATAGTTTTTCTATTTGAAATATTATGAAATATAAATGCTTTTCTTCATGTCAATGTTCCTGTTCCCTCTGTGACCCAATTCTTGTTGATTAGTCTTGTGCTGCCTTGAGTCCAATGTTGATGAAGACCTTCCATTGTGACCTAAGCACTGTGACACTGCAGTCAAATCATGTCTAGCCCAAGGCAATGAGGTGCCCTTGGTACTTCCTGGATCCATGGGAGACACGTGGATGAATCCGGAGGCCTGTTCCTTGTTCACATGGGTGAGTGAGCACCTCCTCCCAGTGTCAGAATCAGGCCCTAGAAGCAGCCCTTAGCTGGTAAGAACCACGAGGCACAGGAGCTGTTTCTGTTTGCTTCTTCCCACTTCAGTTCTACTCACAGATGGGTAGGTTTTGCAATAGGGTCCCTATTTAGCTTTTGGAGATTGTGCATGAAATATCTTTGTATTTTCTCTTTCAGAGGTTGTGAGGTAACCTTATGTGAGTGTTATGTGTCTGTGTGTGTTGGGAGAGAGGGGGTTGATACAAGATTATATAGTCCTAACAAAGAGAAAGAAATGCAATCTGCTCCTTGGCATTAAACTTGGCTCATTCAGTAAAATGTTCAGTTCCTCCCCCTTTTACTGAGACTCATACCACCCCAATGAGCTACATTTGTCACCATTGTCAAAGGACCACAATTCTTTTTTTCCTTCAAGATTTATTTATTTATTGAAAGACAGAGTTAGAGAGAGACAGAGGGACAGAGAGACAGAGAGAGAGAGAGAGAGAGAGATCTTACATCTGCTGGTTTACTCTCAAGCAAACCAGCAGATGGAAGGACTATGTCCGGCCAAAGTCATGACTCTGAAACTTCATCAGGGTATCCTTTGATGGTGGCAGGAGCCCTAGTACTTGAACCAACTTCTGGTGGTATCCCAGGTGCGTTACCGTGGAGCTGGATCAAAGACCCAGCAGCTGGGACTAGAACGTGTGCTTTGTTATGGGATTCCAGCGTTAAAAGTGGCTACTTAACCAGCTGCAGCACATCAGCCCCAAAGGGCCACAGTTGTAATGGAAGTGTTGAGCTTCCTGGAAATGCTTTAGAACAGTAGTTGTGCATAACGATAATCCTCAAAGATGACTGCCTGGCCAAGCCTGCATGCCCCCTGCAGTGAGCTCAGACCCCCTTGCAGGCAGGCGAGAGCAGTTCTGGGTAGACGAAGAATCTTCTTTCCTCCTCTGTGCCCTGCTTGTGCTGAGAACTCCTGCCCACTCCCACATACAGTGTTTACCTCCTGGAGAAGACTCCAGTTTTTTTTTTTTTTTTTTTTTCATGTTTTTAATAGAACTCCATAAGTTTTAAATTTGAGCAAATCATGGTTGATATATATATATATATATATATATATATATTTTTGACAGGCAGAGTGGACAGTGAGAGAGAGAGAGAGAGAGAGAAAGGTCTTCCTTTTGCCATTGGTTCGCCCTCCAACAGCCACCGCGGTTGGCGCCCTGCGGCCGGCATACCACGCTGATCCAAAGCCAGGAGCCAGGTGCTTCTCCTGGTCTCCCATGGGGTTCAGGGCCCAAGCACTTGGGCCATCCTCCACTGCACTCGCTGGCCACAGCAGAGAGCTGGCCTGGAAGAGGGGCAACCAGGACAGAATCCGGCGCCCCGACCGGGACTAGAACCCAGTGTGCCAGCGCCGCAAGGTGGAGGATTAGCCTAGTGAGCCGCGGCGCCGGCTAATATACTGTTTCCTATACTGAGCAGCTCTTGGATTTTATTTAATTTATTTAATCTCCTTGGGCCAGTGTTTTCCAAGCTGCAGGTGCCAGTCAATTAGTGTGGCATAGTTAATTTAATGTTCACAGTGATACATGAAAAATGCGATCGAATAGGAAAATCAGTCTATCACATACTGTAATGGTAACTTTTGTTTAGATCACCTGAAATAGTCTGTGTTTCTGACTTCTTCAACTATTTTTAAAGCATTGCTCTAAGCCTCAGTTTCATGATCTCCAGTTGCCATTTAATTATTTAAATTTTTATATAAAAACCAAAGTTGTGTCTTCCACCCATCTGTTAGGGCAGGAACTAACTTCTTTCCTAAATGCTTGGCTCATATATCTTTGAATATCTTTAGACCAAATAATAAATCAAGTTAAAATGCCCCTTAGCAGGGACCTGCTAACAAGTTATCATTTTGATTCAATTATCAGAGATTGATGTGAGTTTTACTTCATCCTGTGGAGAATGGGCTTTTTGCATACCCTGATTCATATTTAGAAAAATGGTGTCCTGTTCCACTGATTTACCATTTGGTTCTCAGAGTAAATATCAAAAAATGAAATCAATTTCTTGGGGGAAGGAGAAAGGGAGAGGAAAGAAAAATATGGTAGGCTAACTTTAAGTTTGGTTCAATATGTTGACATATGGAATACAGAGCATCAGGCTGGGTTTTTGGATGGACATACATGTGCATACATGTATGCAAGTATGGTATGTGTATGTGTATGTATGTTTTGGAGTCCTGATGTTGAAGCCAGTGGGGCTGTTTACTGATAGCACAGTAATTCTCATTCCAGACACATCATGAATTGACATTTACTTCTGCTGTGGAGCTGAGCATAGCCACATGACTTGCTTTGGCCGCTGAGATATGGTTGACACCACATTTAGCACATCTGCATGGCCTTACACCCAAGCTTTGTTTGCTGTCTCATTTATATGACAACAATCTAATGTGGCAGAGACTCTGAGCCCAGCAATTATGAGATGGACAATCTATGTGCCTTGAAATAGACACATAATATGAGTGAGAAAGACTTTCTACCTAAATCAACTCTGATTTAGAGTCTAACTGATTTAAAAGTATATAGCCTTGTAGATTCCGATTGACACAAATGATAGATACATAAAGAGGTATGCTGTAAAATGTGGTTGGGGGAGTATTCACTCTGACTCTGCCACTATGAGCCATGTGGTGTTGGGCAAATTAGTTAACCTGTCTATGCTGCGACTGTCTCATTTGCAAGATGAGAGTAGGTGCAAAATTTGCCTCTTCGGATTGTTGGGGAGTTGTGAAGATGAAAAATATGCCAATACATGTAAAACACCAAGCTTGGAAGCTAATGAGTATTTAAAAATTTATTAGTAGTATAGATAGCTATTATTGTTATTATAAATAATACCACTTCAAATGCAATCAATATGTATTCAAGTGTTAAAACAATTATTTCTTAGTTATGATAAACATTTCTATTTTTTCAAAGGGGCTTAATTATCACTTACTTTAATAGTTTTAATATGTACAGGGCATCAAGCATGTTCATGCTTTACATATTATTTTTTTTAATTTTATTTAAGGTATACCCATTTCATGTATTTTATATATATAGATTCAGGAACGTAGTGATACTTCCCACCCTAACCTCCCTCCCACTCACATTCCTACTCTTCCTCCTCCTTCCTCTCCAATCCCACTCTTAATTTTTACATTGATTTACTATCAGTTCACTCTGCAGCCATTTTATGGGAAGGATAATTGGGGGAGTAGGGTCAGTGGTTGAAAAAGTTACCTTCATCTGCATGAAAATGCAAAACCAATTTTCTCTGGCTTTTCAGTTTGTGCCATCTCTTACCAACACCATGCTGAAATTGTGAGGGTACCATGACTTTATGGAATTTTCTGAGAATAGTGCCTTATACCAAAACTGTCACTTAGTTCAACCAAACACTAGTAACTAGAAATTATATGACTTGGAAGACATGCAAAGTTTTTGGTGAATGAACATTAGTGGATAACATGGTATCTCTCATTCAAGTTCTTTCCTATATAGCTGTAGGGGTTTATAATGATCTTCCAAGGTGGCTGCTTTACCATAAGAAAATAGCCAACTGTTCAGCACTTGTCCCTTGTGGGAATCCTGCCCACCAAGAGAATTATGAGATCATAGTCTGGTACTGACACCCCACTACCACCACAAACACCCAGCCACCATCACCCATCAGCAAGCTGCTGCCTGCTTTCTCAGACCTGGATCCAAATGGGTTTCTTGCACTGACCCCACATCTTCAGTCAAGGGGCCTTTCCACTCTCTTGAGGATTCTTAATAATCATATACTGTATCATTGCTGCCAAACAAACTAACCCATTTCAATTGTACATCTCAATTGATTGACTTGCCCTTTCATGAAATCAATCAATTGTTTTTAAATACGAACCTAAATGAGTGTGTCAGATCCTTAGAAATAGCTCTCATTGTCTTTTCCCTGTCTTTTACCATGAATCACTTCTTAATCCAATTGACTTTATCTGGACTGTTGTTTTCTGCTACTATTGTACCTCCTAACAAAATGTAGCTAAAAACAAAAAGCTATATTTCACTGTCCAAGAAATTGTAGTTCACCATGAGAGCAATGCATTTCCCTCAAATCTCAGTGCTTACATGAATGGAGTTGGCAAATGTTTGCATCATTCACTCACTTAGGTGGGTGTGAGGCATTTGTGAGAAGGTGTGAATAAATTTGCTCCACACAGAATTTCTTTGGTTTCTAAGAGTGTGTAGTAAAATATAAATAAATCATTTGCAGTTCTTCAATAGGCATACAGAACAAGCTTAATAGAGTAAGAAAAAACATGGAAGCCAAGAGGCCTCAGTCCCAGACTGTATCTGGTCAGTTGACCTCAGGAAAATGACCTATGGTCTGATCTTTGGAGCTCCTACTGTAAAGCTACAACCTTATGTGAATATAGTGTGCATTAGAGTTTTGAAAAACTCCAGTGTGCTTAAAAAAGTTTCAGTGGTAAAAAGCCTCATGTGCAAAGCTAGCCATTATGCTGCTGGCTATATAATTCAAAATCACAGGGAGGAGAGAATGAACTTGTGAGATGGGATGTGATTCTTTGCAGTAAAACAATAGATAGTGAATATTATTTATTGAAAAACTGTGATTTTTGTATTGTGCCAAATACTTCAGATATAATATTTTCTTTTTTTTTAAATTTTATTTAATGAATATAAATTTCCAAAGTACGATTTATGGATTACAAAGGCTTCCCCCACATACCATCCCTCCCACCCACTACCCTCCCCTTTCCCACTCCCTCTCCCCTTCCATTCACATCAAGATTCATTTTCGATTATCTTAATATACAGAAGATCAGCTTAGTATACATTAAGGATTTCAACAGTTTGCTCACACAAAAACAAAAAGTGAAAAATAATAGATGATTTTTTTAAAATGATGATGAAATCAGATCAGACCTATTGTCATGTTTAATCCCAGTGAGAGTCAAGTTGGGAGTTGACAATTTCTTTTTTTTTTTTTTTTACAGAGGATCAGTTTAGTATACATTAGGTAAAGATTTCAACAGTTTGCACCCCCATAAAAACACAAAGTGAAATATATTGTTTGAGTACTCGTTATAGCATTAAATCTCAATACACAGCACATTAAGGACAGAGATCCTACATGAGGAGTAAGTGCACAGTGACTCCTGTTGTTGACTTTACCAATTGACACTCCTGTCTATGGCATCAGATATACTTCAGATATAATATTTTCTTTAAATCTATGCACAAGTCCTACAAATTCATAATTATGTTATATCAAATATTAAGTAACACATATCTTCATGGAAAGCAGGAAAGCCAAGGTCTGTTCAGGGTTTCCCCAATTCTTACATAGTCATCATTAATCCTGGTTTCCTAAGGTTTCTTCCCTTGTGCTTACTTGCAGTGCTTATAAGAAAACTGTCAAGATTTCACAAAAGATCTAGTAAATTAAATGAAACTACAGAATGATAACATGTATTGGATATAATCAAAACTATAAAACAGAAGCACCCCTAGACAGAAGAGCCTGAAACTGGTTAATAGTGATACGTTCCAATTTCATAATCAAAGTTAGTATTCCAAACCCAAATACGAATGGTCCATGTTCTCTCAAACCTACCACCTTTCACAATCTAGAACAGTTGTGGGGATAAAATTTTATGCACTCAGTAAAAGACTCTTCAACATTTTCTCAAGGAAGATAATAAAGGCAACTCACATTTAATGAATGTTTTATAGTGGCCATGAATGGTGCTACATGCTTTAAATCCACATAACTACCTTACACGCAGGGCATCGTTATCTTTCCTTATCATGATAAGCAACTGAGACCCCCAAGTCAGACAATTTCTCAAATTCATTCAGTGAGAAAACAGCAAAGCCAGAACTTCACTAAAAATTTGCCTAATCTCAGAGCGAGGATCCTCTGTCTCTCTCTGTCTCTCTCTGTCTGTCTCTCTCTCTGTCTGTCTTCTCTCTCTCAACAGAAAGAAAATTGGGCCACATAGAAGCTGAGAGCCAGGAAGTCAATCCAGGTCTCCCACATGGTTGGCAGGGAGTCAACTGCTTGAGCCATCACTGCTCCCTCCCAGCATCTGCATTGAAAGGTAGCTGGAGTCAAGAGTTGGAACCAGAAATCCAATCCAGGAACTCCATTGTGGAACATAGATGTCTTAACCAGCATCCTACCTGTTAAGCTAAATGACATTTTTTCCCATTGAATATTGCTGCCTGACAAGTCACAGAGTCATTGAGATCTGAAAATCCAGAGATTCACCATGGATTTTCATCATCCTTTCTATATGAGAACCAAGAAAATGAACTGTGAGGGTTTGTAGATTCACAGCCACTGAGAAAATATGGAACTTTAGAGTTGATGCTTAATGAATAACTTCATCAATTTCTCATTTGTATTAATCTACTTGTTGAAAACAAAGCACCCGTGTCCCTGCTAACCCCCACAGGCTAGTTCCCTAGTTTGGAAATATTTGAGACAAAACACACAACCTTTAATTATAAAAGTGATTTTGGTAAAAAATGTCAGCATTTTTATTCATTGATGGATTGAGTTTTAGAATGCTCATAGCTATGCAATCCAGCACTCCACAATGGAAAAAAAGTTAATGTTTAGATATAACAAAGTAAAATGTCTCATATATGGATTCCTAAAGTTGCAGGTAGGTCCATGTTTTAGAAAAAGTAAACACATTAAACAATGTAGCCTTGGACTTGTTTTATATTTGCATTCACAGTTCCTGAGGTTGCCTTTACCTGTTGGTGGATGATGAAGGCATGATGAGATGCTCCAGCATCCTGTCCACACATACCCCACTCTTCTTCTGAAGCATTTGCACTGTCTCTGTGCCATTCATCATGCCTTCATTACAAGCCTGCCACGAGCCCCTTATGCTCCCAAGCACTGCAGAGGCAGTCACCGTGGCAAAGTCCCTGTCCTTCATGGCTGGTGGTCTTGTGTGTAGACTGCTTTAAAACTCAGAGATGACCTAAAGGGTCTCAGTAGGTATTTTATGCACTTACATGGTTTCCAGAATGGAGCCACTGCCCTAACACTACTAAATTGGAGGAAAATTTAATTATTGATGGCTAAAAGTCAAATTTAATAGCAATGTCCACTGATGTGGACATACAAGTAGGGAAATAAAAAATGGAGTTTTGTTTGACTCTCAGAGAGAAATAATACTTGACTCACAAGATCTCACATATGTTGCAGTCTATGAAGACATGACAGGGAGAGAAACTGCTAGCAAAATTAAACTGGTGTGAGGATACTGGCAGTGTTAGTTTTCTGAATCAAAGGATACCGCAGCAAGTGTGCCTTCCAGCAGGCTTGCAATGCCTGGTTAGTCCTGTGCAGAGTTCCAGGACCTCCAGTACCTGCAGATCCCTTGAATGGAACAGGCTCCTCATTCCTTGCAGCAGAATTCTAGAAACCATGTTATCAGCTATTTTAATTCCAACAGCTTAAAACCCAGGCACTCCTGGTGCCAACACCTTCCCCCATCAATTTTCAAGATCAAATACACTTTCTGTTTTGAAATTTTATTTTTTATTTATTTGAAATACAGAGTTACAGAAAGAGGTAGAGACACCGAGAAAGGAGAGAGAGAGGTCTTCCATCTGCTGGTTCACTTGCTAAATGGCCACAAAAGCTGGAGCTGACCTGATCCAAAGCCAGGAGCCAGGAGCTTTTTCCAGGTCTCCCATTTGGGTGAAGGGGTCGAAGGACTTGGGGCATCCAGTCACATTAACAGGGAGCTAGATTATAAGCAGAGCAGCCAGGATTCAAATGGGCACCCATATGGGATGATGGCCCTGCAGGACTAGGCTTTAACTCTCTATACCACAGCACTGACTCCCAATCAAATATACTTTCACTGGCTTGAAATAACACGTCCCCACTGTCCCCAACCTCCTGCTCCTTTGATTCTTCTGAACGGCAAGATACCTGAATTTATCACTGTTAGGATGCCCATCAGAACAATTATCTCTCTCTCTCTCTCTCTCTCTCTCTCTCTCTCTCTCGATTTATGCATTTATTTAAAAGACAAAGTTACACAGAATGACAGTTTGAGAGAGAGAGAGAGAGAGAGAGAGAGAGAGAGAGAGATCAGTCTTCCACCTGCTGGTTCCTCCCCATATGGCTGCAACAGCTTGGATTGGGCCAGGCTGAATCCAAAAGCCTGGAACTCCACCTGAGTTTCCCATGTGGGTGGCAGGGACCATCATCTGTTGCCTTCCCAGATGCATAAGGCGTTACCTGGAAGGGAAGTAGATTTGCTGGAACTCAAACCAGTGTTCTTATGGGATGCCTGCATTGTAGGCAGCTGCTTAATCCACTGCATCACCATGTCAGCCCTCATCACAGCTATTTTCCTAAAATAGTTCATCCAGGTAAAACATGCAATTTAGTCATTTGTAGTGCATATTCATGGAAACATACAACCAACAGCATAGCCATTTTCAGAACATTTTTTGTCACCTAAGCATGGCCTCCTTAGTTATTACCCTCTCACACCACCTCCCCACACTATCCCTAAACAACCACAAAGGTACTCTATCTATATATTTGCTTATTGGGGACATTTCAAACAAATCAAGGATTATGATACATAACTCACTGTGTTTGACACCCTTCACTTAAAAAAATGTTCAAGGTTCATCCAAGTGTAGCATGATCAGTATTTCATCTTTTTTATAGACAAACAATATTCCATCACATGGACATACAACACTTTTTATCTGTTCATTAACTAGGCTTTTGGTTTATTTTATTTTTTAAAGACTTATTTATTTATTTGAAAGTCAGAGTTACACACAGAGAGGAGAGGCAGAGAGAGAGAGAGAGAGAGTTCTTCCATCCGCTGGTTCACTCCCCAGATGGCCGCAATGGCCAGAGCTGCGCCGATCCAAAGCGAGGAACCAGGAGCTTCTTCCAGATCTCCCACGTGGATGCAGGGGCCCAAGGACCTGGGCCATCTTCCACTGATTTCCCAGGCCATAGCAGAGAGCTGGATCGGAAGTGGAGCAGCCGGGTCTCGAACCGGCGCCCATATAGAATGCCGGCGCTTCAGGCCAGGGCGTTAACTCACTGTGCCACAGCACCAGCCCCTTTTTTGGTTTATTTTCAAGTTTGGGCTTTTATTTGTAACATTGCTATGATAATTGGTTCAGAATTTTTTGTGTGGACATATATTTTTATTTTTCTGGGAGAGGCATTCTCTAGGTGTGCTATTTCAAGGTCATATGGTAACTCTATACTGAATTATTTTATGAGCTACTAACTGCTTGCAAAAGTGGTGACACCATTGTACATTTCCATTAGTGATAAACAAAGATTTTTGATTTCTCAAATCTTTATCAATACTTGTTATCTGACTTTTATTTTACTCATCTTAGTAAATATATATTAGTGAAATGGATTATGGTTTGATTTGAACTTCACTGTTTTTTTTCTTTAAAGATTTATTTTATTTATTTGAAAGACAGAGTTACAGAGAGATTTAGAGACAGAGAGAGAGGTCTTCCATCCATTGGTTCACTCCCCAGATGGCCACAATGGCCGGAGCTGCGCCGATTCAAAGTCAAGAGCCAGGAGCTTCTTCTAGGTCTCCCACGTCAGTGCAGGGGCCCAAGAACTTGGGCCTTCTTCTGCTTTCCCAGGCAATAGCAGAGAGCTGGATCAGAAGAGGAGCAGCCAGGACTAGAACGGGCGCCCATATGGGATGCTGGCACTTCAGACCAGGGTTTAACCTGGTGCACCACAGCGCCAGCCCTGCACTTCACTGTTAGCTCACAATGTTTGACTTCTTTTCATGTGCTTATTGCCTATTTGCATATATCTTTGGAAAATTATCCAGATGTTTTACATATTTTTTAAAATTAGACTACCTTTATATTATTGATTCATATGAATTCTGCATATGTAGAAGTCTTTAAAAAGCTCATGGAAACTGCATATTATATTACTTAAAAACTGTAAACTTCAAAAAATTTTGCACCAAAATAAATTAATCTTTTACTTTCACTTTTCCCATAATGGTTTTGAAGTATTCTCATATTGCAGATACAAATAACCCTCAAACATACTCTTCCATTCTGTGCATTTCCTCCTACTTTTTAAATAATGTCCCTTGAAACAAAGATTTTAAATTTTAATGACGTTCAATTTATTTATTTTTATTATCCCTGTTTTTGGTGTGCTAAGAATGCACTGATCAACTAAAGGTCACAATGCTAAACTTTGATTATTTCACCTACTATTTTTATAGTTTTAGCTCCTATATTCTGACTTTAATCCATCTCACTTAAGTTTTAGTGTGGTGTAAAATACTTATCAAATTTTATTCATTTGTATGTAACTACTCAGTTGTCTTAGCACCACTTGTTGAAATGATTGTACTTTCTCTATGGAATGCTCTTGTACCCTTATCGACAATGACTTGTTAAGGTTTATTTCTAGGACTTCAATTTTATTCCACTACTCACTTGAATTACAATGTTGGCATCAGGAAAATGAGATGTGTGTATGGGATGGTGGGAGGTCATTGACCAAGGGACTGATGGCAAACTGCAAACATATAAAACATGGTTCAGTTACAAAATTAGATAGATAAATATAAGCTTTTGAAAGTTCTTTCAAAATTCCACATCAATAGGTTGTTGTATGACTATCATTTTCTGTTCTTTTTTTTTTTTTTGTATTTTAAAGTGAGAGAGAGAGAGAGTGAGTTCCATCCATTGGTTCACTCCATAAATGGCCACAGGGCCTCAAAGCCAGAAGTCTGAACTCAATTTATGTCCCTCATGTTTTTACAGGCAGAGTGAACAGTGAGAGAGAGAGACAGAGAGAAAGGTCTTCCTTTTGCAGTTGGTTTGCCCTCCAATGGACGCCGCGGCCAGCGCGCTGCGGCCGGCGCACTGTGCTGATCCAAAGGCAGGAGCCAGGTGCTTCTCCTGGTCTCCCAGGGGGTGCAGGGCCCAGGCACTTGGGCCATCCTCCACTGCACTCCCTGGCCACAGCAGAGAGCTGGCCTGGAAGAGGGGCAACTGAGACAGAATCCGGCACCTCGACCGGGACTGGAACTGGAACCCGGAGGATTAGCCTAGTGAGCCGTGGCGCCGGCTCATGTGGCAGTTTCTTGAACTATCACTTTTGCCTCCCAGGTTTTGCCTCAGCAGGAAGCTGGAGACAGAAGTTAGAGCTAGAAGCAGCATCATAACTGGTAGCTCAAATCTGCATCTCTTTCAGTTTTTTTGTTTACTTATATTTATTTTAGCTGTGTCAATTTAAAAATTTATGCTTTCTTTTCCTCTTTTTTTGGTGATAATTAGCAAGAATATTATGAGAATACCCGAGGTAGATAAACAATCAGAAGTGAATCATCAGAATTGATTATCATTTTATATAATCACATCAAGTCAAAATTACATCACATGTGGCATTATTTTTATTTAAAGTACATGAAAACAATACCTACTGTAACCTCAAATTGCTCTCACAGAGAATTTTGACATGATATTCCATGAGTTTTAGAGATCTTCAAAAATCTCATCAAAAATATGCAAAAGCTATAAAGAAAGCTTCACCTGTATATTTCTTTGAAAGAAGACTCCAAAGCATATATAAAAGAACAAAAATCCAGTGTTACATCAGTATGATATTTCCAGTAATTGTAGTTTGAAATCATCTTCTGATCCATTTACTATTTTTTTTTTTTATTTTAAAGATGACTTTTTCAGGAAGGGCAGACAGAGTAGATTGAGCTTAGAGCTGGGGCAGTGAAATTAAAGTATGACAATCAAGTAGCAGACAATTACAGGAATTATAGCTTGACTACAGTGAAAAGGCAGACCTAGTATGAGAGTACGCTTACAGTCACTGTTGGAATAACTCAGTATTCTGTAGCCTGATCCATTGCCCCGTTCATGAACCCAACTCCGGACAGTCACATTTCAGAATGTCGTCTGCATTGTGTGTTTCTACCAGAAAAAACTCATAGACTTCACGCTCAGCTGAGCCACAGTACCCAGGAAGAAGTCATTAGTAATCTAGTCACATGGAAGCAGCAATCTTATTGACATTCATTCATCATATTGCCAGGAACCTTGCAAGATTTCTTAGATGATGCTTGAATTATTCCTTGAATGAGCCTCTGTTTTGACTACTTGAGTAGTAAGGAGAGCAATCCTAGCTCTGTTGAGCAAGCTGACATATCTTCTCATTGGAGAATGTTTTAATAGAGGACTTCAAAATGTTCACAGGGAAATGAAGTTAAAAGATAAATTTATTTTGGTTTAAAAATATGGTGTTTTAAAAAAATATGGATTCCATATACAGTTATTTCAAAATACGCATTTTTCGTGAAGTTTTGAAGATTCCTTGTGGGGATAATGCAAGGTGTCTTCCATGACTGTTGGGGCTCAATTGAAAAAGGAGCTATGAGCTCTTTAAATATGATGTTCAAATGCATGTTTCATAGTGTATGGCCATCATGACCCCTGCCTGTGCTTTTACTTCATTCCTTGTATGATTTTGGAGTACACAGGCAACTCATTTCTGAAAAAATTGTCACTCAACCAGACCTTTAATTAAGGAAGAATAATATCTAACCAGTACCAAGATAGTCTTGTCAAATGGAATCAAAGTTATTTGAGGTTAAAAAAACTTTTTTTAAAAAAGATAATTATTTATATTTGAGATATAGAATTACAGACAGTGAGAGGGAGAGACAGAGAGAAAAGTTTTCCATCTGCAAGTTCACTCCACAAATATCCACAACAGCCAGAGCTGGCTGATCCAAAGCCAGGAGCCAGGAGCTTCTTCTTGGTCTCCCATGCAAGAGCAAGGGCCCAAGCTTGCAGGCCATCCTCTAAAGCTTTCCTAGGTCATAGCAGAGAATTGCATCAGAAGAGGAGCAGCGACATGTATCAGTGGCTAGAGAAGAAAGGCCTCACATGTTGCTACAATCATGTAATCTTCTATAACCCACTATCAGCCATATAATCTATGGCAAAAATGGTTTGACAGTCTGTTTTCAGGCCTACCTATTTCTAGATACAGCTCAGTATGACTTAGGAGTTTATTTTGTATGTTAATTTTCTTATACAAAGGAAAATATTTATTAATTTACAAATACATGTATGAATGTATACATATAAATGTGTGTATATATATGTATTTATATATGTATTTTAGCCAATAACTTCCATATGCTCACTGTGTTCTATACTAGGTGTTAGTGATACAGCCTGGACACACTCATTAGATCTCCCTCTCATTCAAACCAGGCTCTAACTCAGAAAACTTATCATGTCTTAGTCATTTTTTCATTCCAGCGAGGAAATGAGGCATCCCAAGAAAGAGCAGGGATAATGCTTTGTTGGAAGGGCATTTCTGGACACCTGCAACAGTGATGCCAAGGACAAAAGAAAGGTGAGACACAGGAGCCCAGAACCTACAACAGCAGCTCAGAGTCGCCTTGGGCAGCCAACCCTTCTGGAAAACTGACAGCTGTTGTTCCAGACTAGGTTATCAGACAAGGATAGTTGCAGAGGACTGGGCCTCCCACAGGTGAAGAGGATATTAAAGCTGTTATATTAGTGAGACTGCTTTAAGGAAATGTCAATAAGTTAATAATAATAATAATAATATATATATTTGATTCTCCCTCTCTGTACACACACACACACACATACACACACACAAGAGGGCACTTCCAAAAGTTTAGGGATAATTTATTCCTTAAATTTTTATATATTTATTTTCATTTTTTTCAACTTTTATTTAATAAATATAAATTTCTAAAGTACAACTTTTGGATTATAGCGGCTTTTCCCCCCATAACCTCCCTCCCACCCATAACCATCCCATCTCCCTCTCCCTCTCCCATCCCATTCTTCATCAAGATTCATTTTCAATTATCTTTATATACAGAAGATCAACTTAGTACATACTAAGTAAAGATTTCAACAGTTTGCTGTTTGAGTACTAGTTATACCGTTAATTTGCATAGTATAACACATTTATTTTTCTTTTTCTTTTTTTTTTTTTTTTGGCGAGATAGAGTAACAGAGAGATCTTCCATCTGTTGGTCCACTCCTCCTAGGCCAGCAACAGCCAGGGTTGGGGCAGGTCAAAGCCAGTAGCCCAAAATTCAATCCAGCTTTTCATGTAGATGGTAGGGATTCAATTACTTGAGCCATCAGCTGCAGCCTTCCAGGAACTTGGATCTGAAACAAAGGATCTAAGTCTTGAGTCCTTGAAGGCCAGCATGTAGAAAGAATTCTCTTACTTGGGATGACAATCTTTATGTTCTATTCTGGTCTTCAACTGATTGGATAAATATCATCCACTTCTGGGAAAGCTCATGTGCTTTACTTGTCTACCAAGGTGTATGTTAATCTCATCATGGAAACACTCAGAATAGTATGGACATTTATGGCCCAATCAAGTTAATACATAAAACTAACTATCCTAACTATACCCCCCCCCTTTTTTTTTTTTTTTTGACAGGCAGAGTGGACAGTGAGAGAAAGAGACAGAGAGAAAGGTCTTCCTTTTGCCATTGGTTCATCCCCCAAGTGGCCGCTACAGCCGGCGCGTTGCGACCAGCGTGCTGCGCCGATCCGAAGCCAGGAGCCAGGTGCCTCTCCTGGTCTCCCATGTGGGTGCAGGGCCCAAGCATTTGGGCCATCCTCCACTGCACTCCCGGGCCACAGCAGAGAGCTGGACTGGAAGAGGAGCAACCGCGACAGAATCCAACGCCCCGACCGGGACTAGAACCCGGGGTGCCAGTGCTGCAGGCGGAGGATTAGCCTAGTGAGCTGCGGTGCCGGCCCCTCACTATATCTTAAAACCTGGTACAACATTTGGTACAAATAGATCCTTACTAAATATTTTTATAACTCATTCTACTGCTACTTTGCAATACCTGGGAGTGATGTAGTACTCTGGGTTTCACTTTTCTAATACAATGAGAATGGCACATTATTCTTTAAATAGAACTATTTACTTTGAGCTAATATAGGTCTTTTTTTAAAAAATATTTATTTATTTATTTGAAAGTCAGAGTCACAGAGAGGCAGAGGCAGAGAGAGAGAGAGAGAGAGAGAGAGGTCTTCCACCCTCTGATTCTCTCCCCAGATGGCTGAAATGGTTGGAGCTGCACCAATCTGAAGCCAGGAACCAGGAGCTTCCTCCTGTCTCCCATGGGGGTGCCGCAGCTATCTTCTACTGCCTTCCCAGGACAGAGCACAGAGTTGGATTGGATATGGAACAGCCAGGTCCTGAAACAGAGTCCATATGATTTGCCAACACTGCAGGCAGCAACTTTACTTGCTACACCACAGCACCGGCCCCGAGATAGTATAGGTTTCACTGCAGATATACAAAATATTACTGAAAATAATTTGTAAAACCTCAAATACCCACTACCCAGTGATACAGGGTAAATTGTTCCTCCCCAAAATTTATATATTGAAGTTCTAACCCTCAGTACCTCAGAATGTGACTGATACTTTCAGATGAATGGGTGTTGGATTTTGTAAAAAATCACTACATAAATCACTATCACCATATGATTTCTCCATTTAGTCTGTCCATAAGTCGGTTGCCTTGATATTTGAATGTTAAAGCAGCTTGGTCATAATGCAAATTTATTCTTTTTATATATTTCTGCATTGTACTTCTAATATTTTGTTGGAAATTTCTTCATTAATGAGGGGTTTTAATCCAGGGTGGATTTTTTGGGTAGATTTTTGTTTTCATTTTTTTGAAGTGTCATACATGTCTGATCTCTGTACCAAAATAACAGACTTCATGATTATGAAGTACTCCTTTCTGTTTTATTTTTCAAAGACATTGTGTAATATTGATATTAATTCTACTTTAAATGACTAATAAAATTCTGTGTTGAAACAGTCTGGGCCTAAAGCTAGCTAGCTTGCTTGCTTGCTTGCTTTTGATCAATTCCTTTTGTGAGTTTGCAACTACTCAAGTTTTCTATTCCAGTTTCAGTTGAGTTTTGGAATTTGCATTTTAATAAATTAATCTCTTCTAAGTAGTTGAATTCATGAACACGGAGTTATTCTTATTATTCTATTATTTCATACTAATGCCTAAAGGACCTATTGTGATATTTTTGTTTTATTCTTGGCAATTTGTGTTTTGTCTTTTGGTCAGTTTTTTTTTGCAAGTTTATTGACTATTCTATTTTTGAAGACTAGCTTTATGTTGCACTGATTTTTTCCATTGTCCTCTTTCAATTTCATCGACTTTTGTACTTAATTATTTCCTTTACTCTCTGTGTTACACTTTCTTTGGTTTTATTATAAACTTTTTTCTCTAGATTCTTGAGGAAAAAGGCTAGCATTATTGATGTGAGATTTCAAAGCCTTCTAATATAATAATTTCATGATATAAAAATTCATTCTAGTACTTCTTACTAATTACATATATTCTGATATTTTCCCCCAATTTTGGTGTATTATATTTTAATTTCACACTCAACTCCATGTGAATTTGCCTTGAGACTTCTTTCATTATGGATTATTTAGAAATGTTTTGCTTCATTTTCAGATGTTTAGAGATGTTCCCATCTTGATTTTGTTTTTAATTCCTCTAAAGTCTAATGTCCATTCTTGTCAAAGGAAACACTCTGTGTGATTTCAATTAATTTTAATTGGTTGAGGTTTGCTTTACAGCTCAGGATATGGTCTATCTTGGCAAATGTTCCATGAGCCATTGAGAAAATGTCTCCTCTGTGCTGGGTTGAGTGATCTATATATGTCCGTTGGATCCTTTTGCATTACTGCATGATTCAGGTATTCAATAGCCTACTTGATTTTCTGCTTATCAGTTACTGAGAGTGGAGACTTGAAGTCCCCAACCATAATTGTGGGTTTGTCTACATCTTTAAGCTCTTTCAGGTTTTGCTATTTTGAGGCTCTGGTGTGGTTTTGGAGTGTACACATTTAGGACTTTATTTCTTCCTGTTGGATCGACACTTTTATCATAATGTACTGTCTCTTTGTAGTAATTTTCTTTTCTTGAAACTCAATTTTATCTAATAATATATGCATTTCTTTTAAAAATATAATATATCCATTCCTTTTTAAAAATATATATGCTATTATATCTATATCTAAAATACGTGAACTTTGTTCACCCTATACAAATTAAAAAATAGAATATATATGCTGTATAATTTTCCACTTTAAAATTTTCATTCTACTTATATCCTTTATTTAAAATGAATTTATTATAGGCAATTTATCATTAGGTTGTTTCAAAATCACTTCCTATCTGTGCCTTTTGACATAGGAATATGTTTATTATTGCTATATTAGTGCTTAATTTAGACTTTTATTATTTGTCTTTGGATTCTGTTCTATGTTTTTCTCTCTTTCTTTTTTCTTAACTACCCTTGAGTTTTACAAACATCCTTTTTCTAGGATTCTATCTTGATTTAGTTTATTTTATTGCATATTGCTTTGCAGTTTTTTATTGGTTACTATTGTCTGAGCATGGCTAAACAATTTCATGGAAAACATGTACTATGAAAAAAATGTCTTTGACTTTCAAAATTTTGCTACAAAATATTTCCATATTTCATGAATGTTTTGAAGGACCCTCATACAGCAATCTATGTGTATAATGACATAATATGTTATTAACATTTTTGCACTTCAATTACAGGCAACTTTACTCTCTATACTTTTAAATTAAAGTTTTCTTGTGTTTTCCTTCTGCATATGTTGAGTTCCACATAACTTGGACTCACAAATTTTCTTTCATCCTTCAAATGTCACTTATATTCATTGGAAATGAAAGTCTGTTTGTTTATCCGTATTTTCATCTATTTATATATTTTTCCCTTTCTGAAGTTCTACCATGTCTTCTATTATTTCCTTTTTAAAAATCTTTAGAGAACTTTCTTTAGTCTTCCTTTAAGGATTGGGCAACAAAATCTCTCAGGTTTTCTTTATTTGAGAATTTTTTGTTTATTTAAAAAGGGGGTTTTACACATATATGCCTACTGTCCTCCCTGGTTTCAAGTGAGAAATCCACTGCAATTCAGCTTGTTGTCTACTGAGGGATGTATATTTGTCTTTGGCTTTTTTTTTTTTTTTTTTTTTTTACAGGCAGAGTGGACAGTGAGAGAGGGAGAGAGAAAGGTCTTCCTTTTGTCGTTGGTTCACCCTCCAATGGCTGCCGCGGCCAGTGCGCTGCGGCCGACACACCGCGCCTATCCGAAGGCAGGAGCCAGGAGCCAGGAGCCAGGAGCCAGGAGCCAGGTGCTTCTCCTAGTCTCCCATGGGGTGCAGGGCCCAAGCACTTGGGCCATCCTCCACTGCACTCCCGGGCCACAGCAGAGAGCTGGCCTGGAAGAGGGGCAACCGGGACAGAATCCGGCACCCCGACCGGGACTAGAACCCGATGTGCCGGCGCCACAAGGCAGAGGATTAGCCTAGTGAGCTGCGGCGCCGGCTTTGGCTTTTTTTTTTTTTTTTTTTTTTTTAAGATTTATTTATTTGAGAGGTAGAGTTACAAACAGTGAGAGAGAGACAGAGAGAAAAGTGTTCCATCTACTGGCTCACTCCCCAAATGGCCGCAATGTTCACAGCTGTGCCAATCTGAAGCCAGGAACCAGGAACTTCTTGTGGGTCTCCCATGCGAGTACAGGGGCCCAAAGACTTGGGCCATCTTCTACTGCTTTCCCAGGTCATCACAGAGAGCTGGATCAGAGTGGAGCAGCTGGGCCTTGAACCAGTGCCCATATGGTATGCCGGCACTACAGGTGTCAACTCTACTCGCTACGCCTCAGTGCCAGCTCTTGGTCTCTTACTCTTAGTCTGTCTTGCCCTTCTACCTCCCTCATTGGACAAGGATGACAAAGCCCCTCACCAGGATCCAGTGTCATGCTCTGGGGGTTCCCAGCCTATGGACTCCTGAGCCAAATACATCTCTCTCTTCTGTCTCAGGTATTCTGTACAGACGCAGAAAACAGACTGACACATGCTGCAAGGGCCAGGCTGGTGTGCTTGCTCAGCTTCCTACTGGGCACTGCTCACAGCATCTTGGCTAAGTGGGGAACCAGTTCTTGCTTATACCTGACAAGGGCAGCCTGCTGATTCTGCTCCCTGCTCACAGCACTGCCACCTCCCTCAAGTGGTGCATGGACTCTCACCTCCTATTTTTCCAAAGGGAAGTGGGCCTTGCTGCACTCTAGGAGGGATCAGACAGATGGACTCCATTTCTGTTGCTGCAGGGTGAGAACACAAGCATAAGTTCCTTCTTGTCTGCTCTCACATCAGAACTTGCGAGTGGAGTACCCAGTGACCCTGCCTTCCTCCCCTCATTCCCCCAGTTCCTGCTGGATTGGAGGTAGCGTAACTCTCCACCTCCCGATACGAAGGGAAAGGGAGAGCTATGGCCTTGAACTGCACCACTCTCTACTGTCTCCTGAAGCTGTGGAGGTAGACACTCAGATCCCTACATGGCACCCTCGCAAAGGGGTGACAAGGACGGTTGTTGGAACCTCCTAGGATGATCTGCCTTCCAGGCATGGCTAAGTCTCCTTGCTGCTGGGTGGGATGGAAGTCCCAGCTTGCTGATGACACCATCTAGATGGGATGAAGAAGATTAACTCCTGGTTAACCACCTGGTGGGGGTATCCGAGGAACACTCTGCCAGCTCAGGAGAATTAGGGAAGGGAATGAGTCAGACAAATCACATCAAATTCTTGCCCAGTCTCCAGGAAACCACAGTGGGCAGGCAGGTCTGTGGGCAATTTTTCTGTTTATGGAGTAGAAAGCATGTTGACAAACAAAACAAAACCACAAGTAATTTTATGCTCATAGTGTCTCCCTAGCACTAGACACATTGCAACAGTAGATCTGGAGTCAGTGCTGTAGCACAATGGATGAAGCCGGCTGCCTGTGACACTGTATCCTAAATGAGTGCTGATTTGAGTCTCAACTTTTCCACTTAAGTTGAGGCCTACATTGTGATGCAGTGCAGTAAGCCACCACATATGACACCAGCATCCCATATCACAGTGTCTATTGTAGCCTCAGCAGCCTTACTTCCGATCTGGCTATCTGCTAAGATGCCTGGAAAAGCAGCAGAAGATGGCCCAAATACCTGGACACCTGCCATTCACGTGGGAGACTGGATGGAGTTCCTGACTCCTGGATTTGTCCTGAGCCATCCCCAGCTGTTGTGGCCATCCCTCTCTGTAACTCTGCCTTTCAAATATTTTTTTAGAAGAAAGACTCAAGGGAGATGAGAAAGAAAAAATAGAGCTGATTGATGATTTAAAGGTGATAGGCAGGATGGGACAATCTCTGACAGCTATATTTTAGTGTTAAGAGACTATGTTGGGTTCAAATATCTCTCAACAGAAGAGATATTGGTACTATGGGGAGAAGTGATGATTAACTTTTATTTCCATCTGAGGATGAGTAAAAATGAATTCTTTCAATATCATCTCATTTTCCTTGGCATTAAGAGAAACTCAATTTCAGAATAGCTACTGTAAAAATGAAAAATTCCAAGTTTAAAGCTCTGTCAACAATCATCTAATAAATCATAGAAATAAAAAAAAAATCAGAGATTTGAAAATAGAATATTAATGTTGGGTGATTCAGAAACAGCACTAATAATAGATACAATGAGCAATGCCAGGAATTGTAAACATAATCTCTGCATAAATATTTAATCATAATACTTTATCATTTCATAATTCCTATCATTTCTCTTGAATTTTGATTGAAGCTTCTGAGTCACAAAATCACCATCTATCATTTTTCAACTCCATTAATGTAGGCAAGTAAATTCACATGCGGATAGTAAAATGAATTTGAGGAGTCCGTCAGAAAAATGTCAGTGTGTGTCGTTTTCCCCCACACAGGATACTGGGATTTTTTTTTCTTTCAATAGTGAACGTGGCATGTTATAAATCACCTGTTAATAGCAGACTGAGAAGGCTTCAAGCAGCCTCAAAGAATTGTTGAATTTAACGTCTCTTTTTAGAAAGTACCACATCCACCTGCTGCTGGATGAATGGGGTTTGCTATTGTTTTCTTCTTCACTTGCCTTGGACTTGAAAGCAAGCGCTTTTATTTCACAATGATTTCTTTTTTACATAAAAGTGACAAAAACACAGAAGACATCTTCATATCTTTCACCCTGATTCAGTCTTGGTTGACAGTGTGCTGCATTTGATTTATTATCCTCTCATTTAGAAATATTGGAAAGTAAGTAACACACATCTGATCCCATCCCAAAGAAATGCTCCAAAGTGTGATACCTGAAAATCATCACAAAGCAGAACATTTGACATTGAAAAGGTAGCAATTGTCTAATGTACAGGTTTCATTTATGTTGTCTGCATTACCCCAGTTCTCCATCAGAGCAACTAACTTCTCTACCCCTGTGTTCAATGCAGGATCACACTTCACACTTGGATTTACTGTACTTTTACATTTACTTATTATTCACATCCAATAAAATGTACTTGTTCAAAATATACAATGATGCAGTTTTTGTTTTGGTCACAAGGTTGTGCAACTGTCATCACAATCCAATGCTCTGGACACTATTCTCACCCTAAAAAGACACCCTGTTATCCTCTTACAGTTAATTTTTTTTAAGATTTATTTACTTATTTGAAAGCTAGAGTCTCACAGAGAGAAGGAGATGCAGAAGCAGAGAGAAGTCTTCCATCCACTGGTTCACTCCCCAGTTGGCCACAATGGCCAGAGCTATGCTGATCTGAAGCCAGGAGCCAGGAGCTTCCTCTGAGTCTCCCACAAGAGTGCAGGGACCTAAGGACTTAGGCCTTCCTCTACCACTTTCCCAGGCCACAGCAGAGAGCTGGATCGGAAGTGGGACAGCCAGAACTCTAACTGGCACCCACATGGGATGCTGGCACTGCAGGTGGCGGCTTTACCAGCTATGCTACAGCGCGGGCCACAGTTAAATTTCTCAATCATCCATTTCCTAGCTAGTGACAAACCATTTGTCTGATTTCTGACTCTTAGATCTGCCAATTAGGGAAAAATGTATAAATGAAAATTTTGTACATAGAGCTTAGACTTTAGTGTCTGACTTCTTTCACTTAGCTTAATGTTTAAAAATCAGTCAAATGTAGTAATGCATGTCAATTATTTCATTTATTTTTATAGTTGAATGATATCCTATAATATGGACTTTTCACATTTTATTTATTCCTCAGTTTGTGTGCAAGTATATTAGTAGTGTGTGTACACAAATGGATGTATATAACGTTTTTGCGTGAGTTCATATTTTTCAATTGTTTTGGTTGTATATTTAATAGTGAAATTTTTAAAAGATTTATGTATTTATTCAAAAGGCAGAGTTACAGAGACAGAGATGGAAAGACAGAGAGAGAGAGAGAGATCTTCCATCTGCTGGTTCACTCCCCAAATGGCCACAAGAGCTAGGGCGAGGCCAGGCCGAAGCCAGGAGCCAGGAGTCAGGAGTCAGGAGTCTCCCCACACAGGTGCAATCCAAGCCCAAGAACTTAAGCTGCTTTCCTGTGAGCTTTAACAGAAAGTTGGATGGAAAATGGAACAGCCGGGACACAAACTGGTACCCAAATGGATTGCCAGCATTGCAGTTGGAGGCTTAACACGCTATGATGCAGTCCCCTAGCAGTGAAGTGTTTGAGCCCTGTGGTCATTTTCTACTTAAATTTTAAGAAAATATCAAATTATTTTAAGAAAGGGACACATGATTTTATATTCCAACAAGCATTTCATAACATTGTAATTCTTCCATGTCTTGGGCAGCACTGTTTTTGTATGAAATTTTTTTATTACATTGCTAAAAGAGGTGAAGTGAAATCTCATTGTAATTTTGGTTAGTATTTCTCTAATGACTTGTAATGTTTAGGATTTTCTCATGTTTATGTTGTTTATTTTGGTATCTTCTTTACAAAATGTCTATTCGAAGGAGGGAGGGAAGGATGGGAGGGGAGTATCATTATACTCTTAAAACTGTATATATGAAATACATGAAATGTGTTCACTTTATACAAATAAAAAATAAAAATGAATTTATCTTAAAAGATGTCTATTCAAGGTCTTTGTCCATATTCAAATTGGATTGTCTCTTGGTTGCTAAGTTATATTAGACTCCTATTAGATATATGTATTGTGTTTTCTTCCTTTCTCTTTTGTAGCCCTCTAGATAATATCTTTTGATGCACAAAGGTTTTTAATTTTGCTGAAATAAAATCTAGGCATTTTTCCTTTATATGCTTGAATTTGGGGTGTCACATCTGTCGCTCCCCCTCTTCGTGGAGGAACGACACAGGACCCTGCGCTGTTCTTTTGTCTGCTCGGCCCTCCCCGGGTTTGCTGCTGGTTCTTCCCGGGTTGGCTACCGTCCCTTCCACCTCCGTGGAAGGGCGGTTCCCCCTGGCTACTTTCCCCACTTCCGCAGGGGAGCGGCACACCGCCGGCCGGCTCTCTCGGGGGCTGCACAGGTGTTCCCTCAGATGTTCCCCAGTGCATATTGTCTCTCTCCTCCTTTATAGTCCTCTTCCACCAATCCCAACTCTGCTACCCACAACGCCGAGTACGCTGCTCTCCTCCAATCAGGAGCAGGTCCTACAGTTTATTGGTTGAACTGGAGGCAGCTGTGTAGAAGCTGTTTCCCTTCTCAGTGCCATATTGTGGGAAAGCAGATGCATAGAATAAGTCTTAATTCTAGTAACTTAGTCTAGTCCGAGTTGCTCCCCACAACATCTAAGAAACCATTTCCTAATTGAAGGTTGCAACCACCTCATGAATTTTTCATAAGAGTTTAGTATCTTTTTTATTATTATTTTTTTTTTTTGACAGCCAGAGTTAGACAGTGAGAGAAAGAGACAGAGAGAAAGGTCTTCCTTCCGTTGGTTCACCCCCCAAAATGGCTGCCACGGCTGGCGCGCTGCACCGATCAGAAGCCAGGAGCCAGGTACTTCCTCCTGGTCTCCCATGCGGGTGCAGGGCCAAAACACTTGGGCCATCCTCCACTGCCTTCCCGGCCACAGCAGAGAGCTGGACTGGAAGAGGAGCAACCTGGACACAATCCATCACCCCAACTGGGACTAGAACCCGGAGTGCTGGCGCCGCAGGCGTAGGATTAGCCTAGTGAGCCCTGGCGCCAGCCTAGTTTTATTTCTTATGTTCAGGTTTGAATAGCTTTTGTGCTTATTTTGTATATGATGTGAGAGAGGAGCCCAATTTCACTCTTTTGTAAAGGTATATCCAGTTGTCCCAGCACAATGTGTTGAATAGACTATTCTTTCTCACATTTACCCATCTTGCCTTACTTGTCAAAATCAGTAACCCATAAATGTATAGCTTTGTTTCTGAACACTCATTGCTATTCCATTATTCTATGTGTTCATTCTTTTAAAAATATATTTTTTTTATTTGAAAGGTAGAGTGACAGAGAGAGAGGGAGAATGAGAAAGAGAGCAAGAGAGAGCAAGAGAGATAAAATTTTTCATCTGCATCTGCTGTTTCCCTCCCCAAATGCCTGCAACAATCAGACTGGGTCTGGCTAAAGCCATGAGCAAGGAACTCCACACAGGTCTCCCATGTGGGTGGCAAGAACTCAAGTACTTGAACCATCACCTGCTGCTTCCCAAGCATATTAGCAGGAAACAGTAAATAGAATATCCATGACTCTGTCAATTCAATTTGGGATGCAGGGGTCTCAAGTGTACCCCTCTGGGCCAAAACACTCAGGCGCTGTGAATCTCCAGATTTTCTTTTTCAACAGTATCGTGGCTACTCCCTTGTATTTCTATAAAATGTTTAGGATCTCTTTGCCAGTTCCTGAAAGTAAAAAATTTCATCTGGATTTTCATAAGAATTGTATAAATCTGTAAGTGAATTCAAACAGAATTGTGTTTTTTATATTATATCTTTTTTTTTTTTTTTGACAGGCAGAGTAGACAGTGAGAGAGAGAGACAAAGGTCTTCCTTTTCCATTGGTTCACCCTCCAATGGCCGCCGCGGCTGGCCCACCATGCTGATCCGAAGCCAGGAACCAGGTGCTTCTCCTGGTCTCCCATGCGGGTGCAGGGCCCAAGGACTTGGGCCATCCTCCACTGCACTCCCGGGCCACAGCAGAGAGCTGGCCTGGAAGAGGGGCAACCGGGACAGAGTCCGGTGCCCCGACTGGGACTAGAACCCGGGGTGCTAGTGCTGCAGGTGGAGGATTAGCCTATTGAGCCACGGCACCGACCTATTATATCTTCTAATACATGAACATACTATGTGTTTCCATTATTTTATTATTATTATTATTGTTATTTGAAAGGCAGAGTTATATATAGAGAGAGAGACAGAGATATCTCCCATCTTCTGCTTTACTCCCCTAAATGGCCACAATGGCAGGGTCTGGGGCAGGTCAAAGCCAGGTGCCTAGAGCTCCAGTTTGTTCTCTCAAATAGGTGGCAGGGACTCAATGGCAGCTGGGATTTGTACATTGATCTTATGTTACAAAACATTATTGATAATCCTCTGCCTGTGGCACTGGCACACCGGGTTCTAGTCCTGGTTGGGGCGATGGATTCTGTCCCAGTTGCTCCTCTTACAAGCCAGCTCTCTGCTGTGGCCCGGGAGTGCAATGGAGGATGGCCCAAGTGCTTGGGCCCTGAACCCCATGGGAGACCAGGAGAAGCACCTGGCTCCTTGCTTCGGATCAGTGTGGTGCGCTGGCCGCAGCGGCCATTGGAGGGTAAACCAACAGAAAAAGAAGACTTTTCTCTCTGTCTCCCTCTCTCTGTCTAACTCTGCCTATAAAAAAATTATTGAATTCGTTGAATAGCTATAAATTTTGTAGTTCATTTCTTCATATTTTCTCTGTATAAACATTACCTGTACTGAAAGATAGTTCTATTTCTCCCTTTCAATATAAAATTGTCTTTTTTTCCCTTACATAATTTCCCTGGCTTGCATTTCCAGTAAAGTTTTAAATAGAAGGAGCAAGAGTGGCCATCCTACTGCTATTCTTGACTTTAGGAGAAAGTTTTTAGTCTTTCACCATTAGATATACTGTTAGATGTCTCTTCTATAACATGATTTATACCCATGTTTTGATGCAATCATATTTTTCATTCTAATCTAATAAGATACATCTCATTAGTAGATTATGCTGTGCTGAAATACATTGTGCACGTGTGATAAACTGTATTTTGTTAACAGAGTATGTGTTTCGAAAATATAGTGTTGTGCTTGATTAATCACATCCACTCAGTGTGGAACTGAAAGGAGCCTGGGTTAACGCCTGTGTGAGCACAGATGAGTTTGACCACAGCAATTGCTTTCCAAGGTGAGGGGAACTGTGAGCCAAGGTATTTGATCACTCAGGGCTTTTCTCTACAAAATGCAAGCTAAAACAATGCCATCCAACTCCACGTAGATTTTTGGTGATTGAAAAAAGTAATGTATGTGAAGTGCTCTAAGTGTTTACTATTATTGCAATTCATTAATACTAATGTTTTTTCAGAAAGATAATTAGTATTAAGGTTTTTTTTTTTTTTATGTTTTTGACAGGAAGAGTGGACAGTGAGAAAGAGAGAGAGACAGAGAGAAAGGTCTTCCTTCACCATTGGTTCACCCTCCAATGGCCGCTGCGGCCAGCACACTGCACTGTTCCAAAGCCAGGAGCCAGGTGCTCCTCCTGGTCTCCCATGCGGGTGCAGGGCCCAATAACCTGGGCCATCCTCCACTGCATTCCCGGGTCATAGCAAAGAGCTGGCCTGGAAGAGGGGCAACCGGGACAGAATCCGGCGCCCTGACTGGGACTAGAACCCGGTGTGCTGGCGCCGCAGGCAGAGGATTAGCCTATTGAGCCCCGGCACCGGCCAGTATTAAGTTTTTCTTTCTGTCCTTTTTCTGTTCTGTTTGCTTTCAACAAAATTCTATCCTTAGAAAGCTTGTCAGCTGTTCACTTTTATTTGTCAAAAAAATATCTATTATTCCTTTCTCTGAAAATTATCCTACATTGTAGGAATCATTGCTTTCTGGAAGATTTCCTAATACTTGCTTATACAACATTCTGAACTTAGAATATTTTGTGGTGCTTCTTATTGAAGATTTATTTGCTCTAGTGATGTTAGAAATATCTAGATGTTGTCTTTTTTTGTTAAATTTAAATATTTTTGGTAGAAACTTTTTAATCTGTTTATTAATGTTTTTTAAAGATTTATTTATTTATTTGAAATATTTGAAAGAGTTACAGAGAGAGAAGGAGAGGCAGAGAGAGAGAGAGAAAGGTTTTCCATCCTCTGGTTCACCCCCCAATTAGCCACATGGCCAGAGTTGTGCCGATCTGAAGCCAGGAGCCAGGCTCTTCCTCTGGGTCTAACACGTGGGTGCAGGGGCCCAAGGACTTGGGTTATCTTCTACTGCTTTCCCAGGTCTTAGCAACTGGATCAGAAGTGGAGTAGCCGGGTCTGGAACTGGTGCCCATATGGGATGCCGGTGCTTCAGGCCTGGGCGTTAACCCTCTGTGCCACAGTGCTGGCCCACTGTTTTTTAATTTTAAGTTGTCTATAATTTCTTGTGTTGATTTTAAAATTTTAAATATATCGTGCCAGCACTGTGGCTTACTAGGCTATTCCTCCGCCTGCGGTGCCTGCACCCCGGGTTCTAGTCCTGGCTGGGACACCGGGTACTACTCCCGGTTGCTCCTCTTCCAGTCCAGCTCTCTGCTGTGGCCCGGGAGGGCAGCAGAGGATGGCCCAAGTGCTTGGGTCCCTGCACCCATATGGGAGACCAGGAGGAAGTACCTGGCTCCTGGCTTTGGATCGGCACAGCGCTGACCGTAGCAGCCATTAGGGGAGTGAATAAACGGAAGGAAGACCTTTTTCTCTGTCACTGTCTATAACTCTCTCTCTGTCTTTCTCTCTCACTGTCTAACTCTGCCTGCCCAAAAAAAAAAAAAAAAAAAAAAAAAAAAAAAATCTTAAATATATCAATTATTTTCACTTTGTTCAAGCCCTATGTTGTTTTGGAGTTTCTTATTTGTTTATTTGAAAAACAGGCAGACAGACAGATGGAAATCTTCCATCCGCTGATTCCCACCCCAAATGCCTGAAACAGCCAGGATGACCCAGGCTGAAGGTAGGAGTTGGGAACTCCACCTGGGTCTTTCATGTGGGTGATGTGAACCCAAGCACTTCAGCCATCAGCTGCTATCTCCCAGGATGGCAAGAAGCAGAACTCGGGAGTGGAGCCGGGCCTTGGGTGTAGGCACTCTGGTATGGAATGTGGGCATCCTGCACAGCGTCTCGAGGGCGCCCCCAAACGCCTGTCCAGGAGAGTTCCTTCGCCCTTTTGCTTTCATTGGGTCTGGTGCTCACGCCCTTCACTTCACCTTCCTCCCTGCTATGCACTTCTGTTGTATCTTGGGCCCAAATGAAGGCTTATACTTATTTTTTTAAAGATTTATTTATTTACTTGAAAGTCAGAGTTACACAGAGAGAGAAGGAGAGGGAGACAGAGAGAGACAGAGAGCGAGGTCTTCCATCCACTGGTACACTATCCAGTTGGCCTCAACGGATGGAGCTGTGCCGATCTGAAGCCAAGAACCAGGAACTTCTTCCAGGTTTCCCATAGATGCGGGGGCCCAACAACCTGGGCCATCTTCCACTGCCTTCCCAGGCCAAAGCAGAGAGCTGGATGGGAAGTGGAGCAGCCGGGACTTGAACCAGCATACATATGGGATGCTGGCACTGCAGGTAGGGGTTTAACCTTGTACACCACAGCGTCGGCCCCTACACTTATATTTTTATGTTTGCATTGTTTGTATTTACCTTGTATACATACCTTGTATGTATGAGTATATGTATCTCTATAATCTGTAAGGCATGGATTAAAGTTTAACCTCAGTGTTCTTAGTAACTGTAAGTACTTATTGGTTAAGTGACAAACATTTCAAGAATACTACACTAATTATGATTCCATTTTTAGATTGCACATATTTATATGTATGGAATGAATCTAGATTTAAGAGCATCACAACATTAATATTTATTATCTCTGTATAGTTAATTAGAGGTGATTTTATTTATCTTATCTGCAATTTTACATTTCTTTGTAACAACCATAAATTACTGATTTCCACTTTAAGAGAAATGAAAAAAAGTCTTTATTTTCCAAAATCATTCCTTCTAATTATATCAATCATTTTCTCAAGGCTTCAGTGATTTGCTGTTGCCTAAAGGATAGATTTTAAGTTCTTTATTCTAATATTCAAAGTTCTGTGTCAGCTGGCACCAGCTGCATTTCCAGTCTTATGGCCTAATTCTCACTCTCACAACAGCAGTTCTAGCCAAATGCCTTCACCAGCTGTTCCTACAAATTTCCCTCTCCCATCTTCCTACTTCTGTCCCATTTTTCTGGGCTACCCAACTCACAATAGCTCTATGACTTTTTCAGTCTATGCAAATTCTACCTATTCTCCAAAATTAAATTTGTTCTATGCATCATTCCTAAAGCCTTCTAGAAAAACAAAATCTAATGAGAACTTCTCTCCTTTGAAAAACGTAAGGACAATGTGGCCTCACTAGTCTTTAATCTCCTACTGCATGGGCATTGCTTCTAGTGGCATTAACTCAGGGTTGCATGTACTTTACTGTAGTCTTGGAGCTGCTCAAAACAGCCCAGCCAGGAGGATGAGTGGGGGCCAATATCCAGCTAGGCTAGCATATGCTAATTCCCCAGGCCATGTGCCAGGGAAGAACACTGTACCCACCCAGAGAAAGGAATGACTTTTTAAAAAAGTTTTCACCCAGAGAGGAAGTCATTTGGCCATTAGAGCCTGCCCAGAGAAAACATCCATCTTTCAGTTCTCCATACAATACTCTGCTTAAATTAGTAGTTCTATAGCAACATTTTTAATGGTTTGTATCTGTTCTACAAGCACACACACACAAATCATGTTCTAGAATCTGTTGTACATTTCAGATCACCTAGCATAATGCCATAGGAATATTTTTATGAATAAACATCTTACATTCAGATATTTTATAGCAGGAAAATGTAACCTCAGGGGCTTCCCTCAGATGGATTTTTACATTTTAAGCAAACTGTAGTTACAGACATTGCCACATAGCTTTCTAAATATCAGTAAGGACACTAGAATAGGGAAGACATTGTGTTAATACTCAACATAGCATTTTACTCATATTCAGACCTATTATAGCCTATATTTCTTGTTTTAGTGAAAATACAAGCGTTTTCTCTAAGCAGTAACAGTAACTAATACTATTAAGAACTGTTTTACAGGTTTCAAGTACATCATTCCCAGAAAATAATCATCTTTTTTCTATTTCTGATTTGATGCCTAGCATGGTGCTTGGATTAATAGTCATCCAGTCAACACCAGTTAAGTGGATAAAATAAACACATTGCTAACCATCACTGTATGTACAAGACAGACATTATTCACTTTAATATATGAATGAACATATTGAGATTGGACAGGTAAAGAAAAGAGTCAGCGGCTGGCAGGTGGAATATTCTCTACTACATCACCCCAAGGGCACTGAGGAAATCACATTTCCCGTTAAGCAGCTTAATAAACAGTGCACTTCACTGTAAAAGTCATCTAAGTATAGTCTCTTCAGTAGAGATAAATGACATTTAACTAAAATTATTTTTCTCCAAATCAGAAACTTTTTCTGGTAGGGGCTATACTCTCTGCATTTATTGTTCATAAAAGCATACAGATTGAGCATCCCTAATCTAGAAGTCCTAGATTACAAAATGCCTCCAAATCTTAACCTTTTTGAGCATTGACATCATGCCAAAAATGGAAAATTCCAAATCGTATCTCATGTGCTGAGTTGCAATCAAAACAGAGGTACAGTAAAATATCATATAAAATTACCTCCAGGTTGTGTAGATAGGGTGTGTACGCAGCATAAATGAATATCATGTTTAGACTTGGGTCTCCTGTTCAACATATCTCATTACCTACATGCCAATATTCCAAAATCTGAAAAAGTACAAAATCTGTAACACTTCTGTCTGCAAGCATTTTGGATGAGAGAGACATTCATGTTGTACAAGGCACAGGGTCAGGCAGGTGATAGAGCACCCTGCAAAAAGCAATGACTAAAAATACACTTGGCTTCTTTTTGACCAGTGTATTAGAGATGGCCACCATGATGTCCTGCCTCTAGTGTGTTACTGGTTTGGATATCAACAAGGCTGCCCTGTTTATCTATGGATATTGTAGAAGAATAGGCTGGAGAGAGCTGTCCACAAGGGTGTGATGCACAGTCCAACCATGCATTGCTGCAGGTGGCAGACTTCACAGTGAGCTTGCACAGGGTGTATTCTACACATTGACACCAAAACTACTTTTCTTCTAAGAATCAGAGAGGCAGTCAAGCTAGAAACCTTATGGCCTCTAAATTGTCTCTCCTGGCAGTAGCTTCTAGGGAATTCTGAACTAAACTAAATGCCCATCTGTCAAAACTGCACAAGTCCTTTGCTCCTGTGTAAGTGAGCACCTATAAGTGCTCCCTTCATCTGAACTGTGACCTCTTTTCCAAGTCGCTTTCTCTTGATTATGCATATTCTCATTCAGGCACTTAAGTCTTTGGAAGGATCTGGGGATACGCAAATGAAAAGTTCTCCAGCAGAATCAAAAGATGTAAGAACCCACTTTACGGATGAAGCAGCTGCGGCACTGAGCTGGAAAGAGACATGAGCAGAGGAAAAAAAAATCAGTATTCTGAAGCCACTGCTGCGTGCTTTCATGTTTGTTGTCTTCTCCTCCTCACATAATACTCTCACGATCTAGAGTGCACACCAACAGGACTCAGTCTGTCTTTCCTCCTCACCTGCTTAATCGTCTTCCCTTTCTTCAGATAAAATTAGCCTGATTTGTGTGTGTGTGTGTGTGTGTGCTGCTCTCACTATCTGCTTTATTTTACTTTCAATTGACAGATAATATTTGTACCTATTAATTGGGTACAATGTGATTACACACACACACATACATACACACACATACATATATATATTCTGCAGTGATCCAATCAGGGTAATTACTATATCCATCACCTCAAACATTCATCATTTCTTTGTGATGTAGTCATTCACAAAACCCTCTGTAACTACTTTGAAATACACATTACATTCTTGTTAACCTTCCTGTGTCCTAAGGGATATGGAAACTTAATTCTCCTACCTAACCTTCACATTGCATCCATTGTTCCCTCCTTTGCCCTCTGCCTTCCTCAGCCTCTGGTACAACTGTTCTATTCCCTGTCTCCATGAGATCATCTTTTCTTGATGCCACATATGATTGAGAATGGACCTGTTGTGATGGTCTCTATTCATTTGAATACACAAAGATTAGGGCTCATGGATCATGTTTGCCTACTTTTGCAGGATGCATCTGTGTCTCATCAAGGACCAGAAAGGAGGAGGCACCATGATTATCACATGGATTTTGAACCCTACCCGGAGACTCTGTAAAACCCCAGAAGAGGTCATTGCTGTGTCTTGGTGAGTAAAGCCTCAGCCTGCAGCACCAGCTTCCCCTATGGGTGCCAGTTCAAGTCCCAGCTGGTCCACTTCTGATCCAGCTCCTCATTAATGCAACAGGGGAAGCAGCAGAAGATGGTCCAAGTACTTGGTTCCTTGCACCATGTGGGAGACTCGGAAGAAGCTCCTGGCTTCAAATCATCTCAGCTCCGGCCATTGTGGCCATTTGGAGAGTAAACCAGTAGACGGAGATCTCTCTCTCTAATTCTGCTTTTCAAGTAATAAATCTTTTTTTTTAAGATTTAATTATTTATTTGAAAGGCAGAGTTACAGAGAGGCAAAGGGAGGGAGAGAGA
Source organism: Oryctolagus cuniculus (assembly GCF_964237555.1). Lineage (NCBI taxonomy): Eukaryota > Metazoa > Chordata > Mammalia > Lagomorpha > Leporidae > Oryctolagus > Oryctolagus cuniculus. The sequence continues at coordinate 125,914,878 of NC_091434.1, forward strand.
GAAAGAGAGTGAGGGAGATGGAGAGGGAGAGGTCTTCCATTCGCTGGTTCACTCCCAGATGGCCATAATGGCCTGAGCTAGGCCGATCAGGAGCCAGGAGCTTCTTCCAGGTCTTCCACAAGGGTGCAGGGGCCCAAGGACTTGAGACATCTTCTACTGCTTTCCCAGATCATATCAGAGAGCTGGCTCAGAAGTGGAGCAACTGAGACTTGAACTGGCATTCATATAGGATGCTGGCACTGCGGGTGGTGGCTTTACCAGCTACACCACCCTCCTCAAATAATAGATCTTCAAAAACAAAAGAAGAGAAAACAAAACAAAACAAAAAACCCAGCTTCATTCATGCTGCAACCCAACCCCATTTGTTTATTCAATTAAGGCACCAGCCCCTACCTCCTACACTGACACATGGGGAAGGCTCCCCTTTGGCTTCTGATAATGCTTGGGGACTCTTCTCTGGCCTTCTATCTCTCATCATAGGCAACTCTCTGGCTCACTCATGATAGGTATCTCTCCATGTGGGGTGGCTCATACTCATATGTGAATCGGTGTGCCCTCTTACTTTTAAATAATTCTGCCCCAACTTGTGCACTGTATATTGTCTCCCCTTCTGATTATTATTTCTGTGGAACTTAAGAAACTGGAGAAAAAATTAAGGAACCTAGGTCCACATCACTGACTTAGCTTAGATCAGACCTCCAAACACACTGCTTTCCTCCAGTTGGAAAATGGGCCAACTTTGTTATGCACTCTGTTCTTCACTCTTTAGAATTTTCAACTGGGAGTTGAATATAAATTCTTTCATTTGCAATCTTTCCCTAAGATTTCTAAGAAACACTGGGAACAATACTTTTTCAATGGAAAATGCCTCACTCTAACACCATAAACCTACATATTCAAGTTCCCTGGGGTTGACCCATGCCAGAAAACAATAACCACATAATAACATCTGAATCAGGACTACGTCAGAAACCTCACTAGCGAGAGGCTAATGAAGACAGGAGCAGGCGCCACAAGGCTCATTAATGCGCTGGCTCTTTCTGTGGAAGAAAATTCAGTGGTGACACCCTTGAGTCCTAATTTGAAAATGACCTCAAGTCATACTTCCTAAGGTGATGTTGAGAGGGCAACATTTCAAGAGCTCTTGATTAATGTGCAGAAGAGAATATTGTTAGTAGGTTTTTTGTTGTTGTTGTTAAGTGGTTTCTTTCTACTGCAGGTTTCTCAGAGCCTTAATATATTAATGCACACCTTTAATTTCAAAGAAGTTGGATGGCCAGTCTTTCTCCAGTTTCTTTGGACAAAAGTGATTACTTCCTGGAAACAGTGAGTAAGGGCTGTGAAATACCAAGACACATAAGTGTGGATATCTCACTATACTCGTTTTTTGCTAAAGGGTCAAAGTCTGAGCATACAGATTGTACTTATTTTCATTCGTTTGTGTGCAGAGTTGCTCTGTATGAGTTTTCATTGTCTCCCCTACTGATTAGCTATGTGAAGTGGAATAAATAATTCAACCTAACTGTTCCTCAGTTTACTTACCTGTAAAATAAGGACAATAATAGAACCTATCCCAAGGTTTTTTCACTATATATATATTTTTTTTTTTGACAGGCAGAGTGGACAGTGAGAGAGAGAGACAGAGAGAAAGGTCTTCCTTTGCTGTTGGTTCACCCTCCAATGGCCGCCACGGCCGGCGCGCTGCGGCCGGCGCACCGCGCTGATCCAATGGCAGGAGCCAGGAGCCAGGTGCTTTTCCTGGTCTCCCATGGGGTGCAGGGCCCAAGCACCTGGGCCATCCTCCACTGCACTCCCGGGCCACAGCAGAGGGCTGGCCTGGAAGAGGGGCAACCGGGACAGAATCCGGCGCCCCGACCGGGACTAGAACCCGGTGTGCCGGTGCCGCTAGGCGGAGCATTAGCCTAGTGAGCCGCGGCGCCGGCCAAGGTTTTTTCACAATGACAACTTGCAATGATAGATGCACTTGGGAGGCCTTGCTGCACAGATAACCACATTTATGTTCTGTTTGCCCCTTGTTAGTGCCTGGTGTGCACATCTGCTTTTCATCCTCATCTCCCACCTTCTGCCCAGGTGGATCTTCCTCCCCAACCATCAGACAGCACTGGGCTATTTTCACATTTGCTGGTCACTTGGAGAAGACTTGGCAAATCTCAATAAGTATTAACTAATAGGTACACAAATCCATTTTTACATGATACAAAATTCACAGTTAATTTAGACTATTTCATAACTTAATATATTTTAAAATGTATGAAACCTTCTATATACCTCTGAGTAAAAATAGTTGGCTTGATATTATTATATTTAAAAATATATGCCAATGATTAGTAAATATTTTCATTGTTGTTAAGTTTCACAAATATACATAAGTTTCTCACATTGTTAGTCCTACAAAGCCTTTCTCCAGAATATCCCCAAGGGTCAGAGGTCCTTGGAAAGCTGGAGAACTTAACATAGTGACTAAACTTAACTTGCATGTTTAGTCACCATGGATTCTATGGACACTAATTACAAGCACAGGTCCCTTTAAAAAACGTTAATTGCTTCACTAACTCCCATCAGTTGAGATCCTAGCACATGCATGGTTCTTCATACATACAATTTTTTAAAAAGATTTATTCATTTGCTTGAAAGACAGAGTTATTTAGAGACATACAGGGAGTAAGATCTTCCTTCTGCTGGTTCACTCCCGAAGTAGCCACATCAATGGGAGCAGGTGCCAGGCCAGGCCAAAGCCAGGAGCCTGCATCTCTACCTGGGTCTCTCACACGGATGGCAGGGGCTCAAACACCTAGGCCATTTTTTCGTTGCTTTCCCAGGATCATTAGCAAGGAAGTGGACCAGAAGTGGAGCAGCCAGGACTCAAACTGGTGCCCATATGGGATGCCAGTGTTGCATGCTGGCTTTGCTGCTCCACAATGCCAGGCCTTCACACATGATATTTATAGCTATTATATTGGTCACACATGATCAGTAATGGCACTTTTAGATAAGGAAACTGAGATTCGAGGTAGTTCCACAATTAGTATCTTGTATAATTTAGATTGTAAGCCAGTGCTACTGAGCACTGCTCACACTATCATGCTGTCCTGCATTACCTTTCCTGTGGGGAGATGGGCAGGTCAGCAACCCAGGCTGACTCAACCAAACTAAAGGCCACCCAGCAAAGATATGGAGTTTGCCCATGACTTCATATAGTTCCTGTTGTCCTGTACTTTCAATGTTGTCAAGTTTGAGGAAAAAAATGCTAAAGTTATTTTCTATTTTGTACTCATTTTGAAATAAATCTATTTAACACACAAATCAATAGTACCTCTTGACTGGATCATGTGAGGGCTGTGTACTTAGTTGCTGTCCTTGTTTCAACAGGTGGGAATTGCCCAGGCATGTGAACAGTGACTCTTTCAGGAGCAAATAAAATGCTTCAGACCATACTCACTAATGTCTGTAGTATTCTTAGGATTTCTAAGGAGATGCCTAACTATACATTTAAACTAGATAGATAGAATTCAACAGATACAATATTAATGAAAGGGTCAATTGGTTAAGTTAACCAGGATTTCTTTTTGTCATTGTTTTTTTTTTTTTTTTTTTTTTTTCAGGTGAAAGCAGGTTTGAGGAAAGAAGCCCGCAGACTCATTTATTTCAGTTGGTACAACATCTTATATAGCCAAGACCAGCCAATCCGGTCAAGGGGCAGTCTATGCCCCAACCAATCACAGCCTGTTGCCAGGAAGTTTCCAATGCCATCCAATCACAGCCTGTTGTCAGGCAGGCTCCATTGCCAGGTGGGATTCAAAACCATCCAATCATAGCCTGTTGTCAGGCAGGCTCCATTGCTAGGTGGGATTCAAAGCCATCCAATCACAGCCTGTTGCCAGGCAGGCTCCTTTGCCAGGTGGGTTTCAAAGCCATTCCTGAGTAACTGATGCTCGCTTGCCAGCGGCCACCTTGGCATGGCCTTCTCATTCCACCAGAGCTGTAAGGTTCCAGGGTTCACACAAACTCACTTCATTTAGAGACAGGAGAGGACACCAGGGTCCTGGCTACTGACCCAGTTCACATCCTGTGGGCCACAAGTTACTGGTCTCAGACACTCAACACTTTCCAGCTTTCAAGGAGTTCCAGGGTCCTCCTGAAGCCTCTTCTGATGAGGGAAGTTCACAGAGCAGCAGTGGCTAAAACACCTGAGACCTCACTCAGCAACAAACCCAGAAAGCCTTGTAATGGGATGTCAGAAAAGAAGACCCTGAGTGGTTCAGCAGCAATGCCCTAGAGTGCCTGATTTTGCGAGTGGGAGGGAGGTTATGAGGAGAAAAGATATTATAATTCAAAAGTTGTACTTTGGAAATTTATATTCACCAAACAAAAGTCAAAAAAAAAAAGATTGTCCTAACTACAAACACACATATCATGAGAAAAGATACACCCAGGGCCGGCGCCATGGCTCACTTGGTTAATCGTCTGCCTGCAGTGCTGGCATCCCATATGGGCATTGGGTTCTAGTCCCAGTTACTACTCTTCCAGGCCAGCTCTCTGCTATGGCCCAGGAGTGCAGTGGAGGATGGCCCAAGTGCTTGGGCCCTGCACCCACATGGGAGACCAGGAGAAGCACCTGGCTCCTGGCTTTGGATCGGCGAAGCACCAGCTGTAGCGGCCATTTGGGGAGTGAAGCAGCAGAAGGAGGACCTTTCTCTCTGTCTCTCTCTCTCTCTCTCTCTCTCTCACTGTCTATAACTCTACCTGTCAAAATAAAAAAAAAGAAAAGATACATCCAATAAAAATCACTCCTTCTTTTTGTCATTGTTGTTAAGCTTTATTTATTTATTTAAAGGCAGAGTGACAGAGAGAGAAGGAGAGAAAGAGAGACATTTTCCAACTGATGTTTCAGTCCCCTAAAAGCTTGGGCTGGGTCTGGCCAAAGCCAGAAGTCAGGAACTCCATCTAGGTCTTCTACATGGGTAGTAGGGGTCGAAGATCTTGAGCCATTGTCTGCTGCCTTCTGAGGTGTGTTAGCAGAAGACTGGATTGGAAGTGAAATAGCCAGGATTCAGACAGGTACTCTGGCAAGGGATGTGGGCATTGCAAGCAGTGGCTTCACCCACAGCACCACAATGCCCACCTCTATCAGGGTTTCTCACTTCATGATATCGTATGTGAAACTTATGCCTACCTCAGTGGCCATAAATCACTAATTACAGAATAGATAATCATGTTTTCAACCTTTGTGTTAATATTTTGTGTTCACATTATAATAAACAATCAGCTAATTTGTGCTAGCTTTGTCTTAAGCATTGGGGGTATATCAATCCTAGCGTGAATGAAGCTGATATTTAATTGGGAAGAGAAGGATAAATTAGTACATGTGACACACACAATGCACATAATATCACCTTGTGTAAGGAGGTAATAAATGCTATAGAGAAAAAGAAAAAAAGGAAGAAAGAGAGAAAATTGCAAAAAGAAGTGCAACTTTCAAGTGTGGCCAGAACAATTACTATGAGATAGGTCTTTGATTCGTTCGTTCTTTTTGCCTTCTGTTTTTCTTTTCTTCTTTTTTTTTTTTTTTTTTCTGCTGCTGTTGTTTACTCTTTTTGTTTGGTTTCAAAATTTGAAGGAAAACAAGGAATCATGCATACTGTCATTGGCAAATGGCTTCCCCTCAAAGAGAAACAATATGTGAAGAGCTGTGATGATACCTCACGTGTTAGAGGAAGAGCCAAGGGTCAGCGTGACAGTAAGTAACTGGGAAGGAGAATGCAATAGAGGAGGTCGGTGGTTACAGAAGCCTGGACCTTGCTGGTCTTGAAGTCAACCTTAAAGATGGGCACTGTCACAGGGCCGATGGCATGCCAGTGGAAGGCTTTTAGAGGAATGATTAAGAAGGATGATGGGGATCTTTCTTTTCCTAATTCAGCTGTAAGAAGTTGCAAGAGACTGGCACGTACATCTTTATAACTAAATAAATACAGGTAATTGTAAAACACAGAGCATATATGATCTAAGTTCAGAAAGGACTACTGGATCCCTAGGGATACTTTTATATCTGGGTTGAGAGCCAGTATGAACAAACATAGAGAATACTAAGGAGAACATCCTAACTTAAGATCAAACGTAATGGTCCTGTGAAGGCTGGCATGAGGAATTAACACTCTGAGGAGGCCCAAACCAAAGGTGTCTGCAACCACCAGTATATTCTTTCTTTATAGGCCCATTTCTGCAGGCAGGATTTCAGCAAAGGCTCTGGAACAGTTAGATGAAATAGACAGTCTACCCATGAATACCAAGATCCTCACTAAAAGTAAGACATGAAGAAAGTAACTATAGTAAATGTAAGGATACTTCAAAAAGTTCATGGAAAAATGTAATGAAAAGAAAATGCACATTTCTAATGAACTTTTTGAAGACCTGTGGTGTATTAGCTCTTCATTACTATGACTAAAACACCTAAGGTGAGCTATCCAGGAAGGATTTTTGTTCATGGTCTAAAGGTTCATGGTCCAGGATCAGTTGAGTCTATTAGTCCAGTGTCTGGCAGAGGCTAGCAGAATATGTGAGGACCAACCAGTGTTGAGTCAAGAAGCAGAGAGACAAGGAGCACAGGCTTCATTTATTTTCCCTAGGTCACCTCCTTATAAAGCCATTGCGATTTAATCATAGGGCTCCATCTCCAAAACCTAATCCAATCCGATTCCTTTTCAAGGCCCAGTCTTCAGACACCATGATTGGATCAAGCCGCCATCCTTAATCCATCAACTGTTAATCCATTAACATTAACATAAAGCTTTGAGATTTCAATGTCTGCCTGAGTTTAGGGAGCCAAATTTTGTAATAATAACTATGTGCATAGTTATAAATGTGTATGAATATATAATAATATAAAAATCCTGTACAAACTATAACTATGCATAAAGTTATAACTGTATATAAATATATATAACTATATAAAATATTGTACAAATTATAATTTTGTATATATATGGGAAAAGGGAAGGTGATATATATTATCAGATAAGGAATTTTGGCAACACAAAAGAAACTACAAAGAGGAAGCAAATAGTTTACAACTAAAAACAAAAATACATCATAAATGAGAAGTAATTTGATGAACTTTCCAGGAGACAACACAGCAAGACAAAGGATCAGAAAACTGGCATTCAAAGACAAAAGTGATGAACAGGCCATCTGGGACTCATGGAAAAATATGAAATTACATGGTCCAACGTGTGTAATTGGAGTCTAAGCACTAAACGTGAAGAGCTTGTAAAAGAATATTTTTTAAACATTTTAAACATATTCATTTAAAAGGTAGAGTTACAGAGAGAAGGAAACACTCACACACACACACACAAACACAGAGAGAGAGAGAGAGAGAGAGAGAGATCTTCCGTCCATTTGTTCACTCCTCAGATGGCCACAGTGGCTAGTGCTGGGTCAGGCTGAAGCCAGGAGCTAAGAGTTTCATTTGGTCTCCCACATGGGTAGCAGAAACTGAAATCCTTGGCCCATTTCCCACTGCTTTTCTCAGGTCGTATGCAGAGAGTAGGATTGAAGGTGGAGCAACCAGGACACCAATTGGCGCTACAATGGGGTATGTGGCTATGCCACAATGCCAGCTACAGAATTTATGTATTTATTTATTGCTGATGAAATCAACCACTAATTCAAGAAACCCTACAAACAATAAACCAGATAAACACAAAGAAAATCACATCTAGGCATATCAGACATTTACTTCTGAAAATGTAAAATCTGAAAAAAGTAAAAAGTCAGCCATAAGTTTAGAAATATTATTTTCAGGAGAATGAAATGATTGATTCCTGATTAGAAAGAATAGAAACCAAAATACTAGGTAATGGAATCATTACGTAAGGCATTAAGTAGTCAACATATAATTTTAAAACCAATGAACATATTTTTAAAAACTAACAGGGTGATTAAAGTCATTCTTATGGCAAATGGAAGCCATTTAAAATAATTTTCGGAATAAAGGAAAAAAATCATAGTATCATAAATTAATATAGAACAATATTTGACAGAATTCAAAGCCTACTTGTAGCAAAATTCCTCAGTGAATTAGGAATCAAGAGGAATTTCATCAACTTGCTGAGGAGCATATATAAATGAGCTACAATTAGGTATCTACTTACTGGCAAAAGAATGATTTCCTTCCATATAAAATGAGGATCAGATCAAGGATATCTGCCCTGAGCATGGTACTAGGAGAGTACTACTACTACTGCTAATAACAATAATAATAGTAATAAGAAGTTGGTAAAAATATCAAGGACTAATATTTCTGTGGATTGATAAATATGGTGTAGCACTGGTGGAGAAATGACATGTAGATCAATGAAACAGAACAGAAAGTCCAGAAATAGGCCTACATAAACATGCTCAGCTGGTATATGACAAAAATACAAAAGCAATTCCAAAGGATGATTTTTTTTAAAAAATGACTCTGGAGCAATTGGGGACTGAGGAAGAGAGAAAGAAAGATAGATGAGAAATGATAGATAGAAGACAGATAATAGATAGATGATAGATGATAGTGATAAATAGAGAATCGAGATTTTTTAGGGGTTTTGGTAAAATTCTGACTACAATGGGTGCAAGGAAAAACTAGAGAAAGGCATTGAAAAGCGTGAAGCACAGAATATGCATTAGAGTAGTTTTATGGGATGTTACAGAAAGAATTGTGAAGGATCAGAAAAAGGCAAGAGAGTGATGTCCATGTAAGAAAAACAAAGAAATGAAAAACCCTAACCTTATTCCTTACTTAAACACCAATAAATTGAATGAACCAAGTTACCTGATTTCAATTTTAAGCTGCTGCTTTCCCACCATTTACTCTTGAGCACCTTGCTTAAGCAATTTTTTCCAGGAGTCTCTCCAGCTCCTCGCAACTGCAAGCATAGTTATCATTTCTCTCCTGTTATCTCAAAACAAATTTCAGTTAACTCTCCTTTAAATTCACCTCCCAGAGCCAGCGTCGTGGCTCATTCGGTTAATCCTCCACCTTTGGCGCCGGCATCCCATATGGGCGCAGGGTTCTAGTCCCAGTTGCTCCTCTTCCAGTCCAGCTCTCTGCTGTGGCCCGGGAAGGCAGTGGAGGATGGCCCAAGTGCTTGGGTCCTGCACCCCATGGGAGACCAGGAGAAGCACCTGGCTCCTGGCTTCGGATCTGTGTAGCTCCGGCCGTAGCTGCCATTTGGGGAGTGAACCAACGGAAGGAAAACCTTTCTCTCTGTCTTTCTCTCTCACTGTCTAACTCTATCTGTCAAATAAATTTAAAAAAAAAATTTTTTAAAAACTAAGTTCACCTCCCTAAGATTCTTAGAACGCTCTTTGCAGAAGGCTGTCTGTGAGACCTGGTCCTCACCATCTCTAACATGGATAACAGCTGTGACCTATTATTACCTATAGAGTTCTCAAATCCCTCTGATATATATCGTATTCTGATCTAGATTATATGTTCTTAGAGAGGTAACATGAGTATTGAATCCATTCCATTCTTTTGTATTCATCCCAATCTAGTATTTCTTCATGAAAGAAATTAACTCAGTCTTTACTCCATTCATATAATAGATGCTATTTGATTCTGTGAGGGAGATATTGGGAGAATATAAAATTCTAACCTGTGAGTCTAATGAAATGGATTGCCTTCTTGGATAATTCCAAGTAATCATCTTTTTATTCTAAATGTCTTTAATTGCTCTCATACATCACACACCTAACGTTTACATGTGTATGTTAATATAATTGTTTTCCTCTCATCTATGTGCCTAGCTGTATCCAGCTAATTGAATAGAAACATGAGTAGCTGATGGCTGCTCGAGTCTATTCTTTAAGTTTGTGTAATTTGGCTGGTGCCGCGGCTCACTAGGCTAATCCTCCGTCTGTGGTGCCGGCACCCCCGGTTCTAGTCCTGGTTGGGTCGCCGGATTCTGTCCCGGTTGCTCCTCTTCCAGTCCAGCTCTCTGCTGTGCCCCAGGAAGGCAGTGGAGGATGGCCCAAGTGCTTGGGCCCTGCACCCGCATGGGAGACCAGGAGGAAGCACCTGGTTCCCAGCTTTGGATCGGTGCAGCACGCTGGCCATAGCCGCCATTTGGGTGGTGAACCAACCGAAAAATTAAGATCTTTCTTTCTGTCTCTCTCTCTCTCACTGTCTAACTCTGCCTGTCAAAAAATAAATAAATAAAATAAAAAAAGAAAGTTACATGAATTGATTTATATGCATAATGGCCTTGTCTAAAAATTATCAGAGTCAGTGAACTCAGGGGTCTTCCATAGCCTTGGCAGCTCATGACAAGAGCCTAGGGTGATTACTGATGCCATAAACAAGAGTGTTAATTTGTTAAGTCAACAACAGGAGTCACTGTGCACTTACTCCTCATGTAGGATCTTTGTCCTTAGTGTGCTGTACATTGAGATTTAATGCTATAACTAGTACTCAAACAGTATTTTTCACTTTATGTTTTTGTGTGGGAGCAAACTGTTGAAATCTTTACTTAATGTATGCTAAACTGATCTTCTGTATATAAAGAGAAACGAAAATGAATCTTGATGTGAATGGAAGGGGAGAGGGAATGGGAAAGGGAAGGGTTGTGGGTGGGAGGGACGTTATGGGGGGGAAGCCATTGTAATCCATAAGCTGTACCTTGGAAATTTATATTCATTAAATAAAAGTTTAAAAAAAAATACTGAATCTGTTAAAAACCAATTAAAAATTAAAATTACAATTAAAAAAAAAAGTTTGTGTGATTCATCCGAGAAAGACTATCTCAATAACTCTTTAGAGATAGGCTTTTGTATATAGATGTTGGATGCAATAGTTTTGGTTTTTATTTTTATTTTTTAGATTTATTTTATTTGAAAGACAGAGTTATAGAGAAAGGTAGAGACAGAGAGAGGTCTTTCATCTGCTGGTTCACTCCCCAGATGGCCACAATGGCCAGAGCTGCAACAATCCGAAGTCAGGAACCAGGAGCTTCTTCCGGGTCTCCCACGTGGGTATAGGGGCCCAAGGCCTTGGGCCATCTTCTACTGCTTTCCCTGTCCATAGCAGAGAGCTGGATTGGAAGAGGAGCAGCTGAGGCTAGAACCGGTGCCCACATGGGATGCCGCCAGTGCTTTAGGCCAGGGCTTTAACCCATTATGCCACAGCGCTGACCTCAAATGTGAGTGTTGATGATAGATGTACTATCAGCTTGTCTGGGTTATAGGGAGCCCCACTACTTGAGTAAGCATTTCTGTGTGTATCTGAGAGAGTGTTCTGTAAGAGGTTAGTGTTATTTGTAGACCAGGTGAAACACATTACCCTCCCTTAGGTGAGTGAGAATCATCCAGTCTGTTGAGGAACTGAGTAGAATAAAAATGGTGGAAGAGTAGAGCATTAACTTTCTCAGCCTGACTCTTCAGTAGTGACATTAGTCTCTGTCTTCCCTTGGACATGGACTTACATAACTGGGGCCTCTGGCTCTCAAGGCTTCATATTTGGATGGGAATTTATTGGCTTACATAGATCTTATGCATGCAAATGATTGCAAAGCATATTGTGAGACTTATTGACTCTCCCTCCCTCTCTCTCTCTCTGTCTTTCTCTCTCCCCCACCCCCCTTTGATTCTGTTTCTGTAGAGAACCTCAATTAATATTATAGAGAAGGAAACTAAGCCATGGGTTCTTTAGGTCATTCATTAATTGTGTTTTGAGATGGTTCATACAAATGTAAACAATAAAATGTAGATAGCACTTCAATGGGAAAACAAGGTACATAAAAGGAAAAAACAAAGCTAAATTAGACCTCAAAAAATACAAAATATCTGCTCTATGACAGACCCATTGAATGGACAAAACACAAACTATAGGGAGAAAATATTTGCAAATTACACATTTAGCAAAGAACTAGTAATTAGAATTTATAGAGGACTCTGAAACTTCAAAAGTTAGGAAAAAAGAAAAAATCATTTAAGAGAATACACAGATGGTAAATAAGCACATGGAGATTTTCAACATTCTTAGCCATCAGGGAAATGCAAATCCAAACTACAATCAGATATTACTGCATACCTATCAAAATGGCTAAAACAACAACAACAAAAACAGCACAAACAGTGATAAGACTAAACATTGGCAAGGATAAGGGAGAAGTATATCCAGTCTCTCAAGATGTACACAATATAAACAGAAAATGGAATAAAGACCTAAATGTAAGACTTCACCTTTGAAACTATTATATGAAAACACAGGGGAAATGTTTCAGGATATTGGAATAGGTAAGACTGGTGTGTTTTTTTTTTTTTTAATCAGACCCTAAAAACAAAAAGCAGGAGCAAACTTAGATAAATGGAATTTCATCAAATTAAGGTGCTTCAGTGTAGCAAAGGAAATAATCAACAGAGTGAAGAGACAACCTACAGTGTGGGAGAAAATATTTGCAAATTATACATATAACAAAGGGTTAATAAGAGCAATGTATGAGGAACTCGGCAGCAAAAAAAAAAAAATCCTCACAAAATTCAATTTAAAAAGAAGGCATACTTTAGCTAGACATTTTCTATAAGGAAATATTCAAATTGCCAACAGGTCATGAAAAAAGGGTGGACATAACTGTCATCAGAGAATAGCAAACCTGAATCACAGTGAAATATCACCTCTCTCCATTTGCACTATTACCAAAGGAGAAAGGTAACATACACTGACAAGGGTGTAGAGAAAGTGAACTCTTGCACACTGTTGATGAGAATGTAAATTAGTGTAGTCATTGTGGAAAACGGTTTGGAAAATTGTCAAAAACTAAAATAGAGATACCATATGAGTATCCAATGACTGGATATATATCTAATGGAAATGAAATCAGTCTGTGGAAGCAACATCTGCATTCCTGTGTTTATTGCCATCTTATCCACAATAGCCAAGAAATGGAAACGACTTAAATGTCCATCCACTGACTAATGGATAAAGAAAATGTGGTACATATACATAGAATACTACTCAGCTTTCCCACTCAATATTTGCTTTATCAAGAAACTTAGCAAAGGTGTCTGTTTTTTTACAAAGCAATGAACATTAACTTTATAAGTAGTTTAATAAGCTATAAATTGTACACCTTCATACACTTTCATACTATATGAATTGTTTATTGAATGGCTGTAAGTGCTGATTTATGTTCCACATGAATCTAACAGTAAGCAAAAATTATAAAAACAACAAAGACAACAATAAATATTAACTTTTAAAGAATTCAAAATCTCATGAAGAAAGTGCACATTTAACAGAGAATCACACAAAACAAATTGAATTCAGCTGATGAAATAGGAATTATAAATGTAGTCACAGAGGCTAAAATGGATTCTCTGTGGAAGTGGTGATGGGGTGAAAACTGAGCTAGGGGATCCAGGGATGCAGTGGTGGGGTGAGGGCAGAGTTGGGGGAAGGGCAGAATTCCAGGGAATCCAACAGCCACCAAGACTGGGGCATGCAAGATGCATGTTTTGTACATCATAGTTAAACAGGAAACCATCCAAACAGAAACCAACAAGGTATTTTGTTGTCTTAGAGGGAGCTTCATGCAACATCAGACCAAGAGGCAATGCTATGCTACAGGCTGTCTTTTTAAGAGCCATTAAATTGAAGGTTTTTGAATACTTTTATTTCTCAGCAGAGAATTTGTGTGGATTTCTGTTTTTGAAAGACCTTTCTGGCTACCATAGCTAATATTCAATGAGAGCTGATGCCCTGAGGTGGGCATTGCTCTGAGAATCACACATGAATAGCAAATTTGATCCTCATGACAGTCTTATGAGTTTTGTATTCTTTTCCCCATTCTAACTGTGAAGAGATCGAGGGAGACATTAGTTGTCTCCTATTAACTGACTCACACAGTGACTGCACAGAGCAGACTCTTGGAGTTTGCCTTCAGCTCTCACAAGTATAACCACTAGGGTAACTATGCTCAGGTGTAAAAAGGATGGGAAGGAGAATGTAGATGTAAGTGGCTAGCTGGAAGCCTACTTTAAGAGTGAATCTACAGAACTTTTCATCCTACACATAAAACATTTACATTCTTCTCAGCAGTACATGGAACCTTCTCTAGGACTGACCACATACTAGTCCATAAAGCAAGTCTCAGCAAATTCAAAAGAATTCGAATCATACGATGCAGCTTCTCAGACCATAAAGGAATGAAGTTGGAAATTAGCAACTCAGGAATCCCTAGAGCATATGCAAACACATGGAGATTGAACAACATGCTCCTGAATGAACAATGGGTCATAGAAGAAATCAAAAGAGAAATCAAAACTTTCTGGAAGTAAATGAGGATAACTTCACAACATACCAAAACTTATGGGATAGAGCAAAAGCAGTGTTAAGAGGAAAGTTTATATCAATAGGTGCCTACATCAAGAAATTGGAAAGGCACCAAATAAATGAGCTTTCAATTCATCTCAAGGATCTAGAAAATCTGCAGCAAACCAGACCCAAATCTAGTAGGAGAAGAGAAATAATTAAAATCAGAGAGCAAATCAACAGGATTGAATAAAAAAAATACAAAAAAATCAGCCAAATGAGGAGCTGGTTTTTTGAAAAAATAAACAAAATTTACACCCCATTGGCCCAACTAACTAAAAAAAGAGAAAAGACCCAAATCAATAAAATCAGAGATGAAAAAGGAAACATAACAACAGACACCACAGAAATAAAAAGAATTATCAGAAATTATTACAAGGACTTGTATGCCAGCAAACAGGGAAATCTATCAGAAATGGATAGATTCCCGGACACATGCAACCTACCTAAATTGAACCAGGAAGACATCGAAAACCTAAACAGACCCATAACTGAGATGGAAATTGAAACAGTAATAAAGGCCCTCCCAACAAAGAAAAGCCCAGAACCAGATGGATTCACTGCTCAATTCTACCAGACATTTAAAGAAGAACTAACTCCAATTCTTCTCAAACTATTAAGAACAATTGAAAAAGAGGGAATCCTCCCAAATTCTTTCTATGAAGCCAACATCACCTTAATTCCTAAGCCGGAAAAAGATGCAGCATTGAAAGAGAATTACAGACCAATATCCCTGATGAACATAGATGCAAAAATCCTCAATAAAATTCTGGCCAATAGAATGCAATAACACATCAGAAAGATCATCTACCCAGACCAAGTGGGATTTATCCCTGGTATGCAGGGATGGTTCAATGTTCGCAAAACAATCAACGTGATACACCACATTAACAAACTGCAGAAGAAAAACCATATGATTATCTCAATAGATGCAGAGAAAGCATTTGATAAAATACAACACCCGTTCATGATGAAAACTCTAAGTAAACTGGGTATGGAAGGAACATTCCTCAATATAATCAAAGCAGTTTATGAAAAACCCACGACCAACATCCTATTGAATGGGGAAAAGTTGGAAGAATTTCCACTGAGATCTGAGACAGGGATGCCCACTCTCACCACTGCTATTCAATAGAGTTCTGGAAGTTTTAGCCAGAGCTATTAGGCAAGAAAAAGAAATTAAAGGAATATGAATTGGGAAGGAAGAACTCAAACTATCCCTCTTTGCAGATGATACGATTCTTTATTTAGGGGATCCAAAGAACTCTACTAAGAGACTATTGGAACTCATAGAAGAGTTTGGCAAAGTAGCAGGATATAAAATCAAAGCACAAAAATCAACAGCCTTTGTATACACAGACAATGCCATGGCTAAGGAAAAACTTCTAAGATCAATTCCATTCACAATAGCTACAAAACCAATCAAATACCTTGGAATAAACTTAACCAGGGATGTTCAATGTCTCTACGATGAAAATTACAAAACCTTAAAGAAAGAAATAGAAGAGGATACCAAGAAATGGAAAAATCTTCCATGCTCATGGATTGGAAGAATCAATATCATCAAAATGTCCATTCTCCCAAAAGCAATTTACAGATTCAATGTGATACCCATCAAAATACCGAAGACATTCTTCTCAGATCTGGAAAAATTGATGCTAAAATTCATATCTAGACACAGGAGACCTCGAATAGCTAAAGCATTCTTTTACAATAAAAACAAAGCTGGAGGCATCACAATACCAGATTTCAGGACAGTTGTTATCAAAACAGCATGGTACTGGTACAGAAACAGATGGATAGACCAATGGAACAGAATAGAAACACCAGAAACCAATCCAAACATCTACAGCCAACTTATATTTCATCAAGGATCTAAAACCAATCCCCAGAGTAAGGACAGTCTATTCAATAAACGGTGCTGGAAAAATTGGATTTCCACATGCAGAATCATGAAGCAAGACCCCTACCTTTCACCTTACTCAAAAATCCACTCAACATGGATTAAAGATGTAAATCTATGACCTGACACCATCAAATTATTAGAGAGCAATGGAGAAACCCTGCAAGATATAGGCACTGACAAAGACTTCCTGGAAAAGACCCTGGAGGCGCAGGCAGTCAAAGCCAAAATTGACATTTGGGATTGCATCAAATTGAGAAGTTTCTGTACTGCAAAAGAAACAGGAAAGTGAAGAGGCAAGCGACAGAATGGGAAAAAATATTTGCAAACTATGCAACAGATAAAGGGTTGATAACCAGAATCTACAAAGAAATCAAGAAACTCCACAATATCAAATCAAACAACCCACTCAAGAGATGGGCCAAGGACCTCAATAGACATTTGTCAAAAGAGGAAATCCTAGTGGCCGAAAGACACATGAAAAAATGTTCAAGATCACTAGCAATCAGGGAAATGCAAATCAAAACCACAATGAAGTTTCACCTCACCCCAGTTAGAATGGCTCACATTCAGAAATCTAACAACAGCAAATGCTGGCGAGGATGTGGGGAAAAAGGGACACTAACCCACTGTTGGTGGGAATGCAAACTGGTTAAGCCACTATGGAAGTCAGTCTGGAGATTCCTCAGAAACCTGAATATAACCCTACCATTCAACCCAGCCATCCCACTCCTTGGAATTTACCCAAAGGAAATTAAATTAGCAAACAAAAAAGCTGTCTGCACATTAATGTTTATTGCAGCTCAATTCACAATAGCTAAGACCTGGAACCAACATAAATGCCCATTATCAGTAGACTGGATAAAGAAATTACAGGACATGTACTCTATAGAATACTTTACAGCAGTCAAAAAACAATGAAACCCAGTCATTTTCAACAAGATGGAGGAATCTGGAAAACATTATGCTGAGTGAATTAAGCCAGTCCCAGAGGGACAAATATCATATGTTCTCCCTGATAGGCGACACTAACAGAGCACCAAAGGGGAAACCTGTTGAAGTGAAATGGACACTATGAGAAACAGTGACTTGATCAGCTCTTGTGCTGACTGTTGATGTACAATGTAATACTTTATCCATTTTAGTATTTTTTTGTTTTGTTCTAGTACTATTGATTGAACTCTGTGATTAACACACAGTTATTCTTAAGTGTTTAAATTTTAACTGAAAAGTGATCTCTGAAAAATATAACAGTGGGAATAAGAGAGGGAGGAGATGTACAATTTGGGACATGCTCAATCGGACTTGCCCCAAATGTTGGAGTTAGAAACGTGCCAGAGGATTCCAATACAATCCCATCAAGGTGGCATGTACCAATGCCATCTCACTAGTCCAAATGATCAATTTCAGTTCACAATTGATCACACTGATAGGTCTAAGAGTCAAAGGGATCACACAAACAAGACTATTGTCTGCTAATACTAACTGATAAAATCAAAAAGGGCAAGAATGATCCATCATGGGAAGCAGGATACACAGCAGACTCATAGAATGGCAGATGTCCTAAACAGCACTCTGACCTCAGAATCAGCACTTAAGGCATTCGGATCTGGCTGAAGAGCCCATGAGAGTATTTCAGCCATGGAAAGCCAAGACACTCTGGGGAAAAAAAAAAAAGAAGACCTAAATGAAAGATCTCTGTGAGTGAGATCCCAGTGGAAAGAACAGGGTCGGTCATCAAAGAAGGAGGTACCTTTCTCTGAAGGAAGGAGAGAACTTCCACTTTGACTATGACCCTGTCGGCATAATATCAAAGTTGGCGAACACAAAAGGCTTCCATAGTTTTGGCAACTCATGACTAGAGCCTAGGGAGATTACTGACACCATAAACAAGTGAGTCAAATTGTTAAGTCAACAACAGGAGTCGCTGTGTACTTACTTCTTATGTGGGATCTGTCCTTAATGTGTTGTCCAATGTGAAGTAATGCTATAACTCGTACTGAAACAGTATTTTACACTTTGTGTTTCTGTGTGGGTGCAAACTGTTGAAATCTTTACTTAATATATACTAAATTGATCTTCTGTATATAAAGATAATTGAAAATGAATCTTGATGTGAATGGAGTGGGAGAGGGAGCAGGAGATGGGAGGGGTGCGAGTGGGAGGGAAATTATGGGGTGGGGGGAAGCCATTGTAATCCATAAACTGTACTTTGGAAATTTATATTTACTAAATAAAAATAAATAAATAAATAAAATAAATAAAATTTGAAGAATGCAAAAAAAAAAAAAAAAAAGAATGTTTGGCTTAGTGGTTAAGGCACTGGTTATGACTCTTGACTCCCGTATCAGAGCGCCTGTGTTCAATACTACATCCAGTTCTAACTCCAGCTTGCTGGTAATGCAGACCCTGGGAGGCAGCAGTGATAACTCATGTAATTACGTTCCTGCTACCTACATGGGGATCCAGGATTGAGTTCTGATTCTTGGTTTTGGCTTTGGCTTTACCTCATTCCCAGCCATTCTGGGCAGCTGGAGAGTGAACCAGCAAATAGGAGCTCCCTCTTTGCCTGTCAAATCAAGAAATAAATTTTGAAAATAGTGGCAGTATTTCTTTGTTTTTAAAGAAGCCTGTTTCAGCTGGTCAGATGAATGCCAGTCTAATGCCATTAAAGTGAGTTGGGCAGAGCTTCAGGTGTTCTGGTTCTCATTTGGGATTTTGCTTTCAGCCCTCATCTCAGGACATTGGTGAATGTATGGAGCCATTTTAATTGTTAGCACATGGAGGGAGTGCCTACTGGCATCTGATTAGAAGCTGCAAGATATGATGCAAAGCTTGCAACAGTGTGCTGGATGCAACCAAAACTAAGAGTCATCCAAAGTATCAGTGGCATCAAGCTGACCATCTTGGTGGGAAGAAAGATTTTATGAGGGAAATTGATGAAACCTGGTACTGGATGACATATGTGTGATGAAAGACAAAGAACAACAAGGACAAAGAACAACAAGGATAATGTATAACAGAAAAGACTGACAACACAGCAAAGAGCACAGGAAGGTTCAAGGCGTGGGGACACATGGTCAGATTTGTCCTTCGGAGAGAGTTGTCAGGTTGTCACTTGGCTTTAGTCAGTTCTGGAGCACAAAGGGGAATCATGCGTTAGGGCAACATATTGTGAGTCATGAGGGAATAGATGATATTTAAAACCATGAATGTAAACAATATTAAACATATTAAAACCATGAATGTAAACAATCTTTCAGAGAATTAGCATATTGAGGGAAAATCAGTAATTTAGGTCTGACCCTCAAAGAGGTCCAATGTTTAGTGTCCTTTTGTATATAGAAAGAGGATGGGCAAGGGAGAAGGAGATCAGATCAGAGTCAGACAGGGAGGAATGAAAACCAAAGAATGTGGTGCTTAAGTAGCCCAGGGAGGAGAATTTTATTAATTAATTAAGTAATTTTTTAATTTTCCTTTCAGTTTTTATTAGCAACACACTAAGTATAATATTTAAAGAATAAATACATCTGGAAAATAATGCAAACATTACTTTTAGCATGACCCTATTTTTATTTGACTTTATTTAAAGTGCACAGATTTCATGTATTTCATATATACAGATTAAAGAACGTAGTGATGCTTCCCATCCTGCCCTCCCTCCTGCTCATGCCCCCACCCTTCCTACTCCTTCCTCTCTTATTCCTTGTCTTAATTTTTACAAAGATCTATTTTTAGTTTACTTTATACTCATAAGATTAACCCTACACTAAGTAAAGAGTTCAACAAATAGTAAGAAGAGAAAAAAAAAAAAAAAAAAAAAAGCACTGTTCCTCAACAGTAGACAAGGGCTGTAAACAATCATTGAATCTCAAAATGTCAGTTTCACTCCTATACATTATAGTTTTGGTACTCTGTTAGTTACCACAGATCAGGGTATGTCTTTTTGGGACTGAGGAGAATTTTTAAAATGACGAATTTTAGAAATGAAAGAGTACATGGACGGCACCGAGGCTCACTAGGCTAATCCTCTGCCTGTGGCGCCGGAACCCCAGGTTCTATCCCAGTTGGGGCGCTAGATTCTGTCCCAGTTGCTTCTCTTCTAGTCCAGCTCTCTGCTGTGGCCCCAGAAAGCAGTGGAGTATGGCCCAAGTGCTTTGGGCCCTGTACCCGCATGGGAAACCAGGAGGAAGTACCTGGCTCCTGGCTTCAGATTGGCGTAGCACGCCAGCCGTAGCGGCCATTTGTGGGGTGAACCAATGGAAGGAAGACCTTTCTTTCTGTCTCTCTCTCACTGTCTAACTCTGCCAGTCAAAAAAAAAAAAAAAAAAAGAGAGAGAGTACTGAAAAATCAGGGAAACCATGGAGGAAAAATACATTTCAGAAATATGGGAGTCATTCAGTAAAAATCATGAGCTCATTTGGAGGAAGGAGAACTTTCTGGGTTGTAGTAAGGCCAGAACACACACACACTATTCCAAAAAGAATTCAACTCGATACATTGTAGCATACCACATTCTAAATCCTACATGTGCCACAAGTGACTTGTCTTCACCCAGATACTCTAAAGTTGTGTCATTATCTTCATTTCTCAGAGATTGTCCTAAGTCCAGATAAAGGCACAATTTGGAATGAGGTTTCCAACCCAAGTCAGGCAGGATCCGAAGCCTGTGGTCTTTCCCTTACACAGCACAATGAAGGAAAGCTCTAAATTCCATGGTGGACTCACGCTGACTTTAATCTTACTTGCAAAATTCGGATTCAAAATTGTTTTCATATGTTTCCTCTCCTTTTGTGAGCAAGGCTGGCCATGGGTTATTAATCATTGCTGCAACAGATAAAGCTGACTTGTAAAAACCAATCTCCATTATTCATGTGGAGCCATGTTGTGGACTGAGATACGGTATCAGCAGAGGAAACAGATGGTGTGTACTCCCAGTAAAGGCACAGCATAAAGGCATCCCTATCTGCAGTTTACAGACTCCAAATGCATCCTATCAAACATGATACACACAAGGTCATCATGTACAGTTGACCTTAAATTACTTTGCAGTGGGAAATACAGTGTGTTTCTAAATGACATTAGGAAGAATAAATTCAGGACAGATACATACTGTAATGAAATCAGATGTATTCATGTTTCAGATCTAACAATGAGTAAAAGCCAATTAGATGAATGAAACTTGTTCTGTGACTGCTCAGAATTGCTCTCTTTGTTGAACTGGTTTCCTCTTGTCCAGAATCCACCTTTAGTCAGAGCCAGCAGTTAGATTATTCTGTTGTCCTGTTTAAAATTTTCAAATAGCTCCCCTTTACCTAGAAGGGGCTTTACCTTGGACAAGCTACTGGAACTCTCCTTATCAAGCTCGTGACCAGATATCTAGTGCAGTGGTGAAGCTGGGATCAAGTCCCACATAGCCTTGTTAGGTAGGAAGTGAGAAATGGGTTTATGTGTGTGTGACAAAGACCTATGGAATTGACATCTACAGCGTCCAGCATCCGCATCTCAAAGTCATCCAAATAACCGTCCAGGTGCAGCCTGCATTTCTAAAGTCCTGCCCGGATCCTGATGACCTTCCAGGGGGTCCTGCACCTTCTACCTGGCCTGATAAACATTCTTCCTCTAAGGCGGAGTGATGCCAGCCAGGCTCCCCCTGTCTGACAAATCTTCAATGGGAAAAACTCAGAAAGGAATTTTTGTATTTACATCCAACAAGTCCTTTGTTCCGGGAGGAGAATAAGGAGAGGGGGAGATAAAAGGTGGGAAGGCAAGGCCCATCCCCTTAAAAGCCCCAGCCTAAATGTGAACTATGCACTCTCTCTCAGGTCCTGTCTGGAGAGGTGCCTATCCGTTCTTACGGATGTCCCTACCCTAATAAACCTTGCTATTTTGCTTTCCACTATTCTCTGTCTCACACCTGAATTCTTTCTTGCGAGAAGACAAGGACCCTTTACTTCTCTGGTAACAGCCTGACTCCTACTGTAAGCCCTCAACCTCTAAGTTACAATGATTTTCTGTAACAAGGGTCAGAAAACCATGTCCTGGGATACAAATTCAGCTTGGCCCTTTGCTTGTATTGTCTGCAATCTAACAAAGACTTCATTCTCCATTCATTGGAAAACTAACCAAAAGAAAAACAATGTTTCAAAGCACATGGAAATCTCATGAAATTAAAACATCTGTGTTGGGGCCAGCGCTCTGGTGCAGAGGGCTAAAGGCCCTGCCTGCAGCACCAGCATCCCATCTGGGTGCTGGTTCGAGTCCCAGCTGCTCCACTTCCAGTCTAGCTCCCTGATAATGTGCTGTGCCTGGGAAAGCAGCAGAAGGTGGCCCAAGTCCTTGGGGCCCTGTACCCACGCAGGAAACCTGGAAGGAGCTCCTGGTTCCCGGCTTTGGATTGGCTCAGCTCCAGACGTTGAAGCCATTTGGGGAGTGAACCAGTAGATGGAAGACCTCTCTTCTCTGTCTCTACCTCTCTCTATAACTCTGACTTTCAGATAAATGAAATAAATCTTTAAAAAATCTCTGTCTATGAACAAACTTTTCTGGGTCACAGCAATGACTACAAGGTTAGGTACTAGCTGGTATGGCTGCTTTCACGCAGCATCAGAATTTAGGAGCTAAAGAAAAAACTGCACTTGCCACTGTACCTAAAATAATTGCTTCTTCGCCCTTTATGGGAAAAAAATTTCAACACATAAAGTAAAGGCAATAGTTTAGAAAGAGGGAAATATAAAGCCAGAGAAGTACTCACGAGTAAAATCGTATATGATTACATTTCTCTCTCAAGGAATTTGGACTTGAAAAATCAAAACGTATTCTTCGGATGCTTCGAATCTTGTATATTGATAGTTGTGTCTTTATCAGGTTTTCTAATACATCTTGTGTATCTAAAATATTTATGTATAAACATATGGGTGAATTTTACTACTTTATTTTGAACAGTGTTTTTCTTTGTGCTTGATAACCTCTTATCTTTCATCAATATTTCCTTAGCAATGATCCTTTTTTTTTTTTTTTTGATTTAAAAGTATTTATTAGAATCAAAGGCCTCCAGCCAGAGTGGCATGGAGCCGGGCTTCCAAGAGAGGAAAAACCCAAAAGGCCTCATAGCAGTGGGCATTTTAAGTACAATTTCAAACAAACAAACAAAACTTGACAACCAGATCGGCATTCAGTTACCAGGCAGGGACAAAACCATCAAAGACCTCCTTTGACAATTCTCCATCCTGTCTGGCCTGCTAAGGGTGGGATAGGTAACTTGTTTTCACAATAATCTCAGGAAGAGCTCCCTTCCTATTCTTATGGTAAATTTGGAGATTCCTAAGGAAGGAAGGAAGGAAGGAAGGAGGGCAGCCTGTTTCTTCTTGCTTCCCTTTTCGGGTAGGAAGCAAATGTTTTACACATCAAATTCCATTGAGATCCCCTGACTACCTATTAACCCATCAGACTTCTGAAGACTGAAACCCTAACATCTGTTAGGAGGGACTGGACCAAGATCGCTCTGCTTGCTTTGTGCTGAAAAGGCACATCTTTGGGAAGGGGAATCAAGACAGGGTTCCAGCAGGAAGTTGCTTCTCCAAGGGGATGCAGTGCCAACTTGCAGAAACTGTTTCCATGGGATGTTTCATGTGCATGGCCACCTAAAATTTTCTTTTTTTTAAGTCTGGAGAAAACGAATCTAACAAGCAGTTTGAACTCATAGGATCTAAAACTGAGGACAGAGTCATTATTAGAGGCCCTAAGAAAAGTATCTAAACCATGAGCAAGGTGTTTTTTTTTTTTTAATTGAGATGCAAATACAAACCGTCAGAAAGGGCTTGAAAATAATCAGGTGGGCTTAAGACCTTTTCAGTTATGAGGCTCAGACCTTTCTATATCTCTTTACATATGGCACATCATAACGGAGGCACACTGTTGACTTCTATTATCTAGCTGGCCTGGGAGGAGAAGCTGGCTTGAAGAGAAGGCAGGTGGCATTTCTAAAAGGAAAACATTTTTAGTTAATATGCAGTTCTGCCTGCAATGTTGTTGACCCTACTTGGCCATCTCCTGGACAGCAGTGGTTGCTTTGGAAGCTGGGCCGAGTGAAGGGCTTTTCAGCTTAGAATGAATAAGGTCTGTGGCTCTGACTGGGAGCCCTTCGACTTTTTAAATTATTCATTTACTTGAAAGGAAAAGAGGCAGAGACATACAGATAGAGACAGAGATTCTTTAATGGCTGGTTCATTCCCCAAATGCCTACAATAACCTGGGCTGCACCAAGCAAGAGACCCAAGCCTGTACCTTAGTCTAACTCTTCCACATGAGTGGCAAGAACCCAAGTAATCAAGCCTCCACCTGTTGCCTTTCCAAGGTAACCATTGGCAGGAAGCTGGAGGTAAAAGTGGAGCTGGAAATTGAACACTGGAGTCTGATAGGGGATGTGTGGATTTTAATTACTGTTCTAAACACCTATCACTAGGGCTTATGCTTAATGGATGCTTTTATAGTGTTTCACCATGGTTGATTTTTTTAACTGGATTTCTTCAACCTTGGACTTATTTTAGTTATTCTTGTATGCCCATGGCTAAGAAATTGCTCAACATGAAGTATGCACTTAATAATACAAGTCTGAGGAGTGATACTTAAGAAATGCCATACACAACCTGGATCCAGTTTGGTCCTGGTTTCAGGCATGGACTGTGATCCTCCTTTGATGGAAATCTTGGAAATGTCAGAAACGCTTAGTGACCTGCTAACACCTTTTAGAAACTAGCTAAAATACATGCAAATATGATGGAAAATAAGGTCTTAACCACAGGAAACATTTTCTACTCATTCAGTCTTCTTTCTGAGGCTAGGGAGATTAGTCACCGACAGCTTTTGTATGTAAGGAGTGAGGCCCAAACCAGGAAAAGTCTTGGAATAGCCTGGGCACCCAGGTGTATGTGACTAGTAGATTTTCTTTTTGGACATATAGACCAGTAAATCAATGAGGACTACAGTTGAGGTGTCATATGGTGGGAGAAAATTGGTTACACAGAGTTAAGGTGTCTTCCCAGAGCTCTGGGAAGAGTTCAGTTCTCTCTTCTGTTTCTCTGCATTTCAAAAATTTAAAATAAATAGCATAATAATAAATATTATCTTTAGTCTTTATTGACTGTTTCCTAGGAACCAGGTGCCATTCTAAGTACTTGATATGTATTGATTCCTTAATATTTGCAGCTGCTTTGTAAAGTTGGTACACTTGTTGTGTCTTCCACATGAATGATAGGGACCCAATTACTTGTAGCCATCTCCACTGTCTCCCAGTGTCTGCATTAGAGGAAGCTGGAATCAGTTACTGGAGCAGGTATCAAACCCAGGTACTCCATATGGGACACAGGTGTCTTTACATGTAAACCAACATATGAATTTTGGAAAAACACACAACATTCAAACTACAATAATATTCTCTCATGTATTCAAAGATTTATCCATTTGTTCATTCATTCAATATATATTTAGTACTCATGTGTCAGGCATTGGGAACTGGAAATTCAAAAAAATGAAATATAGTTCCTGACAGATATAGACTTCTAAGCACACAGCAATCACAGGGGCTTTGAGGGAGGTGTCCTGGTTCTCGGATCAAAGGAAGCAGCAGAATCTGATCAAGAAGCCTCAGGGAAGGGAAGTGTGCCAGAGAAGGGCACACTGAACGGAGGCCACAGTGTGAGCCATCATACCACTCTGAGCAGTGTGAAGAAGTCTATTGGCAATGGGTGAGGACACAGAGCAACGGAGGTGGATAGTGTG
This sequence comes from Oryctolagus cuniculus, assembly GCF_964237555.1. Taxonomy (NCBI): domain Eukaryota; kingdom Metazoa; phylum Chordata; class Mammalia; order Lagomorpha; family Leporidae; genus Oryctolagus; species Oryctolagus cuniculus. The sequence continues at coordinate 125,940,933 of NC_091434.1, forward strand.
GCTTCAGCTGGGGCTGAGACTTGAATGCCACAGCAAGGAAGCTGGCAAGGCAAAGACAGCGTGGTGTAGAGGTGAAACAAGCAGCATGGCTGAGCAATTATGGAACTAGAGGAAGACCATCACATTCTATAACTCTGTATTTTGATGCCCTGATATATCTCTCCCTTCCTATGCAACACCAGCAGGAGACAAGAGTGCTATCTGGCATGGCAGGTAGTCAAATAGCATGACCAAAGCTACAATGAGATTATAAGATCAGGATTTGAAAGGTGAGTCCCAAATTCCCATTTGGAAATTTGATAAGCAATTTACATAAATGGATGTGTTGTTTCACTGCAAAGATTTGCCAATGTGTGTACATGATATATGTGCATATTGTATGTATATGCATGTGTGTGCAAGTCTGTGTGTGTGTGCACACATGCACTGCCAGGTTTGTAGCTTTCCACTATTTCTGTCTTTCTCACTTGGCATATTACAATAAATTGAACAGATATTTCAGATTGCAGAAGGAAGATTGATAGATTAATAAAAATAAAAGAATACCCTACATTCCAAACATGTGTTTTCATATGCTGAATTGTTAAGAGAATAGAACATTTCTATATAATCTCAATAAAATAGTCTCCTTTATAACAATGTTATTATGCTTAATTGAAAAAGAGAATCAATGAGTTCATTTAAAAATATACTTCTGTCTTTGTAATGGACACTAGTTGATCTTATTCTCTGCCTCAACTTGTGGGAAAACTCAACCAAATTGGGGATTTATTGAAGAGAATACAATGGTACTAAATTTAAAAATAAAGTGACGTTAAAACTATTCTGTTGAGTTCATGTAATAAGTTAGATCTTACTACTATGTTTTTATATATAAAGTGACTGAAGTTCAGAGAAGTTACTATTCCTATTCAAGGCCAGATGGATGTTGAACTCCAAAGTGCAACATTGTTCCTGTGTTACCAGGCAGCTCAACTGATGTTAGACAGGGAGACCCTTCTTCTCACAGCAACAGCTTGTATGCAAATGCCATGATATAAGGGTTTTTCTGAGGGAGAAAAAAAGGTTCTGCGTAAGGCTAGAAATAAACCTCCATCTCACAGCACATGCTGGTGTTTGTGTATGTGTGTGTGTGTGTGTATCCTGAACCCTGCCTGAGGATGATTGTCACTAGCCACATTGAACAGGAAACGCAGACCCATGTGCCTGAAGCAGGTTTAAGTAACAGCCTATAAACTTGCACACAATCTTAAGGTGACCCTCAGTGGCACTCTTAGAACCACCAATCCATCAAATCATGCCACCTTAAGACCAGTGAAGAATGACAATGTCATCTATTCTTCAATGCATCATTTCTCTGTTAATGAAACTGAGAACCAGAGATAAGAGGAAATTATAAAAATATTAGATTCTAGCCTTTTTGGTCAAATTGCATACCAATCTTCAGCTCAGATTGTTATGTATAGCATAGGACAACATATCAAGATGAACAGTCTCAGTTTACAAAATGTTAAAGAAAGAAATAGAAGAGGATACCAAAAAATGGAAAAATCTTTGATGCTCATGGATTGGAAGAATCAATATCACCAAAATGGCCATTCTCCCAAAAGCAATTTATAGATTCAATGTGATACCAATCAAAATACCGAAGACATTCTTCTCAGATCTGGAAAAAATGATGCTGAAATTCATATGGAGACACAGGAGACCTCGAATAGCTAAAGCAATCTTGTACAACAGAAACAAAGCCGGAGGCATCAGAATACCAGACTTCAGGACATACTACAGGGCAGTTGTAATCAAAACAGCATGGTACTGGTACAGAAACAGATGGATAGACCAATGGAACAGAATTGAAACACCTGAAATCAACCCAAACATCTACAGCCAACTTATATTTCATCAAGGATCTAAAACCAATCCCTGGAGTAAGGACAGTCTATTCAATAAATGGTGCTGGGAAAACTGGATTTCCACGTGCAGAATCATGAAGCAAGACCCCTACCTTACACCTTACACAAAAATCAACTCAACATGGAATAAAGACCTAAATCTATGACCTGAAACCATCAAATTATTAGAGAACATTGGAGAAACCATGCAAGATATAGGTACCGGCAATACTTCTTGGAAAAGATCCCGGAAGCACAGGCAGTCAAAGCCAAAATTAACATTTGAGACTGCATCAAATTGAGAAGTTCTGTACTGCAAAAGAAACAGGAAAGTGAAGAGGCAAGCGACAGAATGGGAAAAAATATTTGCAAACTACGCAACAGATAAATGGTTAATAACCAGAATCTCCAAAGAGAACAAGAAACTCCACACCAATAAAACAAACAACCCATTCAAGAGATGGGCCAAGGACCTCAATAGACATTTTTCAAAAGAGGAAATCCTAGTGGCCGAAAGACACATGAAAAAATGTTCAAGGTCACTAGCAATCAGGGAAATGCAAATCAAAACCACAATGAGGTTTCACCTCACCCCAATTAGAATGGCTCACGTACAGAAATCTAACAACAGCAGATGCTGGCGAGGATGTGGGGAAAAAGAGACACTAACCCACCGTTGGTGGGAATGCAAACTGGTTAAGCCACTATGGAAGTCAGTCTGGAGATTCCTCAGAAACCTGAATATAACCCTACCACACAACCCAGCCATCCCACTCCTTGGAATTTACACAAAGGAAATTAAATTAGCAAACAAAAAAGCTGTCTGCACATTAATGTTTATTGCAGCTCAATTCTCAATAGCTAAGACCTGGAACCAACCTAAATGCCCATCATCAGTAGACTGGATAAAGAAATTATGGGACATGTACTCTATAGAATACTATACAGCAGTCAAAAACAGTGACACCCGGTCATTTGCAACAAGATAGAGGAACCTGGAACACATCATGCTGAGTGAAATAAGCCAGTCCCAGAGGGACAAATATCATATGTTCTCCCTGATCAGTGACAACTTCCAAGCACCAAAATGGAAACCTGTTGAAGTGAAATGGACACTATGAGAAACAGTGACTTGATCAGCTCTTGTCCTGTCTGTCTAGGAACAACTTAATACTTTATCCCTTTTAGTATTTTTTTGTTCTACTTACTACTATTGTTTGAACTCTGTAATTAACACACAATTATTCTTAGGTGTTTAACTGTTAAACTGATCTCTGCTAAATATAAGAGTGGGAATAAGAGAGGGAAGAGATGTACAATTTTGGACATGCTCAAACTGACTTGACCCAAATGGTAGAGTTAGAAATGTGCCAGGGGATTCCAATTCAACCCCATCAAGGTGGCATGTACCAATGCCATCTCACTAGTCAAAGTGAACAATTTCAGTTCACACTTGATCATAATGAAGGGATTAAGAGTCAAAGCGATCACATAAACAAGACTAGTGTCTGCTAATACTAACTGATAGAATCAAAAAGGGAGAGAACGATCCAACATGGGAAGCAGGATACACAGCAGACTCATAGAATGGCGGATGTGCTAAACAGCACTCCTGCCTCAGAATCAGCCCTTAAGGCACTCGCATCCAGCTGAAGAGCCCATGAGAGTATTTTAGGTATAGAAAACCAAGGCACTCTGGCAAATAAAAAAAAAGAGGACCTAAATGAAAGATCTCTGCGAGTGAGATCCCAGTGGAAAGAACAGGGCCATCAAAGAAGGAGGTACCTTTCTCTGAAGGGAGGGGAGAACTTCCACTTTGACTATGACCTTGTCTAAATAAGATCAAAGTCAGCAAACTCAAAAGGCTGCCATAGCCTTGGCAACTCATGACTGGAGTCTAGAAAGATTACTGACACCAGAAACAAGAGTGTCCATTTGTTAAGTCAACAACAGGAGTCACTGTGTACTTACTCCTCATGTAGAATCTCTGTCCTTAATGTGTTGTCCAATGTGAAGTAATGCTATAACTCATACTGAAACAGTATTTTACACTTTGTGTTTCTGTGTGGGTGCAAACTGTTGAAATCTTTACTTAATATATACTAAATTGATCTTCTGTATATAAAGATAATTGAAAATGAATCTTGATGTGAATGGAATGGGAGAGGGAGTGGGGGATGGATGGTTGTGGGTGGGAGGGAAGTCATGGGGGGGAAAAGCCATTGTAATCCATAAGCTGTACTTTGGAAATTTATATTTACTAAATAAAATTTTAAAAAAAGATGAACAATAACATCCTCATAACAAAGAAAGGACCCTGAAGTTGGAATGCAGCTTTCTCTGGGTTGCACTATAACAAAGGATCATGACTGGTGCTGAAATGATCTTTGGTTCCGGAAGGTGCTTTTCTTTGAGCTCCCAGATTCTCCTGAAGTCAGCAGGTTATCTGAGCAGAATGCAGCAAGACCCCAGCTCTTTTGTTGCCTCAGTGTAAAGTGCTTCATCTCCCATTCTGGTGGGGGGGAGCATTTGAGCTTCCACTTAGAGGAGAGTAGAACAGGGAAAGAAAGACACTGAGACTAATTCTAGTTCATTGTAATTCTGATGGCATTATTTTCTTAAAGGCTTAAATTTTTAAGAATTGATTTTTTTATTATTTGAGAGAAAGAATGAGAAAAATAAATCTTTGATCTTGCTGCTTCACTCCCCACATGCCTGCAACAACTAGGCTGGGGCCAGCCAAAGCCAGGGACCCAAAACTCTGTCTAGTTCTCCCAATTTGCTGGCAGGATTCCAACTACTTAAAACCATAACCTGCTGCCTGCCAGAGCGGTCGTTAGCAGGTAGATAGAATTAGAACTGGGCCTCCAACTTAGACATTACAACATGGGATGCACTTTTCTCAAGCAGACAATGATGCTCTTTTCAAAAGCCAGACAGAATTTCAACCCTTGTGAAAACTCCCGACTCCCTGAGAACTGCCTGGCTCATGGATGCAGAGTTTTCTAGTCAGTATCACTGGGGATTCATTCTATGACATTGATCAGACTACCATTTCTTTATCTCAGTTTCTCCACCCATAATCTGATGATAAATACCCCATGCCTCCCAGCAACAACACCAAGGTAACAAAGCATGAATATTGTAATTATTTATAAATCATTTGGTGAAACATGATATGAAAAATATCACTACACTCAAGATATCCCCTGACAGAAAGACTTAAATGGGAAACCTATTGCTTTCTGTGTAGAAAATGCATCTGATGTAGTATATAATTCTCTTTCAGAAAAATGCCTTTCATACAAGGACCTGGATACTTCATTAGTTTTCTTTAAGGTATCCAAGACTGTGGCTGGCAGACTGTGGGTGCAAGACTTCAGGGACCTGTGTTCCTTTCCCTATACTTTTACAACTCTATTAATTAAAACCAGGAGACAAAATAAGATTACAGGGTTCCCCAAACTTGGATTGTCAAATAAAATATATGATATGAGGATATATTAAATTCTAGGAAATCAATAAAATATATATATATATATGTTTTCAAAAAGTTCATAGAAAATGGATTAAAAAGATGCATTTCTTTTGGTGCAAAAATTTTTGAAATCTATATATATATTTCACAAGACAAATTATCCTTGAAAATTTTTTAAACATTTTATTTAATGAGTACAATTTTCATAAGTACAACTATGGTCTTCTGACCATACCCATCGCCCACCCTCTCTCCCATCCCACTTGCTCCTCCCTCTCCCATTCCCAGTCTCCCTGGTCCACACCTCTGCCCTACTTCTGTCACTTCCCTTTCTTATTTGCTCTTTCAGCACGGACCTGCATAGTCTCTGTTGATCTCCTGGGCTTCCTGTTGTGAATTTCTCATGGCTCTATCTCTGGTGAGTATCTTCTCTCCCTTTTAATTATCTATTTTCCCGTGTGAGTTGGATCATCCTATTGCTATACGGCCATCTTGCGAGCCCCCTACCCCATGAACTTTTTAGTAACTCTTCTTTGTGTGACTTTATTTATTTATTTATTTCACCAGGAGCAGTGTTTGACTTAGTGGTTAAACCACCAATTGGAATGCTTGCCTCCCCTATTTTATTGCCTGAGTTGGAGTTTTGCCTCCGCTCCCAATTCCAGCTTCCTGATAATAAGCACCTTGTGAAGAAACAGGTGATGGAACCAGTAGTTCAGTACCTCCATGCACATGGGAAACTTACATTGGGTTTCTAGCTCCCTGCTTCAGCCTATTCCAGCCCTGGCAGCTATGAGTACTGCGAGAGTGAAACAGCAAATAGGAGCTCTCTCTCCCTCTCTCTGTCTCTCAAAAAAATGCACCAAAATGTGTTTTTTAACTACATTTCCACAAACTTCTTTAAGTACCCTTATATCAGTTGTATTAAAAATAAGTAATTATTTATATAAAATTCAAGTCTAGCTGAGTGTTTTATTGTTACTTACTAAATCTGTCAACTATGCCTCAAACCCTACTTATTTAATTATATTTCAGCTTAAACTGATGAAAATCTTTCGTGTAATGATTAAAAGACTAAATGATTTCATTAGAAGCAGATAACATAAAATTAAATTATATAGGGTTTCTGCAGCATTGTAAGCACTGGGTAAATGTTCCTTGAATAAATAAATGAATAAATGATGGATTGAATGAATTAATTAAACTGTAGAGATTTAAGATTGGTTAAGACATATATATATATACACACACACACACATATATATATATATTGCTGTTCTAAACCTTCTCTTTTTTTCCTGCATGGAATTTCAAAAACAGCTCACCAAGCTTCCCCTCCCACTACTATTTGCAGCTCTGTGTTGTCCCACGATTTCCTATCTAAACTGGTCTGCTGTGGCTGGCACCAGCAGATGACAATTAGTTACCATGATGACAATTAGTTACCATGCAATTTCTATATGAAAGTTTCTTCTAAAATGGTTAAATTAATTTAACTTTCTTAACTTGCAAGCTTTCACTACACTCAACAAACACTATTGAAGGCCTTTTTATGTACAGTGTATTTATCTTGGAGCTGAATTGCACCGTTAATTACTTACCAAGCTACTTGTTATTGATTCAGCAGCAAATTCTTCCTAGATCTTCAATTATAGAAACATTATAATAACTGCTTGCTGATTTTCAGTTTATCACTAAGTATGAAAAGCAGGAGCAGTGAGAATAGAGATTACAGAAAGATTTTGAAAAATGACTGAGAAATAAAGTTAGAAATAAGCACATGTAAGAGAGGAAAGAAATCAAGAAATATAAATCCTGCACGGAGAGTTGGAGTGCAGGGTTGTCGGCAGACCACATGGTTTCAAGTCCTGACCTCTTTCAAAGGTCTGTGATCTTTTTTTTTTTAAAGACTAAATAATTTTAGTTTCTTCATAAATGCATTTCAACTAAGAGGTTTTTGTTCCTATTTTTATCAATCACAAATCGTGATAATAATTTTGAGTGTAATCATAATTTTAAAAAAATTTCAAAACGTTCACTTATTTTATAATCAAAGCATTAAATCATTTTGAACATTTGAATACATTTTCAAAAACTAAATAAACTTCTGTAAACATCTAGAGCACAGCCAGGACCTATGATTAGGAAGCCACAAGCCCCTTTAGGCTTTCTTTCATTCACAGCGTTTTTGAATGTTGAATCAACTTTCAGCTGCTGGGTGCAGGGTGGTTACTTTGCATTACTGGTTTCCTATACTACTGGATTCAGTTTGGTTAACTTCTGGGGAAGATTACTGCATCCTGTGTCATGGATAAGATGACCTTTGACACACCCCTCTTTTCATGACTGTTTTCTAGTTCTGAGTTGAGGAACACAGCCTCTTAGTCTGCTGGAAGTGTGTGTGTAAAATTAGCATTATATGACAAGGTCTTTAGCTTATATTTATTTGAATTTGACAGTGAAACACCTGTCCTAGACATTTCCATTGTTTCCATATTATTATCGATCATTTAAAATATATATCCATGCAATGTGTATACAAACACCAAGCCAGTTAGGACAGCAGAGGTTTGAAACACGGAGGTTGATCAGCATCACCTGAGGAGCCTGTTAAATCAAACACTGCTGGGCGCCACCTGCAGTCTTGGCTTGAAAAGGGGTGGGCTGAGCTTCTGTGATCTTAAAAAGCTTACCTACCCTCCGAAAGCACAGCCTGCGAATGCTGGGATAAGAGTAGACCCTATGCATGAGGTCAGTGTTGGCGTTGCACAGACAATGCACCGGGAGCACTTAACCCCATCCTACCAAGAGAGGCACACTCTATTTGTCAGTTAACTTCTATCACAGGTCTTTGTATTCTTATCAAAACATGGGGCTAAGGTATCACCTTTCCAGGGACTTATTTACTCGAAACAAGTAATTTAAAAATGTATGTTTCTATAAAATCAAGCACAGTGGTATCCCATTTACAAATTATATCCTATCTACTTTATGGTCCATAACATGTTGCATTTATAATTCTCTTATAAATGAATGTAAAATACATCTTTTCATACAAGGCTAAGGCTCATTGCAGCTACATTGGGCTCTGTCTCTAGAGGTTCTGGGTGCTTTATTTTCCTCTACTATTAAAGTAATGGCAGTGAAAATGTTGGAAAAAACTTTTGGGTAAGAAAACAAAAATAACTTAAGTGAAGTATGAACTTGATTGAATGCTCAATCAATAGTAACTATTATTAGATTCCAGCATTTTCATGCTTTTTAATATATTTAAATTCAACAAATAAACAAAGAAGCAAGATTTCATTATTTCCAATTTAGAACAGAGATCAAAAATCTCTCCCAGGGCAGTATAATTGGAGAACTGGCTGAAGATCCCCGTTTGCTGATGCCAAATAACTTGCCTTTCACCTCCCAGCACCTCATTCGTGGAAAGGTAACCTGCAGTCAAGTCCAGCATTGTGGAGAAAGTGACCCCATCTGAAAAGAGAGAAAGATTTCAGGATGGATTTCTCACTGCTTCTTGCTTGAAAGTGAGCTAGGCAGCCAGACACAGTCCCTTTTCTGATAGTAACGTCAATAACCAGTAACATAAACTCATAAGCTAAGCAATGATCATTACAGACTTGGACAAGGAAGCACTATTAACAGAAATGATAATGATCCTCAGAACTAATTGTTTCTTTCTATCAGAGGGCTACACTGGGAGCGTCAGTGTAGACAGAATGGCAATGGGATGCTACATCCTCTGGAAGACGGTGCTTCCTGTCAGGGTCTGGAGGCAACATCAGTGAGTCTCGCTCTGCTGGCAGTGTTAATTTCAAGCTCTGTTAAATACATGAAATAATAAGTGTATGATATCTTATTCAGAACAAAATTACAACACCATTAACTGCTTTACCAGCAGTGAATAAATTACCCTCTGACATGTAGTTTGCATTGGTCAAGCAAAAAGAAGGTGCGGGAGGAAATGGAGGTTGGGATTTGCTTCTTGCTATTTCCCTCAGCCTCTGTTCCCCTGTCTTCCTTGCCTCTGGTCCCTGAGGCAAACAGCCTTGTCCTGTCTGAGTCTTCCCTCACCCAGCCTATCACTACTCACTACTGGTCCATGGACTCACTCATCTGCTCCTTCAGTCTTGCCGGTTTGGGAGGTTCTCTCACTTTAGCCTTCTCCATCAATCAGAGGGCTGGCCCAAGTCGGGATGACTCAGCCCCAGGAATTTCCCATTCTTGAGCCCCGTTTCTGAGGGATGTAGATGTTTCTGGCTGAGTGTTCTCTTTCAAATTCAGTTTTCTAACCCAGAGAGACTGTGGCTCAGAAGGGCTTCCAGATCAGATCCATTTCCAGCTGTTTGTTTTGGATCCCTTGTTCCAATCTTTGGACTGAGGAAGTGCCATGGAAAAAATGACTCCAATTTAATAACCCTTTGTCTAACATCATGTCGGCCTTTTACTTTTATACTTCCAAACTTTGTTGCCTATTCACAAAGCACTCATCACTTGCCTGGTTATGAATATAATATGTGATATTTACACTCCTACAGTGCCTATTGGGAAACCATCAGAAAAGTAAAACAGGCATCAGGCTGAGAAGGCACAAAGGTCTGGAGTGAAAATCTGTGTGAGTGTTGCCTCTTCTTTGCTTCATTATCTTAAAAGTCAAGCTAAACTATCCTAAGCCTGCAGAGCTGTCATGAGGATGGCATAATGTGAGCGCTCTCAACGCTAGGGCCACAGCAGAATCCGCAGAAGGTTGTTGAAGCACAGATTTCCTGGCCTTACCCCCCAGAAGTTCTGATTCCAGGTTTGGACAGGTGCTTAAGAACAGGTACCCAGCAGTGATGCCACTGAGCACATCTTGAAAGTCACCAAACTATTGAAAAACAAAGGCTTACAAAGGTGTAGCCACCTGTGGGTAGTCAGAATGCTCTCTCACTCCTACCTTTGTATTCTCGCATATTCTTGAATAGATCCACAAGAGCTCTCTTGCTCCAAAGCCGGTTTAATCTGATGTGTCTAACTTTGGCACTCACATCGACCAGTTCATATGTCTGTTCTGTGCTTAGTTTTTTACTGTCTGAACTAATCAGTTTCTATTGCACCCGATTTTTTTGGTAATATGGCATCTCTACCCAGAATTCAGAATCTTAATATCCTCTCTGTTTCTCCAATTTTCAGCTCCATTTGGCCTCTCCCCAGAAACTCCCTCCCACAATTAGTCATGCATGTCGCAGCAGTGGAGGTGTGAGACTGGATTATTTTCTGCTCCAGGTGAAGGCAGAAGAGCCTCTGAACTCTCCCTGCTCCAGAGCTTTTGAATTGCAACGTTCTGTTAAAACAAACAGACTATGTTGATGCAGACAGCTGTCCCGCCCCCAAACACTTTCAACTTTTGAAAAGCAACAGCAAGATAAAAGCAGATCAAATCTATTCGGAAATTTGTCCTTTGGCAATAAGCCTCTTATTTCTTACTTGGGAAAGAAGCTTTTGAGCCTCTACTTTCTTTCATCTCTCTCAGTGCCCACCTACCTCCCCATACTTGTGGGAGGAGGGAGGCTCTCCCACACCCCTCCTCTGCTGCCCAGCCAAAGGGATGCAAGAGGCAAAGATCAGACTCTACTTTTAAGAGATAAAAGCCAGTGCACTCCATTTGTAATGCCTTGCTCTTCTACCTGTGTTTTTACCAGGGATCACCAACCACTACAGAAGTGCTTTGCAAAACTCTCTTGCTACTGTACTTAGCTCCAAATGGAAAATCAAGTGAGAGCCATCTGCTGTGTGATATTGCACCTCATCGACCACAATGGATTACAGGACAAAGGTAAATGGCCCATGTGTTTTCTGGAATAGCCCCTATTTCTCTAGAATACATTACTTGTTTAAAGAACAAGGAAGGTAAATTTGAAAATATAGTTTGTGAGCAAGAGTGTTCTCTCAGGAAGAGTTCTGGGGGGAAAAAAACCTCAGGACCAACTTTATATGGTAAATGATGAATGACAGATCAGGAGACTACTTAAAAACATCAATTTTAAATAGTGCACTAGAACAGAATTCGCAGCAGGGGATTAATAAACTTAAATACTTTAAGAATCCAAAACTGGTCATAGAGTTAAATAAAGAGCTACATTTTAAGTGGGGGAAATTTCAAAGAACAACTGCAAGAATTCCATCCTTTTTGTGCAGTGTTTCAAATGGAGCGAAACGTCCAATATGAAACTCCAGTTACTTGGTCACAGTAAGGTTAACAAAATTCTGGGAGAAGAATCTGGGAATTTGAAATATCAAGTTCCAATGCCAGAATTGTTTCAACCGCCCTCTTTATTTCTAAATGTATCATCTCACTAGCCTTTGTGTTTCTCTTTTGTATTAACACAAATTAACATTTTTAAGACAGATAGTATTCTAAGTGACTCTGTCCTTCTGTAATTAGAAGTTGATCAATCGGCAGGGCTTCTTGTGGACTGCTGAAATGAAACCATGCAAAACACAATTCCTACAGTCAAGCTCTATTTGCAGGAACCTCATCCATCAAAGGAAGTTTGCTGACATACATCGACTGCTTGATTTGGGGCAGGATAGTGCATATAGTGTTTTATTTCTACTGAACAACAATGCTGTGTAACAAATATCAAAAATGCAGTCCTCCAAGCTCAGAGAGTTTGAGTGACTTGACTAAGTTTATACTACTGGCTGGTCAGAAAATCAAGATTGGGATATAAACCTGACCAGATCAAAAACCTGTTTTATCTTTGGTAATTACTGCAACTGATGAGAGCAGAGAGGGCTCCACCCCAGCTTCATAGAATTTAGTCGTTTGCTGTACATACATCATGGTTTTATGTATGTGATTTAATAGGACTGAGCAATTAGAAGGTGGTGTTTGTTCAGCCTGAGCAGTAACTGCTTAGTGACTTGTTAGATTAAGAAGGTTTAAGTATGCCTAAGACAGTCATAGCTTGCATTGATTTGGTTTCAAGGGTCATTTGGCCAAGCTAGTGGTTTCCCACATCAATGGATGTTTTGTTTGTTTAACAGGATGCTAGTGGTGTTTTGTGGGAAGAAGCAAACCTAGCAGAGCATGTGAGAGTCTTTGAGAATTAATTTCTCTGAATTCTGCATCATTTTCAAAAACCTTATTGGACATTAATGCAGTAGGAAAAACTTCTCGAAAAATGTTGACCCTGGAATCAAATTTCATTTTATATTAAACTAAAAAACGTGTTTTAGCTGAGGTTTAATATTACTGAAATTTCCACAAATGCAACTAGCTTGTAAATTGAGACCCAATTTTACCTTTTTTGTTAAGAACGCTGCCAAGAATTGTTCACTGTATTGGAAAAGCACGTCATGAGCAGCCATGCTGTAATATTTGAATTGCTAATAAAATAGATCTGTTTCAGCATTTTCCATAGCTGTTGCTTCATCACAATTCCATGTAGAGATGCAAGCATTTATTTCTTCGTGCCTTCTGCTATGGACCTGTGTGATAGTTTACATAATGAAAGGCATATTGTTTTATTATAAATTCCTTTCCTTTTGTTTCTCCATTATATTATTCTTGGAGAAATATTTCTGGAAATTTTTATATGAATAAGTTAGTTTATCAATTATTCCAGTTCAAAATAGTAAAAGGATGTCATGAAACATTGATTACAAAAGGGTACACTGGGTCATTATAGAGTTGAAAGAGACTGGGCTAAGCTCTCATTGCCTACCTGAGCTATTTGACCTTTGGCTTTGTTAGTATTCCAAATCTCCTCCTAAAATTTTTAAGCTGACTTAGATCTTCCTCCCTTAGGTTTGGATAGTCTTTATTTTCTTTGTTTAAAAAGGAAATGATATATTTGTGTTTCCAATAAAGCTGTAATCCACATAATTCTGTCAGAAGGTAATATTGTCACAAGCTAAAACACATATTAAAACACCAGGCAAAGATTAGGAAGCCGGACAAAGCCAAGTGTTTACAATAACAGAGAATATAAAAACTTCCCATGAGTACTACCGTTGGTATGAGCTGATGGTCACATTGAACATAAGCATATATTTTGATTTTGTTTACATAGGATCACATTTGTGACACCCACTCAGAAGTGGTGTCCTATCTAAACAAGGGTGCCCTATATAAACAATTCAAATAAATTTTCACATAGGTGAATAACGAATATAAACAAAAATATCCTTTTCAACGTAAAGTCCAGAAGTAAGAACTGGGAGCAGCATGCATGGCCAGTCCCAGGAGAGTGGACAAGTGAAAATCTGGAGTTTTATACAGTAGACTAAAGCACTGGATTCAATATACTCATAGAAACCTGGAGGAAACTTAAATCTAATTGACTAATTAAAACATCACAGGAAAACATGCTATATAACAATATATAGCTTATA